>NC_140394.1:12435000-13635000 GCF_056956725.1 Heliconius melpomene rosina | reverse complement strand
AAAAAAAATTTAGAAAATTTAATTGTATTTTTTACAAACTACACTACATTACATTGATTGGCAAGAGACATGTTATTTATTAAATATTTTTAATATTGGTTAAGTATTAATCCATATTTTTTAGAAATGTAAGAATACATATTTTTTGCCTTTTTTCACTACGTGCTAAAAATGAATACTACATTGCATCCAAGCCTAGCATCAAAAAGCTTACATGCATTACACAAACAATTTATTTAAAAAAATAAAATAATACAACGAAAAACTTTATCAAATTATGTCAACCTGTATATATGATTCTATATTTATTATAAGAAGAATAAAGTTTACAACAGAACTATTTACAATATAGCAATCATACCAATCCTTAAAGTAACCATAACCAGTCTAACTACTTTATATAGTAAAAAAGAGAACAATTTTCATTTTTTCTTCTCTGATAATAAGACAAAAAGTACGGCGTTGTCTACAATATATCGAAAATTGTACAATGGGAACGATAAATCTTATCACTAACCCTTTGCCTACCCTTTTTATACATGCAATGTTTATTTATACGATGTAGCGAAAGAAAAAAATATGGAAAAAATTGAAAAATAAAAAAAAAACAATATTTTGCCACCTTTTGCGTATTCGAATACAAATTCGGGTAGACTTGATAATTCCACTCTTGCTGTTTTTTTCTCCTTTCCTCGCTGACCGCTCTCACTTGCTGTATGTAGTTGAGTGTTAACTGCTTCTTCCTCTGTTTTCAATTTTTTTTTAATTGGACACTTATACAATGAATTAGAGATAGAAAAGCCTATCCCATAATTATAGTAAAAAAATAACAGCTGCCATATAAAATATTTTTATATACTCATAGTAAAACATATAAAGTACGACCGGTGTGTCTTCACTTCCCTTTTACGCATTGTTCACTCGGGAAGAAAATAATTGAAAATAACAAAAAAAAAATCAAATCCGCGAAGCGCACAGCTAACTTTACTGCGGGCATCTCTCATCGAACGTACTGTATTACTTTTTTCTATTAAAATAGAAATATCAAAATATTCACACAAACACCATTAGCCATTTTTTTTATTTCCAATAAAAAAAAATTGAGTCAGTTCTTTATTATGACGTTTCGAGAAAATTGACAGTGGTTAAAAAAGTCTTTATTAAAATTAACCTCGTGTCTAATTATATGTAACAGCCATGTTTTCCAATTTTTGAATAGTATTCAATTTTTTTATATACAAAAGATAAAAAAATATATTAAAAAGACAGCTGAAATATCACTTAAAACATATATTATATTATTAAGATTAGAAATTCATTCAAAAAATAAACAAAAAAGCTGCAATTATGACAGTTGTCAAAATAAAATTTAAATATGCATTTAGTTACATAGATTATAACAACAACAAATAAACACAACGCTGTGCAAACTATATTGCTTAGTAGTTAAAAAACATAAATAATGTGTAATTGTGTTAATTTGTTTAATTTTAGCACATTATTGTATGATAATAAATGAGTGAATGAATGAGTGCAACATTGGGTGAAAACAAAAAAATGTGTTTAACCGCTATATTGAAAAAAACATAAAAGCTTTTTTTTATATTACATTGATGCTAAGCATTGTAATAATTTAATAAGTATGTTTTATCACATTTAAATAAATAATAAAACGAAATATATACTTTGCATGTTTTACACGAATCCATTTCCATGTATGTTTTTTTTTTAAATTACTGAACGCAAAGGTAATTTAAGTCTAAATATTATTTAAATTGAGCTAACTATTAATAGATATTGAAAATCAAGAAACATTTTGGAATAATTTGTGAAATAATTCTATAATTTGTGAAATAAATTTATAAATTTTAAATAAAAAAATATTGAAAATTAGTCCTAATCTCTTTTTATAAAAATGTTTATATTTAAATTATTTATCTATATGGCAATATTTCTGAACTAAACAAGAAAATTTGAAACAATGTTGTAATATTATATTCATTACCTACCCTATTTACTACATGCTTGAAAATAAAAAAATATTGTTGTCATCATGGCTCAGCAGCTGCAAATGCGATTCGATTCCTACTCGTGGGTATAAATTACTTTCATTTCCTCGCTCTCGTGTCTAGACTAAGCTCGACGTCGAGTTCTGCTACTCGACAAAAAATAAAATAAGTTGTACCTTATCACTACTACATAAGTCAGTCACTCAGCACGTATGTCTTGAAATACATCCTGAGACATAATATTGCGCATTTAGAGCAAGTTTACTATTATAGGATTATTTATTATTAAAACTGGCAACGACTACCACTCAATAAAATGACTGAGAGAGAGAGACCAGTGAGATAAAAGTGCGTGGCGTTGAGTTCCAGCATTCAAATTATAAAACCTACCTTATCACTGTTGCTATGGTACTGATACGTCTTGAGATACGTCCCGAGACACAATATTTCACATTGCGGACAAGTTTTATCTGCGGTCGACCGTAATAAATATAACATGTGAATAAAATCCTCAGCCACATAGTGATCTTCTTCTAGGAAAACTACCATACCTAGAAAAAGTTCAAAAGTTCTTTAAGAAAACGTATAAGGCGATAGGACACAAGTGGGCGCCAGAAGTGCGATAGGTTGTGGGTTTGATTCCCACTCGCGAGAACGAGATATTTCATATTCTCATTTCCGCGTTCTAGTAACGAGGTAAAGCGCGGCGTTGTGTTCCTCCACTCATTATTACGCAATGTCTCAGGAATTCGGCCGAAGCTGGGTAAAACAAGTGTCTTAATGGGGACTGGAGTTTTCTCTCACCAGGTTCCCTAGCTCCATACCCTGCTACATGCGAGATAGAGCGTGCAACTAATCCCTGCTTATATCCAACTTACCAGTATGTCCTATAGTACATTGTAATTGATTAAATATCCTATTGGCCTTCCACCACCAGTGGTGTTTGGTTTGAGTGTATTTAGCTTCCCGGTAATGGCCGTGTAAATCCGGATGCAAAGCATTGTTGCAATTTAGTTTTATCGCTCTAGAAATAAAGGAAATAGTTATATAATTATACATCATTGAGTTAAACTAAATTAATTAAAAATAACATATGTAATTTTGTTGAATTCTGCCACTCAACTAGCAGTGCCTCTAGAATTAGGTGGAAAGTGGGAAACGGAAGTGTCGTGATGATAAAGGAGTGTCTTAACATTAGGTTCTCTCTACCTAATCTGCTATGTGCGTTATACTGGTGAAGCAACCGTCCAGGAGACGTGGGTTCAGCAACAGTTTGAATTATTTGGATGTCATTGAAGTGATGTCTGAACTATTATACATTATTAGCATTAGAAACTATAAAAAAAATGATATACTATTAAAAATTACTTACTGTTCTAATTTTGCATCTCTTGGACAATCGTTGGGATCGACTCCGGGGAACTCCGCGGGATGTGTTTGTATTGAATAAGGGTAAAATATTTGCATAACCTATAATATAAATGTAATAACATTAAAAACACAAAAAAGTACCGGGAACCCCAACTTCGCTTCCATCCTTCTTTCTCCTTACATCTTCTCTTTCTACCAGTATCTCCCTCTTTTACGTCATTCTCAACTTACCTTAGTAAAATCTATACTCCGAACCAAATTATTGATCTCATCATCATAGTAATCGTGTGAGAATATCAGTAGCGTTTTATCGATATCTCTGGCTTGGGCCAACGATACTATTAAATGCCTTAAATATGTGAGCCGGGTGTGAACCTGTTGACAAAGTAAATAAAGTTATGACCTTTTTGTAGGTTACAATTGCCTTGTATTAGCCTGAAATAATAAGAAAAGAACGAAAAAAACCCGATGGATTAATGCGATGTTTTTTTTCCCATTTTTTCAGACTTTCTCGTGCATAGAGTGGGAAGGCAGAGGGAACCTGAGAACTTAGTACTAAGATACTCCGTTTCCATTAAGGCACTTCTGTTCTCCATTTTTCGCCAAATTCTCTGATGAGTTGATCCTCGACGCCACAGTACAGAGATATAAATATTACAAATTTCATGTCTTCAAGTGGGAATCGAACCCACAATCTGTCGCTATTACTGTCGCACGCTTATGCCCCTGCATCACGACTGGCTTTTATTTTTTTATTAATCATTTTGTAAATACATTTTTAATCGAATTAAAAGAAACAACTCTACTTAGTTTAAAAATACAGTAAAAAAAGTGTCTGTCACCAAATGACACCTCGGAATTTGTGATTTATGACTGTTGTCAAAAAGTTTATATTTTGTAAAAATATATATGGAGATTAAATTACAATAGAAAATAAAAACATTAAACTGCAGTAAGGCTTTGATCTAATATTGTATTAAATTATTATAAGTGTCATAAATGTTTTCTGCAAACGAATCGATATGAAGTAATCAACCTAATGTAGTATTTTGTGAGATAGTCAGACAGAATTCAGTGAAACGCTAAACTTTCGTTCTTTTTAAGTTCCCTGCTTTGGCAGAACAAATCGCGGTGTTGAGTTTCACCACTTAATTTTCTTAGAATACATACTTTTTAGCATAAATAAGTATTTAAAGTTAAAAATGAAGTTCCTTAATAATTCGAATTAAAACTTGCTATATCACATAGATGACAGATCAAGATAATGTATCTCGAAAAAAACTTAAAAATAAACCCAAAAAACTTAAAACTCAAACTCCAAGACATGATCAGACAGAATTTGAAGAGAAAGAAGAACCTTATGTAAAGCATAAGTATGGCTATTCTGTATACATCTTCTTAGACTTAACGCTGTGCCCTACATATTGCAGTGTAGGCAGAGTGCATTTCGTGTCAAAACATTCCTTCCCCAATTTTAATCTGAAGTCTAAACAATGCGTATTGAGAAGTGGAGCTCAACGCAGCATATTCTATCATATATTTACCAGAGTGAAGAAATGAAAACAATTAATTTCCCCGAATACCCATTCGGGGAAATAACGAATCAACAACAATTGCGTTCGCAGACTGAATAACATTCACAACCATAAAAAGACTCTCTAACATTATTGGTTTTAGAAAACTAAATCCATGTCAAAAATCACCATTAACTCTATACGAACTGACAGCAAAAGTTGTGGATGAACTTCCTTTCCCGGAAGCTTTCAATTGGACCGCCGAAGATGTAGAAGAATGGGTAGATGTGGAAGTTGGATTACCGGAGTATAAGGGAAGTTAAATCTGCATGGTAGTATGGATAAATAATTCTTAGATGTTCGATTCTTACTCAGAGGAATCGGAATGTCTTAATCGTAAAATTTTCTGATCGCGGCGTGAGACTAAAAAAATCTTCTAAAAAAATGCAAATTGAAAAGATACTGGGATGCTTTTAGGGCTTTTGGAGTTATAGGCGTACAGCCAGTTATAGCCTATATGTTCTGTAATCGTGACGATTGTGGGTTCAAATCCCACTCGGGAGAATAGTTATATTTAAATTATTTTCCGTTTCCCCGCTCTTGTAGACAAAGCGCAGTGTTGAGATCCGCCGCACAACACGCAATGTTTCCAATTCCTATTTACCTTGGTATGCGAAAAAAGGCCTGACGCTAGGTTAAATTAATCTCTACTAAAAATATAAAGCTGAAGAGTATGTTATTATTGAGTAATTACTAGTAGTAGGTGCATATAGATGACCATTTATTTTGATTTTGAATTATTTTACAGGAATCTTTCAGAGAAAATTATATAAACGGCATGAGACTCTTAATGCTGGAAGACCCCTCGAACTTAGCAGCTATAAATATAAAGGAATTAAGTCATATACAGGTAGGTATTATACTAGTGTACCACGACTGGCCTCAAGTATTGGCGTTAGGGGCACTGCGACAAGCGTGCGACTGTAGAAGCGGCGGGTTGTGGGTTCAATTCCCTCGAGAACATAAAATATTTAATATTATCATTTCCTCGCTCTAGTAAAGAGGTTAAGTTTGGCGTTGAGTTTCGCTAAATTGCACAATTATTTATTAGTGATTTCCATTTAATTAAGCGGGCGAAGCCGCAAGATAAAAGTAATGATTAAATACATCAATGATTAAATTCATGTTTCAGATGATAACCACAAAAATTCATCAACTATTTGGTACTGAATTCATCAAGTTCACAAGAAGCATTGGTCTTCCGCCACGAAAACCTTTAACTCACTGCACTTTCTTTAAATCCCGTACCGGACCTAGTTGGGGTATACGAAAAAATTGGACTAGGTAGTGGTTTTTTTCTGCACGCTGTACCCCACATGTAGGATAGGCTACAGCGCTCCTTACGCTCCTAGCTTTGTGTTTTTACCAGAACGAAAACAATGATAATAATTTCAAGCTACTACCGTCTACTACTAATTAAACCTACTATCGTCGCGCTTATAGTTAGATTTTGCCCCACTGCACCATATCAGCCTCAGTTTTTTTTAAAGAAATCAGAAAAAAGTGATTTTTTTAATTTTTGTTCTGGTCCCGATTTTGATTTAGTTTTTTTGTTGTTTGAGTGGAGACTTAATTGAGAATGTTCTTAGACGTGTTCCCATTTGTAGATTTTTATCTGTTTTTTAGTTGGTTGTTTACTTTTAGTGTCGTTGGGTTTTAGTGCAATTTTTTTCAGATGTGATATTCTACGTTGGATGAAAATCATAATGCCAGAACCTCTACACTTGGATCATTGGGACTTAGTTTGGTATTTTTTAATTTATATAAGATCTTAGTTTGTCTCTCAGTTTGTTGTTTCACATTTAAGATCTTATATTATAAGACATATCTAAGTACTAATATTGCAAAATTAGTGTGTCATTTAAAAGAATGAACTATTTCCTTTTCCACGCTCAGGTAACGATAAAATGAAATATTTGATATCTTCATTTCCTCGCATCGCAAAAGCGCAGCATAGAGTATCGCTACTTAACACGCAATGTCTCCAAAATTAGGCGCAAAGTGGGGGTGGACTCTCCCTCTGCTTACGCTACTATTACATAACCTTCTCCTTCCTACCTGAATTTTCGGAGCGCCGCGCCTTTTATACTAAAGTACCGTGAAAACAAAAATAACTTAAAATTGAATTATTAATAAAACATTCAAATATTAATAGAAATTCATCATGATTAACAAATTGCAGGTATCAAAAACCGGATTTTCCCAAAGTAAAATTTGCAAGAATTGATAAGAAACCTATTAAATACGAGTATATACCACATTATACGCCACAACCTGATGTTTGTAAAGAAATAATGGTATGATTATATAATACTAGCGACTCGTGCGCAGATTCGCCCGCTTTAGCTTAAGTCAGTCCGTTTTCGTTAAAACACTTCCCTTCCATTTTCCTCCGCTTAATTATTTACATTTATTGTACCTAATAATGAAGCTATATTATTAATGAGTTTCATCCAAATCAATTCAGTAGTTTTTGCGTGAAAGTGGAATCAACATTTTCACAAACTTTCATATTTTTAATATTATTGGATAGAAATGTTGGTAGAGAGAACCTTATGTTAAGACACTCCGTACATCACTTTCCAAAATTCAAGATATTGGGTGTTAAGTGACGAAACTAATGGAGAGGAGGAAATGGGAATTGCGTCAGTATTATGTTTGACATAGTCAAGTGGCGTCAAATCTAGACACAGAAAGCGTGTCCAGCCAAGTAAGGAACAAAAATTGGCAACTCGCAGTTTGTAATATAAAAATAATATATAAACGTATGAAAATTACATAAAATATATAGATAATTAAACATTAATTTCAGATACCACGCAAATTCAGAATACAGCAGAATATACCACGTGACGCTCAATACATATGGATAGAGAAGATAGAAGAACCACTAGAAAAGAAGGAGAAAAAGGAGACGATAGTGCCCAAGAAATCTAGATTAGTACCTCAAAAAATTAGTTTAACTGGGTTGCGAGGGAAAGAGTTCATTTTGGCCAAAAGGAAAATGTGTAAACCGAAGTTTTTGCCTTAATCTCAGAATCTACTGAATTGTAAATTTCAGAAATGTCTAATTTTTCAGAAATGTTCTTGTTTTTATTAAACAAGCTATATCATAATCATAATATTTTATATTGTTTTTGATAATGTTAATACTGTGCTAAATTATAATTTAGGCCCTTTAGGCTTAGATAATAATTTAACAGAAAAAATATTTAGGTGCATTGTCTTCTTTGATAGTTATTATACACCATTACGAGATAGTACTGGGTTCGTATCCAAAATAGATTTTTTTAAAATTATAATAAAAGTAGTAGTTTCATTCAATATTGAATATTTTTTAAAATACTAAGTTGACATTTGTCTAGTAGATACAGTTCGTGTGCGTTTATATACAGCGTAGGCCTCAGCTTAGCTTATAATTTATTTTGGTAACAAGCCTACACCTCTTGTACTGGTTTCACATTTTTAATTTTTAATTGTTAGTGCCGTTTCAAGACAGCCTCATATAACAATATTCAGGCACTTTTAATTTATCACTTGTTCAATTTGGATTCACACTATACACTGCATATATGTAGCAGGAAAATCAGAAGGAAGCACCGCCTTATTTTTGTAGACATCACGGGTTAAAAGGTGTAACTCAACGCCGCGCTCATTCTTTACATAGAGTTTCATTCCGAGTGACACATAACTTGGCACCTCTAAAGGAAATTCATTAAAATAATAATTTGTAAAATAGTGTATTTTAGTCTTTATTGCAAAGCTATCGTTGGGCAGCGGCACTACGTTTGAATGTAAACGAAACGGTGATGGGTTCAATTCCCACTCGGGGTAATGAAATATTTTTATTTAGGTACACACAATTTGTAGACAAAAACAAAGCGCGGCGTTGAATTTCGTCACTCAAAACTAAATGCTTCGAAAATTAGGCGGTGCGTGTGGAAAGGAGTGTCTAAACACTAGGTTTCCCCATACTCTGCTATATGCCAGATACAGCGTGGAACTGTATGTCATACATACCTGTATAGCAATAATGATAGTGTCGTTCTGGACCGGACCGAATATATCCTTATTATATATAGTCTGTGCTTCATTAGCCCTAGTGATGGCCCGAAGTATATCTGATACATTTTTGGTTCCGTATTTTTCTGTTGCATTTGCTGTAATAAAAAAATATAAAATATACATATAGCTTCACTATGAATACCACATACAGCAAGAAAGGCAAAAATAACCTCGTATCGCACACTTCACTCTCTACTTTCCACTCGAATTAGAGATAAAACATTCTAAATTGTGCGGAATCGAACCCACAAATATAAAGTTACCATTCAGTCATTATTCCACTACCATATAAGAGCGTCAATATTTTTTTTAGCTTTACGCTGTATGTTTTAGTTTGTTTGGTTTGCTCAGGCTTTGGCTGAATAACAGAGCAAAAAAAATGAAGATATTTAATATTTCATGCTCGAGTGGGAATCAAACCCATAACCAGTCACGTCTACAACCATACTGTCCCCACGCAATGATTGGCCTCAATTTAATGTTTATATTGTATATCAATTGAATCAATTGTTCATACAATACAAGGTTTGTTTTGATCTAAGGAATTATTTGCAATTGAGATTAGAATGGTTCATATACACAAGTTATATACACCGGTTTATATTAGTAAATATGGTATCTATAAACATTTGAGGATAGTTGTGGCGCAGGGGCACAGGCGTGAGACTGTTAACATAATAGGTGGCGGGTTCGATTCCCATTAAAGGAAATTAAATATTTTCATTCCTTTGCTCTGGTATTGAGACAAAGCTCCTAATGCGGAACAGAGTCTTAAAAGTAGGTTCCCAAGTTCCCTCTGCCTGTCTTAAAAAAACAATTTTAACACCGTAGTGGTGATGTGGTATGCCACAGCGTGTGTCGCGGTGATTGTGAATTCGATACACACGATGACAGAATGAATTTATCCATATTTCTTTGCTCTGTTACAAGAAAGCGTACGAAGAAAAAGAGAAGAAAAGAAGAAGAGAAGAAAGAGAGAAATTATTTTATAGAGCCAGAAAATAGCCCAAATTATCCAATTTAAAAAAGTTCTTACCAGTAGCATTTCTAGGATGTACTGTCAGGTACTTGTGTAGCTCAGGAGGCACTAAAGCTAGGACTTGTTCGGACGTGTCGTTGGAATTCATCAACTGTTCTGAAATCGTAAAAAAATAAAAATAATAATAAAAGTTTGTTTCAATTAAAATATGACGCCACCAACCCATAAAAATCAGTGGAAAGTTGTTTTGGTCAGTTAAAAAAATATTTTCATCAGTAAGAAGTTATTTTGTTAGGTTAAGTGTCGTTTATCCATTAGAAGCACAGCTGATCAAAATATCTTTACTTAGCTACCCTTTTAAATAACAACAATAAATAAATAAATAATATAAATAAGCACACTAAATGTGTTCTTTGCTATTCAAAGTTGTACCCGTCATTTTGCTGAGAGACTTTCTTTCAATACATTTCTATTTCTTATTTAACGCCGATTTCTATATGGCGGATTCAATGCCGGGCTTTGACTCGTTACCAGAGCGAGGCAATGAAAATATTAAATATTTCATTTCCTCAAGTGGGAATCGAACCTACAACTTGTCGCGTTAACAGCATCGCATCGCATGATTGTACCACTGTACACTGTCGTACGACTGGCCCTAATTTCATATATAATATTGTCCACAATTTGTATTTAGCAGGGATCGAACTCTCAAATACCGCGTATGACGGCGCTGCATTGCGCTATAATAGCTATAAATTAAATATTAATTACTTATAATGAAAAGATAAAAATAGCTTTAGAATACGAAGAATTTTATCCTATTCATATTAATAAGCTTATTATAGACAGTACTTTTGGAAATACTGACGTGGAGTCAATGTTATGCGCGTTGTTTGTCAGTCAGTCAGTACCAGGAATGAAACGTTTTATATATGTACTCATAATTATCTATAGGTACTTCCTATAGCAGGCAGAATCCAAATTTATTATTTATTTTACAGCGAGCTAAGAGTGGGATGAGTGGAAGATGAGGACGGGGGAAAGATAATAAAATAAACCTTTAAAATATTAAATTAATATTCATCTTTTATAGGATTTGAACGCGCAACTACAACTACAGAGCTAAGAATTACACGACATAAGGCGATAACGGTACATAGAATTGATAATGTTTACAAATGAATCACGTTACATCGATTATTATATATAATACATGCAGTGGAAGACACGTTGTCACGTTGGGGTAGGTATATCATATATGATAACGATAAAGCCCTATATCTACGAGCACTTATGTTAAAGTGTCTGTCTGTCATTTCAAAATACGTGTTTCCTTAAGTGCATATAGTTATTTACACGATACTACGACATATGCAATAATTTTGTTTTTCGGTCTGTCTTTCTGTTTATCTGGACTAATCTTCGGAACAACTGTACTGACCAGCCGATTTTATCGGACTTTTATAAAGCGCTTTTGTAAGATAAAGTTGCACATTTTAAAGCGATTTCACAAAAGGTGGAGGTTTTATATTTGACATCAGTTCTACATCAGTTGTGAATCGATTTTAGAAATTCATTTTTATTTGAAAGACCCTAAAAGCGTTTGTCAATTTTTATATTTTTTTTCATTATTTTATTATATAGTGTATATTTCGCAAAAATATGTACATACATACAAACACACATAAAAAGTCCACCCATATATTTCCTATTAGAGTGGGCTGGTAGCAGGCTGGTGGCGCAGCGGCATAGGGTCTGACAGTAAGCCTGACGATTGTGATGTCAAATCCAGCTCGGGCAATGAATTATTTTCATTTCTTCGCTCTGGTAAAAGAAAAAGTCAAAATTATGCAGTGCGTGGGGAACAAAGTGCCATAACACTAGGTTCCTTCTGCCAGTACCCTACTACGTGTATACAGGACAAAGGGTAATATTAAAAAATACTCAACATAAAATTGCAACATTAATCAAAAGGACAACCCAAAGAAGCACAATAATATATACTCTTTTAGAACACAAAAAAACAATTGAAAATAGAAAAAATATAAATATAATAAATGTATAATAAAAAAATTAATCACATATACAAAAAAAACCGTAAAATAAAAAAAAACCTGTCACTGGTTGTTCACTATCACTTAAGTTAGATAATAAAATCCAGGTTGTGTTATAATCTGGAAAAAAAATATATAAAAATCTAATTTTTTTCATTCAATTTATTTTGTTTAGAAGAGGGATACAATCGTCGTAATGCGACAACTTGAGGATTCGATTCCTACTCAATGAACTGAAATATTTAATATTTTCATTTTCTCGTTCTGGTAACGAGGGCGAGAGCGGCGTTAAGTTACGCCACTCCACCGAATCCGACAGAAAGTGGGGAAGGAAGTCTTAATAGGAACAGAGTGTGTTAACACACAAGTTCCCATGTTCCCTCTGCCGACCTTGCTATGAAAAAGATATATCAATTTAAATAAGAAATCAATAAACAGACACCTCTGTTCGTTTTACAAGTGCTTAGTCCTTCACTGATAACACACACCACCATAAATGATAAGGCCAGTGAACAGTCTCGCATATCCAGTTTATGATTAATTCTAACAATTGTTTGTATTGATATTGTGTTTATTTATTTAGAGTTCAAGGATACAAACTAAAGGATATTTACTATTAAACTTTGAAAGTCATTTAAAATTAAAAGACGACTCTATAGGTATGCAATAGACAATTTCCCTTCTCTGGTAAAACAAAGTGCAGCGTTAAATCCAGCCTCGTAGCAAGGGAAGACGAAGAACGGAGAGTCTTAACAATAGTATTTGAACATATAGTGTATGTGCTCGCCATCGTGGCAATGTGCTTATCCACTCCCTATTGGTCGGAGAAATTAATTATTTTCATTTTTCTACTTTAGCAAGACGAAACGCAGCATTAAGTTCCCATGCGCGGGGGAATATTGGGGAAGGGACGGAAGGAGGTTCAGCTAGTCCATCTTAAAACTAGGTTCCCTCTGCCTATCCTGCTATAAGCGAGATACAGCGTGAAGGTGAAAAAAATGATAATAAAAGTAATATTCAATTTAACGCGCTGTTAAGAAGATTAACGCAATGACTGTGGTGTAAAACTAGAGTGGGTATACTAAAAAGTATTTAACGGCTTACCTTAATGATCCGTAATCATTGTACTTATCTATCTTTATGTATATAATATAAATGTAATTTTACTATAATTTCATTTACCAATTAAAAATAATGATAAAATAAAACAACAGTAATCCGACTGCATAAACACTAAAAAAAAAAATAAACCCAATAGTTCATTAGGATTAATTAAGCTCTTTTTGGTTTTAAAAATTTAGTTGCTTAAAAAATAGCTTCCTACTTTTGTTTTTCTTTTAGTTTTTATGTAGTCGGGTTTTTTGTTTTAATACAGTCCAATACTCCGGTATTGGTTGATGGTTGTATGTTGCAATGTATATTAATATGGTAAGTAACATGAAGACATCATTTGAATATGTTTCTATATTTTGTAACATTGTCTATATAGCTGTGAGCCCTTCTCGGACCAAAGAATAAAAGTAGAAGAATAGAAAAACGGTTGCACAAATCATAAACTCGCGACTGATAATAATCAAAGGAATGCTTCGTTAACAAGTTTAAATATTTGGCAGGCACGTATAAACACAACAAATGTGTTATTTTTTGTTTATAAATAGATTGTTGTCGAATCAAGAGGATAATGAAGTCAAAACGACCATATTTAAAATTCTTCAATAAATTAAATATGTAGGTCGTGAAGTGGGACAGCGCAATAATTGTGGGTTCCACCTGAAAATGTAAATATTTCCCAGAATAATATTTGAATAGAAAATTTCACGATTGCATGCCATACGAATCCTGCACTTTTTTCGCGTATTCGCTATTAGTCAATAAGGAGAACTTAGTGTCTCGAAGTTCCATTTTCCTCAAAAAAAGAGAATTAAAAGAGATTAACCAGACTCACCTGCATCCTTATCCAACACTCCACTAGACGCCGACAACATGATCTGGACCCACACGCAGAACAGTCCCAAGATGAGCAGAACGCGCAGAATGTAGCCATATTTTAGTCTGGGCATTTTTACTTTATACTCATTTTAGTTAGTTGTCTTGAGCAGGCTGGCTTCATGATAGGGTGTTCAGGTCCATTGTTCTGGAAGAAGTAATAATTTTAGTCTAAGCTAATAAAATACTTACTTGAAAAGAAAACATATTTTAGTGTTGGATAGTCCATTTATCGAGGGCTATAGGATATATTAGATCACGGTATTGGCTTCAACGTAAACTGTTCTTCGGGCACTTAAATTATGTGTGTGTTGTTTTCGAAACGCTTTCTTACAAAGAAATAGGGGAAAACAGGTTCGTAGGTAATAGAAAGAATAAGATAAAAATATATTTCATGGTATATTCTCCAAGAAACGATTACATATATGAAATACCTACCTACATAAATTATTTACATTTTCTCGGATTCGTATATAAAATGTAACGTTGGAATCTATCAACCAACACGAAATATTTCTTAAATATGCAAAATGTGAACGTAGTGTCTCAACACTCAACACCATGCGTAGCTACACAGTCAGTTACTTAACAAATATCCTCTAATGACGTCAGTAGAAGAATACATAATTTATGAATATATTATATTTGTAAGAAGAGCACCTGTATCAATTCAGATGTAACTCAAATGTGTTAAATTATTTGTCCTTGCACGCTAATAACGTGAAAGAAATGGTAAATATGTGAGACTAAAAGTTTTTTGTATTCATGAAAAATGAGTAAAAAATATTTGTTCAGTTGAACCTGTCTATTATTTTTTATTAAGTGAAAAAAAAAAACGTAAATACCATCAAGGCAAATATTGCCTCGTAGGATTCGAAACCGTAGCCCGTAGCCTTGACAGTCTGCGCTATTGTCACCGCGAAACTCGTCCACAGATGTTGTCGATACGCAACAACTTCATGAATGCTAATTTATTTTGTTTTGTTCTGTTTTTTCGAACGAAAATGTATTCTGAATAAATATTTATTGTTATACTAATCATCGCCCGCGACTCTGTTTGCGTGGACTTTAAAAGGGAAACGGGAGAACAACGGATGGTCCCATTGTTCTCCCTTTCCCATAAGAATTTCGGGAAATTCTCCCTCATCTAATACATATCCAAAGCATCCTATTTAGTTTCAAGTTTTTAAGTACAATAAGTTCGTCTATTCGTTGTTTGTCAGTCACATAGTAACGATAGAGTTTAGTAGGTACAGTAGAGCACAAACCGGATAAATAAAAAAAAATATAACAAACAAAGCTAGGATAAAACGGTAGTGTTGTACAATTTTATGGTTTTTTAACGTTATTAGCGTTCAAGGATGAATAATTTAGCGCTATTGAGTTACATTTAAATAGACACAGCTGTTCTTCATACAAATTTTATTGTGTATTGTACGTCATTAACGTTGAGTAGGGTGGCGTCGGATCATAAGCGCAACGGACATGAGTTCGATCCCACTCGAGGGAATCTATATCCTGCATATAGGAGGAAATTAAAATATTTAATATTTTAATTCCCTCGTTCTTGTACAAGACAAAAGCAAAGGCAGCGTTGAGTGCTGTCATGCACAATGCCTCCAGAATTTGGCGGAAGGTGGGGAACGGAAGTGTCTTAATAAGAACAGTGTGTCTTAACTTTAGGTTCCCAGGTTCCCTTCGCTTGACCTGCTAGTGCGAGACACATCGTGAAGCTAAAAAATGATAATGTATTGTAATAAAATCTTAATTTGCACTCCATAGTTTCACTGTTCTAAAGGGGCCAATAGCGTTGCAGGCTTAGCTCAGAACCGTGCCTGGGATTTGGTACCTAAGTGAGGGTTTTAATTTTAAATTTCCCGTTTAAATTTTTAATGTTTAAATTCAAAAGGTAATTTTTACATTTTAGCACTTTTCTAATGATTAAAAGCTATTAAAGTCATGCAAGAATTTGTAAGTAAGTAGCTCACGATAAGAATGGTATAGCTGACATTTTAGTACTTTTAAATTCTAAAACATTTCTTTAGCATCATGCCGTATCACGCATATAGCAAGGTAGGCATAGGGAACCTAGAGTGTTAAGACACACGGATCCTCACTGTTGAGTGACGAAATTCAACGCTACAGCGAGTGCGTGGAAATGAGAATAATTTCATCCCCCCGATAGGAATCGAAGTCACGACCGTCGCGTTGACAGGCCCCCGCTGTCCGACTGCGCCACGACGGTTACAAAACATTAAAACTGGTTATTTGAGAAAATACCTAAAATCATAACATCGCGAGTAGATAATAAGGAGTAGTTAGTCTGTCGGTACATTTGCCGCAATTACGATAATTCGCGGCGGATGTTCAACAGTTTTACTATAATATTGAAGGTAATGTTGCCAATTATTATCTTTTTAAACCCTTGCGACACAGTAGAATGGTAATGGGTTCGATGCAAGCTCGGGTGTGTGAATCATTATTATATGTATTTAGTCCAAATAGTGAATCGTTTATTTGGGGAGACTCTGACCACACGTACATTGTGATGTAATATTGTTTAAAATCTTCCTAATATATATAAACAACGATATTTTTCACTTGGAACCTCTTTATGAGATAACTTAATAGAATTTCCAGCATAAAAATATAAAAAAAAACTAAATAATATAGACACAAGTATAGAGTATAGATTATTTTCATTCCTACGTGCTAGTAAGACAAATCGCGGCGTTAACATCCGCCACTAGACATTGCGATGTCTCGAATTTACGGATCCCACAATTATGTATATATTAATTTATAATATTTTTATAGTGTGGAAGAAGCCTAAGCTTGAACTACGCAAAAAAGTTACCATTTTTTCCCCTAATGTCAAACACGAGACCGTGACCTAGAATCACTAAAAAAATTGGGTCAACACAGCACAGCACTAGTTGTGAAGATTGAATATAGTTAAAATAGACTAGTTTATTTACCCGTTGGGACTACACTAGTAATATATATAAAAAGGCAGCTTCCTGCTGTATCCCGCAGAAAATGCTAGCCAGACAGAATCCCGGCAAATGAAAGGAAAAGTATAAACCTAAGTGTCTTAACATTCTCTCAGAGGTTCTCTGTAGCTGTTTGCGGGATAAAAAATAGCTTAGATACTATGCGTGAAAAAGAGAGATATTTTTTTACCTCACGCTGTACCCTCCACATAGAATGTTAGGCATAGGAAACCTGAGGACCTAGTGTTAAGACACTCCGTTCCCATTAAGACACGTCCGTTCCTCCTTTTCCGCGGAATTCTAAACTCACGCCGCGCTTAGCCTCGTTACCAGTGCGAAAAAATGGAAATATTAAATATTTTATTCGCCCGAATGAATAGTAATCGAACTCACAGCCTTGTTTTCAGCGTGAGACATGTAATCTTTATAAGTTAATTGATAACTACATATCATAAAAATGTAGTTCAAGTGCCGCCTAGCCTTTAATTGCCCAAATAAACATGATTTTTAATCTATTATAATCATTTATTACCACTTAGTGAGTGTTGTATTGTTTGTTATCATTGATACGTATAAGCTACCTGTACTAATATTATAAAGCAGAGTTTGTTTGGTTGATAGCGCGTCCAATCTCAGGAACTAATAGTACCAATTAAAAAATATATATTTGCGTCACGTCAATAGTTTCGATGGAACCCACTATACGTGCGGTCAGAGCTAACTTCTAAAATTACTTGTAGGAGTTATTTTCATTTGACCACGCGAGCTAAACTAAACTTAAAAGCTAGTTATCAAATACATTTTTTTGCCTTTCGCTGTATCATAGTTGGGAGCGCAGAAGGAACCTGGGAACCTATCGTTAAGACAGTTTGTACCCATTAAGATAATTCCGTCTAATCAAACCCACAACCCGTCAAGTTTACGGTCGTACGCTTATGCCCCTGCGGCACTATCAGCTTCCAACACATATCATGTACTATGAACCTTATCACTGTAATCGCTCATCATTATCATCATTCATCATTATTTCACTTCGCGGATTGACAAAGCACGTTTATCATTTCGAAATAACAATAAGATAAAAATGCAGCGTTGATATCCGCAGTTTCAACAGAGCGAGGCAATGAAACTAAATCCTGTCCAATAGGATTAGGTAATATACCTAATATTGTAAATCTTAAAAGTTTATGAGAATGGATGCATGTGTCTTCCACTGCCGTGTATAAACTACTGAACTAATTTAGATGAAACTTTACAGGAATCAGAATCGTGGAACTTGCGAGATTACTAGAAAACTACTCGTAGCTTAGGTTCGTATAATTTATAGCTCCAATCACATTCAGCAGCACTTGTATAACATCATTTACGGCTACTCTTAAAGCCTACTCTAGTTATATTCTTCATGTGTAACATAAGCTGGTAATCGAACCCACAATCTCTTTCACACAGACCGTTACAGCGAGACGGTCGTCGACACTAACTAGTTTTCATTAGATGGCCATGTTATATCTGTACTAATATTAAAAGCTGAAGAAATATATAGACTTTTCATATATAGATATTTTTTGTGTAAAAATATATATAAAGCTGAAGAATTTTGTTTAGTAGAACGCAGTACTTAATCTCAAAAACTACTTTTTCGAATTAAAAAAAAATATTTTTGTTTTGTATAGTTCATTATATCACGCATAACGCTATGGAGTAACGAGGAAAATTGAATACTTTTTTAGAAAACGTATAAATTACGATAACGAATTTATTATATGTATATTTATATATTTATTGGATGTGTATGTATGTATATGTATGTATATTTTACTTCTGCACACCTGCATACTCATTATCCCACATGACAAGGTCGGCTGGGAGAGAATGCTTTTAGCGTTAAGCCCGCCTTTTGTACATTGTTTTTTTGTAATTTTGTGCAATAAAGTATATATAAATAAATAAAAGTTTTAACATGATAGGATTTGAACCTGCGCCTCTTGAAAATCGTCCGCTACGTTAACGTACCTATTGAACAAAATGACAAAACAGATAGTAAATAATTATAGATAACCATCGATCGACTCAATATTGCATAACAATTTAAGAAAAATAGAAAAAAGTCATAAACCGGTTGTTTATTATGTAAAGGTATACTTAAAAATATAGGTAGAATGTGATCTTTATACGACATGCGTATTGAAAGAATAAATAAAACATAGGCCGTCATAGCGTCTGACTGTAAGCACGACGGTTGTGCAATCGATTTTCACACAGGGAATGATATCGACGCTCTGCTAACAATCAAAGCGCGGCGTTGAGTTCCGCAAATCAACACGCAATGTCTCGAATATTAGGCACCGCATTGGGAAAGGTATAATCTTCACACTGCTACAGAAGCAAATTAATCATAAGGAGACTGGCCATTTTAGGAGGTTAATATTATAAATGTAGCTAATTAGTTTAATAGATGGGTGGAGTTTTAAATGCACGCACTCATTTTTACCTTTTTTATCTACATACATGATAATAACACCAGGGTTGTAATAAAAGGACAACTCTCGCTTCGCTCGTTAACCATCGCCTCGCTCGCTGTAAGAACAAAATAATAAAACACTGAAAGGAAACGATGTATTTTTTACATACGAAACTGTTTTCTTGTATTACGATATTCTTTATTATAAAGTGATGTATAAAAATCAATCGTGTCTATAAATATGATGATCGACTGAGCTGAACCGCGCTTACCTTAAGTGCGGCGTTCAGTCCCCCCACTCAATACGTAATGCCTCCCGAATTCCGCGGAAAGTTGGGAGCGGAAGTGTCTTAAAAGAGTGCTTAACATTAGATTACCAGGATTCCTCTGCCTACCCTGATATATACGACATACGTCAATTCCGTTCCATTCCGTTATTGAGTGATTGAACATGATACGACGAAATTCCTACAGAATGCCGAAAAAACCGAGACTTTCTATTAACACAAAAAATATTGCTAAATGCGGAAAAATGGAAAAGTATAAAAAATTAAGTAGGTACCTATACAAGCCAATTTTTTTTTCATTAAATAAAAATGAGCACGTTTATCGTACGAGTGTCCTAGATTCGAACGAGTTACCATGAGTTTTATGACCTCGACTCATCTCAACATAATATTACATAACGTATTAAGTAAAATGAAAGTGTGTAACGTAATACATACATAAATTATACCAGTATAGATATTATAGACCGTCATGGCACAACCTGTGGCTGTAAGTGACAGTTTCAATTCCCACTCGGGGGAATGAAATATTTCATTTCGTCGCTCTAGTAACGTGACAAAGCGCAGCGTTGAGTTCCGATTTTCAACACGCAACGCTAAATCATATATAAGTTATATGTAACTTAAATTAATATGTGTTGTAATGTGTCTACATTGATAAATAAAATACTTTTTATATATCAATGATCTATTAACACGTATTATTTGCAATTATTGTTTCTATTGTTCTGTTTTTATTATCAAGTTGTATTCCATTGTGACGCAGTGGGAAAGCATCTCGAGGGATTTTCTATATTTAGGTACATAAGTTTTGAAAGGACAAAGCAGTTGAGTGAGGGTTGAGCCTGGGGGCGGAGAGTGAAGAACGGAGTGTATCACACTCTCACACACAGCCACACTAAACTATTTGCCTTTGAACGCCCCTTATTTTTTGTTGAAGTATAGACGAGAAATGCAGCAGTAAAATCCTACTGATATTGTGAATGTCAAAGTTTGTAAGGATGGATAGTTGTTCATATTTCCCGCAAAAACCACTAAAGAGATTTAGAGGAAACTTTACAGTAATATAATTTAAACATCAGAATAACACGTAGACTACAATTTATCTAAATATTTTATTTAATTTTGCTAAAATGTAACAATAACTTAAAGCGCCGCGGGTGGGTCGCTAGTATTATATATGCGCACGCGCAGTAAAGGTCACAACGACGGCCTTTAGAAGCTATAGAAAAATGTCATTGTTTGTTATGAGCTGGGGACACCGTCACGCTGTATCTATTATGGCTAGGCGGAGAGAATCTCGTGTTAAAACACTCCACAACCACCACTCCCAGCCACATTGTATAGTAAACACGACGATAAGCTATAACGGTGTCATACAACAATTTTACTTTAGCGAAATTATAAATAGCCACACAGAGCACTTTTTATCGAATTGGGTCACGAGCGAATTTTTACTTTACATATTATTTAATCGAAAGAACTTATTTAGCATAGTTTCAACTAGATTGCTTGTTATAGTTATTTAAAATAAAACCGGTCAAGTGCGAGTCGCAATCGCGCAACGAGTGTTCTGTATCAATTTTAGTATTCAAATTCAAAATATTCTTTATTCAAATAAACTTATAATAAGCACTTTTGAATCGTCGAATCAACATATGAACAAAAAGCTACCACCGGTTCGGAAGGCAGTTCTGCTGAGAAGAGCCGGCAAGAAACTCAACAGTTGCTCTTTTCAAAATCAATGGTACAATCAATTACATTAGTTGGCAGCTATCCTGCATTACATTCAATAGACATTAATTCCATACATGTTTATCCTCTAAGTATTCTTGAACAGTGTAATAAGCTTTACTTGTTAGAATTTTTTTTACTGATATTTTAAATTTTGGAAGTGGCAAATCTAGAATACACTGTGGAATTTTATTATATACACGTATGCTCAGACCCATAAAATATTTATTAACTTTTTGGAGGCGAAAACTTGGAGTAACAATCTTATCTTTATTTCTTGTTTCTATCGTATGATTGTCGCTATGTTTACTTGTAAGTCAACGGGAAGTACAATTTATAAAAGTTGACAAACTTAATTTGTAGTTCAATTTGTACAAAATGTGCACTCATTATTACACATTGAACTACAATTACAAGTTTGTAATAGTTTTTATGTGTAGTATAAATATCAATTTTCGGTGTTTTTATTTTTTGTACTTCAAATTAATTGTAGGGCTTTCGGAAACATCCTGAAGATTATTATTACGCGTTAAGTTTGTTGGCGTATGAAATTAACTACAATGATTTTATCTTTGAAATATCAATAACTTTTATTTTTCGATTTTTTCCTTTAATCGTAGAGTAAGTTCACACTACGTGCCAAATTATATAACTAGAGGTCCACGAAGAGGTATAGTACCATTATAGATTTTTAATAACCATTTGAATTTCATATAAAATGCAGCAAAAACGATGAATAAATGCTCGTAACTTTTAATTGCGTTGACGTAGAATTTGTTGTTTGATTTCAGTATTTGATATTAGTTTCAGCTTGATACCTCCACGCGATCTCGGGATAAATTCTACACTGACGGACAGATGGACAAAGTAATCCTGATATTCCAGGATAATCAGTTGTTTCAATCGGTGGTATGGAACCCTAAAAATAGAAGCTTCACGCTTTTTCCTGCTTACCTCGGTGGACTAAGGGAACCTTGTGTTAAGACACTCCATACCCCATGCTTTCGGGACTTTGCATTTTTAGTTGTGGAATTAAATGCCGCTTTTTATCTGCCAGAGGGGGTAAATGTAAATAATTGAAATATAAACACACACTCAAATGGTAATCGAACACATAACTATAATATTAGCAGTCGGAAGTTATTATGCTATCTAGCTTGAAGCTAAAACTAAATAAACAGAACAACTATTCATGACTGTACAAAACATTAAAAAAAATAGTATATATACATAGGGAAAAATGGTTCTAAAACAGTAATATGGATAAACCACTTGTGGTTAAGGTAATTTATGGATTTTAATTATTTAACATATACATTTTAAGCTTAAATTGTTATAATTTACAAGTTTTTCTTGTGGTTTCACCTCTGTGGCTGAATGGAAACAACTATGGTACAGTGGAGGAATCGACACAATATAGCCTTCCTTAATAAATAGATTGAGATGAGGGCATTCAACCATACCAACTTCTCAGCTTTGTGATACTAGTATATAGATCATTTAAGAATTAAATATGTATGTAGGCTAACTTGGTGCAGGGCCATTTAATAAGGTAAAGTGTGGTGTTGAGTTCCACCACTCAACACACGTTGCCTTAAGAATTTAGTGGTAAGTGGAACTCCTGCACATACTAAGGTTGTCAGATAAGCCTGAAAACTTAGTGTTAAGATACTATGTTCCCTATGAAGGCACTCCATTCCCCACTTTTAGACTGAATTCAAAGGCAATGTGTCCTGTTTACTACAGCAAGAAAATGAAAATATTAAATATTTTGTTCCCCCTTTGAGAACTGAACCCCATCACCACATTCACAGTCACACAGGTGTACCACTGTACCACAATACCTTTAATATAACATGCTTATCAGTTGTTGTATATTGTTAAGATAAAGTTAAAGTGGCATCAAGTGGGTATTTTTCTAAAGATAATCTATGGAGTAATAGATTAATGCAATATTCTATTTAAGCAGTAGTTTCTTAAAGGATACATTATTTAAAAAAAAAATATTGCATAAAATCATTAAAAATATTGCATAAAATCATTTATTGAGATTAAAAAATTGTATGTATTGAATAGAAATTGGTGAAGTTTATTGTTTATAATTTTTATTTTAATATTAAATATACTTAATTTATATTAAGAAAATGGCACTGGAGATTGTTGACATCTTTATCCTTTATACTATTTCTTTATGGTTTCTTAAAGATAAAGTATTACGAAAATAATTGTTACAATCATAAAAAAAATAACAAGAAAAGAAATATTATGTAATTACTACAATAATTTAAATTACGCAAATGTAAATATTCATTTAAAAATATAGTTTCTTTAATAATTTATTAAAATAACATATAAAAATAACTAATAGTTTTCTGAAATAAATTAAACGCAAATCATACATTTTTTTCGCAAATTTATAAATAAAAATACATGCATATATAATATATAACTAATCAGTAAAAAAAGACCGTAACTTACCTTAAACAAAGCGTCGATTAAACACCAAATTTATACATAAAATTACAAGAATATTACAACTTAGGAATATTAATGTAACTCACAACAACTAAAGAATAATTAATGTGACATAATATCGATTTACAATAACATTGAGTGTATATAGATCTATATATTAGGGTATTTAATTAGTATTAACAAGTATTAATCGTATAATTATCATTTATAATTTTTTTTTTAAAGACACTATTGCAAGTACTTTTAACTGGATGTAAATTATGAATTTATTATTTGACGTGATATATACCGTAAATAGACAGTTATATTGATGTGTTGCTAGTGTTGAAATAACTTTTCTTTTTTTTTTTTATTACGGCAATATTAAATTGAAATTCATATGCCGGTATCGTACCGTGCCCGCATCGTATTTTAATATCATACATATCAAATGTATATAATAATATACATATTATTTTCAAAATGCAAATACCGTACCGTATAGTATTTTTCCATTTTAATTTTATTATAATATATTTTGGTATGGTATGGTACAATCAGATTGAAATATATTTTGAATTGAATTCCTGATATATGGCCAAAATATATTTTGAATCTGTAATAATTTTTACGGTAAGTTGTCAATGTCGAATTATGCATGCAAATTGACGTTTGTTAAATTGTTACTTTGTGGCACTTTGTAGAGTTTGTAGTTTGTTTATATATAAAAGCCGGAATTTATTTACGAAGTATTTTCAATTTTCATGCTTATTTACTGTATAATTTTTATTGCTGATTAAATATCATATCACGATTTTTTTTATTTAACTTATTACGTAAATTATATCGTTAACTATCATATAAATCATTTTTTAGTACTTAACCTATACAAACAGGTAAATTATTTGGATTTTATTGAACTTACCAAATATAAAATATAATATAATGTCTTTATGACGAATGTATTACGAAGATGAAAGGAAAGAAATTTGTTCAACCAATTGGAGTTTATACCCAATGTCATTGTGCGTACAGACAGGTGCTGTCCTGATGTGCCACAATATCATTTAGTGGATACCTCCAGAATTCGGTGACAAGTGGGGAACGGAGTGTTAACACTAGGTTCCTTCTAGGTGTGTGCAGGATATAGCATGAAGGTGTATTTTTTTTGTTTACCATGTTCTGAATAAATAGATATAAATATTTAAGTTAACTCTCTAAAACTCTAAAAATAAATGAAGATAACATTTATCCAATTCCATAATAATATCATATAATTTATAAAAAATTGCTTCGTTGATCACCACAGTGGAACTGTTAGGCTATGGGCACTATACACATTAGGTTTTGCATGATGGTTTTAACCTTACAGGGATAACTAAGTTTCAGTTTTGTTGAGTGGCTCAACACACAATGTCTCCAGAATTGGGCAGAGAATGGGGAATGGAGTGTCAACAATAGGTTCCCTCTGCCTACCCTGCTGCGTGCGGGATACAGTGTGAAGCTGATTTTTTTATTAAAAATACAATGGAACTGTTTAGTTTGTGTTATATAATTTATTGAGGAAAAAGGTAAAAGGTTCCTGCACTTAGAATTTTTTATGTGTCATACATAATTTGACTTGAAACTGCTAGTGTTAGCTAGCAATATAAATATATTTTTACATTATATGTCACACAGCAGCATAGACGGAGGGCACCTTGGAACCTAGTGTTAAGACACTCCATTCTTATAAGAACAATTCCATAGTCCACTTTTGATAAATTCTCGAGATTTTGCATGTTGAGTGAGAGCCGAACTTTGCCTTGGTAACAAACCAAGGAAATGGAAAACATTAAATCCACACCATAACTTTCTCCTAGCTATTATAGCTAATAAATCATGAAAAAATATTTAATTTCTAGAAAGTAATATGGCAGAAGCTGAACTAGATCCTTCAGAATTAGGTACTCATGAATACTGGCAACAAAGCTATACCAAAGAAATTATTAATTTTGATGAGCATGGTGATACTGGTGATGTATGGTTTGGAGAAGATAGTGCAATTAGAATTATCAATTGGATTTCTAAATGCGGTGTTGAGAGAGATGCTGCGGTTATTGATTTAGGTATGTTATAAAATATTTGAGAGGCATTCGTGGCGCAGGATCACAACACGATGGTTGTGGATTTGATTCTTAATCGGAAGAATTAAATATTTAAATTTTTTTTCGTTCTGATAACGCGGCAAACCGGTGAGTTTCGCCACTTACCATGCAATACTTCTAGAATTCAAAGATAATTCTAATGACGATATTTAGAAAAAAAAAATTTACATTTTTTACATTTTTTTTTCAGGTTGTGGAAATGGTTATACACTATCAGAGTTAGCAAGGGAGGGTTTCACAAATCTTTTAGGCATAGATTATTGTAAGGAAGCCATTTTGTTAGCAGAGAAAGTTGCTAAACAAGAATTTCCTATATTAAAGTTTCAGGTAAATTAGTATTTTTTGTATGCAATAACTTTTTTTTAAGTTGAACATGTTTGAAAAAAAAAATTCAGAAATAGAAATTACATCACAATTTTTATTTTATTTTAGAGGTCAGTCCCACGACTGCAGTGGCACAAAGTGTGATTGTAAAATTGACTGGTTGTGGGTTCAATCCCCACTAGAGGAGATGAAATATTTGTTTAAATTTATTTTTCCACTTCTTCGCTCTGGTGTCGAGGCAAAGCGCGGCGTTGAGTTCTACCACTCAACACGCAATGCCTCCAGAATTCGGCGGAATGTGGAGAACGTAGTGTCTTAACACTATGTTCCCTCTGCCTACCCTGCTATGTGTGGGAACAGTGTGAAAGTGATTTTTTTTTAAATGAATAAAAAATATATTGCTCATATATTTCAGGTCTTTGACATTATACGGGATGAGAAACAATTAAATAGTAAATTTAAAATAATACACGACAAAGGAACATATGATGCTATCAGCTTGAACCCGGACAATCCTAAGAAGAACAGAGAAACATATATAAATAAAGTTACTGAGTTATTGGATGAAACTGGTCTGTATTATTTAGCGTCACGCTGTACACCGCGCATAGCTGACTACGCAGGGGGAACCTGGGAACTTAATGTTAGACACTCCATTCCCTATAAAGATGCTTTAGTATTTGAATCTCCGCTATATTCTTGAGGCATTATATGTTAAGTGAAGCAAATTAATGCCAAAGATTTTTACATTTTTACAAGCCTAGTAGAAGCTTCGGTCGCTGTAATAGTAAAGAAACTTGTGTGTAATTTTTTTGACACTAATCGCATTACCAATATTTGTTACGAGATATCCGTCATCTGTGACAGATGAATCAATGTAATATTATATAAATTAAACCTAATAACCCCACCGCCTAATTTATGAAATACTGCGTGTTGACTGGCGCTGCGCTTTATTTTGTTGCCAGATCAAGCCAATATAAAAAAAATGATTACGCTGAGAGGGAATCGAAGCCAAAACAGTCGCGTTTACTGACAAAAACAGTCTCATTGCCACAAATGTTCAATTCTTTTTAAAATAAATTTTCTTTTTAAAGTAAATATGTTCTTTCCAGGATATTTCGTCATAACATCATGTAATTGGACAGAAGATGAATTAATTACACATTTTGATGGACACCTTAAACTAAAATGCATAATACCAACACCGCAATTCAAGTTTGGCGGGAAAGTTGGTAGCGTTGTATCATCTGTGGTTTTTGAGACAATTTGATGACGTTTTTAACAAAATACATATTTTATTATGTTAATATATAAATTATGTGTTACAAATTAGTTTTATTTCATTTTGAGAGTATAAAATAAATTTTAAAAATGGGATATATACCCTTTTGAAAATATAAAAAAATTAAAAATTAACGTAGCGAAATTTGAACCCGCGCCTCTTGGACACCAACTACGCCATACGTTCTAATCGGGCTACGTCGATATTCTTATATGCTTGTTACAACTTATCTCTTTAGGGAGATTTCTACAAATTTCCGCCGCTTAAAGATTTTTTTCCTAAGTGTTGCATAACACTTTATAAATGTTTTTTTTTTAAATAAATAGCATTCTCTCTTCCCATATGATAATTCTAAGTAATTATTTTTGCCATTGTAAAAATTTCATATCCAATATTGAATAGAAAAAAACTAAATCAAAATTTTAAATACTTTTGTGATAAATGTAATATCACAATACAAATTCCTCTGAAAGTGTAGTTTCAATACAACATACTTTATATCACACTAGCTTATTTGCACCCTTATGGGTGAATTCTAATTTCGAGGTGGTGAGGTGCGCAATGGATTGCAAGCGATGGAAGGCATGCTTTCATGTTCGTATGACGACCTCCAACCACGACCATCGATCATGATGGACACGAATAACAAGAAAAATCAGTGGCGATTTAAAGATTTTTCCATACCAACTTTCAACCCCTTATTGGCACCCTTAGGGGGTGAATTAAAAAAACCCATGAAACACGTGTTCAATGAAATATATTTAAGAGTCTGAATTTCAAATCTTCTTTACATGAGATACAGCATGAAGCTAAAAAAATATTACAAAAGTACAAAGATCTATAATATACAAATAACAGTAATATCGTTTAGTTATCTATACTTTACCTTCACAATAGATAAGATTAGAAATGATTGTGAAATATATTGATTAGTCTTATTTTATTTTGAAATAGCCTGCCCTTAGTATTGATAACTAGTGTTAAACTCAATAATTATTATAATAAAATAATAGATAAGTGAAAATAAATAATATTTTGAAAGTGAAATTTACATTGAATGAATTGCAAAATAATTTTATAATCTGTGCAGTGTTATAGAATTTACCAATTGACAGTTTATAACTTTTGAACTTTAAAAACTAAAGATCTTAACTGGTACGCTCGAAACGCCATAAATTAAGAACTGAAAACGAAAGTTTTTTAAAGTTATATAATTATCAATAAATAAATTATTTATTAATAAATAAATGGCGAAAATAGCGGAAATACGACAACTATTCGATGCTAAAATACGAGACGGTGTCCCCGATCCACCGGGACCTTTCGATTCTCGGGACTTGGAGAGAGTTAAAAGCGACAAATACTTATACAGAGTACTAGAACATTGTCAAAATAATGTACAATTGGCCGTAGAAATGCTATACGATATAATGGCGTGGCGTAAAACTAATAATGTCAACGAAATTACTGAAGAAACTGTTAATGTGGGGTATTTGAAAGAAGGCATCTTCTTCCCACACGGTCGAGACATCGATAGCTGTTTACTATTCATTATGAAATCTAAATTGTATCAGAAAAACGAGAAAAACATTGATGAAGTTAAAAAAGTTATTATTTATTGGTTAGAGAGGATAGAAAGGGAGGAAGATGGTAAGAGAATAACTTTGTTTTTTGATATGGATGGCTGCGGCTTGAACAATATGGATATTGAAGTCATAAGGTACATGGTGACTTTATTAAAGAGTTATTACCCATTACTTGTTAATTATGTCATAGTGTTTCAGTTACCGTGGATGCTATCTGCAGGGTTTAAAATTGTCAAGGGTATTTTGCCTGCTGCTGCAGTAGAAAGACTTAGAATGGTTAGTAAAGATAAACTAAAAGAATTAGTAGCTCCAGAACAAGCTTTGGCAAGCTGGGGTGGTAAAGACCATTATGTTTTCGAATTCATTCCTGAAAAAAGAGTAAATGTTGATAAAACAAGTAAAAATGTTACTTTTGAGGATGATAATCATTCTGAGGGTGAAATGCTGCGCTTAAATCCGAGTAAAACATTAATTTTTAAAACAGATAATGATATAATAACAGCTCAACTTACTGTAACCAATTTAGATGAAAACCCAATCTCTTATAAAATAAGAACAACTGCCCCAGAAAAATATACTGTGAAACCTAGTTCAGGCATCCTGTTAATTAATGCTTCGCAAAATATTCAAATTGTTGTCAGCTCTGGTTTTCAAATTAACTCCGTTGTTAAAGACCGGTTTTTAGTTGCGGCAATGAATATATCGAATGGTAGTATACAACCAAAAGAATTAAGTAAATTATGGAAGACCCCAAATGTTAAACCTGATGAATATAGATTAAAATGTAGTAATGGTGACCCTCAATTAAATTCACCTATTGTAACCAACGACAAAGATTCTCTCATAAATAAATTTAATACTTTACAAAATAATCACAATGATTTAATAAAAAAAATGGATACCTTAAAATTTTACCAATTTATTACATTTATCTTTATTTTTTTTAATATGTTTTTTGCTTTTTTAATATATAACAACAGTAAAAATTGTTATGCATAATTTTAAATATATTTTTTTAATGTATCAGAATAGGTCATGGTTGCAGGATTGATATATATTAATAATAAGTTTCAGTTCCTCACACTATATCACTTTTGTAATATAAAGTGCACTGTTGGGTTCTGCCATATTATTGTAGGAAATTAAGTAACATAACTAATAAAGCTCTTCCTGTCTGTTATTAATAAAACAAAATGATATATTAATATAAATCTTAAAGGGAATGGAGTATCTTAACAAAAAAAAACTATATAAATAAACTAATATATTTAAAATCATTACAAGATAAAAAATAATATTTATATAACATACAAATATGTAATTGTAAATATAGTCATCTTGGTGGTAACTCTTTACTTTTTTTACATGGCTCTTTACTTTATTTACATGGCTATGGCTATATTTCGCAGCCTATTTGGGAGGATTGACTCTAGTCAACCCACCCAAATATGCTTTGAAACACTTTTTGCCTTACCATTTCAAGTTCTTTTTTACAAATATAAATATTGTATATTGTATTCTAAATGAATTTGGGAACAACCACCTTGTAATAAAACTTAATAAAATAATATATATAAATGATTATGTCTCAGAGATGTCAATTAACATTTAATTGAAGTTTAATCAATATTTAAGCTTTATATTTGTACTAAATTTATTATAATTTTAATTAAACATTAATTGCAATCTTTGATTACTGTGAATTAAGCATAATATATTATATGAGGGTATAAATTTATTTATTTTTTGAACTGGTATTTTTATAGAAAATATATAAAAGTTGTTATTAATGGTTTTTATTTTATTTATTTGTAAATGCTATGTGTTATTATTATATTTATTGTTTTTTAAATATTGGTTATTATACAACCTAAATTTCCATGCTCTAGTAAGATAAAGCGGCATTGACTTCCACTACTTAAAACGCAGACTTTTATACCTAAAGGGGAGAGGTGGGATGTCGTCACATCTCATCTCGTCAGTCTCTCTGCCCGCCCTATCTCTCTGGAGAGATAAACTTTTACATCCCTATTATTAATTTACTTCTATATTTTTTTCAGTGATTACTACTATTATTACTTCACTAAACTTACTGAACCGATTTTGGCCAAAATCTAACTTAGGAAAAGATTTTCTAAGTTAGAATATATCTAACTAGGATGTTTAAATAAAAAAAGGATCAGGTGACATAGTTTACGAGAAACTTCTGGAAAAACAAACAAACACATCTTTGCGAAATATTGAAGTCGCTTAAAAAATCTTATTTGATTTGTGTGAGCTATAAAACGTAGTCTCGTGTTTTGGTTTACCGGTATGACTATCGGGAAATCCTCGGTTGTCACTCCCCTATACTCCCTAAGAAATCTACATCTCTTTCTACGCTTCTGCCAGTCGGTATCGGAAGATTTTTTTAGCTTCTCGCTGTACCCCGCACCTATGTGTGTGGTACATAGGTGCGACCTGCTGGTGGTATCTGCTATCAGAGTAGGCAGAGGGAACGTAGTAACATAGTGTTAAGACCGTTGAGTCCGTTCCCATTGAGATACTTCCGTTTCCCACTTTCCGCCGATTTGTGGTTTTATTGCGTGTTGAGTGGGGGAACTCTGCATCGCTTTGCCTCGACACCACAGCCAAGAAATGAAAATAATAAATATTCCGTTTCCTCGACTGGAAATCGAACCCACAACCCGTGGCGTTTACAGTCGCACGGCCGTGCCCCGGTGCCCTGGCTTCAAAGAGTTTTACTTTTATATATACATTATTAATATTAATTATAATCTCCATAAAAAAAATTCAAATATCCAATCTAATTTAAAAGACAATAAAACTCACGTAATAATTTTCACACGTAATGAAAAATAACATAAAAAAAAAGATTGAACGCATCCTTGACCCAATGGCGTTTAAATGTCATAAGTCACTTGTCAAAGTAAATAATTATTATCGGCTATTAAATTGGGAGTTTCCTTTACATTAATTAAATATCTTTTTAATATGAATTCTCATATTGTGTAACATTATCACTTTTTTTTACTGTACTACCTCCTTCGTGTGTTCTCTATACAAAGTGATATTGGCGAAGTGATTAGTGCTCAACAGAAGCGCTCAGTACTGATAACAATTCTTAACTATTTCAATTTATAAAAACAAAAGTAAAACAACAAATGACGACTGCAGACCTAAAAAGCCTGTTCCAGGCGAAACTTAAAGAGAATCCTGATCACGATTTTCATAATTTGGACTTAGAAAGGGCGAAAGATGAGAAATATTTGAAGAGAATCATGAAACATACTGACAATGATCCTAAATTAGCTTTGGATATGCTGTGGGATATTTGTGTATGGAGAAAGAGTTCTGGTGCGAATGAAATTAATGAAAGTAATATCAAAATGGACTATATCAATGAAGGTGCTTTCTTTCCCCGTGGCAGAGACATTGATGGTTGCATTTTACTTATCGTCAAATCAAAAAAACATATCAAAGGAACAAAAGACTTTGAAGAAATAAAAAAAATCATCATCTATTGGTTTGATCGTATTGAACGGGAAGAGAATGGTAATAAAATAACTTTGTTCTTTGATTTAGATGGCTGTGGCTTAAATAATATGGATATGGAGTTAACTAACTATTTAATTTCCCTTTTTAAAAGCTATTACCCTTACTTTTTGAACTATATCATTATATATCAAATGCCATGGATAATGTCGGCAGCTTTCAAAGTTATTAAGTCACTACTACCAGCAAAAGGGGTGGAAAAAATGAAATTTGTGAACAAAGACACATTAAAAACATATGTATCTTCTGAACAAGCATTAGTTTGCTGGGGTGGTCAAGATACTTACGAATTTGAATTTGTACCGGAGAATCGTAATTCTGACCATACACCCAAAAAAGTAACTTTTGCAGAACAAGGTGATAATTATTCACCAGGAGAAATGTTACGATTGAGCCCAAGTAATCTTATTGTATTTAAAAATGAAAATGAAGAAGTTTCTGGTCAATTTGTAATAACTAATATGGATGAGAGCGCCATTTCCTTCAAAATCAGAACAACTTCTCCTGAAAAGTTCAGAGTTCGACCCTCATCTGGTGCATTAGCATCTGGAGGCACTCAAACTATTGTAATAGTAGTTCAACCTGGAGTTCAACTACGTAATGTAACAAAAGATATGTTTTTAGTTATGTGTGTTAATATACCAAAGCTAGATTTAGCCCAGAAAGAAATATCTGACATTTGGAGTAATTCAACTGGCTGTAAAGTTGATGAATATCGTCTTAAATGTCAGTTTCCTGTTAAAGATCTACCTAAGAATGGAAATTTAGAGTCTAAACATGAACGATCAGAATCTGTTGCAAATGCTTTAAACAATCTACATATGAATTATGAAATATTACACCGTCAAGTGAATAGCTTGAAAATGTATCAACTTTTAACATTGCTTCTAACTTCTGTTTCCGTTGTGTTAGGATATCTGATTTACCAAAATACAAGCAATGAAGAAAGATATTGTGAACGTATCTAGCCTTTAAATTTAGTGGTATTTGATGCCACTATCAATATGAGCACAGTTTTCTATTGTCTTTACATCCTTTTGCTGTCTCTACACACATTGATGTATATACATTATTGTAACTTAATGTATTCTGTTCAAAGACTTCATACTCGTATGGCTAAACGGTAATTTTGGGAAAATGGTTATAATATATTTAATTTAGGGATATTACGCTTCATTATAACTTTTTCATTAGATCTAGATATGGTTGCGGGTATAAGAAGAATATCTACCATATCGGTTATGGATAAAAAAATATTATTAATTGTGGATAAATTTGTTTGCTCTCGGATAACTTTGGTTACATTTGGAGAAATTTGATTACAAATATTAGATTTTTAAATATCTGTAACCGAATTTTTGTTTGTTTTATGTGTTTTTGTAGTGAAAGCTTTGTGTTATAATTTTATGTTTAAAACATAAGCAATTTATTATAACAATTAGTATTCCATGGATTAACGGAACTCGAAAGCCCGGGGTGCCCCTCGTTTTACAGCGTGACGAGCTCGTCGGTCAGGCATTACTCTGAGCTCGGAGCAATGACAAATTATGGATTTAAGGGGTCTCTTTAAATGTGTATTAGTTCATACCTCTGCTGTCCGAGCAACTCTTCCTAGTAAACCATAAATTATAATTAATTTCTATGAAATTGTAATGAAATTCTGAATTGTTATTTAGATACCCTGACTGAGGTAGTTTTGGGTACTAATCCCATAAATATAAAAAATATGTATTATAATAATGGTAGCGGTCTAAAATAGAGTATGTAATTTAAGTTTCAGTTTTCAAGTCTTTTAAACAGATGAGTAAAGAAGATACTTTCCTTGTAAAAATATGTGGATACTAGTGACCCACCCGCGGCTTTGCCCTCCTCAAACTTATTTTACGTTATGGGCAAATATTTATTTAAACAATAGCCTATGTGTTATTCAGATGTATAAGCTATATTACTGTAAAATGTCATCTAAATCCATTCAGTAGTTTTTGTGTGAAATTGGAACAAACAAACATTCACATTTATAATGTTGGCAGTAAGTAGGACATATAAATGATAAAATTGTTTCTACTGTAAAAATAAATACTCATATTATAAAATTGAATAGTTTGCTTAGTTTGATTTGAATATCTTTTAGTGTTGTGTCCATTTATTTATAGGCTATATTATATCACATGAATCCTTTTGATGTACCCCATTATAACTGTGATCAGAGTTACTTCCCGCACTTAGAATGTGCCATGTAATGCACCCACAGTTAAAATATAAGAATGTTTTCTACAAATAATTATTTTATGTTAATTCTCAGAATTCATAGATTTATCAACAATTTTTTTGTATAAAATTACTTTTATAGTAGATTTTATTTTGTTGTTATTATTTAATCTAAAAAGTATTGTTTGAATTGTGTTCTCTCAGCTCTCTATTTTGAAAAAAAATATTGTCATTATTATAAATAAATGAATGTAAGAAATTTAAGATAAAAATGCTTAAAAAATTGTAATATTTATATATTCTGAGGTATTCCTAGGTTCCATTTTTTTATTGTATAACCTATATGTAAGCTGTACAAATAACGTATAAGGCAGGCTAGGCGCAGTGTTCAACGCTAATTCAAGGTTAATCTATACTAATGTTATGTTCTCAGAAACTACTTGTACGACTAATTTAAAAATTATTTTTGTGTTGTATAGTCCACTTATCAGGGAAGGCTATATTATTTAACTATAATAGTGTGGATGTAACCCACTGTACCTGCGGTCAGTTATTGCCATTTGGCCACTCGGCCACGCGGGCGAACCTGCGGGTAAAAACTAATACCATAACTTCTCCACTTCAATAAAAAAACACTATGTAAATAAACAGAAATGCATTTTTATATGTACTTTTTTTATTTATTTTTCATATTAATTATGTATGGGTAGTTGTAATTATTGTTTCTTTTAAGTAAGAAGGCAATGGGTTATATTCCCGCTCGATGTCTTTATAATATTAAGAATTCAAATAATATGATGGTTTTAAGTACAAATATTTTATTATGTTATATTTTTGGCGCTTTACTTCTTATATTTTTATCTTTATAATTTAAATAGTGATGTTTAGCAATACAGCCTTCTATGGTGTTCGTGTTTGTCAAATTATTTAACAAATGATGTAGCTTATGTTTACGTTTAGTCCAGCATACAATATCTTGAAATTAGTTAGGATGCAGAGAACCATGCTTTACTTATGTGGGATGTTGATGGTAATTTAAATATTTTCTAAATTTGTGATCTATATACTTAAGCTTTATAAATTACTTTTGTCAGACAAAATGTATGTAATGTAAAATGTATGTACCTAAATGAAAAAACAAAACTAATATTTAATATAATATTTCTTTTGTAATAAGTGTTTCACAAATAAATGTTCAATTGTATAAATCTTTCTTTTTTACTTTTTTTTCGTTTATTTATAAAGACGGACAGATCCTACACTAATATGGACATGGGCATAGAGGTGGGCGGTCTGAGTGGGCTATTACCATCATGAATTACTGACTTTAGTTTCGCCGCTCAGGCGATACGAAGCGTGGCGTTGAATTCCGCCACTCAACATGCAATGTCTCAAGTAGACTTACAACTAGTAAAAAGCGCTAAACTTATGTATTTATTAATTAAATTTTATTAACAGATTACAAGACACAAATTTATTTTATTATTAAGAGTAATATTTATAACTAGTGGACCCCTGCGGGGCTACGGCCGCTTGAAATATTAATGAAGAAATTGAAAACTAAAGATTCAGTTAATTCAGTAAAACAGTTGTATAAAATAACTGTTACGGCAATTAGCAAATTTGTCGAATTAAGTACTTTAAATTGACATAACTTGTTTATTTATGAACCGATTGTAATAAAATAAACCTTATATGTTTTCGGAAGCTTGCCAGAATCCAATAATTAAATCCGCATCTAAATCGGTTAAGCCGATTCTGAGATTAGCGATTACAAAGGCATAGACAAAATTTTAAAAAATCATTGTTTTGGGTTCTATTACGTTAATAAAGGTTCCCAATAACATTTTTTTTTAATATCTATATAATTTTAGACATCGACCCTCTTACGATTTTATTATAAGTATAGATTATTTAGAAAACATAAAAGTGCAAAATGAATGATAATAACATATAATATTTTTCTGGCGTGGCGTTAGGCGTATATTGCTCAGACTGACGTTCAACAGGAAGTCAGTCAGCCTGACTGACGAGACTATACGTATGTTATGGTGTGAATTTTAAACTTATAAATCATTTTTTTTTAAGCTAAAACTAAACTAAGAAATATGTTTTTTAACATTCTAGAACATTTCTCAAAATCATGATTGTTCAAGTGGAGAACGGTCTGTCTTGATACTAGGTTTTCTCATTCAAACCTGCTTTGCGTACAAGATCGTAAAGCTCCAAAACTTGTGTAACCATAGATAGCACTTGGACCATATCCCAGAGGCGTGGGTTCAAATCGTGCTTAAAATATGTATACATAGCTAAAAAATTAAAGAAAGGTAAATTTTAAAAATAATATATTTCAACAATAGTAAAATAAAATATGAAATATACTTTAATACTAACCCATGTACATCATCCATTTATATAGAAAAACAATCTTGTGTCTTATTTGTAAAAATAAACGTTTATAACCGCCGTTGCGGTGTAGTGGCACAGTATATGACTGTACAGACGAGGACGAGGAGGTTGTGGGTTCCATTCAAACTCGGAGGAATAAATTTTATTTAATATTTTTATTTCGTCGTGTTGGTAAAAAGAAAGTGTAAAGTTGAGTTCCGCCACACAACACGCAATGTGGCGGTTAGTGGGGAATGGAGTGTTTTAACACTATCTTCTCTTTGCCTACCCTGCTATATGATTTTCACACAATGTCACACTTCATCAAACCTACGTCAATGTGTAACGTCTTTTATAGATGGCGCCTTAATAAAGGAATATTTTTTTAAATTTACTTGTATTTCACATATAGCTGGTTAAGTATATAGTAGACACTCCGTTTTTCACTTTTCAAGACATTGTGTGTTGAGTGGCGGAGCTCAACATCAGACTTCGAGACCCACAACCATTGCATTTAGATTTTTATCAGATTACTACATTTAGATAAGATGACATTTTCTCTGCCTGTGCCTTTCCACTTCAACAACCTCTAAATCAGTTTCTCCTTGAATTTAATAGTATCACCAAAAACACTATGCACAAAATTAGTAACAATTATTAAAAGTATAAACATTTTAAATACAATAATAAATAACTGGCTAATTATTAAAGAACATTAATTTACTGGAACATCAAACATAAAATGGTCTCATAATTTTAATAATTTCACAGCCGGGCTGCTACATATTCAGGCTGAAAATAAAAAATATATAGATTATTAGTGACCCAAATGCGGCTTTGCCTGCATAAATTTTGTATTTTATTATAGCCAAATTATACAAAATGTTTACATAAATTGAGTTATTACAATGTATAAGTTACATCCAAATCCATTTAGTAGTTTTTGCATAACAAATATCCATCCTCTAAAAGATAAACCTTGTCCGCAGTGGGAATTAATCCCTATGTAGAAAATATAATAAATCATAGGCAGATAAATTGTAGCTTTCAAAGAGGATTCTAGGAATTCATTGAAGTTAGTTCTAAGCATATTGATACAATTTAACTCTTAAAATAATCCTGATTAATACATCAAGGAAAAAAAAAATTATACTTACTGAAACAAACCAATAAGAATTCTTCATAAAAATCATTTTACCAATCATTCCCATTTTAGACTCTGGAGCTATAGTGTGTAGATGTAAATGCTTCACACTTCTAAACGGAGGCCAGTGGTAGCCAAATCTAGCATCATCTAATGATAAACTGTTCTGCTCTAGAAGATTCTTAGATATTGTCAGCATTTTATCAACTGAAATTTCAATAAACATTGATTGATTTTAACTCTCGGTTTCCTGTGCCTAGGAATCACTATATGCAGGATATAGCACGAAGCCGCATGACAATATATGGTTGAAAATATAAAACAATTTGATCCTATTACTATCACCTACACAAATATTATAAAGTTGAAGAGTTTATCTGGTTGAATGCCCTAATCTCAGGAACTATTGGTTCAAATTGATCATTTCTTTGAGCATGTGTGATATTCCTTTCTTCCTTTCCGACTTTCTCAATTAATTGAGGCAGACTATAGAATGTATTACATCACAATAATAATTTCAATGTAGTCCCACCTATACCTGTGGTCAGAGTTACATCCTGTACTTAGAATGTATCATCATTCATTATGAGGATTTCTTCATTTTTCTTCATTTCACGACACCAGTGCCAAAACCGTAAAATATAAAAAGTAGTTAAAAAAGTAATCTTACCTAGTTCTTTATCAACAGGAGTCAAACATTTAGCATCTTCAATATGACGTTTTGGCACAGTAAGTATGTGATAATCACTCGCCGGCTTTATGTCACGAAAAACGCATATTTCATCGTCTTCGAATAAAATTTCCGTATTTTCTAGTTTATTTACTATATTACAAAATATGCAAGATGATCTTTCGGCAGTCATTCTGTAGTACAATTTTGGGTTAGCTGTCAATGTCAAAATTGATTTGACTTTGACTTTTTTGAGTAATTTGAACGTTAGTGTTGGTAAACATACAGCCATGTCTTAAAACATTTTTGGTCCAAAGGATGACCTTTGGACCAAAACTAACTAGAACAATTATGAAATTGTTCTAGTTTTATAAATAAATGTTATTTTCCTTATAGATATAATGAAGCGTTGAATTCTGCCACTCAACATCCAATGTCTCGAATATTATGCGGAAACAACACTTCTTAACACTAGGTTTCCTCGGCCTACCAAGTTAAATGCGGGATTTTATCTTGAACTTCAAAGTAATATCTCAAACAATTATATGAATAAATTAATTTATTATATTTTTGTAATGTTTATCTTTTCACTCAGACACTCTTGCCTCAGACACCATAATCCATATACTACATTACTGCCGACTAACGCCTAACAGTTATGAAACAAAAACATAATATAATACAGATAATTTCATGATTTCTAGCACAATGAGAGTAATACTAATTTATTTAAATTTTATGTTTTTTGTACATAAATTTGCTTAACAAATACAATTAATTAATGTAAAAATTATAAAACTAACTAATTTTGTGAATTCATTTTACATAAACGAATGTTTAATTAATTAAATTATTGCAATTGCATATTAAAATAATAGAATGGGAATAAATAAACTATTTGCATGTACTTAAGACCGTGAGATCCCGAAATATAGCTGTAAAATAGAAATTATCTAAATGAATTTAAATTCATATTTTAGAAGAAATTTTATTTTATTTTTTATAAACAAATTCATGCATAAAGAAACGTAAAATTAAAATATATAAATATTACGAGAAATCACGTCATTATCGGTATCTTATTATGTACCTACTATGTGTGAAACTTTTTTTTACCTATATTTTATAATTATCTCTTTCGGATTCTGTTTCCTAATTTATTTCTGTGCTAATTGTGTTAGGTATAACTTAAGTACTGAAAATATATTGTTCTAATTTACTTTTTTAAAAATTAGAACACGAACGAGCCAAGGGGATCCTTGGCCTCTCAGAAGGTAGAACTCAACCCTTTGGGTATATGTGTTCTGTGGTAGAAGTCGATACAATAGGAATATCAAGACGAGGCAGTCGTTGCGCGGCGACATGGCACAGCGCCAAACTATAAATGCGACGGTTTTGGGTTCGAGTGTACCTCGAGGAAATAAATTAGTTAATATTTTTATTTTCCGGCTCTGGTAACAAGATAAACAAGACGAGACGTTGACGTGACGACGTTGAGTTCCGCCAACCAAAATCAAATGAAATTTGACGGAAAGTAGGGAATAGAGTTTGTGTACCAAAAGGTTCTTTGCTTCTCGCTATATACGGATATAGTGTGAAGATATAAAAATATAAAAGCAAACGCCCAATGTCGATGGTTCTATTAATAGGCGTCCCAGGGTCTCGTCTTCCACCTTCGAGATTCATCATCACACCAGCTCAATGACAGCATATTATTTTATTGTTACCGAAGCTTCGTATAACTGTCGTGCAGTTATTACATATTAGAAAAAAAATCAGACAACAATAAAACTAATTATAAGCATTTTTTTATTTTCCAGTCTTAATTCAATTCGTGTCTTTAATTTTTAATTGCTATTCTAATTCAAAAATAATCTTTTTTATAGAAACGACGCCCCTTATATCGAATACGTCCCAATTTTTGCCCGAAACAGCAAAATAGAGCACGATAATTTGCCTGTTTTGTCTCGTTACCAAAACGAGTTAAAGAAAATATTAAATATTTTATTCCCCCAAGTGGGAATCGAACCCACAACCGACACGTTTACAGTGGGACGCTGCGCCGCTGCGCCACGAGAGCCTCTAAAAATAAAATTAAAAATAAATGTTAAACTATAACAGTAAAATGGCGCGTGCCCTCTCAAATTACACTAAAATATCTTCCCATAGGGTGTTAATTATATTATAACTATAGACTCAAACGCGGCTTCGCTCACTAATTTAAAAATAAGTAATATATACATATTATAGCCAAAAGACAATATTTTTGATAAAAATTGTCCTGTCGTCTTTATGATATTATAATACCTCTAATGGTACGTGTCCCGTGTACCTAATGTACCGTGTACCCACACGTCTATGGGTAGAGTAGTCCATGTCCGCGCGGTCAAATGGGAGTAACTGTGAGTCATGTATGGCGTACTACATACTCGTATATGAGCTCTGTCGTAAATTCGTGTCTGCTATCATCGTGACAATACGAAGTGTCGACTGAGTCAACGAGGGTCACATATACAAATCCATTTAGAATATTACAAAGATAAAGTCAAATTAAATAGTAATTTTGGTTTTCGTTCATCCCCTAGAGAGCAATTAACATAATGCGATAAACCAAACGCGAAACGATTTTTGGGGGCGGTTACCCAATTACAGCCCCTTTATTGATGAAATTATAACCACGTGTTGATAATATTTGGGTAAACAATGAGTTTTTGTTGTGTGGATATCTATCGTCGGGGCGCAAGAGGATGAGCGTGCGACTGTAAATGCGGTGATTGTGGGTTCGATTCCCAGTCGGAGGAATAAAATATTCAATATTGTCGTTCTTTACATTTCCAACAATGAGTTTGATTCAACTCTTTCTTTGACTCATTTTCACACACCATTGGGTTGGATTCTGCCACTTAACACTCATGCCTCTAGAAGTGTGCGAAAAGTGAAGAACGGAGTGTCTTAACAGTAGGTTCCCTCTGCCTACCCTACTGTGTGCGGGATACAGCGTGAAACTGATCTTGTATATTTTGATGCTCTACGAGTAAGCTTGTATCATTATCATAACAAATTCAATTTAATTTTACATTATTATTTCTTTCAATTTTATTACTGTATACTATATAGCCAGAGATGGTCCTGGTCTGATGGTATTGTGGATTCCTGTGCAAGAGGACCGGTGTAGCGCTGTAGTAGGTCTTTTATAAAGACCCCACCATCAGATGGGAGTGGCAACTTCTTTATACAAGGAAATGTACACATAATGTTTTATTTTATATTTAAATTCTTCAAATGTAAATGGTAGTCTTGCAATAATTTTTATTTACCGTTCTCTTTCTCCCGATGAAAACAAAGAGTATCGTTTAAGAAAAAAAGAAATTATTTGTTCATTATATTTTATTTATACATAAGCAATACAATATGATTAGAGAACCATTTTGGGAATAGACAGTTTTCGTAGGGCATTGATGGTAACAATGAAATAAACTATTATATTCTTAAAAACTAAGTCTTTACTTATACGTTTACTATTGCTGCCCCACTGCCAGATACTGAACCGCTTCCACTTCCTTAGTCAGCTTTAGAACCAGCTCCAGAACCTAATCCTTTTCCAATTCCTGAGCCAGCTCCTGAACCAGCTCCAGAACCTAATCCTTTTCCAATTCCTGAGCCAGCTCCAGAACCAGCCCCAAAACCTAACCCTTTTCCACTACCTGAACCTGAGCCAAACCCTGAACCAAATCCTTTTCCACTTCCTGAGCCTGAGCCGTACCCTGAACCTGATCCTTTTCCACTTCCTGAGCCTGAGCCGTACCCTGAACCGGATCCTGAACCTGATCCTTTTCCACTTCCTGAGCCTGAGCCGTACCCTGAACCGGATCCTGAACCTGATCCTTTTCCACTTCCTGAGCCTGAGCCAGACCCTGAACCGGATCCTGAACCGGATCCTGAACCAGATCCGGAGCCAGATCCTTTTCCACTTCCTGAACCTGATCCTGAACCGGATCCTGAGCCTGAGCCGTAGCCTGAACCGGATCCTGAACCTGATCCTTTTCCACTTCCTGAGCCTGAGCCAGATCCTGAACCGGATCCTGAACCGGATCCTGAACCAGATCCGGAGCCAGATCCTTTTCCACTTCCTGAACCTGATCCTGAACCGGATCCTGAGCCTGAGCCGTAGCCTGAACCGGATCCTGAACCTGATCCTTTTCCACTTCCTGAGCCTGAGCCAGATCCTGAACCGGATCCTGAACCGGATCCTGAACCAGATCCGGAGCCAGATCCTTTTCCACTTCCTGAACCTGATCCTGAACCGGATCCTGAGCCTGAGCCGTACCCTGAACCGGATCCTGAACCTGATCCTTTTCCACTTCCTGAGCCTGATCCTGAACCGGATCCTGAACCTGACCCTTTTCCACTTCCTGAGCCTGAACCAGATCCTGAACCGGATCCTGAGCCGGATCCTGAGCCGGATCCTTTACCACTTCCTGAGCCTGAACCAGATCCTGAACCGGATCCTGAACCAGATCCTTTACCGGATCCTGAGCCTGAGCCAGATCCTGAACCAGATCCAGAGCCAGATCCTTTTCCACTTCCTGAACCTGATCCTGAACCGGATCCTTTTCCACTTCCTGAGCCAGCTCCAGAACCAGATCCTGACCCAGCTCCAGATCCTGAGCCTGCTCCAGAGCCTGAACCAGCTCCCGCTCCTTCACCAGATCCTGATCCCACCCCCGATCCCTGTCCAGATCCTGAGCCTGCTCCAGATCCTGATCCAGCTCCCGATCCCTGTCCAGCTCCCGATCCTTCACCATATCCTGAACCAGCTCCCGATCCCTGTCCAGATCCTGAGCCTGCTCCAGATCCTGATCCAGCTCCCGATCCCTGTCCAGCTCCCGATCCTTCACCAGATCCTGAACCAGCTCCCGATCCCTGTCCAGATCCTGAGCCTGCTCCAGATCCTGATCCAGCTCCCGATCCCTGTCCAGATCCTGATCCAGCTCCAGATCCCTGTCCCGATCCCTGTCCAGACCCTGCTCCTGAGCCTGCTCCAGATCCTGAGCCTGCTCCAGCTCCCGATCCCTGTCCAGATCCTGATCCAGCTCCCGATCCCTGCCCAGATCCTGATCCAGCTCCCGATCCCTGTCCAGCCCCCGCACCTTCACCAGATCCTGATCCAGCTCCCGCACCTTCACCAGATCCTGATCCAGCTCCCGATCCCTGTCCAGATCCTGATCCAGCTCCCGATCCCTGTCCAGATCCTGAGCCTGCTCCAGCTCCCGATCCCTGTCCAGATCCTGATCCTGCCCCAGATCCTGATCCAGATCCCGATCCCTGTCCAGATCCTGAGCCTGCTCCAGATCCCTGTCCAGATCCCGATCCTTCGCCAGATCCTGATCCAGCTCCAGATCCCTGTCCAGCTCCCGATCCTTCACCAGATCCTGAACCAGCTCCCGATCCCTGTCCAGCTCCCGCTCCTTCACCTGATCCTGATCCAGCTCCCGATCCCTGTCCAGATCCTGCTCCAGAGCCTGCTCCTGAGCCGGCCCCTGAGCCTGCCCCATATCCTGATCCAGCTCCTGATCCAGCTCCCGCTCCTTCACCAGATCCTGATCCAGCTCCCGATCCCTTACCAGATCCTGATCCAGCTCCCGATCCCTGTCCAGATCCTGAGCCTGCTCCAGATCCTGATCCAGATCCCGCACCTTCACCTGATCCTGATCCAGCTCCCGATCCCTGTCCAGATCCTGCTCCAGAGCCTGCTCCTGAGCCGGCCCCTGAGCCTGCCCCAGATCCTGATCCAGCTCCCGCTCCTTCACCAGATCCTGATCCAGCTCCCGATCCCTGTCCAGATCCTGATCCAGCTCCCGATCCCTGTCCAGATCCTGATCCAGCTCCCGATCCCTGCCCAGATCCTGATCCAGCTCCCGATCCCTGCCCAGATCCTGATCCAGCTCCCGATCCCTGTCCAGCTCCCGCACCTTCACCAGATCCTGATCCAGCTCCCGCTCCTTCACCAGATCCTGATCCAGCTCCCGATCCCAGTCCAGATCCTGAGCCTGCTCCAGATCCTGATCCAGATCCCGATCCCTGTCCAGATCCTGAGCCTGCTCCAGATCCCTGTCCTGCTCCCGATCCTTCACCTGATCCTGATCCAGCTCCCGATCCCTGTCCAGATCCTGCTCCAGATCCTGCTCCTGAGCCTGCCCCAGATCCTGATCCAGCTCCTGATCCAGCTCCCGCTCCTTCACCAGATCCTGATCCAGCTCCCGATCCCTGTCCAGATCCTGATCCAGCTCCCGATCCCTGTCCAGCTCCCGATCCCTGTCCAGCTCCCGCTCCTTCACCTGATCCTGATCCAGCTCCCGATCCTTCACCAGATCCTGATCCAGCTCCCGATCCCTGTCCAGATCCTGCACCAGAGCCTGCTCCTGAGCCTGCTCCAGATCCTGATCCAGCTCCTGATCCAGCTCCCGATCCCTGTCCAGCTCCCGATCCCTGTCCAGATCCTGCTCCAGAGCCTGATCCTGAGCCGGCTCCTGAGCCTACTTCAGATCCTGATCCAGCTCCTGATCCAGCTCCCGATCCCTGTCCAGCTCCCGATCCTTCACCAGATCCTGATCCAGCTCCCGATCCCTGTCCAGCTCCTGCCCCTTCACCAGATCCTGACCCAGCTCCCGCTCCTTCACCAGATCCTGATCCAGCTCCCGATCCCTGTCCAGATCCTGATCCAGATCCCGATCCCTGTCCAGATCCTGAGCCTGCTCCAGCTCCCGATCCTTCACCAGCTCCCGCTCCTTCACCAGATCCTGATCCAGCTCCCGCTCCTTCACCAGATCCTGATCCAGCTCCCGATCCTTCACCAGATCCTGCTCCAGCTCCCGATCCCTGTCCAGATCCTGATCCAGCTCCCGATCCCTGTCCAGATCCTGCTCCAGAGCCTGCTCCTGAGCCGGCTCCTGAGCCTGCCCCAGATCCTGATCCAGCTCCTGATCCAGCTCCCGCCCCTTCACCAGATCCTGATCCAGCTCCCGATCCCTGTCCAGATCCTGAGCCTGCTCCAGCTCCCGATCCCTGTCCAGCTCCCGATCCTTCACCAGATCCTGATCCAGCTCCCGATCCCTGTCCAGCTCCTGCTCCTTCACCAGATCCTGATCCAGCTCCCGCTCCTTCACCAGATCCTGATCCAGCTCCCGATCCCTGTCCAGATCCTGATCCAGCTCCCGATCCCTGTCCAGATCCTGAGCCTGCTCCAGCTCCCGATCCTTCACCAGCTCCCGCTCCTTCACCAGATCCTGATCCAGCTCCCGCTCCTTCACCAGATCCTGATCCACCTCCCGATCCTTCACCAGATCCTGCTCCAGCTCCCGATCCCTGTCCAGATCCTGATCCAGCTCCCGATCCCTGTCCAGATCCTGCTCCAGAGCCTGCTCCTGAGCCGGCTCCTGAGCCTGCCCCAGATCCTGATCCAGCTCCTGATCCAGCTCCCGCCCCTTCACCAGATCCTGATCCAGCTCCCGATCCCTGTCCAGATCCTGAGCCTGCTCCAGCTCCCGATCCTTCACCAGCTCCCGCTCCTTCACCAGATCCTGCTCCAGCTCCCGCTCCCTGTCCAGATCCTGCTCCAGAGCCTGCTCCTGAGCCGGCCCCTGAGCCTGCCCCAGATCCTGATCCAGCTCCCGCTCCTTCACCAGATCCTGATCCAGCTCCCGATCCCTGTCCAGATCCTGATCCAGCTCCCGATCCCTGTCCAGATCCTGATCCAGCTCCCGATCCCTGCCCAGATCCTGATCCAGCTCCCGATCCCTGCCCAGATCCTGATCCAGCTCCCGATCCCTGTCCAGCTCCCGCACCTTCACCAGATCCTGATCCAGCTCCCGCTCCTTCACCAGATCCTGATCCAGCTCCCGATCCCAGTCCAGATCCTGAGCCTGCTCCAGATCCTGATCCAGATCCCGATCCCTGTCCAGATCCTGAGCCTGCTCCAGATCCCTGTCCAGCTCCCGATCCTTCACCTGATCCTGATCCAGCTCCCGATCCCTGTCCAGATCCTGCTCCAGATCCTGCTCCTGAGCCGGCTCCTGAGCCTGCCCCAGATCCTGATCCAGCTCCTGATCCAGCTCCCGCTCCTTCACCAGATCCTGATCCAGCTCCCGATCCCTGTCCAGCTCCCGCTCCTTCACCAGATCCTGATACAGCTCCTGACCCAGCTCCCGCTCCTTCACCAGATCCTGATCCAGCTCCCGATCCCTGTCCAGCTCCCGCTCCTTCACCAGATCCTGATCCAGCTCCCGATCCCTGTCCAGCTCCCGATCCTTCACCAGATCCTGATCCAGCTCCTGATCCCTGTCCAGCTCCCGATCCTTCACCAGATCCTGATCCAGCTCCCGATCCCTGTCCAGCTCCCGATCCCTCTCCTGATCCTGAGCCTGCTCCAGCGCCTGAACCGGAGCCTGAGCCAGCTCCCGATCCTTGTCCAGTTCCTGAGCCTGATCCAGCTCCTGAACCTTCTCCAGCTCCCGATCCAGCTCCTGCTCCTGAGCCGGATCCAGCTCCAGATCCTTCTCCAGCTCCTGCTCCAACTCCAGATCCTGAACCGGATTCAGATCCTGGAATTTTATAGTCTTTTTGTCATCACTACTTTAAATGAGAGCATAGTTTTAACTACTCTGTGAAAGCCTAATACAATTAAAACAAAAGAGATTTTGCAAAAAAAAAATTAATAAAATTGTCATTGTAAAATAAAACGCCATTTGTTGATGTGATAATCTTCAATGTCACCATTACCATCGCACATTGAAGATTACCACAATATGCCGATATAGTAATTTATTTAGGTTATTGTGTGGTAAGTCAAGTTAAAAACTCAGCTTCACACAGTATTCCGCCAAATTCTGGAGGCTTTGCTTTTCCAAGGCATCGCATTATTAAGTAGCGGAACTCAACCCCGCGCTTTTCCTCGACACCCTTAAGCGTTGTAGAAACAAAAATATTAATTTAAATAAATATTATATTTCCTCGAGTTGGCATCGAACTCACAACCAGTCGCGTGACCCTGCGCCACGACGGACCTATAATATTTTTCTACTTTTACAGAGAATAAGAATAATTTTAACAAACATTTTACGGATAATACTAATTACCTGATTTTCCAGAAGGTCCATCAGATCCAGAGCCGGATGATCCAGAACTTGCTCCAGATCCTACACCTGACCCTACTCCAGACCCTGCTTCTGCTCCCGCTCCTGCTCCGGAACCAGCTCCAACACCTGCTCCAGCCCCTAATCCTATATCTACTCCATTTTGAAGTCCTGAAAACCAAATAATATATGTGCTGTTATCTATACTAATATAATAAAGCAGGAGAGTTTGTTTGTTTGTTTGTTTGAACGCTAAGATCTTTGGATCTACTCGTCCGATTTACTTTGTTTTTGTTTTGTATGAAAGCTGCATTCTTCAGAAGTGCTATAGGCTTTTTTTTTTTTTTTTATTTTAAAAAACTACATCCACGGGCGCATAGTTGCCCGTGCCTTTTTTTATTTTAAGAAAGTTCTTTTAATGTGGCGTACTTAATTTTGGGACAATTTAAACTGTACTTATATCTAGAGCTTACACTAGAGGGGTTGGATGAGACCCCTACCGACAATTTATTTATTTATTTTTTTTTTATTATTATAGTCTTTTGTTTAATTATTATAGTCTTTTGTCTAATTATTATGTATATAGGTGTGGAATTTTAGATTTGGCCTGGCTTATGCAGAACGCCTTCCTTAAGTTTTTGGATCAGTGCCTCTATCACCCTATCGTCTCTTTGTGACATTGCCCCTTTTAGGTTCGCCTCCACCACCTCCGTAAATGAAGCGCCCACCGCTCGGCTGATGAAGTTGCCTATTGCGTCACCGCCATCGTCAGAGTAATAGACACAGGTGTTGGTGTGTCTCGTCACTGCGACGACTGCGTGAGAGACGCTCTCATGTACTCGGATCCGTGCGCGTCCGGTTCGGACGATGACGAAGTGCTATAGGCTATATAATATTACATTACACATATATACTAATAAATTAAAATACTTTCTAATTTGACATGCAATTTATTCTGCCATGTTAGTAACAACCGTCGTTGCTAAGCAACGGTTTGCAAAGTTTCTTTGCTGTCTTAAGAAAAAGTCACCCAAAATGAACTTATATTTTGATATTCATCCTTATAAAAATAAATATATTATATAATATTTAATAAATATTCTTATAGTTGAAGCAGGCGTAGCCGCGTCCGGGTCCACTAGTAATATATAAGGCTGTAGTAAAAAACGTACGTACTGACGATTTTTATCCCCAGGTAATTTTAAAAACTACTAGTAAGTTTCGTTAGACTGTATGTTAAAAAAAATACTTGAATCATGAAACAGTAAAAAATGTTATTCTTATTACGAGAATTGACATCTTTTAAATCGATTTATTTACGAGATCTTTTTGATTTACGACGAAATTTATAAATCGAAGAAAATACAAAAAATACAAAATGAAAAAAAAATGACCTCACCATTAGGGACAGCAGGCTTGGCGTGAATTGCTACTAGGCACTGAAAATTAAATTAAATTATAAAATTAATTTAAATTATAAAATCAATTTAAATTATAAAATTAATTTAAATTATAAAATTAATTTAAATTATAAAATTAATTTAAATTATAAAATTAATTTAAATTATAAATCTTTATATTTTACTAGACTTAAACTTCGACTAGTGGTTAAATAGAAATAACTACACACCTAAGAGCGAGAGTGAGGTAAAGTAACTGTATAGTACAATACAATACAATACAATATCATTTATTGCACAAAAACAACAAAATTTTACACAATTTATATACAAAATTAACAAAACATGTACAATAAGGCGGCCTTATCGCTTGAAGCGATCTCTTCCAGGCAACCTTTGGTTGTTGGAATTGTATAAAAAAGAAGGTGGTGGGTGGTGCATTAAATTATAATATAAGGAATTTAATAACAATAATAATATAAATAAATAAATATATATAATTAATATACACTAAATAAATAACACATACCTATACGTAGATAAATATACATTACTATACAGTAAAATAAACATAATAAATAAATAATACATATAGTACACATAGTATTTAAAGATTTGTAAAAAAATGTTGATGCTAAAAACAAAGGCTAAAATTATATATTTAAATAATATTTCTTTAATGAAGTTTTAAATTTTTGTAAGCTTTTGGCACGTCTGATTTCCATAGTTGGGCAGCTTTAATAGTATAGGAGTTAGACAGAAAAGAAGAAGAGTGAAGAGGAATTTCAAGTAATAGATTGTTTTGGGAGCGTAGTGAAAGTGAGTGGACGTCACGTAGAAACTTGAATTGTTTCTTCAGATAAGGAGGAGTAGAAGGGTTAAACAGCACAGAATAGAGAAGATGAAGTATATTATAGTAACGTAACCGCAGTACAGTGGGTTACATTGAAACGGCTATATGTATATTATTACATTAATTAATTTAAATTCGAACAAGTACTTCCTGAGATCAGCGTGGTCAACTAAACAAATTCTTCTTCTGCTTTATAATATTCATCTACAACTTCGTGCGCATTTGTATAAATTGTCTAAATGTTTTTTTTAGTTAACAATATAATAATAATAATAATAATAATAATTCTATTTGTAACACACACAATTTAGATTCAACATATACTGAGAAAATAACTAAGTATACAGATCTCGCTATTGAAGTCAAGACACAGTGGAAAGTTACCACAACAAAAACAATTCCTATAGTTCTGTCTACCACGGGCGTTATACCTTACGCTTTGCACCAAAGCCTTAATACACTTCAAATGTCACCTTTCACATACACTCTTTTACAGAAAGCAGTAATTTTAAACACTTGCCGAATAGTGCGTAAATTTTTGTCTCAAATTTGAACCCTACAACCCCGAATTAGTAGTACATTAATAAATTAACACATATTTTCTTTATTCTAACTATGCACTTGGCCTAGGCCCGTGCTTAGTTTTTCATTACCTTCATCTTAGAAGAGATTTTAAAATAAAAAAAAATAACATAATAATAATAAAACTCTTTATTGTACACCCAAAAAAAGAAATAGAAGATTACAAATAAAAGAATATGGCACAATAGGCGACCTTATCGCTAAAATAGCGATTTCTTCCAGGCAACCTTGAGACGTTGGAAATCGCAAAAAATAAATAAATAAATAAATCGTGAGGATGTGAATAGTAGCATATAATCTTATCATCATCTATTTCCAAAAGGGGAAATAACATTTAATATTTTTATTTTCTCGTTAACGGTCGGTGACGAGGCAAAAGGCAGCGTTGACGTCCGCCACTTAGCACTCTATGCTTCAGAATTCGGAGGAAGGTGTGGTGGGAATACATGACCTACTAATGACAGTATATAGTTATATACACTGTCATTAGATTAATACATGACCTACTGGTCATGTATTAATCCTTGCTTTTATTATCTATATATATAAAAGGACTTGTCCTCACTGACTGAGGTAAGACGCACGCACAGCCGTTACCGCTGTGCGTAGAAACGTGGAATTTGGACAGATGTTTACTTTCGTAATCTGGACATCTACTAAGAAGGGATTTTGAAAAATTTTAACCCTAAAGGGGTGAAATAGGGGTTGAAAGTTTGTATGGAAAACAATTTAAATCGACACCGATTTTTATAAAATTTGAAATTAGGTCTCTTAAAAATATTTAATTGAACACATGTTTCACGGTTTTTTAGAATTTACCCCCTAAGGGTGCTAATAAGGGGTTGAAAGTTTGTATAGAATTTTTATTAAATCGGCACCAATTTTTATAATATTTGAAATTCAGATTCTTAAAAGTATTTAATTGAACACATGTTTCATGGTTTTCTAGAATTCTTCCCCTGAGGGTGCAAATAAGGGGATGAAAGTTTGTATATATTTGTTTTTAAATTGGCACCAATTTTTATAACATTTGAAATTCAGATTTAAAAATATTTAATTGAACACATGTTTCATGGTTTTCTAGAATTCGTCCCCTAAGGGTGCAAATACGGGGTTGAAAGTTTGTATGGAAAAATCTTTAAATCGCCACCGGTTTTTATAAAATTTGGAATTTAGACTTAAAAATATTTCATTGAACACGTGTTTTATGGTTTATTATGTAATTCACCCTACACACAAATAATCAGGCGAAGCTGCGCGCGTCCGCTAGTTTATATATATTTGGGAGCTTATTTAAATTACTGGTATCTTAATATAAATTCGACAATTATGTGTTCGATTGCTAGTAAGGCGAATGAAGTTACCATCCAACACGCTTTATCCCTAGCGAGCCATCAATGCCCACGTACATGCTTTCCTCCTGTGGGGTGTCCTCCTGGTTTACATGAGGTCAATTGAGATATTTCCCTGCTGCTCCTACCCCTCACTCATGCTTAATAAATCTGTTTTACTACTATTTCATCACTCATTCTGTAGAGAATGAGTGACACATGTAGATGTGTCCAAAAGCATCCCTGAACGCCTTTCTACATATATTTCTTATCTTTTGTCTCTACTTTATCCAAAATATAACAATTAATCATTTATTCTAATCCGAGTATTTCCATTTACACTGATCCTGCTCTCCATCCTTTCTTCATTTCTCTCAAATAACCCTTTAGAACCTTTAGTTTCAACAACTTTTATGAAAGCCGTTTCTTATACTATTATGTTGACTAACATTTCTTTTATGTGTTTACTTGAAAGAAACAAGCTAATTAGCATTAATAATTGAAAATATTGTAGAGTAACTCAAAAACATCTTACCGCGAGTGCCGCACAAGCCAGTACCAACTTCATGACGCAGGTTCAGACTTCAGGTCCGTGAATGATCTAATTTGTTGAACGTCACCGTGCCTCTTATATATACATAGTTTTGTGATTCGCAGAAAGCTGTGTAAACATTTGGAATTTTGGTATTAATATTGAATTTGGCAAAATTTGCATAAAAATATAAAATGTAAACACATTGAGTGGATAGTAGTTACGCTCAATTATATCATGGTCGACTAATCATTACACGTGGCGTCGCTTTTGCTACTAATACATATACCCCCGTTGGTATGTCAAGTGGCGACGAGAGCAGTGTCGGGGACCGCCACTCAGCTTCCATGTCAGTGCCATGTCCGGAACGGCAGTAGGTGGAGCCGTGGAGGACGAAGCTAATAGCTACGTGGAATGTATGAATAGGGATGGAAGAGAAGATAAATGAATTATTATTAGATTTGATTTCCAGACGGTCCCAAAGTTGGCGTAATTTATGGAAAAATCTTTGATATGGACATTTGTACTGGTAACATCGTATTCAATACATTACAATTTGTCACTTTGCAATGTTCATTACACTGTGTTTTGTTTTCCAGCTGTCATCGCGCAGGTAACGAACTACATTTAAAATTTTAATATTTTCTGAACTAAAGTCATCTTTCTAGATGTTGCATTATTGCAGTGCAAGAACTTCTGCAGATTATGGACAAAAACAAAAATGATGAAAATTGTCAAAAAAATACTTAGAATAATCAGAAGTAATAGTATAAAATAATAATCTGCAGTACAAATAGTAAATGATTTTGTCCAGTATAAGAGAATTACAATAAAAGAGAGCTCTCAGGCTTACCGATGTCCTTAAATCACAACTGCACGAGGTCAAGGAACATACATATATTTAATATAAAGAATAAGAAAATAATAATTTAAAACAAAAGCCCTCTCAAATCTATCGCTATTTAAAGAGCTCGTTGGGAATACACCTTCTCTGTATTTTTAACAACTTTAAATTGTTATTCCACACTTAGGAAAGTCATTCCACCTATAAAAGTTACATTTCAACATTTGACTGGTGATGATTCAGTGAACTCCAAGCTAGAGACTTCCTTACAGTTGTGCCTTCTCCAAACAATGATATGTGCTCAACTGGCACGCTCGGACCGCCAGATTTAAAAAACCACCACTCCTTACAGTTGGATATTACAACATTGGCCAACACGTTAAAAATTATTTCTGATAATTATGAATGTGCTCAGAGGTAAATTGCAGAGCATATATCTTTCTCTCTCTATTTCCATTCTGTCGCTCCGTTCTCTCTGACTACCCCGCTTGGGACAAAGCGTGAAGCTGTCAAGTTACATATCTTCTATGGACGAGCGACTTAAGATTGAAGTGATAATAATAGTAAAGTCAATTTAATAGTCACAAATAATATAATTAATATAAAACCTATATTATTTTTACAAAAGACAGACAGTATGTATATTATCATATTATTTACATTTCAACTTAGCCAACACTCTGGCTATAAATACCACCGTAAACTCTTGCGCAGTATAATTTACCATGCTTGGAATCCGTTCCAATTAATTTAAATTAAATAATAAGACAACAAAGGCCGTCTCTGGCAATATGTTATGCAGTAATAAAAATAAATGAAACAATAATGTAGAAATAAGGAGTAATTGCCACGACACTGATACAAGCGTGGTGCATCAAAATATAAAAAGGATGTTTAATAAACACTTAGAAATTAAATTATTCTTAAACTTTATTCCACAACATAATATTCATGAACTTTGTATTATAGAGGTCTGACTTCGAAACTCTTATAGCTATCTTAGTTTTAATAATCGCCAAGCAGCTCCTATGTTCAGCAGATAAAATACAATACAATAAGCGGTGGCTCTTTAATAGTGTTAAAAACATATATAAGTTTAAAAACCGTAAATATATTGTATTATGCGTTGATACAATTTATGATATCACATATATGTCATAGCATCGCATCTATTGAAACCTGGCCTTGCCTGGCCTGGCCTGGCCTGACCTGGCCTGTGCTGAGCTTATATACGGACCTCCCACTGGATTATATCAACGCAATTGGAAATTATTTTACACAAGTACTTGTAAAACTATCTGGGTCAAAGAAATTTATAATTGTATACGGTGACTAAATTTACATAACATAGATTATCTATTTCAAGAGCTAACAAGAATCACTTATTATACTGCTACTTGTATTGATAATATTTTTACAAACACCATACCAAGAAACAAGACGATAATTAACTAGCTCAAAAAACAAGCTTTTACTATTTTTAAAAAAAATTAAGAGCTTATATAACTGAAAAGTTAAAAGTGAATTAACTCTAATAAAAAATATAACTTAATAAAGTTGTAAGCTTTATCGACAATTAAGCTTCTTCATTTAAGACAAAACAATTCCATATCGTACATCTATATATATAAAATCGAAAGGTCACTCACTCATCACGAAATCTCAGAAACTATACGTGCTAGGAATCTTAAATTTTGCATAGGAGTTATTTATAGGACGTAGGTGCTCGCTAAGACGGGAATTTGCAATATTCGACTTCTAAGGGGTTGTTTTTGGGGTCGAAAGTTTGTAAGAAACTTCGTTACTACAAATGCTAGGAGTCTCAAATTTTGCATAGACGTCACTAGAACGTAGCCATGGAGACAGAAATTAATAATAACATACATCACGCGGGTGAAACCGCGAGAGGGCCGCTAGTATGTATATATTTTTAACACTAAAACTTTACGCCGTAATTAATTAATGTTCCCGTTTTTATCACAGTACCAATTTGATAAATAACAAAAGCGTGTTACATTTTGACGGTAAAATTAAGAACATTCAGCATCTTCTTTTCTTCTCGCTATCAACCGTCAGACCAAACCGTCAAGACATATTAAACGAGCTCAAGCTCGATGGGGTTGTGTCGTTTAATTACTTAGTTCCTACGGCCACCTTCCAGCTGGGAAGTGGATCAAATTTAAATTGCAAGGTTTGATTATAGACAACGGGACAGGTAAAAATAAATAAAAGCTTGTAAAAGAACAGTCAATTCAAGAGACATGGTCAAGACATTTAAATCTATACTAATATAATAAAGCGGAAGAGTTTGTTTGTTTGTTTGAACGCTAAGATCTCTGGATTTACTGGATCGATTTACTTTGTTTTTGTTTTGTATGAAAGTTGCATTCTCCAGAAGTGCTATAGGCTATATAATATTAAATTACACATATATACTAATAAATTAAAATACTTTCTTATTGACATGCAATTTATTCTGCTATGTTAATAACAACCGTCGTCGCTACGCGACCGCGTTCGTTACCGCGTCATTTTGATATTCATCCTTATGAAAATAAATATAATAGTCACTTTTAGCATTTCATCTAGATTGACATTATATTTCTATAGAAATTATATTCTTATATTTCAAGCAGGCGTAGCCGCGCCCGGGTCCGCTAATCTCTAGATAACAAGAAAACGTCAAATCTTTGAGGTATTTTTATCAGATTAATTAGCAATATTGAATTATATTTAATTAAAAATATTCCTTATTTATGTAGACTGTAGGCTTTTTCGGCAAGAAAATCAATAGAGAATTTTCAGAATTAAGGTTATAATTTTATTGCTTAATACAATGGTAGCTTTCCTGCATCAGACGGGTATGTGACTCCGGTACTCCGAGCCACCATTTGTTATACTTCTATCCAGTCTATAAAAGTGGTGTCCTCTTTTTTACCCCCGACGACCAACCCCCTCTCTCCCCCTTCCCCCTTATTATTAAGATAAGTAGTTTTTTTTTAACAATTGAATATCCGTATGGGAGAATGCAAATAAATATTAATTAATAATAATTATTATTAATTTATGCTTGTAAATATTAAAATAATCGTTGTACAATTAAGTAAATGCCATTTGTAAAGAATGACGTAAACAGACACTAACCTGTCTAAGCGGTAACGTCGCACGCCTCATTCATGAATTCGAGTCATACCCTACGTATGAGGTATAAAAATATGTTATTTATTATAGAAATAATTATGGACATAAGATATTTAATTAATATTCAAATTATACTGTTATGATGAACATACTTTAATTAATTACTATATAATTATTTCCATAAATATTATTTTATAAATGTAAAACATTTGACTAACGTGTATGTTGGTAGTTGACATTTTTCTATGAGTTGGTCAGTACTAAGTAGTTTTTCTTCTCCCGTCGTCAGCACCGTGCCCCTACATTATAAAGCTAAGTACAAAATCGTCACTTTTCAAATTTTAGGTTATTTATATGTTTCTATTGGCTGATTAAATAAATAAACCTTTGTTAATTAATTATATTACTTTGTTAATTAATTAAATACTTGTATAGTATACAAATCGATATAAATTTATTATGTAGTTATTAATGAAAAAAAATCAGACTTTAGGATGAAACTGTGCTATCTGTTCTGTCTGCATAGCAATGTATGATAGGATCCTCTAATATGTATTTGGATGTACAAACCGTCGACAGTTGATTGATGCTGCTGTCCATTACTTTCAATAGTAACAACCCAACGGCACCGTCGCGTGTCCTTTCTTCCCATTCAGGTGGATAAGATCGCTCTTCCACGGCTACTCCGATTTGCTATGGTGTCGAATAATATCTCAGTTTAAGATTACATTAACTAAAGAGCATCGCCGAATAGCCTTTTGGCTGAACTTAACGTTACGTATTGAGCTCTGGCAATGCGGGACGGCCAGCGTCATTATTTCAAACTGACGAATGAGTAGCTCTCAATATTCTCTAAAGATTTTAGCAATAGCATAGAACTTGCTATCAGCGTTTTAGTATAACGCTGTATCTCGCAGTAGTCGTAGTGGAAAATGTCTCTAAATACGCCAATTGTTTCACCGGAATACTATCAAGCTACTATCTACGCATATACTAGTTAGTGGAATGGATTGTGAGAATTTCAGCGAGCTCTAAATAAAACTGTCCTTAAATCAACCAGAATCGCCTTTGCTCGAAGTTTGCAAGGTTTGGCACTACCTACCAACTTTAGAGATGTATAATTATTGGTAAAGATGGATTACGCTTAAGTCCAGGAAAATGTGTAGAAGAAAATATTGCTGTTGAAATGATATATGATTAAAACATTAATATATACAAATACATATATACAAAATAGTTAATGTTTGTTAATGTAATATTAACCAAAAAATTATTAAAAATGGTATATTTTATCATATCAATCTAAAGTAATTAAAAAAAATAGTTATGGTAGTTAGGTAGGTTGGTAAAAACAATATCTTATATAAAAATATTAGATTATAAAATTACAGAAATTAAGTAAAATATTAAAATATAATTTCACATATTATGCTATATGCTATATATATGTACGCTGGTCGGTCACATATTTGGTACCAGTCGGTCTCGCTGTAAAAAAAATCTTCTTTTTTTTAAAATGATAGTGAAAATATTGTTCTGGACACCGAAAAAATATGCCCGTTAAAAGTGCAGCTTTTAATTTTGTATATTAAGAGGTGTCTCATCGCGGTTTTCGATTTCCCATATAAAAACAAGGGGAGTTTTGTATTTTTCAATTCAAATGTTATTGCGCTTGAGCTAATAGTATTGATATACAAACCAATATATATATTTTGTCCAAAATTAAACGATCTACAAAAAAGGTCTCTCTCGAAAGAAAAATGCTCTCTCGAAAGTAGTACGTTGGTTTGATCTCAATAATTTACTTACTATTGAATAGTAAAAAAATTTTAATGTATAATGTTCAGATACCAACAAAAAAAATGTTAAAATATGTATATTCTTGCGCTAATTTTTCTCAGGCCTGAAACATTAAATTAATGTACTAGTGGCAAAACGGATGAACGAGCTGCCTCGATCGTCCGCCGACCGGCAGACGATGTTGCCAGCGTGGTCTTCAGCACTTCCAAGGTGGCATTCCGCCCTGAATGTAGCGCTGACCGTGCCGAGGCTCCGGACGCTAGGCTCCGGTGCTGGCAGTCGATAGATGCCAGCTCAATTAAGTCTAGATCACCATGGCAGGACTCCCGCCAGCATACACAAAGCCTAAGCAGAGATGATCCTGTACCGGGTTCGTATTTTGAAATTTATTTTTCATTTTCTCAAGTGGAAATCAAATATACATAAACACCAACAACCCTTCACGTTTACAGTGCTATACTTCGTGTTATACTTAGTCTATGCATATTTAGTATATTTTTTTAGCTTCCCGCTTTATCCCGCAAATAGTTTGCATCAGAGGAGATTGTCAATGAGAACATCATCTGTACACACTCTGATATTCACTTTCCTTGAGAATTCAATACATTGCGGATAAATTGTTCTAACTTTTCATTTTAATTCGAACCAGTAGTTCCTAAGATTAAGAGCAGATTAGTGGGCAGCTGCCCCCCCTGGACCAGCGGTCGATTTTAGAAACATTATTTTCTTGAGCTCCATAGATGCCGTTAGGACGAAAATGTCAGCAAAAACACTTATATAATATGATCCCGGTTTAAATTCTTTTTTATATAGAAAACTGGCCACACCCTTGTACAATTGCATTATGTTTATTACTGATTCTTTTTACAACAATAGATGTTTGTTATATAGCGTCCGGTGTCACAGGTCCTCTGGTAGGCGGCCGATCGGGTGGACATCTCACACTTATTATTCTATCGGATATATATCGAGAATCGGATGGCTCACTGTGTCAAATGCCTTTTTTAAATCAATAAAAACCCCTAAAACATGTTTCTTATTGTCGATGTTTGTCCTAAATTTTGTTGTGAGATCTAGAGCAGCAGAGAGTGTATTTGATTTTTGCCTGAAACCATATTGCTTATGAAAAAGAAAATTTATTTTATTAAGGTAATTTAACAATCTAGTGTACAAAATTTTCTCAAGAATTTTGGACATTACTGGTAAAACAGAGATTGGTCGATAGTTGCTAGGATCTGTTTTCTTACCGGCTTTGTAAATAGGACATACTTTAGCTACTTTTAAAACATCAGGAAAGCTACCTTCTAAGAGTGTTTGGTTAAAACTAGAATTTAATCGTTCAACGATGTAATTTTTGATTGTTTTAATTATCTTGGTACTGATATCATCTATGCCAGTACTAGAATTCATATCAAGTTCATTTATTATTTTAAGAATTTCAGTTTCAGTGCAAGGATTTAAACCCGTCTCTATAAAACTAAAGAGAAAAAAAAAGTTATTTCTTTTTAGTTTTATGCAGTTGGATTTTATGTTTTCTTAATAATTGTGCAATAAAGCGTTTTTTATTGATTTGATTGATTACTGACTGAATCAATCTTAAATTATATTTAAAAATAAATGTCTAGTTTAACAAAACGGGGGGTTGAGTTTCGCCACTCAACACGCAATATCTCAAAAGTTAGACAGTGCGTGTAGTGAAAGGGTTGTTTTGATATTCGGTTTCATTTGCTCATCCCGGTAAATGTGGGATGCAACGTGAAACTATACGAAAAAATAACTCTACATGAATAAATAATATATAAATATAAAAAAAAATATATAAAAAAATGGCATTTATTAAAATAGATATTTTCATGAAAACAACTTATACTTGAAATGCTAATATGAATTATTTTTATACATTTTTATTTATTTAGAAAACCAGATGCTTCTTTTTGGAAACTTTGACCAAAATTTAATCCAGGTCCTAACCCAAGGCCAGCAGGTGCACTATTAGCACCAGCATAATTTTCTGCAGCATTAGAAGCAGATGAACTAGAAGCGGCAGCACTGCTCGCACTACTGCTTGCACCACTGGATCCGTTGTCATTAAAAATCCCAAGGGCTGAAAGGTAACATAATTAATAAATTTTCTACAGTTTGTAGTTAGTACCCTTAGATTTGTTCATGCAGTTTTACTTTCAACTTTGCAAAATTTATTGAAATAAGAAGAATTCTGGGAACTCCTCCCTTAGCACTCCCCTGCACTTCCCAAAGAACAAATATGCGATGCATGACTCTACGTAATTTGAACGGTGCGTTGTCTGTCACTCAGTAACGAAAGATTATATAAATATCTCTCATATTTATATACTTACATACAAAATACGGGGAACAGGTGAAGAAAAAAGAAAGCAGAGAATGGTTTAATACTAAGTTACCTCTGCGTACTTTGTTGTATATAATATATTATGTATTCGCTTACCTGGGAAGGATTGGGCAACTGCCACGCACTGAAAAAAAATCCAAAAACATAATTATTATACAAACTCAAATACAGATTGCTTACGTTATGAAGGTGTCGTCATGAAGGTGTCGGTCGTGAGGATGAGGTGAGTTCGAATCCATTTGATAGACTTAGATTAGTCATATGAAGAATCTACAGTGTCAAATTTTACATTTTCTCGCTCTGGTAACGTCAACAAAGTGCCTTAACATTACGTATGTATTGGATGGATACACTGTAAAGCTACAAAATATCTCAAAATGTTAGAGAAGATTCTGGCAATACAAAGTGCGGTATTGAGCTACCAGATACGAAACTAGAAACACCACGACTTCGGGTGGAAGGCGGAGGCAGCAAATCTTAGCAATCGAGGTAGTTGTTCGTTTGATGCCCATTTCAGCGAAAATAATAATTTTCATTTAGTAATAAGTAAGTAGTAGTTTTATTAAAACGATAAATAATGAATAAATAATGAATGATAAATAATTAACGATAAAGATAAGACAATAAATATCAAATGTCTCACCATAATCGCTACAAATACCAGCAGTAGGACCCTCATGTTTTCAATTCTGTAACTGTAGTAACGGGTAGGCCGTTGGTTTTCTTTTTATATCCGGATTATTCAAAAAGCTGTTTAAACAAAACATTTATGGACAATGAGTTACTGCAAACAAGTTGCGAGGCCATTTACAATTATATTAATGTAATCCGTTCTAATGAATATACAATTAAAAAATAAATTAAATCAGCTTTACACTGTGTCCCGCGCACAGCAGGGTAGGCAGAGAGAATGTCGTGCTGAATAGAGAAGGTAATACATATCTAAAGTGATAAGTTTTTAACCCTTTAAATTCCCAATGCAGGAGCATTGGGTAAAATCGGAAAAGATGTCTTTGGAAATAGAGTTTCTTGTCGGCTCTTCTCAGCAGAACTGCCTTCCGAACCGGTGGTAGCTTTTTGTTGACATGTACATTCGACGATTCAAAAGTGCTTATAAAGTTTATTTGAATAAAGAATATTTTGAATTTGGATTGAATTTGAATTTGAATCATAGCTCTAAAAGTAATAATGTTGTATGAATAATTTCTATGAATTTCGATAGTTCAATACACTTATGAATTACATAAATTGCTGAATTTAGGTTTTTGTAAATATGAATATTTTTTAATATATGTAAAATTTTTCAAGTATGTATTTGACAGGCCCAATATTTATATCAGCACTCAAGGGACAGAACACCGACTTCTCACTCTCTCCTGGAGCTCTCTTATTATCAAGGAATGTCATACGTATGTTTCACATTCATTTAACTACTGAACAGATTAAATTAAACTTTATAGTTATGTACGTTTAACCTCATTATAACACATTTTGTATAATTTGGCTATAATTTAACAACAAGTCTAAGCGGGCGTAGCCGTAGGTAAGTTGCTAATTTAATATAAATAAGGTTGAGTTTCGCACTCAACACGCAATATCTCAAAAGTTAGACAGTGCGTAGGGAAAGGGCTGTTTTGATATTCGGTTCCTTCTGCCTGTCTGGTATAAGCGGGATATAACGTGAAACTATACGAAAAATATAACTCTACATAAATGTATATATTATAAATATAAAAAATATATTTTGTAAAAAAAAGGCATTTATTAAAATAGATGTTTCCATGAAAACAAATTATACTTGAAATGCTAACATGTATTATTTTTAAACATTATTATTTATTTTAAAAAGCCAGATGCTGCTTTTTGGAAACTTTGAGCAAAGCTAAATCCAGATCCGAACCCACTGCCACTGCCAGCAGGTACACCATTAGCACCAGCATCATTTCCTACAGCAGATGAACTAGAAGCGGCAGCTGCTCCTGCATTTCCGGCAGAACCGGCAGCACTGCTCGCAGCACTGCTTGCACCACTGGGTGCGTCGGGATCACCAATCCCAAAGACTGAAAGATAACATAATTAATAAATTTTCTACAGTTTGTAGTAAGTACCCTTAGATTTGTTCATGCAGTTTCACTTTCAACTTTGCAAAATTTATTGAAATAAGAAGAATTCTGGGAACTCCTCCCTTAGCACTCCCCTGCACTTCCCAAAGAACAAACATGCGATGCATGACTCTACATAATTTGAACGGTGCGTTGTCTGTCACTCAGTAACGAATAAGAGAGATATTTATATACTTACATACAAAATACGGGGAACAGGTGAAGAAAAAAGAAAGCAGAGAATGGCTTAATACTAAGTTCCCTCTGCGTTACTTGCTGTATACATCCTTAGTATATAATATATTATGTATTCACTTACATGGGAAGGATTGGGCAACTGCCACGCACTGAAAAAAATACAAAAACAAAAACATAATTATTATATAAACTCAAATACAGATTACTTAATATGTCATGAAACTGTTCGGTCGTGAGGATGAGGTGAGTTCGAATCCATTTGATAGACTAGCCACGTTAAGAATCTACAGTGTCAATTTTTTTATTTTCTGGCTCTGGTAAGGAAGCGTTTTATCGCGAACGGAGTGTCTTAACAATACGTATCCTCTGCTATGTAAAGGATGGATACACTGTAAAGCTAAAAAAATATCTTAAAAATGTTAGAGAAGATTCTGGTAATACAAAGTGCGGTTTTGTGTTCGACGAAACCAGAAACACGACGACTTCGGGTGGAAGGCGGACACAGAGAATCTTAGCAATAGATTTCCTTTACCTTGCTAAGCGGGAAAAATGTGTGGTTTTGAAAGAAATGAAGCATTTGAACATTACCCAATACTTACCATTCTAATTCTATTTGTTATCTTGAATTTAAATTCATAAAACGAAAATCAAAATGTTTCTTATTTGATGCCACAATGGGGTAGTAAGTAAGCGTTATATAAATAATCGCGGTAGTTGTTAGTTTGGTGCCCATTAGGCGAAATAAATAATTTTTATTAAAACAAAGATAAAACAATAAATATCAAATGTCTCACCATAATCGCTACAAAGACCAGCAGTAGGACCCTCATGTCTTCAATTCTGTAACTGTAGTAACGGGTAGGCCGTTGGTTTTCTTTTTATATCCGGATTATTGAAAAAGCTGTTTAAACAAAACATTTATGGACAATGAGTTACTGCAAACAAGTTGCGAGGCCATTTACAATTATATTAATGTAATCCGTTCTAATGAATATACAATTAAAAAATAAATTAAATCAGCTTTACACTGTGTCCCGCGCACAGCAGGGTAGGCAGAGAGAATGTCGTGCTGAATAGAGAAGGTAATACATATCTAAAGTGATAAGTTTTTAACCCTTTAAATTCCCAATGCAGGAGCATTGGGTAAAATCGGAAAAGATGTCTTTGGAAATAGAGTTTCTTGTCGGCTCTTCTCAGCAGAACTGCCTTCCGAACCGGTGGTAGCTTTTTGTTGACATGTACATTCGACGATTCAAAAGTGCTTATAAAGTTTATTTGAATAAAGAATATTTTGAATTTGGATTGAATTTGAATTTGAATCATAGCTCCAAAAGTAATAATGTTGTATGAATAATTTCTATGAATTTCGATAGTTCAATACACTTATGAATTACATAAATTGCTGAATTTAGGTTTGTGTGAAAGTTTTTACGGATAGTTGCCTGCAGGGATATACTCGTAAATATGAATGCCCTGTATATATTGTAAACTTTCAGTTTTTATCATATTTTAAAAAAGAAACAAGAATTATATTACAATTTTATAATTATTCATATGATCTTTTTAGTGAAGACGTTGTCCATTGTCACCTCACCTCTACACTTTTAAACTCTAATAAGTTACAAGCGCCTACTAAAGTAATATACTAAAGTTAGTAACTAACAAAAACAATTTATTAATAGTTTTAATTAACTAACGTGTAATAAATATTATTTGCTCCTAATATGTTCATAGGCGCTTATAACTTATAGGATTTTGGGGTCTGTCAGGGAGTTAAACCTGAGACTGAGAAAGAATTAAATATTTATAGAGGCATTACAATGTCTATTAATAGATAGGTATTAGAATAGTCACGACATGAATCACGTATCACTTCGAGAAGGCTCCTACTGTATAGAAGTGTAGAAGGCTCTAGTAGTATATACTGGAAAATTTGAGGCGACTCGCCTTTTAGCTAAGGATATAAAAGAAAATACCTTTTAGAATTTTCTTAAATAAATATGAAATTATTTAAATATGAAGCGTCTTGAATATGAAATTCCTTTAAAGAAAATTTAATTACTGTTTCGATTCTCATGAAAACTGACGTTAAAAACGATACTAAAAAAATTGAGAATTAGAAAATGTGAACTTTGATTTCATTTACCTACTTTCAATCATTTTTTAATGTTAGAAGGACACTAAAGCTTACACAGCTTACATTGCATATCAGCAAGTTAACAAAAGTATTAACAGTTAATACTTTTGTTAGTAATTTGTAGGCTTGATTTGTAAAATACAATAGCTAGGTACACCACGAAAAAAATTTAGGAAGCTTGTTTTGAAAAAGTTTTTTTGTAATTATTCACTCTCTGATGAGATCAGGAAAATCAGAAAAGGACTTATGGATGTCACTGCGCCCACATCTGGATGACCACGCTGCGCCACTTTTAAGCAACACATGTATCATTAAAAATCATTATATATCATCTTAGTCATTTTTTCTCCTTATGCAGGTCATAGGCCTCCCTCAAGGATTTCACTGCGTACTTTTACATCACATAATTTAATATGGAAATTTAATGTGCAATCACAGTAAACAAAGTTACTTGGTGCCGTCCGCGAAAGTGTTAAAAGTTACAGCCTATGATAAAACTTTATCGATTTCAATAAAGAAACTTTGTATAACAATAAATAAAAAGCTTCAATATTGAAGCGGCTTACGCGATTAAATGGGACATGTTATTTTTTTATCAGCTTCATGCTGTATAACGCATATATGTAGCATTATTAGCAAAAGGAAAGTATGGACCTCCATAGGTTCCTTTCTTCCTAACTAGGACTCTCCATTCTCCACTTACCGCCTAATTTTTGTGGTTAGGCATAACGTGTTGAGTAGAAGAACTCAACGCCGAGTTTATGCCTTGGTGCCAAAGGAAACGAGTGGGGTCGAACCCGCAACCAACGCGTTACAATCATTCCCTTGTGCTCCTCCGCCACGACGGCCTTAAAAAAAATACAAAAATGTATCGCTGACGTTTAACGCTGATCGCATATAATCTGCGACCGATGCTATTACGTATTCTTTTTATTATGTAGGTAATTATTGAAATGATACAACACGCATTTTAAAAATTTATTGACTGAGTATAAAAGAGGATGATTATTATTATATTAATATTATTTATATGAAAAAAAATACACGTTTATGTGTTTATATTTTTTTAATATATGTAAAGTTTTTCAAGTATGTATTTGACAGACCCAATATTTATATCAGCACTCAATGGGCAGAACACCGACTTCCCACTCTCTCCGGGAGCTCTCTTATTATCAAGGAATGTCATACTCTATGGAGCATGATGATTTTTTGTTTGATATAACAAGTTGTGAGCAAAATATCTGCATACAATAATATTTGTCATACAGATATTTTATACAATATAATTAAATATGTGAAAGTTTGTAAAGATGAATGTTTGTTTCACATTTAATTAACTACTGAACGGATTAAATTAAACCTTATAGTTATGTACGCTAAACCTCATTATAACACATTTTGTATAATTTGGCTATAATTTAACAACAAGTCTAAGCGGGCGTAGCCGTAGGTAAGTTGCTAATTTAATATAAACAAGCAATAAACAATAAAAGTGCATTTGTGTTTATTTAGTATGCAATTGTTTTTATTTTGTGTAGTGTTCTGTTCGAGTATATATAGAGAATGCGTTTTGTGCGATTCATTAAATAAAGTACAACTTTCAAGATGAATACAACCGTCGCTTTATTGTTGGTGCTGGTAAGATGTTTTCTTTTTAATGTTAGTAGTCAACCCAATGATAATTATATTTTTTGTCCCGCACACATCATACTGATATTATAAATGTGAATGTAAGTTTGTTAGTTTCGCTTTCAAGCAACAACTTAAGAGAATAGAGGATCATGTCAACATGCTTAGCTAAGCTTACCGCCGCGCGCCGTCGCAATCAGAAGGTGTCAGTGCGTGTGCTGTTGTGTTGTCCATGCATCTGTGGCATCGTAGCTTTCATTCAATCCTCAGTTTTTCTAATTGACAAAAGGGTCTGGGCTCACTGTAACAGCCTCGATGAATGTAATGTCTGTAGATAGATGACGATGTTTACTTTTTAGAGATTCTAGTGTTGGAGGTATTTAAATTCTCGCTGATTCCACAGCAGCAGAGTAGGCGGAGGGAACCTGGGAACTTAGGGTTAAGACACTCTTCTCCCATTAAGACACCTACTCCACTTTCCTTCAAATTGTAGAGGAATAGCGTGTCGAGTGGGTGAACTGCGACCGGCGCGCTTTTCCTTGTTAAGAGAGCGAGAAAATTAAAATAACAATTATTTTGATTTACGCGCAAGTTTCTGGTCGCACTTAAGTGGCCTCAAAGGTATTTTAATTGAAACGTAAAAATCATTGTAACTAAAATACCTTTGTTAATATTTTAAAATAAAATTACCCATAATTTTGTTTGCGTGGACTAGAGTCCAGTCCAGTCGTGAAACCTGATTTTATCCTGTTCAGTAGGAATTTAATGAAAGGAAGCTTTCAGTATTTTAGGCGCTACTTTTAGGCAAAAAATGTTATATAAACTTTTATGTTTTGTTTTTCAGTGTCTGGTGGCGGTCCAGGCTAAACCAAGTAAGGCACCCTCAAATTATATTCAAAATGTCATCAAAACTATATGTTTGTAGATAAATATTAACGTTTCTAAAAGCAATTTAACTCCAAAATTGAATCTGAAATTTGAAAACATGAAAAAACCTGGGAGCGCGAAACTGACTCACATTTGGTCCATTTTTGTTTATTTAAAAAACATAAAATTTGCTTGAAAGACTGAAATGGGGCAAAAAATTTTTATTTTTTTTATACATGAATGTGTAGCGTTTTATAAAAATACCTGAGTGGAGCTTACTTCGATATATGTATATAATAATGGAAAGAAAAGCATATAAACTTATATATAATATAATATATAAGCCTGGGCGGCTTATATATTACATGTACAATGTATTGCACACTAAGATCTCTTTTGCCAATGATTATTCTTACCAATAGTGTTTACAAAAATGCAATTGCGCTTTGCGCTGCAACATAAAAAAGTTTTAACAACCGTCTAATTTCGACGTAACTCGATGGAAACGTATAACCTAGAGGTCAGTCCGCTTGGACTGTCTTTGTTAACGCTAGGGGCATATCTTAGGGAAAACGAGGAACAGAATATCTTACCTCAGGGTAGCCTGTCTACCCTAAAACTGCACAAAAACATCGACTGTTGTTGTCTTTCCTGAAATATATAATTTGTTTATAATTTTTTTTTCAGATCTGCTGCCCACAGGAGGTGAGATGTTATTTTAATTAAAGCAACTGTATTTTTTTAAAATTATTTGATTTAGCATCAATAAATGTATTAGATATATATAAAAAAATACGATGATTGTTATAATACTTAATATTTAGTTTGAAGTATTTTAGTTTAAGATTGTTTTGCAAGCGTGCAACTATACACGCAGCCGTTGTGGGTTCAACTCCCACTCGGAGAATGAAAATTTAATATTTTCGTATTTTTGTATTTTAAAAGGAGGATGTAATAATGGAAATAACGGCGGTGGGGGAGGTGCTGGTGCAGGCGCAGGATCTGGTGGTAGTGGAGGAGGGGCTGGCGCAGGAGCAGGATCTGGCGGTAGTGGAGGAGGAGCTGGCGCAGGAGCAGGATCTGGTGGTAGTGGAGGAGGGGCTGGCGCAGGCGCAGGATCTGGTGGTAGTGGAGGAGGGGCTGGCGCAGGCGCAGGATCTGGTGGTTCAGATTGCAATGGGCTATTCCCTAGCCTTGGGCTTGGCTTTGGCTTAGCTTAAGGTTGCTTAGAATACATTTATATTTGTAATAGAATAATTTCATTATTTGAATAATTATTTCTATTAATTGTATTAATAAAAGCATGTATATATATATAATTTGTTTTTTATTCTGCATCATATGATTTCCTGAATTTTGCGTTATAACATGAGAGTGCCCTCTTGTACCTTTCGATACCTCGATATAAAGAAAATTACAGACTTTAGCCAATTTAGACACACGTATACATAATCATTCGTCACGTATACCTACATAATCAATCAAGGAAGCATTCCACAGTCTTCTGTTTCATGTTGCATGTTGGGTGTCTCTCAACGTTACGTGAGAGTAAAAACACCAACCACACATTCCTCGCAGTCCTTAAGGCTACTAAAGAAGTAAAACTCATAATTTACAAGGAAATAATGTTTGCCTTTCAGGGAAGGCAATCGATACTTGAGGTAAAGCCCAAGGGGGCAGTGGCCGCTACATATAACAACGATACTGGCCCAAGCCATTACTGCATTTAGTCATGTGGAGTTGGATGAGGAGGAAACCGGACAAACAGGCAACCTCAAATTTAACATAACTGGAAATAATCCCATTGTAGCTATCGCCAAGTGCACGAAAGTGATGCTGGAGAATAGAATGCTTGAGATGATGAGAAACTTCAGCAGCAATCTAGGATCCACCTCATCAGTAGCATGGGAGGTACAGGTACAGGTATCCCAGGGGATGCAGTGGGTAAATGGGGTCCCCGGATGCGGTAAAACTACTTTGATTTTTAAACTTCAACTTCCTTCAATAATTAACTACCACAGAGGCAGCCAAAGAAATTAGAGAGAAGCAGTCGGTATAGCGACATAGGGAATTTAGTAAAAAATAAGGTATGGCCTTAATACTGGTTACCGGGGTTAGAAGCACTTAGGCCCAAGGACGTCCTTGAACGGTGTCCAAGAGGCGTGAGTTTAAGTTTCTATACGTTTTGTAAAAATAAAATTTAAAAATGATCATTTAATATAGAAACGATTATACCTTTCACATCCCGATCTTCAACTATCCTCCGACAGGCACATAAGATTTCATTATAATAAAAAAAAGAAACTATAAATAAAATTTTGTAAAATTGTAATACAAAAAAATATACCTGGTTAGAATATACCTGGACTCTCTTTGGAATGAAATATCCAGATAGTGATCTCTAATTATATGCCTAGTTTAAATAGCAGTTAAATATAAAATGTAATTAAAGCTGATAATTATGGAAAAGTAAGAAAAAAGTACGGACCAACTGTCTGTAGTGTTTACTTATAATATACATAAAAAAACAACGTTTACTTGGTGTGTATTTTTGTCAAATAAAAGACTCTTTTCATAATAATTCAATGGAATGAATATAAAATAAAATAATTATATGTATCAAGGTCAAAAATATTATAATTAAGAAATAATATGTTTGTATTTTTTGTACGAGTGTAAAATTAATTAATTGCTATAGTGTGTATTTGATAATGTAAAGTGTATTAGGACAGTAACTACATCAAAACCTGTGAACGAGGGAGGAGGAATGACTTAACACTACACTAACCTTCCCTCTACCTAACGTGCTATATGGATGACCGAATGAATTGCTTTCACACTCAGACAGGACTTCGATTTTTCTTTTTTTCCTGTCATTAGTTCCAGCCCTTGTTGCCAGGGTCTACCTTCTGAACGAGTATACTCCTCCCTGCACGATCGTCAACATCATCGATTGTTAGTCCACTGGTTCTCATGTCTTGCATCACAACATTCAACTATTGCATCCAAGGGCGACTAGGGGTCTAACTCCAGATGTAGATTTAGCGATAACAATATCACCACACTACACACGTGTAATACCACCAGGGACAGATATAGCAACAATAACATAGCTTTTTTACCGATATAGTGTTTAGACCGGCGCGCATCATGGCCATATCATCCTCTTAGATTAGGAGAACTTTTTACTTTTGGAACTCCGCTAAGTCGCGGATACCAAAACCACCTCGAATGAATGTGTTACGTTCAGACCGTATTACTTGGCACATCTCACTCTGCATCTTCATTTCCGTGACATGAAGCTCCTAAATTTACCGAGATGTAAGTTATCGATACGATATCTAAGAGTTGCTATATAAAGGTCAGCAGCAGGTCGGATCACGCTCTTGTAGTCTATTCTTTCAATTTCTCTAAGTTGGAAGAGATAGGAAGATAGAAGATGGAGTATGAAAGAGTACGCCCATCACCAACTCTAAGTACTCTAGTGGAGGAGAGGGACATGGTGATCCTCTCGAAAGTTACCGTGGTCACAGTCAGATGTCTCAAGAGAGGCCCCTAGAGGTGACGGTGGCCAATTTTGGCCTTCCACCAAGACCTGTCCTGCCCTGCAAGGTTCGCGATGTTTTGTTTATTTATTCTCCACTTGACGAAGTTCGTCGACATGATGATTAGAACCAGTTATAAATAAATAAGGCGGAAGTTGAATAAAAACACTAGTATATAAATAAGTAATAAGCAATATAATATCTATACATTAGTGCATTTGTGTGTACTCTGTGTACAATTGTTTTTAATTTCGGGTGTGTTCTGTTCAAGTATAAATAAGGAAGGTATTTTGTGGAAACTCAGTACAATATTCAAGATGAAAACGACCGTTGCTTTATTTTTGGTATTGGTAAGATTTTTTTTATTTTCTGTGCTTGAAGAAACCCAGACTGCTTATTGATTAACCAGATGAAACAATAATTTATATATTTTATCACTGATCAAGGTGGTAGACAGAGTGAAGAAGAGAGAGCCTAGAGTCATTTTTTCAGCTTCACGCTGTATCCTCTATATAGCAAAGGGGATCGGAAATGTTTCAATGAGAACGAAGTGTCTTAACACTAGGTTCCCATTAAAACATTTCCGTTCCTGAATATATAAATATTAAATATTTCTTTCACCCAAGTGAGAATTGAACCTACAACCGTAACGTTTACAATCGCATGCTTGTATCCCTGCCACGACGTGGCGCAATATAAAAGGGTAGACAGAGAGAAGAAGAGAGATCTACATAATGTTTGCTATTTTTCAACTCCCAACGAAAACAAAGAGTATAAATTTGTAATAACTGTGTGTGTGTGTTTGCACCTTTATGACTATCTTTCGCATTGGAGCTCCTAACCGGTTGAACCGGAAACGGATTTTGATTTAGTTTCTTGTTTGTTTGAAAGGTGACTTAACCGAGAGAGTTCTCGATTAATTTATCTTTTAAAAAGATTCAAAAAAATATATCCAGCTATTTGTCGATTATTAGCCCTTTTATAAGTGATAAAAGAATTTAAGGATTCCATATATCGTATCCTATTGTTGTAAAAACATTGACTACACATGGTAACCTTTACTTCAGCTTCATTTTTATTAATAGGAGTGAAGTTTTCACTCATTTGAATAGATATATGATGATGTTTATAGATCAAAATCCCAGGGCCCCCAGACTCTCTATTATCTCTCTCTCTCTCTGCCTACGCAGTAGGCACACTGTCTTAACTATATATAAGACTAATAGTACTCAAAATTTCAGCTTTGCTAAAATAAACGTAGGTCTGGCAGCCTGCAGCCATTATTTTTTGAGTAGGAGATATTTTAATAATTGAAATAAGTTTTCATCGTTAACCGTAACAAATTATGAAAATTCGTTTTGTCCTGGTTCCTAGGAATTTCGGGAAATCTTTCTCTTAGTACTTCTCTACACCCAACTTATTATTAAGCACAAAATGTTATATTAATTTTTGTTTTGTTTTTCAGTATCTGGTGGCGGTTCAGGCTAAGCCAAGTAAGGCTCCTTGAAATTATTTTAAATGTACAATTCAAATCGAATAAAAACTAAAATTCTATTAAAAATCTATTAAAGAAGTTTCTAAGACCAAAATCAGAAATTTTTTAGTTAAAAAATCCGTCGTCATGACAATATTGTGTAGGAGCACAAGTTTTGGTTTGTTTGGCTAGGTTGTTTGTTCGATTCACACTCAAACAAATGTTTTTTCTTGCCCTGAACGAGACTGAACATTGAGTTTGAACATAAGGCCACCAACGGCTCAGAAGGCAATTAATTCTAAGCCGGCAAGAAACTCTACATTTGCTCTTTTCAAAATTGAGTTCAACATATTTATTGCTTAATACAATAATACAATAGATGAATGAATTAATAATACTGCATGAAATCCTTCAAATATTCTTAGACAGTATAATAAGCTTTCCTTATTAACACAGTTTTTGCAGATATTTAAACGTATATTTAGATCTATAAATGACTGTTTTTCTGTGTATTGTCTTTTTTTGCGTTTAACATAAGATTATTAACATGAAACCAACGAAGAATATGCAACAATGCACTATTCGCTACGTCCTGATTTACTTTGTTTGTACATTATCAGATAAATTCTTTGTCAAAGACTCTGAATCCGGCGGAGAGTTAAGAATGAAAGTAAACTATATGATCTCTGGGGGAGTAGGAAGAGATGGCTACTATAGTATGTGCTGAATACAGTGTGAAGATAAAATAAAAGTAGTGTCGGTATTAGGTACAAGGTACATAGTATCCAAACACTTCGTTCTCTACCTTCCACCTTAATATCAAACAGATATATAAACATATTTTAGATAAATTCATTCCTTCATGTGTTATTTCTTAAATTAATAATATAACTATGTATATATTTTTTCAGGTCCGCTGCCTATATTAGGTAAGACGCTATTTAATTTAAACAGACTGTATATCAATATACATATATATATAGCTTTGAACTGCCCGTTATTCCTATTTACGTTATCAAAATTTTGAGCTTTTATTATTGTGATCTTGCACGCACCCAACATTGTGTAGGGCCTAAATATTATATTATTTTAAAATTTGTTAATTGTAGGAGGGGCTGGTGCAGGAGCAGGTATAGGCGGTAATAGAGGAGAACCTGGCGCAGGAGCAGTAGCTGGTGCAGGAGCAGGATCCAGCGCAGGAGCTGGTGCAGGAGCAGGATCTGGCGGTAATGCAGGAGGAGCTAGCGCATGGGCAGGTTCTGGTGGTAATGGAAGTGGAGCTGGAGCAGTTGCAGGCTCTGGAAGTAATGCAGGAGGAGCTAGCGCATGGGCAGGAGCTGGTAATGTAGGAGCAGGCTCTGGTAGTGGAGGGGGAGCAAGCGCTGGATCAGTATCTGGAGGCAATGAAGGAAGAGCAGGTGCTGGAGCAGGCGCTGTAGCGGGTGCTGGAGCAGGCGCTGTAGCAGGTGCTGGAGCAGGTGCTGGAGCAGGTGCTGGGGCAGGTGCTGGAGCAGGTGCAGGTGCAAGCGAAGGAGGAGCTGGCGCAGAAGCAGGCTCTGGTGGTATTGGAGGTGGCGCTAGCGCTGGACCAGGATCTGGAGGCAATGAAGGAGGAGCAAGTGCTGGAGCAGGCGCTGTAGCGGGTGCTGGAGCAGGCGCTGTAGCAGGTGCTGGAGCAGGTGCTGGATCAGGTGCAGGTGCAAGCGGCGGAGGAGCTGGCGCAGGAGCAAGCTCTGGTGGTATTGAAGGTGGTGCTAGCGCTGGACAAGAATCTGGAGGCAATGAAGGAGGAGCAGGTGCTGTAGCAGGTGCTGGAGCAGTTGCTGGAGCAGGTGCTGGAGCAGGTGCTGGGGCAGGTGCTGGAGCAGGTGCAGGTGCAAGCGAAGGAGGAGCTGGCGCAGAAGCAGGCTCTGGTGGTATTGGAGGTGGCGCTAGCGCTGGACCAGGATCTGGAGGCAATGAAGGAGGAGCAAGTACTGTAGCAGGTGCTGGACCAGGTGCTGGAGCAGGTGCTGGAGCAGGTACTGGAGCATCTGCTGGGGCAGGTGCTGGATCAGGTGCAGATGCAAGCGACGGAGGAGCTGGCGCAGGAGCATGCTCTGGTGGTATTGGAGGTGGTGCTAACGCTGGACCAGGATCTGGAGGCAATGTAGAAGGAGCAGGTGCTGTAGCAGGTGTAGAAGCAGGTGCTGGAGCAGGTGCTGGGGCAGGTACTGGATCAAGTGCTGGGGCAGGTGCTGGATCAAGTGCAGGTGCAAGCGAAGGAGGAGCTGGCGCAGGAGCAAGCTCTGGTGGTATTGGAGGTGGTGCTAGCGCTGGACCAGGATCTGGAAGCAATGAAGGAGGAGCAGGTGCGGTAGCAGGTTCTGGACCAGGTGCTGGAGCAGGTGCTGGAGCAGGTGCTGGAGCAGGTGCTGTAGCAGGTGATGGGGCAGTTGCTGGATCAAGTGCAGGTGCAAGTGAAGGAGGTGCTGGCGCAGGAGCAGGCTCTGGTGGTATAGGAGGTGGTGCTAGCGCTGGACCAGGATCTGGAGGCAGTGAAGGAGGAGCAGGTGCGGTAGCAGGTGCTGGAGCAGGTGCTGGAGCAGGTGCTGTAGCAGGTGCTGGAGCAGGTGCTGTAGCAGGTGCTGGAGCAGGAGCTGTAGCAGGTGCTGGACCAGGTGCTGGATCAAGTGCAGGTGCAAGCGAAGGAGGAGCTGGCGCAGGAGCAGGCTCTGGTGGTATTGGAGGTGGTGCTAGCGCTGGACCAGGATCTGGAGGCAATGAAGGAGGAGCAGGTGCTGGAGCAGGTGCTGGAGCAAGTGCTGGGGCAGGTGCTGGATCAGGTGCTGGAGAAGGTGCTGGTGCAGGTGCTGGAGCAGGTTCTGGAGATATTGGAGGAGGAGCGGGTGCTGGAGCAGGTTCTGGAGGAATTGGAGGAGGAGCGAGTGCTGGAGCAGGTCCTGGAGGTATCGGAGGAGGAGCTGGTGCTGGAGCAGGATCGGGAGTTGCTGGTGCTGGAAGTGGGTCTGGATAATCTGGCAATGCCAATAATTGGCAATGGAATAGTGTCTAGCATAATAGTTGAATAATTTTACAAATATTTTGATTATTTACAATGTAAATAAAAGCATACATATATTTTTCTTTTTATTCTCTCATATATGATTTCCTGATTTTGAGTTCCTGTTTTTCCCAAAATAAAGAATTTATTATTATGTATTTAACGGTTAGATATCTGGTAATATGAACCAGCACGGGTATGTACCAAGTGCTGGATCAGGTCTGGCTCATTTGGTTTATAACTGCATCACTATCTAAACCGAAATGTAAAAATTTTCTAACTGTTCTACACGGATTAATTATTAATTATTTTAATTTATTATTATTATGTTTCTTTTTAAAGATTCACGGGTTCAAAAAAACCCGGTCCTTTGGAAGGCTTGCGTGGGAATACAGGTCCAACACGTAGAGGCCCCTTAGAGAATATTCAAACGTTTTACTGTGACGCATCAGCCGGGATGAAAGAAATATTGGTACTGTAGTGACGGATTGGACTTTCCATTGGCTTTTGAGCTCTATGGTTAAATCTGAATACACGGAACGGATACACGGACACGGAAGGTCCACTCGCGACTATATTACTGGACGTACCTAACTAAGCTCGTTTTTTGCTAAGAACACGTAGTTCTCCCTCTTGCGGCTTCGCCCGCTTAAACTACTGAATTATTTACTTAATACACTGTATTGTATTACTTTGCGACCGCTCCTGAGCTGTTACATGCTGTAAATGGTCATATTTACCTACTATATTAGATAAACAATATATTTAAGGTACTTAATTGGATAAGGATTAATGTTGTATTGCTTAAAAACGCTTCGAAAATAAGTTATTAATATTTCGTAAAAACTAAATGACAATTTTTTTTTATTGTAGATCTTTGCAAGGGTATACCTTGCCTAATACCTCGAAAATCTCGTAGACTTCAGTCTGCGTTTGCAATGTAAGCGAAGCTATTTATTATTTACCTCAAAAATAACAGTATTTCTGTACTACATAACAGATGTTATTATAGCCTTTCTTTCTAAGCTGACATAGGGACAAACAGCGTAAAGCGACTTTGTTTTACACTTTCAGTTTCAAAAAGATTTATTACACGCTGTATCCCACGCACAGCAGGGTAGGCAGAGGGAACCTAGTGTTAAGACACTTCGTTCCCCACTTTCTGCCGAATTTTGAAGGCATTGCGTGTTGAGTGCCAGAAATCAACGCCGCCTCGACACTAGAGCGAAGAAATGGAATTTTAAATGTAAATAAATATTTCACTTCCTCGAGTGGAGATCGAACTCACAACCGTCGCGATACAGACGAACCCTTGTGACGCATCAGATTAGATTAAATTGTGTTTGTTATTATACTTATTTATCATTTTAAATAACACTACAGACCAAAGGAGGGTGAATAGCTAAAGAAGAGTGTTTGGTTGTTGTGTTTCTAGATGTTGAATCTGCATATAACGTTGCGGTACTCAGGCAGCGATTGCAAAAGCTGAGTAATCGCCAAGGATGGCTCATTTCATATGTAGTCTGCTGACCGATATATATCCGGTATGTATCGAGGCAAAGCGCGGCGTTGATTTACGCCACCCAACACGCAATGCTTCCAGAAGTTTTGGAGCACATTACATAATTTAATCTATATTTTTTTAGTTCCACACTTCGTCCCGCATAGAGCAGGACAGGTAGAACGTAGTGTTAAAACACTTCTTCCACTGTATTATTTCAACCTTACGTGTGAATTGTGTGTTGAGTGGCGGAACCAACCGTCGTCTTTTGTCTTGTAACTAGAGCGAACAGATGAAAATAATTCATTCATCCGAGTGAGAATCGAACCCACAACCGCGACGTTTACAGCTGGATTTTGCTTTGGCGAGTGGGTGTGGAACCCATAACAACCTGTTGTGTTTACAGTCACACGCTCGTGCGACGTCCCTAACGTACCAAACGACTGTGCCATAAGGGAGCATGACTAATTTCAAATGTATTTTCATTGTAAATACAAAAATACAAATGTTTTTTAAAATAAATAATTATATAACAAGCTTTTGTGTGCAGACACTTGTATAAATGGCATAGATTAATGAAAAATATTCTGGCAGAGAGTCCGTAGTTTCGAAACACTTCGCCTACCACACTCATTTGTCCGACTTACGCCCTATTTCAAGAAATTGAGTGGCGGAATTCAACAAAGACTTTTTATTACCAGAGCGGAGAAATGAAAATATTAATTAAACAACTATTGGTGCATCCTCCCGTTACGTACCTTAGGTTCACTGACATCACTAAATCTTCCAGTTACACGCGAAATAGCATCACGTGTAACTTTAATTTTATTACTAAATCAACTTCACGCTGTATCCAGCACGGTAGGCAGATGGAACCTTGTGTTAAGACACTCCTTTCCCCACTTTTTCACCGAATTCTGTAGGCATTGCGTGTCGAGTTGCGGAATTCAACGCTGCGCTTTGTCTCGAGACCAGAACGAAGAAATAAAAATATGAATTTAAATAAATATTTCCTTTCATCGAGTGGGGATCGAACTCAATTTTGCAGCACACTTTGTGCCCGTGCGATACGACTATCTTCTTGATAGGTACTTTTAATTACTCTAACGTTCCGCCAAAACGGAGGAAGAGCCACGATTAAATATGTAAAACTGTGATGTGGCCTGAACCAAAACTTTATTTAATACCTTCTGAATATTAATTAATTTATACACAATATATAATGCGCAATAAAATTATATTATTCAAAAATACACCTGTGAGAACATATAGTAGGGTGGTCCGAGGAGAACCAGTGTCAATACGCTCCATTATGCCGGCTAATTGTTTTTAGCGAAGAAATAAAAATGTACGAGAGCTCCTTCAAATATGTAATTTGTTTTTGTTTTTTACTATTTGTAATTTTACTTGGCAACAGAAACAAATTATCTGTGAAAATTTCATCTGTAACTGAATATTTAGTTTTTTTTTGTATTTTATCGTCTGTGAACATTTCCACTGTGTCACGGTTCGTAAGATACCGCCGGCGCTGACCGACGCACAGACAGATAGTTGAGTTTTAGTAATAGTGACTCTATTTTATATTTCGCATTATCCATAGGGTACGGTTTCTTAAAAAAACATGGCGAATAAATAAGAATAAATCAATTAATAATAATTTAAGTATTAAAAATAAAGAAATAAGTTATTTATTTATTACTCTATCACACCAACTTAAACATAAAACAGATACAAGATAGATATTGGTGACCTCAGCCACCCTTACCATACAAATGGATACTGGTCGGTGTACAAATGATATGTTAATATAATAAACTTACTTATAGATCTATATGCCATAAATTACATACTAATTTACATGAATAGCTATATATAAGTTATTGACCGAATATTTATGAAAATTATTATATCAAGGCCATCAATATTATAATTAAGAAAGAATATATGCCTTTATGTTTGTATTCTTTTAGCTGATGTAAAATTAGTCAATAACTACAGTATGTATTTGATAGGCCGAGTATCCACACTCAATGGTAATACTACCGACACGTCTACTCTCTCCAGCCCTCAGAATAGGTTGTCGTCGTATGAACTTTTATAATTCTTAAAAATGGTTCCTACCGAATTCCACGGTTAGTGTATCATTCATTATAGGCTTATATCGACAGAGCAAAATAGGCATCAAAATGAGTGGCGAAACTCATGGCTGCTCTCTCATCGAACCCATAACCGAGCTTAGAGTCCGTCTCTCAGCGCCACGACAGCCTTAAGCACATAGCAATGACATTGTTAACACACACACGCATCATGCCCTGCAGTTGCAGGGACAGATATAGCAACAATACCATAGCTTTTGCGCGCAGCGTGGCCATACCATGCACTTAGACCACGACGTTCTTGGAAATTATTCGATACAGCACCGCCCCCAAGACTACCTCGAATGAATGTGTTACGTAGGCGGCAAGACCGTGTTGAGCGTCACATTCCGCTATAGCACCACTCGTCTATAAGAGGTGACCCCCCACCCCTTCCTGAAATATGGGAGCACAATTAGGGACAAACTATTCCTCGAAGATGCCAACACTTCCGGTGTTGAAGAATGCCTCCCTGTATCATCAAAGTCAGGCCGTTCGTTGAATTCTGGGGAGGGTACAGATCCGCGCTATGGAAACGGCAAATAGCAGCACCCAGTATCAGCATATTGTCAGTCTATCTCCACCCTAAGAGCTAGTAACGCACATGTAACTCCTCTGGTAATGCACGGGGTCGTGGGCGGGCGGATTTTGAATACCAACGTTTGGTCTATAACACGTCATAAGAACATACATAGACTTATGTTTATCTGTATAATCATCCTCCTTAGTTAGAGTCCTCAGAGTCAGTTAAAATTTAAGAAAGTGGAAGTTGAACAAGAACATTAGTATATAAATTGTCAATAAGCAATACAATATTATACAGCATCATACGTGTTTACTCAGTGTCCAATTGTTTTATTTTCAGTTGTTTTGACTTTTGAATATTATATTGTCTGTTCGAGTATAAATAAGGAAGGTGTTCTGTGTAACCTCAGTATAACCTTCAAGATGAAAACGACCGTTGCTTTATTTTTGGTGTTGGTAAGATTTTGATATTTTTTTTGTGGTTGAAGTAACCCAATGTTGCGTATTGATTAACCAGATGTACATATATTACCATTTATATATTATTTTATTTTATTTATATATTATATACTACGGATATAATAAGGTAGACAGAGAGAATAATAGAGAGCCTAGTGTCAACTTATTGTTTTGTTTTTCAGTGTCTGGTGGCAGTTCAGGCTATGCCAAGTAAGAATCCTTAAAATTATTTTAAACGTTAATCAAACAATAACAACTGAGATTCTATTTAAAGAAAGATCAAAGAGGTTTCTAATTTTTTTACAAAAAGTGAAGTTTGAAATCTAAGCAAGCCACACACGGGGAAATGACATTGTGTTCTGCTTGAATATAAGGCTAATTTTCATTGTATTTTTTTTAAATAGGAGGATGTAATGGTAATTGTATTGTAAATCACGCAGGTGGTGGAGGAGCTGGCGCTGGAGCAGGCTATGGAATTGATAGAGCAGCGGGCGCAGGAGTAGGTTTTGGCGGTAATGGAGGAGGAGCTGGAGCAGGAGCAGGCTCTGGAAGTGACGGAGGAGCTGGCGCAGGAGCAGGTTATGGCGGTAATGGAGGAGGAGCTGGAGCAGGCGCAGGCTCTGGAAGTAGCGAGGGAGCTGGCGCAGGAGCAGGTTACGGAGGTAATGGAGGAGGAGCTGGCGCAGGAGCAGGTTATGGCGGTAATGGAGGGGGAGCTGGAGCAGGCGCAGGCTCTGGAAGTGGTGAGGGAGCTGGCGCAGAAGCAGGTTATGGCGATAATGGAGGAGCTGGTGCAGGTGCAGGGTCTGGAAGTGACGGAGGAGCTGGCGCAGGAGCAGGTTATGGCGGTAATGGAGGAGGAGCTGGAGCAGGAACAGGATTTGGCGGTAATGGAGGAGGGGCAGGTGCTGGAGCAGGTTCCGGAGGTAACGGGCTTTTCCCAGGTCTTGGTATTGGCATTGGTTTAGGTAATGGAGCTGGCGCAGGAGCAGGTTATGGCGGTAATGGAGGGTTAGCTGGAGCAGGCGCAGGCTCTGGAAGTGGTGAGGGAGCTGGCGCAGGAGCAGGTTTTGGCGGTAATGGAGGAGGAGCTGGAGCAGGAGCAGGCTCTGGAAGTGACGGAGGAGCTGGCGCAGGAGCAGGTTATGGTGATAATGGAGGAGCTGGTGCAGGCGCAGGCTCTGGAAGTGACGGAGGAGCTGGCGCAGGAGCAGGTTATGGCGGTAATGGAGGGGGAGCTGGAGCAGGTGCAGGCTCTGGAAGTGGTGAGGGAGCTGGCGCAGGAGCAGGTTATGGTGATAATGGAGGAGCTGGTGCAGGCGCAGGTTATGGCGCTAATGGAGGGGGAGCTGGAGCAGGAGCAGGTTATGGCGGTAATGGAGGTGGAGCTGGAGCAGGCGCAGGCTCTGGAAGTGGTGAGGGAGCTGGCGCTGGAGCAGGTTATGGCGATAATGGAGGAGCTGGTGCAGGCGCAGGCTCTGGAAGTGACGGAGGAGCTGGCGCAGGAGCAGGTTATGGCGGTAATGGAGGGGGAGCTGGAGCAGGTGCAGGCTCTGGAAGTGGTGAGGGAGCTGGCGCAGGAGCAGGTTATGGTGATAATGGAGGAGCTGGTGCAGGCGCAGGTTATGGCGCTAATGGAGGGGGAGCTGGAGCAGGAGCAGGTTATGGCGGTAATGGAGGTGGAGCTGGAGCAGGCGCAGGCTCTGGAAGTGGTGAGGGAGCTGGCGCTGGAGCAGGTTATGGCGATAATGGAGGAGCTGGTGCAGGCGCAGGCTCTGGAAGTGACGGAGGAGCTGGCGCAGGAGCAGGTTATGGTGGTAATGGAGGGGGAGCTGGAGCAGGCGCAGGCTCTGGAAGTGGTGAAGGAGCTGGCGCAGGAGCAGGTTATGGCGATAATGGAGGAGCTGGAGCAGGCGCAGGCTCTGGAAGTGATGGAGGAGCTGGCGCAGGAGCGGGTTATGGCGGTAATGGCGGAGGAGCTGGAGCAGAAACAGGATTTGGCGGTAATGGGGGAGGAGCAGGTGCTGGAGCAGGCTCTGGAGGTAATGGAGGAGGAGCGGGCGCTGGAGCAGGTTCCGGAGGTAACGGGCTTTTCCCCGGTCTTGGTATTGGCATTGGTTTAGGTAATGGAGCGGGAGCTGGTGCAGGATCAGGATCTGGCGGGGCTGGTGCTGGAAGTGGATCTGGTTCAAGTGGCAATGGGCTAATCCCCGGTATTGGTGTTGGCTTTGGCTTAGCCTAAGGCTGTTTAGATTTCAATTCATATAGTTAAATAATGTTTAATTTAAAAGAAAATGTATTATTTACTGTCTGAATAAAAGCATACTTATAATTATCTTATTATTCTCCCATATCTGATTTTCTGAATTTTGAGAACTTCTTGTAATTGTCTAAATTCAATTATCCAATTAATTTCAATTAAATAGGGTCCGATATGATAAGAAACCAAAAATAAAATTTGTCTTTTATCTTCAACTGGAAGTCGTCCGATTAAAAAATGCTCAGGAGTCAACGGGAGCAAGTCATCTAGATTTGTAGGTAAAGGCGTGAGTGGCCGCGAATTTAAAATAGCTTCGAGCTTGAATTAAACGGAGTTAAGCTCTTCGTGAGTCAAGTTACAATTTCCCACCACTCTGTTTAAATGAAATTTGGTCGACTTAACACCTGTCTCCCAAAGACCACCGAAATGTGGAGCATGAGCAGGAAAAAAATGGCACTTAGTTCCAAACTGGGCAGAATCTTCAGCTAAGGAGTAAATAAAAAAAATTTAATTATAGGGTCCTACGAATGATGTACCATTGTCAGAGTAAATGTTAACAGGTTTCCCTCTGTGAGACATGAATCCCCGGAAAGCTTGTAAAAAATTGCTGCTAATTCTAAATAAATAGCTTTGTAGTAAAACATACTAAAGTCGCTGTATATACATTTACTAGCTTACATCCACGACCCCAACGTTTTGGAAAATAAAATCAGCTGATGACAGTCTACTCATCGGTAAATTCTCCATTTGGGGAGCAATCGCTTTTCCTTTTAAAGGTTGACAACGAACGTACTGACGATGCAAGCCCTCGCCAAGTTACGATCGACTAGCGGCCAATAAGTCTGTCTAACGGACTCGTATGCAGCAACTTCATATGTTCATATCTAAATAAAAGTTTACTGAAATGATGAGTGGACTTTAATAAAATAGGATGTTTTTTCTCAAATATTCAGAATTATGTAATATTCCTCTTACACGAATTATTTTAATATTATCAAGAAATATATTATATTTTAATAGGTAAATATTTTTTGTTCATTAATTAATAAATTGTATTCAGGAGACGGCTGTCTTGTGACTGTGTAATAATAATATTAAAGGAATTTAGTAATTCTTCAGTGGTAATACAGTACGTCTTTACAAAGCGTAAAACATAATAAACTGTAATCGCATAAAATTTGGAAAACGCTCAAAATGTATAAGGTATGTTAAAATTTGAATTATGATGGGCGTCATGCGCCACATGGCAAAAGTTTGAGTGGCGGGATGGTAGCGGGATGGTCGCGAGGATGGTCGCTGGGCTATTGGGTGCCACGTGACGTCAGTTCCATTGACGTCATCATTAAAACTACGAACCAAGATAAAGCTTGTTAGACGCGTCGTTAAACATATGCAATTCGAATTGCTTGTAAGATTCACAAACCACACTCCAGTCGAGGAATGCGTAAATCCTTGAGAACAAGCAATGATTTAATAACATCAAACCATCCTACTTTAATTTCAGTAGGTAATTAATTATCCCACTTTAAGGCCCCATGATCTCTAAAAGTTATAAGTCAACTGTACCTATAAAAAAAGTAAATAGAATAAAACAAGAACACTAGTTTATTATGATTAACAGTCGGGATTTTAATTTTACAAGATTCCTTGAATTTAATTAGTCGAAGAATAAGTTCCTTAATTTGTTTTTTTCTACACACAGAGATAGATAAACACGTTACCCTCCTTTGCGTGGCGCAGTCGGGTAAAAGTCTATTATGTTCAGAGGACGTTTAAATGAGTCACATAACCAACTGTCGAGACATGAGTCGTTGCACTTATTATTCAATTCAATAAATTGTGAATATATTACTATTGTTTTCTATAGGAATGCATACAACATTTTATTTTACTTTTTATTGGAGTTCCGTTGAATAATATTGTAAAGCTGAAGATTTCGTTTCGTCGATGGCGATTATCTCAGAAACTAATGGGGCGAGGTGCACAATTAATTTTGTGTTAGATTCAAATTCAGATTCAAATTCAAAATATGTTTTATTCAAATAAACTGTTATAAGCACTTTTGAATCGTTGAATGAACATAAAGGTAAGCAAAAAGGTACCACCGGTTCGGAAGGCAGTTCTGCTGAGAAGAGCCGGCAAGAAACTATACCGAGGAAAGCGTTAAGCTGGCAACATTGGCATCAATATGATGTTAACCGGCTACGATTCCCAATCGGTTGAATTAATTATTTTTATTTTCTTTCTCTGAAAGAATTTTCTCTCTCTAAGAACACACAGCATGGATTAAGTTCCGCCACTGAAGATACAATATCTTGAAAATTGGGTAGAATATGGTGACGACCTTTTTTTGTTCGTAGCAAGTAATCAGTTATGAATGGAATGTTACACAAAGGAACCCTAAAACGCCATATAAAGTGCATTTCGGTATTGTCTTATAGAATATTTATTTACATACATTATATACGCTCAATTAATTTTTATATAAAAAGTAGATGGAATTGTATTTTGTCATATATTCAGCAGAAGTGTTGAGTCAAAATGAAGTTGTTCTTGATTTTTATTTTGGCTGTAAGTATACTGTATCATATTTTCTTTTATACGAGTATCTAAGTAGAATTTACAATTAAAACTTCTCAGTAACAATACAAGCACTCTAGCCGATTTAGTTATACAATCTTATTTTTAAGACATTGTGTGGTACCAGAGTGTAGAAATGAAAATAAATAAATAATGTTTAGACAAACCGTTCCTTTTAAGACTTCCATACCCCGTGCGCATAACCCATGACGATAATATTGAGTGTAACATCTTAATTTTTAATTCTTTTTTTTCAGGGACTAGCAATGGCCCATGCAATGCCTAACATTATAAAAAGTTAGTAATTTCTAAGATAAATAACCTATTTGGATAGATATATATAAAAAAATGATTTTAATAAAATAAACCAATTTTAAATGTCTCTAGGAGGCTTAAGTGTGAATGAAATCCACAACCTGTCGGTCACGCTTGCAGTCGCTTGTGTCCCTACGCCGCCTCTAGCTTCAAAGCATATTTAACATGAAATACAAGAAACTTGATTTTATTAGGGAACTCTTTGTGAACGAGTCACTACTAACTTTAGTTTTGAGCATCACAACTTCGAAAAAAGATTGGAGTATCGGAAATTGCTATTTTCAAAACCACTGAGCAGTAATCATTAAGTGAATTATTTTTAATTTTTAAATAACATCATTTACTTTTCAAAATTACGATTTCCAATTTTTAAAACCTTTTTATTGCTTTTATAATATATTTCATAAAGTTTACTGTCAGAACTCTAAATTCACATATTATAATGATAGAGGATCGGACGTTAAAACGCCAGTTGCATAAAATTGGTAAAAAAAATAATTGACCTATTGTTCACTAGCAGTAGTAGTAACTACTACAGGTAAGTACGAGTATGAGGAAGAAAAACCTCAAAAGACGAAAAAACTGCCTTTAATTGTGGAAGAACTTATAACTTTTGATAGTTGCCTCTTGTATTTTGATGAAGATACCAATTTTTCAGCTTTACGCTTTATCCCGCATGTAGCATGAGAGTAGAAGTAGATGGCAGAGGGAACCTAGTGTTAAGATGCTCCGTTTCCCACTTTCCGCCAAACTTTTCAGCCATTGCGTGTTAAGTGGTGGGTCTCGACGTCCCGCTTTGCCTTGTTACCATAGTGTAGTAATCAAAATGATAATAAATAATAATCCATTCCCCCAAATGAGGATCGACTACTGTCGCGTTTACTTAACATACGCTTGTACCACTGCGGCACGATGGCTATACGGGTACTTGCTCTTTTTATTTGTAAAATAAATCTAACTCATTTACCAAAGGAACATAAGAAAAACTGTAATTTAAATTATAATGCTTGCAAAGAAAAAAAGCTGGCTGAAATCACGATCCATTATAAAAATAATCAATAGAAATTACTGATCCATATACTGTCAACGTCTATGCTCAGGTTTCGTCGCGCTGTCGTTTTAATGTTCTTAACATAGAGTAATCAACATAGCAATTATCCCACTGTCGCGACTCCGGGTGTATATCCTTACATCTTTTGATTTCTAGAACCTTCTTCCGAATCGCCTAAAATTCCGGAAAAAGATTTACTTAAAATGAAACCAGATCCAAAAGATGACTGTAAAGATAAGAAACCAGATGACAAGTCGAAAGATGACAAACCTAAAGATGATAAGCCTAAAGATGACTGCAAAGATAAGCTAAAGGATGATTGTAAAGATAAACCAAAAGATGACAAGCACAAAGATGATAAACCAAAAGATGATTGCAAAGACAAACCAAAAGACGATAAACCGAAAGATAATTGCAAAGACAAACCAAAAGATGATAAACCAAAAGATGATTGCAAAGACAAACCAAAGGACGACAAACCAAAAGATGATTGTAAAGACAAACCAAAGGACGACAAACCAAAAGACGATTGCAAGGATAAGAAACCAAGTGATGAAACGCCGACTATAGAAAAACCACCAGTAAAGAAACCAGATGGTGGTATCAGTGAGTCTGTTGCACTTGCATATGCACAATCTACTGGCAAGACCAGTCAAGCTACAGCTGCTGCTATCAGTTCTGCTTCGTCTGGCTGAGAGTTTAATTGCAATAAAATATTTACATAAATAATAGTTTGTTTTATTTATTCTTTCTTGTTGATGTGTTCTAAAAAAATGAGTTCTAAAAAAAAACAAAGTCATCATCGACTTTGATGCCCCTTTCCTTTTGATCCCCAATGCGACCGCCCCGCTCGCACCCCCGTAGCTACGCCACTGAAATAGATACCTACACCCATATAGGATCAAAAATTAAAACATCGACAATATGAAATTGAGAAAATAACAATTAAGACATAAGAATAATAAAGTACGACAGACAAGTCTTCTTACGCCCAATATTAATAATGTATCTCCTATCTCCAGTTAACGTCTGTCTCGTACTGTCCGACATGTCTATCCAATCACTAACCTGCATGCCTACCTCCATCTCTGTCTATTTCAATCTATGGTTGCAATTTTTGGATTGGGATTGGTTATTAACATTGGGCGTTAGTCAATTCAATGTGACGGTTGAGCTTGCTCTCACAGTTTCTCAAAGATTTCGAGATTTCCGATTTCAGATTTAGGAACCAACTCACGGCGCCCCTATTTACTTTCTACGGTGCACTAGGGCGCCGCGTAGCACAGGTTGGGAACCCCTGTGTTAGAGAATAATGACTGAAACTACTTCTATGGACTGGTATGATGTTTCTCTTATAATTTGGTGGGTAGTTCACTGGCGGTACTTGACAATAGATTATTGTGAGACAGTACAAACCGCAAAAGACCGTGCAAAGTGGAGTAGGTTGAGTAGGAAGACAGAACCTGGTAATAGCCCAGATTAATGCCAGGAAGAAGAAGAAGAAGGATAAATAACATGCGTCAGTAGTGCGGGCTCACTTCCGAGTGAGTTCCGACTGTGCCGGTTGTGCACACTGACAACTACGCTCTTACATATAGTATTGTTAGGAACTAAATATTTTAACAGTTGTTCGACCCTCTTGGTCCATCGGTCGAAACTGGGAAATAATTTTAATAAAATTGTTAGTTTTAAAATGTCAAAGTAAACTTATATAAGAAAATTGTTGTATTGTCCCATATCACTCTTCCTATATCTTATAAAACAAAGTCGCTTTTTGTGTCTGTCTGAACTTTCTAACTCTTCTTCTAAACCACCCAACAGATTTTGATGCGGTTTTCACCATTAGGTCGAGTATTTCTCGAGGAAGGTTTATATATAGTTTATTATTTGTACATTCTTATGTAAATTAACATAAATACGATAAATGTGTATAAAGTCCTACCCGTTGACACTTTCGCGCATGCGCTGCTTTAATGTTAAGTACTACATGAAAACAATGTACTGGTGTATAGTTCCTTTAATAAGATCTACAAAAAAGTCTGCGATGGCATATTCGTATCTTTTAAGAATAACGTGTAGTTATCATATTCCTGTCTTAAAATTGTAATTTCAATATATTTTTTATTGTGAGGGATATTTTTCCATAATGGTATTAATCCTTATCCTTTAAAATACTTTATTAATTTTCTACGTTAAACGAAGATAAAATTTGCTTTTTACACTATTTCGAATTTGCGAATAGTTTTAGAGAAAAACGCATTTAATTGTTAACACATCACGCCGTTCACACATCAGCTGTATCGAGTCATGTTTCACTTATCCCTTACTCTCAGCATATAAATAAGTATATTGGTTACGTTGGCCATTTAATATAGATCAAAACTGTCTTTTACTGTTTTTCATTTTAATAAGTACTTTAGAAGTTGATACAATATCAAAAAATCCTTGCTACGAAACGCGCCCCGCGACGTTTTGCTTATACAAGCGCGTCCACCGTGCCGCCTGCCTTCCACGCATCGGTGGTTCAGTGGTAGAATGCTCGCCTGCCACGCGGGCGGCCCGGGTTCGATTCCCGGCCGATGCATTCTAATTAATTTTCCTCACAGGCAGCCACGTAGTGCCTACCCAAATGGTGTCGCTGTTTTAACAGCATTAACCACAATCTCGAAAAAAACCCGCCTGCCTCTATAGCAAAGAAGATTTAGATGCCTTATATTGGACAATTGAAGTTGAATGTATTATTTCAGCGCGATATATTTGGTTTCATATTTTTTGTAGTAGTTATTAGTAGGTAGGTTTTTGTTTATAATTTCTTCCGTTTAAAAATACTTAATCATTTAAACATCTAAAAATAGTTATTTAAATATATTCTAATAAGTACTTGAAAAGATTAGTAGCACAGATTTAAAATTACGGTACCTACTAAAAAATCCTTGCTGTGTAAAACAATTGGAAAATTCTTATTGAAACTACGAAAATGCGGGTTGCATTAGGGTTTAATTAATTTTCACATTATCTTGAGTGCTTTGCAAACATATATTATATGAATAAGTAGTAGTAGTAGTTAAAGCGGGCGAAGCCGCAAGAGGGTCGCTAGTCTAGTTATAATCTTAATTTAAGTAGCAGATAAATATAAAACATAATTAAAATTAATGATTATGGAAATGTTAAAAAATACGGGCTACGGACGTCACGTGTTTAGTTAAGGAAAGAAAAAATAATATATAAAAAGAAAACCATCGTTTATTAGGTATTTTTGTCACTTATTGAATACTGATTCAATAGTAGGTTATTCGAATTTTTTAAACAAAAGACTCTTTTCATAAGTTATTGACTGAGTATTAAACAAAATGATTATAATTATCAAGGTCAACAATATTATAATTAAAAAAGAACATAACTTTAGTTAAATTACTCAGGCGAGAAAAAGGCTTTTTAAAAATTATTTATTTAATTTTATAAACAACCTTTCTGTTTTAAAGCAAGTTGAAGACAGAGAATCTTTATTAAAATTTTATATAATTCGAAACAGTTAACTCATCAAAATACTAAAACACTATTGTTCGATTCCGCGAGGTGCAAGTGCGGCGTCATGGGAATGTATCCCAACTTCATGGGAATGTAACTTCTCCCTTCTTAAGATGAAGCTGGTCCTGCAGGTTCCTGAAGCGTCCTCGCTGCTGGTTTCCTCCGGGACTCTGGGAAAATGCTTGTAGATTTTCCAAAAATAACATTTATTTTTATTTATTTGAAAAGATTTATTTATTTGAAAATGTTTAATGTTTAAAAAATTAAAAACTACATAATATATTTTTTATGAATTAATAAATTTCCTTATTATAATTATTAGTATCAAACTACTATCGAAACTAAACCATATATAATACTATGATTAACTCTAGAAATAGTAAAAATATTTTTTTTTTGTTCTTTATAAGTAAATCTAATTTATATTCTATTTTATTTCTATAAACCTTATGTATCCTTTAAGATGAAGTATTCTCGCATACAACAAAATAAGTTCTTTAAAATTATTATATATTATATAATATTATTATATATATAATACTTATTTGTATATAAAATTATTATATATAATATTTATTTGTATATAGAACTATTATATATAATATTTATTCGTTATTAAGTAAATACAAGCAAGGTTAAATGTATTGTTTTGTTTAAAAATAATAAAATTTAAATCATATAATATAATAAAATAAAATTCCATTATGTATGGGATCTAGGGTTATTTTGGCTCTTGTGTGAAACACGAGGGACCTGAAATAAGATGAGGCCTTCGTAGCAATTTATAACGAACTCTATTAGAATTAGAGTTTGGATGATTTTTTATAATCTCCGTTTTATAGTAAGGGTGCAAATTAATTATTTTATACGGACCTTTGAAATCTGGTATGGCTTCATCTCTGAGCGCCTTCTTAGCTACTTGCTCATAGACTGTTTCACCTACCTTATGTGGTTTTCTTATGTACTTCCTCAAAAATGATACCATTTTCTTCTCAGTATTGTTTACTTTTACCAATGTCCTAGTGTTAGTTAATCTATTATCTACTCTGTATTTCGAGCTGGGTGTTATTTTAGGGTTAAACTGCCTAACTTGTCTGTCATTATCGTTATATTTAATTAATAAGCCTTTATTTTTGTTTTCTATTTGGGAATGGTTAGTGGACACTAAGTTATTGGGAACAATAGTACTGATACTCGTACTGTCAGTCTCTGGTGTGAGAATCTTATGTCTGTCGTTGTCAGGCTCTATGTTATTATCGTTATTATTACTAGATACAAGGGGTACCTGCGCTACGTTTTTTTTTATTAGTTTGTGCACTTAAGTCTTGGGGTATACTGTCATTTATATTGTCGTCTTTATTATTATTAGAATTTACGGTTGATAATGATTCGACATTTTTATGAGATATTTCAATCATAGGAAAGGCGTCGGCTTTTGTATTTTGTTTGCCTTTTTTATATATAACATTATGTGGTCGTAATTTAAATGTACCTATGTTACATATGGTTCGTCCTTCTGAATTGGTATTAATTAATACCAAAGTAATTACTTTAGTTATAAATTTTCCATTTTTAACATTAATAATAGCAGCAGGGGATGTTAATCCCTTAGACCAAATATAGTCGTCGTAGATATAAAATCCGTCAGTATAGTTTGTTTTTAACGTGATAAGTTTTTCACACTTTGGTTCTATTTTTATAAGTTTCTTATTATAGTCGAAATAAATAGGAATGTCGGCTGTCGCTGTGTGTAGTATTTTATTTTTCAAATTAATATTACTAGATAATGATTTTAATAAATCTAGACCTATTAGTCCTTTATATTTAGGGTCGAACTCAAAAATAAGGAATTTATGAAAAATATCACTATTAAAGATTGGGAGTAAGGGTAAATTCACTACATGACTATGCTGTGTTGTCGCACAGCACAGCTCCACTATCCAGAGGATGTTCTGACTAATATCTGTCCGATATTTGTTTGTGGGCATACGGGTACGCGACCCCGGATCCTCGAGCCGCCACTCTTACATCCTCATCCAGTCCGTAAGAATGGTGTCCTAACTCCCCCCCTTCCCCTCCTCTTTTCCTTAGCTCCCTCCTTTTACCTATCCTACCCCTTCTATTTTCCTTTCCCTTCAGTTTTTCCCCACAAAGGGGTTTTGGAGGTCAGACGGCAGTCGCTCCACGAAAACCGCAAACCGCCATAAACGAAATGGAACGAACCAAGAACAGACTGGGTACGGCTAGGGCGTCGCCGCAAAACGACAAGCAGGCACATCGCCCTACACCTGCGACAAGTGGGCAAGGGCTACCGTGTCATGTACGGACACGGCTAAAGACGCTAGTACCCAGAAGGAAACTCCGCTTTGCAACGTGGAATATTGGCTCTCTGACCGGACGATGCAGGGAACTCGCAGATGTAAACACGCTGGAAGGGCAATAAGTCCCGTAACATCGGACAGGGTTACCGGCTTATATACACTGGGTCACCTTCGGGTAGAAACGGTGTAGCGGTAGTGCTTTCTGAAGAGCTTCAGAATGGGCTCCTTGAAGTTGACCGTCGCTCCGACCGCTTGATGCGAGTGAGGGTACTGATTGAGGGCGTTATCACAAACTTAATCAGTGCCTATGCTCCCCAGGCGGGATGTAGCGCGGCCGAAAAGGAGACATTCTGGGAGCAGTATGAAGGAGTGCTACTTGCTGTGCCGTGTACCGAAGTGGTCTTAGTTGGGGGGGACTTGAACGGGCACGTCGGTAGGGCTGCTGAGCCGTATGAACGTGTTCACGGGGGTTTTGGGCACGGTCTTCGCAATGCAGAGGGAGAAAACATTTTGAGAACCTGTATTGCGTCTGATCTGGCCGTCGTGAATACGTTCTTCCAAAAGAATTCTCAGCACCTTATCACGTATAAGTGCGGGTCCCACTCAACTCAAATAGACTACTTATTGACCAGACGGTGTCATATGGGCAGGGTAACTAACTGTAAGGTCATTCCAGGCGAAAGCCTAACGGCCCAACATCGTCTTCTTGTCATGGACTTTAACGTCACTCCGAAGAAGAAAGTAGCCGAGAAACGTAGACCTCGGATCAAGTGGTGGTTGCTGAATGGACCGATGCAGACCGATTTCCTGGCAGAGGTGAAAAGTCATAATCTTGCGACTAACACCGAGACTGCTCAGGATGCTTGGGATCGGGCTCAGTCGGCAATCATTGCGGCAGGCAGGCGAGTTCTTGGCGTTTCTAGGGGAGGACGTGTCATCGACAAGGAGACATGGTGGTGGAATGACGAGGTCCAGGAGGTGACTCGTGAAAAGAAGGCTGCCTTTAAGAAGTGGCAGGAATCCAACTCTCCTGAAGACAGACTGGAGTACACAGTAGCTAAACGTGCCAGTAAAAGAGCTGTAGCCAGAGCCCGCAGTGAGAGTTTGTCACCATTGTATGATAAACTTGAAACTGTGGAGGGGCAGAAGCTCATTTACAAACTGGCACGTTCCCGGGATAAAGTGACGCAAGATATCGCAAAATGTCTTTGCGTCAGAGATTCCCAGGGCACGCTGCTCTGTAATCATGACTCTGTGAAGGAGAGGTGGCGAAGCTACTTCCAGGAGTTGCTGAATACTCAGCACCCATGCAGTCTTCATCACGACCCACCGCCTAACCTCGGACTTATTGCCCCAATAACCCTTGACGAAACCCGTAATTGCCTTCGACGCATGAAGAACGGAAAAGCGATGGGACCTGACGACATTCCGATCGAAGCGTGGAAATCGTTGGGCTCTCTTGGTGTGCTCATGCTTACTGACCTTTTTAACCATATCTTGAACACTGGTAAGATGCCGCATCAGTGGCGGCTTAGCTTTATTACCCCTATTTACAAGGGAAGGGGCAGTGTTCAAGATTGTGATAGTTATAGGGGCATTAAGCTTATGAGTCATACCATGAAGCTCTTCGAGCGCATGATGATGAGCCTGAGGTAGGCTCCGCCGAGAGTGTACTGTCTCTGAGTCTCAATATGGATTTCAGCCAGGATCGGGCACCATGGACGCCATTTTCGCCCTCAGAACTTTGATGGAGGCATACAGGGAAAAAAGGAGAGCTCTGCACGTGGCCTTTTTAGATCTGCAGAAGGCCTTTGACTGTGTGCCTCGTCAGTGTATCTGGTGGGCATTGCGATCCAAAGGGATCCCTGAGGCCTATATTGAGATTATCAGGGGCATGTACCACGATTCCGCTTCTATGGTTAGGACTGCTGTTGGCGACACTAGACCCTTCCCGATTACAGTGGGGATTCACCAGGGCTCGGCTCTTAGTCCGTTCTTATTCAATGTAGTGCTCGATACTGTCTCGGCTCACATCCAGGACCAGCCTCCATGGCTGATGATGTATGCCGACGACATAGCACTCATTGCCGAGAACCGACTGACGCTGGAGCGTAAAGTGAACCTCTGGAAGGGTACGCTTGAGAACGGCGGTCTTAAACTAAATGTGTCGAAGACAGAGTACATGGCCTGCGACCGCAGAATACCGCCCAAGCTCAAGGGGCTGATATACAAGAGCATCGTCCGACCGGTTCTTTTATACGGCAGCGAATGTTGGCCAGCATTATCTCGGCACACTCAGGAGCTTCACGTCACGGAAATGAAGATGCTGAGGTGGATGTGCGGCGTAACGCGGTCTGACCGCATACGCAACACATTCATTCGAGGTAGTTTTGGGGTCCGTGACGTAGCGGATAAGCTCCAAGAGCGTCGCTTGAGATGGTTTGGCCACGTTACGCGCCGGCCTAAGAACTATGTCGGACGCAAGTGCCTTGCTATACCAGTTCCTGGGGCGCGACCTCCCGGACGCCCAAGGAAGCGCTGGTTGGATGTCGTGATGCAGGACATGAGAGCCAATGGTCTAACCACCGAGGACGCAAAAGATCGTGCAAAGTGGAGTAGGTTAAGTAGGAAGGCAGACCCTGGTAATAGCCGGGATTAATGCCAGGAAGAAGAAGACTATGCTGTGTTGTCGCATGAGCTGTTTTTATTTCAAATGGTTCATATTCTACACAATTTTGAAAAATAGAATTAAATATAACTTCTGGTGAAGTAAGGGATCTAGAAGCTCCTGTGTCAATTAAAAACTTACCCCTAAATTCGGGAATTACTATCTAGGGTAAATGATCTTTATCTTGGTTATTTATTTTTATTATCTCTTTAGGTCTGGGTCTATGCCTAACGTAAAATCCTGCTGGTTACTTATTTCGTCATTAACATGTTCATAAGTATCCTGCTCGTCTGGTATATGTATATTATCATAATAATACTCACCTGGGGTATAGTGTTGAGAGTACTCATTGAGTTGTTGCTCCTGTGGCTCGTCTGTGTAGAAGAGTTCCTCCACTGCGAACTGCGGCTTCTCTGGTTTATTTGTTGACCTCATAGTCACATCTGATATTTTTTGAGGTGGATTTATTTGCTGGTGAGGGATGTTACCTCTTTGATTAATAAAAGGTCTATAATTACCTGAGGGTTGTCGGTTTTTCCATGGTAGCATCGACTGAACCCACTGCTGACGTTGTTCTGGTGTCCAGTTATTTTGTCTAGGGGTAAAATTTGAATTTACGTGCATAGGTGGATTATTCAATCTAAATTGTGAATTTGGAAATGGAATAAAGGTTCTATGATTGTCTTTAACCTTACTCTGGGGGTTTGACATATTAAAATTATTATTGAATCTATTGTATGTGAGCTTAGCTTCTTCTTGCCTAGCTGCTATAATGGCTAGTTCTAATGTGGTAGGCCTGGCTAAACGTACACCTATCGAAATTACCAAACCACACAGAAGTGGAGTGGCACGTATTCAGATGATGTGGATGATACTTTAGTTTGTGACGTACTGTGCGGATAGAAAATTCGGCGGCAGGTAACAGGTCAAACATTTCTCCAGAACACTCCCCGTAATAAATGCAGTAGAGAAAGCACAGTGAGGAGACATCACTGCACAAAGCGAATGTGTCAAGCCTTTCACACATCATTGGGGCTCCAACGTTCCCTACGGCTCTACGTCGTATACGATGCGTATGTATCAAGTGGGTCAAGCTGTTACATGATGATGCACCAGCCCAAAGATGAGAAGAGTACTCCATATGAAGCCGAACCTGGGCCCTATTCAGGGCCAATCGGTGTTTTGGTGTGAAATACTGTCGCGCTCTGCTTATTAAAATTAAATTTACCTAGTTATTGAAGTGATAAGCATTAAAGGCTTAGTCTATCTATAAACCTTTCCTAACCACTTTCTAACAACTCTTCAAGTTTTCTATTAAACATTTTTTTGTTAATTATTATTAGCATTAATAACCATAAGATTAATACACCAGTACCATACTTATTACGTTTTATCGTTATCAGATTATCAGTTTTCACGTAAAAAAGGCCCAAACCAACAATTCCGTACGTTTATCATTACTAATCATTAGTATACATATTTGTTTTAAGTTTAATCATTGTTGTTATTCTCATAATAACATTAAATAAATCCGATTATGTTCTTTTACAAAACTGATATGTGCATATTTTTCACTTGTAAGAAATGGTTACAAGACAAATCTGATATGTGCATCAAAATGGTTAAAAAAAATTATTGCAGATGAAGGGTACATTTTATCATTTTCGCTTGTATCTCTGTTCAAACATAACATATTTTGTCACCATACTGCATTTATAATTTTTTGATAAAGCTATTATTTAATAAATAAGATAGTTTTTTGTCTCTCCTGAAAACTTGACTAAAAACACTTAGCGGTTTTGGCAAGCGCAACGACGTTATATTAAATGTAAATCGAATCGAATAGAACTGATGGATTCTGAGACTATTTTTTCTCAAAATCAGAAATTTGTAGGTTAAAAAATCGATCCTCAGACGGAGGGGTACAGGTGTGTGACAGATTAAGGGTTCGATGGCTATCCTGGTATGTGCTGAATATAGTGTGAAGTTAAAGCAAAAGTAGTGTTGGTATTAGGTACAGGATCAGAGACACACACAGAGATAGTGTCCAGACACTCTGTTCCCTGCCATCCATCTAAATATAGGGCTGTTCCTGTATGTGTTGTTTTTTAAACTAATAATGTAACTATGTATTTTTTCAGATCCGCCGCCCATTCTAGGTGAGACGCTCTTTTATTTAAACTGACAATTTTAAAATTAATTATCGTCGATAAATAAATAATTTGCAAAATAATAAATATATTATTAATAAGTTAATATTTTAATATGTTATTCCCAAAGTTTTCAATAATGAAATTCCCTTATAAAAACTAATTTGGACGCCTTTTTAATGCATTTGCAGTGTTATTCCTCATTTATTTAGAAAGCATAAAAATTTAAATGTAGCGGGATTTTATATTATTTTTATTGTTGCTTTCTAAATTAATAGTTTTTTCTTTTCTATGTGTGTAACATCATAAATGCGTTAGCTCTCTCTAGTAATTATCAGTAATTATCTGTGGGTAGTAGAAGTTTGTACAGTCTCGATGAGAACGTCTGGCTTAGTGGCCGGAGCCCCGTCTTATATCTCGCTAAGTTAAATTTTTTATGTTTTCTATATAAATAATTTGGAAGCCGTTACTCAACTACCGTAACGTAGTTCTCGTACTCGTAAATAGTACCTACTATATACATTTTAAGTTAGTATGAGTGCTAACACTTCCTTCTTCCCATTTTGCCTGAATTTGTGACCTCAACGCCGCGTTATGATTTATTCAATTAGATTAGATCTAGACCACAAAACTCGCACAAATACGTCACATACGTTTATTTAGACATTATAATATGTAAATAAATAAAATACTTTTAATTATTCTACAAAAAAACTTACACATAGTTTTTATTAAAAACAAGAAAATTGGTTTGTAAATGTGAAAATACATACATACTTTTTAAAAGAAAACCACTTATAAAATATATTTAACTATATATATTTAGACATTTATTACTATTTGTGCACCTTCGCTTAAAACTTTTCATCTATATTCAATTATGAACTGCCTGTTATTCCTATATAGGAGTACGTCGCAGTATTATGCATAGTATATGAACGCAATGTTCAATTATTGTGCACCCAGCATTATATTCGGCCTAAATAAATTATTATTATAAATTTGTTATTTTCTTAAAATAGGAAAATGCAATGGAAATAACGGAGGAGTGAATAATTGTATTGGAAATGACGATGGTAATGGAGGAGGAGCTGGCGCAGGTGAAGGAGCTGGCGGAAATGGAGGAGGAGCTAGTGTAGGAGCAGGTTCTGGAAGTTTCGGAGGCGCTGGCGCAGAAGCAGGATCTGGCGGTAATGGAGTTGGCGCTGGTGCCGGATCTGGTGGTGATAGAAGAGAACCTAGAGCAGGAGAAGGCCCTGGATTCTCTGGCGGTAATAAAGGAGGAGCCGGCGCAGGAGGAGGATCTGGCTGTAATGGAGGAGGAGCTGGTGCGGGAGCAGGTTCTGGAAGTTTCAGAGGGGCTGGCGCAGAAGCAGGATCTAGCGGTAATGGAGCTGGCGCTGGAGCCGGATCTGGTGGTAATAGAAGAGAACCTGGTGCTGGAGAGGGCCCTGGATTCTCTGGCGGTAATAAAGAAGGAGTTGGCGCAGGAGGAGGATCTGGCGGTAATGGAGGTGGAGCTGCCGTTGGAGCCGGATCTGGTGGTAATAGAGGAAGAGCGGGTGCTGGAGCAGGCACTGGAGCAGGTGCTGGAGGTACCGGGGGAGGAGCGGGTGTTGGAGCAGGTTCCGGAGGTATCGGAGACTTTACCGGTCTTGGTCTTGGCTTTGGTTTAGGTAATGGAGCAGGAGCTGGTGCAGGAAAAGAATCTGGAGGTGCTGGTGCTGAAAATGGATCTGGTTCAAATAGCAATGGGATAGTCTTTGGTTTAGCATAAAGCTATTTAAATCTTCAATAAATATATTTGAATAGTGTTACAAATATTTTGATTAAATTATTTAGTGTAAATAAAAGCATACGTATAATTTTCTTTTTATTCATTCTTTGATATCTTATTTCCCGATTTTAGAGTTCCAAGTTAAAAAAAACAAAGTAGAGACTAAGCAATTTCGACATACTATCAAAGGTAGCAGGACTCGAAGCCGTACTGTCTAACCACAAACGCCCCAAATAATTTTTATATTCGTACATAAATTTATTACTAAAGTATATAATATTTGGTTAAATTTGTGACTAAAAGGTAGAGGTAATTTAGACACTAGTTAGCTTAGTAGCCTATTAGGTACCTTAAGATCAAATTTTAGATATACATTTTGAAATTTAAAACTAACGACATTGAAGACTATCGTCTTAACTGAAATCGAACTTTTGGAGGCATTATCGAATTGTCCTCAATTAAAAAATAATAATTGATCTCCTCCAGTGAGTGTACGAAAAATGACAAAAATAAAACAATTGACGCACAAAAGACGGTCTTATCGCTAATCAGCGATTTCTAGCAGACAACCTTCGGGTTAGGAAATTTGTGATAACATAGAGTGGGTGGTTGTCACTCCCTTGTGCCGCTGCCCCGCGACGGCCCCTACCGTGGGCACCTTTTTAATTGTTAAATACAATGCTCTTTCGTTCTTCTAAAGAGTATGATAAACTAATTTTGTTCGAACCAACCCAAAATATGTTTGTACCGATAATCATGTGAATATCACCAGCCTTACAAACCTTGCCTTAACAAGGAAACCTTTAGAATAGTTTTCAATTATGGAATGTATTTTAACGCGAAACAATTTTTATTTATTCCATGTATAGGTTTATCTAAATTTATATATTTTAATTTCAATGAGTGACGTAAGCTTTCGGTAGTAATGCACGATGAACTTGCACACACTAATAAATCACTTAAAAAACAGAGAACAATCAATTAAACTATGATCGGGCGATCATTTAGGATTTGGTTTTATAGATGAGTTGCTATTATGATCTTCGCAATCATTCGTTAAATCTACATTAAATAAATAAATACATTAAATTAAAAACATTACATTAAATTAAATAATAATGTTTAAATAAATATTTAAAGTTATCTTATTACAAAATAAATGATTGAATTATATGAGTAATTATAAAGAACTTAAGAACTAGTTTATAAGAATAATCTAGTACAAACCTACCTGTTGAAACTACGAAATATTGCTATTATAATAGCAATTAAATACAATTGGCAATAAACGATTCATTTATTATACATGGTTTTACTTTAAAATCACAAATTAATGTAATAGACATCTATTACATTAACTTGAATAGAAAACAACTAATGAGTTAATATCAATAATATGCCTATAATTAAACACTGATTGATCGCCTCCCTAACTTTTTTGGACAATGTGGCTCGTTGGACAATGTAGTGATTCTCCCTCTATCAGGTGGACTTCTTAAAGGTCTTGGAAATTTCTTGGAAAAGGAAAATATTACAATGCTCTATGGTAGGATAATTGTAAGACAAAAGAAACATTATTTTTATCATTTATTAACATATATGTGATTCAAGAATTGTTGCCATTAAATTATTTGAGGCGTTTGGCCTGAACAATCATGATCATGCCCACCAATCATGGCCAGAAGCCACAATGACCTGAATTATTTTGATTTCCACTCTCTGGTAATTGAAAAACAAAGTGTGGTCTTCAGTTCCACTACTTATCACGCATTGTTTCGAAGACAGGTGGCGCGTTGAGAATAATGTCTTGACAGTTAACAAGTTCCTATTTCCCAAGTTCCAATTTTTTTTAATGATACAGTATCCCGCACGTAGCAAGGTACAGAGTAAGGTAAGAGAGAAATTGTGAACCTTATGTTAAGACACTCCGTTCTCTATTTCCTGCCGAATTCTAGTGGCATTGCTTGTTTAATGGGAGAACTCATCGCTGCGCTGAAATGAAAATACTAAGCATCTAATTTGTTTACATCACCTCACTCACAACCTGTCGCGTTTACAGTCACACGTACTCAACACTTAGGTCTACGGTCCCTCGAGGAGTCGAGGCACAGAACATCTATACTACTCAATCAACCCGAAATATATTTGTAGTACATTTCATACAATATAAGAGCATATGCCCGCAAACTTAGTTGAATCCGACTCATATTTGACCGTTTTGCTACATACATAGGCAGATACACGTAAACGTTACCCTCCTTTGCATCGCGCAGTCGGGTAAAAGTCAGTTCAGAGGACCATTATATGAGTCACATAACCAACTGTCAAGACATGAGTCGTCGCACTTATTATTCAATTCAATAAATTATATATCGGTTCGGTTCTTTATTTATGGCGCTTCGAGCGTGCAAAAATTATATATCTGGGAAGCAGATTATTTAATAGTTGCCAGTTGTCAAAACCAGATGGCGTTGCCTGTCACTCTGACGTGACACCGATCAATGACAATCGCATAAAACCAACCGCACGGACGTTGTAAGCTTAGTCGGATCGCCTGCCCGCCGTCGAGAAAGCACCTCTGCATACTCCAGCGGCACGAATCCTACCAGTCCCAAGGCATTCACCAATATTTCATTACGCAAATACTGCTGAAGTTCCGCCAGCGCCCCTAGGCGCCGCGACGCGACACCGACGCCCTTGCGTCGTTCCGTTTGACCGCGCGATCGCGACCACGATCAATGACTGCCGCGCGCGGGCACTGAAGCCAGCCAGCTCACCATAAGCGGCCGCAGCGGCGCCCAGCGTGACCGCTCTCCCTCGCGCCCTCGTGTCTCCGCGACACCAGGATGATCAATGCCGATCGTCGAAGCCACTCCTCCCCGGCTCTGCACCCCGCAGACCCCTCAACACCGAGGATGCCCGACGAACACCGGAAATACGCGATGTTACCGCGTGCCCTCTCGGCGCTCCGCCCACCTCGGCCGAGTGGACGACCGCCCCCGCACTGACGACACCGAAGCCTCAGCGACCCTCCAGGGCCGCTTCCAAGGAGCTGCCGCAACCGCAGCGCTCCCCCTCCGCGCCATCCCGCATTGAGATGGACTTATCGCCGCAGTCGCAGCTAAACTCGGACATGCTTGTTGTATCCGAGTTACAGAAGCGCGGGTCTCTTTCCCGGTCGCTCATGGTGCATATTGCTATGTACCTGAACGACAAGGGAAAAGAGCTCGAACGCGCTAGCGCGGCTGCCTCCGCCGCCGACTCACCAATGGGCGCCTTGCCCCCGCAGACGCCCTTACGACGACCTCGGCCCTCAGACGGCGCCGACGAAGAGGCCGCAAAGCGCGTGTGCGCGCAATTACGCGCCGCCCCGGCCTCCAGCTCCCGCGACCCCCGCCTGCGCCAGCGGGACCCAAGGGATACTCCGCCCGCCGCCTCCAGCACTGCCGGCAGTAGCCAGCCCGTCACCGCATCACCCAGTGCAGGTACGTTCTCTGACGCACTTAGGGCCTCTGACCCGGGCCCGACTGCAGCACCATCGCCGACGCCGGCCACCACCTCGGCCGCGCCGCCCCCACCGAAGCCGCGCTTTCCGCCTCTAGTGGTGGAAAAACTCCCCGACTTGGCGCGTCACCTTCGCGCGCTCTGCGACCTCATTGGCCACGCCCCCAACGCACGCCCCTTTGGACAGGGCGTGCGCTTCTCACCGGAATCCGTTGAAGAATACCGCGTAATCCAGCGGTACCTCTCCGACCTGGAGAAGTCGGAACGAATCTCGTGGATTTCATACGCTCTACCGGCGGAAAAGAGTAGGAAGATTGCCATAAGAGGGCTGCCGGTTACGACGACACCCGACGAGATAACCGATGCTCTCTGAGAGCTCCGAGAGACACTCCGAATCTGATACCCGGCATATACCAAATTACTGAACTACTGAACATGCCGGGTATCAAAGTGGAACCCTGGAGGAGTAAGCGGGGCCCGGCGCAGTGCCATCGCTGCCAGGCGTTTCGGCACTCTAGCCATGGCTGCCACCGACGCCTGGCCTGCGTGAGGTATGGGGAGGAACACCTCGCGCGCGACTGCCCGCGCCCGCTCGAAGTAGCCGCTAACCCGCCATCTAACAAAGGAGGAAGGCGGCCAAAGAAAAGGAGAGGGAAGAGAACGAGGAGGCAACAGGAGCAGGCCCCGGCTCCCACTACACGCACCCCCGCAGCCGCTGCCCCCACTGCAGGCACCACCGCAGCCACAACATGCACACTGCAGACGGAGGCCAAGGCGCAGCCTGCACTCATTGCCATCGACAGGGCCCTTGACACCCTCAAAAACGTTCTCCTCGCCCTGAGGGAAGGTAAAGACCCTGTCCAGTGTGTCATGGAGGGAATGAAGAACCTACTTACAATTCACATCTAAATTAAGGATAATATATTGGAACGCCCGGGGGCTGCGAAGGAAGATGCCCGCCCTCCGCTATATCCTGCGCCAACACAACGTCGACTCTGGCCGCGGGCGATTGGAACGCGCACCACACTGCCTGGGGTTGTCGCTCCACCAACCAGGCAGGGCGATACGTTTACCGCGACGCCCAAAGGCGCGGTTACGAAATCGAGGGCCCTGACGAGCCCACACATTTTTCGGACAACACCAGACACGACCCCACGACGATCGACTTGGTCGTGCACAGGGGGTTAGATGCAATAGACCTAGAAGTTATCCCGGACGCCTTCAGATCCGATCACCAGCCTGTCCTTGTCTCACTTGAGGGCAGGCCGACCCTCGCCAGAGTGGTCGAATCTGTTGGGAGCACTTTAACGAAACGTGCAACGAACCCCTAGTCGACGCAGCCAGCATCGACCGCCTTGAAAGCGCCATAGTGGGCAATATTAAGGACGCCGTCGACACTGCCACTACTCCACCCAGTCAGCGCGGACTCCCTCCCACACCCAGGTGGATAGAAGACCTCATCCAAAAGAAGAGGGACCCTGCCACAAACCAAGCTCAACAGGCTTATCGAACAGGTCAGAGTCGATCCTTGGCGATCGAGAGGCCCACAGATGGGAGGAGCGGATCTTCAAGGCATGTGAGGACTACCCCTCACTGAACAAGCTCAGCCGCCAAATAATGAAGAAGAAGCCCCCAGCCCGCCTACTACTCCACCAAGACGGCTCCCTGAGATACTCCTCAGAGGAGAGAGCCGACATGCTGGCGGAATATTTGGCGGCCCAATTCCAGCCGAATCCCAGTGAGTGCCCAGCCTCCATGCCGAGGTCGAAGAGGAGGTGAAGACGCGCCTCTCCTCACTCAAGGCCCTCACTGCTCCTGACCCACCATTCTTCTCACCTTCGGCCGTGAAGAAGGCAATCCGGGGCCTCAAGCCCAGGAAGGCTCCCGGAAAAGACGGGATCACCAACAGCGCCCTGCGTCACCTCGACAACCGACTGATTGCGGCAACGGCCAGACTCTTCAGCGCCATTCTGCGCCTGGGTTACTTCCCCCAGGCGTGGAAGGAGGGTCTGGTCGTGATTATCCCGAAGCTCGGGAAGGACCATAGGAGGCCGGAGGGCTATCGCCCCATCACGCTCTTGAACGCCATCGCCAAACTGTTCGAGAGGATGTTACTCCCACTCCTGCAGCCGCACCTGCAACCGCGGCCCGAACAGTTTGGCTTCCGAAGCGGCCACTCAACCACGCTCCAAGTGGCCTGAGTGATCCACTTCGCCGCAGCAGCCGACAACAGGAAGGAGAGTGCATGTGCAGCCTTCCTGGACGTCACCGGCGCCTTCGACCGCGTCTGGCACCCAGGCCTTCTGACGAAGATTCTCCGTACGGGAACCCCGCACCACGTCGTCGCCGTCCTAGCCGCTTTTCTCGACGGCAGGACCTTTCGCGTCAGAGTGGAGAGTGCAGTTTCCCGCAGCCACCTGATCGCCGCCGGGGTACCACAGGGCAGCTCACTATCCCCTGCCCTGCATGCCCTCTACACGGATGACATCCCGCTAGAGCAGGGCTCGATGTTGGCTCTCTACGCCGACGACATCGCCCTGCTCGCGAAGAGCCTGACGCCTGTCCACGCCGCCACCAAACTCCAGCGAGCACTCGACTTGCTTCCCCGCTGGCTGTCAGAGTGGAGGCTCACCCTCAGCGTGGCTAAAACCCAGGCAATACTGTTTGGAGGCCACCTGAGATTCCCTCCTCCGCTGCGCCTGCTGGGCGAGCAGGTCCCCTGGAGCAAGGAGATCACCTAACTGGGCGTAACCATTGACAGGAGGTTGCAGATGTCCAGGCAGGTGAAGAAGGCCGCCGCTGCTGCCAAGGTGGCGTTATTCCACCTCCGCCCGCTGCTGCGCTCCAAATTACCACTGCGCACAAGACTAGCCCTCTACAAGTCCTACGTGAGGCCACACCTCACATACGCCGCCCCGGCCTGGTACGCTCTCGCAAGTGCGCCCCAGGTGGCATACCAGGCCACCGGATAGGATGCGCCTACCCAACCACGATATCCTCGCCCAACCTAACTCCGCCTCCTGAGCTGCCCCTTCGGTCGCTGGTCGCCTAAGCTGGGCCTCTCACGGGTAACCGTGAGTCTCACCTGGCTTGGCTGACCGCCCAGGGGGCATACAGCGCATCCCTTCATCATGATTCCCCCCCCCCAGTTGACCCCCCAGTTAACCCGATTTCCCCCTTGACTCCCAGGCCAACTCCCAATGACGCGGCTATCGTAATAGCCGCCGTGAGACACCGCAGAAGAAGGGCAACCGCCCTGTACTGTTTCCCGGCGCAAGCGCCGGATGAAAGAAATCCTCGACGTAAGCTTAGTCGAGGCTCTACCACGGCTCGGAGCACTGCTCGTGCTCCACCGCTGGCGAACCTCGACTACTTCAATTACAAATGTGGTTAAGACCTATTTGCAATTATACTGAGCTGGAGCAGTGAAAGTCGAGTGTTAGTACTGTAAAGGGATCCCTTAAGCCTACAGATGTAGTCACAACTCCACGGCACTGCTCCAAGCTTCACGTCAAGAGTAAGATAACATTTCTTATAATTACCACGCCCGAATACGTCTAATTAGAAGTACGATGTCGGACATATCTGTCTACATCAGAAATGGAATCGGCCTCAACCACCTTATTCTCCGACCTCAGAAGTGGGATGAACCTCGCTCCAACGTGAAGTTACCTAATACGCCCCGTATTAAATGAAAAATGTAGAAAATCATTTAAAATTTTTAAAAATGTCGGTAGGTCACTAATTTTATAGGTTTACAATGAAATCATTATGAACGTAATTCATTTTAAAAAAGGTGAAATAAAGTACTTTCCATAATTATGGCGCTGTATATAACAGTGTTAATTAAAAAAACAGAAGTTATTTGGTAATTTAATTTTAAAAAAGTGACATATTTGAAACTGACATATTAGGTAAAATGATTATAAAGTTAACATATTTGGAGTTCAATAACTTTTATTGAAGTCCAAATATGTTAATTTTAAAAGAAATAAAATAGTTAGTGAACGTACCGTATAGTTCAAGTTCTTTTGAAGGAAAAGCTATTCGAAGCTATTAGCTTCGAACATTGCAAAGGTTAGTGTCGCTTAATATTTAACCTCAATTAGGGTTTTGGTCGCCAGTAATCAGTTAATTATTTTAAGAAAATGGTTTTACTCTAATTAATGACAAATTTTAATTAAATTGTAGTAGATACATTAAAATTCGTTAAAGACAGATGCATAGTTAAAATAAATATAAAAGTAATGGTTTAAAAATTACAGACGCGTTTATGCTTAATTGTAGGCAATTTTATATTGATACATCAATAAAGTGCGAGTGTTAGCTATGGATATCTTGTTGTAGCGATATCCATGTGATCTTGGAAATGGCTGCTTTTACGTGTCATACTCGGTATAGTTTTGTTCAGTAGTGTAAGCTATAGGGATAACATTTTTGGGGTGGCGATATTGTGCAGTAGTACCTCTATCGACTAAACAGGTAGAGTGTGTCGGGTTCATGTAATAGTTGGTGGTGGTGTCTGTGTCGTGACGAGAGTTGATGATGGTTGACGAACGTAGATACTGTAGGGTCACTTGCAGGGCAAGGCGTCCGGTCCATGTCGTCATTCAAGATGGCGACTGGTCGAAGGGACACCTTAGCTATGGTCCATTTGCTTAAGGTCAAATATGGTAGTCGAAGCGATAATGTCGTCCGGGCCATGCAGCTGATAACGGCTGGTCGAAGGGACACATTCATCCGGTCCATTCTTCTCGCATAAAACCAACCGCACGGACGTTGTAAGCTTAGGGATCAGCCTGACTGCTACGTGCTAAGGATCAAGTACTCACTACCAGAAGAAGACCGGACCGAAGTAAGCTCACACGAACCCGAGGGCCACACCAAGAAGCTCTCGCCTTATTTGTGGCCAAATAAGGAGGAACTTCGCCCGCACTGGCCTGTGCGGAGGGGAACCCCTTCCCCTTAGACTACCTGCCCGGACCGAGACCGAGATGGGCAGAAGGGTTGTGAGGACAGTCAACCGCTGCCGCCTCCCATGCTCATAGGAATGAGCACCTACCAACGGCCGCGTGTGGGCACATAAGCGTCCCCTGCTGCGGCCGCAGCCACCACCGCAACCAGTGGCACCCGGTCCCCGCGCTTCACTGCGCTGTACGGCGTACCCGTGCATTCAATGGACCAGGGGATCACGTCGAGGAAGCCTTCTCTCTCCGCGGCGCAACCTGGCGCTCCGTGCCCCGCGAGATCGACGCCCGCACCATCCGCCTCGCCTGTCCAATGCGTGCTAAGCGGGATGAGCAACCTTCTCCTTCACGCCTGAAGCCCCCCTCGTACTCTATTGGAACGCCACAGGTCTCCGCCGTTACCTGCCCTTTCAACGCCCTTTGCATCAACGAGACGCACCTCCACCCAGCGCTCCCCTCCAACTTGCCGGGGTATCACGTCCTGCGGTTGGATGCGCCGGCAGAAAAACCATGGCGCGGGCTGCTGGTAGGCGTCCGCCGCAACCTCGTGTTCCACCAGCTGCCCGACCTCGACGCCCAGTCGTTCATCTCTGGGCGTCGAGGTACACATTGGCTCCAAAGCCATACGGATGTACGCCATTTACCGCCCCGGCGGTAACAACTACCTGCGAGTCAGTGAGGTGCACCAGTTGCTCGGTAGTTCCATCCCCACACTCACGGCCGGGGATTGCAACGCCAAGCACCCCGCATGGAGGTGCTGGACGACCTGCCCCTCCGGACGCCGCCTGCATCAGAACTCCATCCGCCATCGCTAAGAAGTAGTGGGTCCCGAGCCGACACACTACTCCCACGCCAGCACCCACCAGCCCACTACCATTGACCTGATGGTGCACAGAGGGCTCGACGCGATGGACATAGAGACCCTCCCAGATGCCTTCGGGTCCGACCACCACCCTGTCCTAGTTACACTCAGGGGCAGGCTGAAATTTGCCAGCGGCCCACCACCCGGACGGTAAATCTCCTGGGTGCGGTACGAAGCCAACATGGCAGACCAGCTTCAGCACCTAATGACTCCCATCTCTGAGCCAATCGTCGACACTGCGGACATCTACCGGCTCGAGGCCAGGCTCACCGGGACCATACAACAAGCGATGGAGGAAGCCTCAACGCCCGCCACCCCCCGCACTCTGCCGCCCATCCCCGCACGAATCCGCGCTCTCATCGAGCGGAAGAGGAGGGTACACTCTGAGTGGCAACAAACCAGGGACCCAGCAATGAAAACCCGGCTCAACCGCCTCGTAGAGCGCCTACGCAAAGCGCTCGTTGTCGTGACGTGACACGACTCTGTTGCTGCTCTGCATTTTACCCTTATACCTTTCATTTTTTTGAACCTTTTTCCAAATTCAAATTCAAAATATTCTTTATTCAAATAGGCAATTATTATAAGCGTCTAAGATTCCGGAAAAAGATTTACTTGATAAGAAACCAGATCCAAAAGATAACTGTAAATGACAAGCTGAAGGATCACAAAATTGACTGCAAAAATAAGCCAAAGGATGATTGTAAAGGTAACCCAAAAGATGACAAGCCCAAACACGACAAGCCAAAAGATGATTGCAAAGACAAACCAAAGGATGACAAACCAAAAGACGATTGTAAGCATAAGAAACCAAGTGATAAAACGCCGACTATAGAAAAACCACCAGTAAAGAAACCAGATGGGTCTGTTGCACTTGCATATGCACAATCTACTGGCAAGTACAGTCAAGCTACAGCTGCTGCAATCAGTTCTGCTTCGTCTGGCTGAAAATTATAATTGCAATAAAACATATTTTCATGAATAATATTTTGTTTTATTTATACGTAACGCTTATTTGTTGTTCAATCCTCAATAACCATACAAACTTTCAACCCCTACTTCATCCCTTTAGAAAATATTCTCTAAGACTGCATACCTCGTGGTTATGGAGGTTCTTGACATTCAAAAAGCCCCAATTTCCACACGTACACTGGATAAACAGTCTCATTACAGACGAACGCGGATGGTGCATTCGGTGTGTCTAACTCAAAAGTATAGGCTGACATATTATTATTATTGGTGGTTATAAATAAATATTCTACAAATTCCAATATAAATAAAGAATAGCATATTTGCTTTGGATGTTGAGTGGCGAAATTCAATGGCACGTGTTATTCACCATAGCATATTGTATTAGATAATAATCAGTAATTGAGAAATAAATAAAACATGTGGAAATAGGTTAAGGGAAAAAAATTAAAAACTGCACTTACAACCAAATTTATGTATTATAAACGTAAAAGAACAAAATTTTGATTTCAAGAACAAAGTCATATAAAATAAATATCATTTATTTTTAGTATTGTCAAAAATAAAAAAAATGTAATGGATTTTCGAATGTTATTTAAGAATTTAGTATTTTTTTAAGAATATTACATTTTAATAAGAGTAGGATTGTGAACTGCTTTCACTGTCCGCAAAACTAGAGGTGGTGCTGGATTCGTAACTGTACTGCTGTGAATTTTCATTGCTATAGGAACTCTCTTGAGAATTGGCATTGTTGTAAGAATCCTGTTGTGAATTAGCATTGTAATAAGAATCCTGTTGTGAATTAGCATTGTTGTAAGAATCCTGTTGTGAATTAGCATTGTTATAAGAATTCTGTTGTGAATTGGCATTGTTGTTGGAAATCTGTTGTGCATTGGAAACACCTTGTGAGTCATCATTCTTTTTATAATCGTTGTTCTGTATTCCGCTTCCACTATTATTTAATACGCCGCCGTTGGATGGGCCAAAGCCTATATTTTTAGAAACCTCAGCTGCGATTCCCACGCTTATACCACCTGCTATACCTACTGAGCCTCCGTGATGGGAAATAATGTGATGGCCTGGGTGGTGAATGGGAATGTGTTTAGGATTGTGTCCTGGTACGTGTGCTGGATGCTGTACCGGATATTGTCCCGGATATTGTCCCGGATTGTGTCCCGGATGGTGTTCTAGCTGATGACCATGATGATGGATAGACTGTGATCCAGATGAACTATTTGCTTCCGCGTTGCTATTACTGCTCGAACCCGAGCTTCCTTCGCTTTGACTACTTGATCTTCCATATGCACTTGCTGATGATTGTCCTGAATGGTATCCCGCATGGTGACCAGGATGATGGCCGTGATGATAGCTAGAATGTGATCCAGATGAACTATTTGCTGCCGCGTTACTATTACTGCTTGAACCCGAGCTTCCTTCGCTTTGACTACTTGATTTTCCATAAGCACTTGCTGATGATTGTCCTGAATGGTGTCCCGGATGATGGCCGTGATGACGGCTAGAATGTAATCCAGATGAACTTTTTGCTCCCGCGTTACTATTACTGCTTGAACCCGAGTTTCCTCCGCTTTGACTACTTGACTCTCCATAGGCACTTCCTGATGATTGTCCTGAATGGTGTCCCGGATGGTGAACTGGATGATGGCTTGAACCCGAGGTTCCTTTGTTTTGACTACTTGATTTTCCATATGCACTTGCTGATGATTGTCCTGAATGGTGTCCCGGATGATGGCCGTGATGATGGCTAGAATGTAATCCAGATGAACTTTTTGGCCCCGCGTTACTATTACTGCTTGAACCCGAGCTTCCTTCGTTTTGACTACTTGATTTTCCATATGCACTTGCTGATGATTGTCCTGAATGGTGTCCCGGATAATGGCCGTGATGATGGCTAGAACGTAATCCAGATGAACTATTTGCTCCCGCGTTACTATTACTGCTTGAACCCGAGCTTCCTTCGCTTTGACTACTTGACTCTCCATAGGCACTTCCTGATGATTGTCCTGAATGGTGTCCCGGATGATGGCCGTGATGATGGCTAGAACGTAATCCAGATGAACTATTTGCTCCCGCGTTACTATTACTGCTTGAACCCGAGCTTCCTTCGCTTTGACTACTTGACTCTCCATAGGCACTTCCTGATGATTGTCCTGAATGGTGTCCCGGATGATGTCCAGGATGATGGCTAGAATGTGATCCAGATAAACTATTTGCTCCCGCGTTACTAATACTGCTTGAACCCGAGCTTCCTCCGCTTTGACTACTTGACTCTCCATATGCACTTCCTGATGGTTGTCCTGAATGGTGTCCCGGATGGTGACCTGGATGATGGCCATGGTGATGGCCGTGATGATGGCCGTGATGATGGTCGTGATGATGGCTGTGATGATGGCCTTGATGGTTACCTGTATGATGGCCGTGATGATGGCCTTGATGTTGTCCTGTATGATGGCCGTGATGGTGGCTTTGATGATGGCTGGGATGTGATCCAGCTGCGCCACTTCCTCCTGAGCTGATACCGTTGTTACTGGATTGGCTTCCGGAGCTTCCATAAGCAGATCCTGAAGATTGTCCTCCTGAGGATTGTCCTCCTCCTTGTTGGCTGCCAGCAGCTGCACCGCTGCTAGATCCTGAGCTGACACCGTTGTTACCGTATTGGCTTCCGGAGCTTCCATGAGCAGATCCTGAAGATTGTCCTCCTGAGGATTGTCCTCCTCCTTGTTGGCTGCCAGCAGCTGCACCGCTGCTAGAGCCTGAGCTAACACCGTTGTGACCGGATTGGCTTTCGGAGCTTCCATAAGCAGATCCTGAAGATTGTCCTCCTGAGGATTGTTCTCCTCCTTGTTGGCTGCCAGCACCTGCACCGCTGCTAGATCCTGCGCTAGCACCGTCGTTACTGGATTGGCTTTCGGAGTTTCCATAACCGTATCCTGAGAATAGATCTCCTTCTTCCTCGCCACTTGATTCTGCGTCGCTGCTAGATTCTGAGCTGGCACCGTTGTTACCGGATTGGCTTCCGGAGCTTCCATAAGCAGATCCTGAAGATTGTCCTCCTGAGGATTGTCCTCCTCCTTGTTGGCTGCCAGCAGCTGCACCACTGCTAGATCCTGAGCTGGCTCCGTTGTTACCGGATTGGCTTCCGGAGCTTCCATAAGCAGATCCTGAAGATTGTCCTCCTGAGGATTGTCCTCCTCCTTGTTGGCTGCCAGCAGCTGCACCGCTGCTAGATCCTGAGCTGGCTCCGTTGTTACCGGATGGGCTTCCGGAGCTTCCATAAGCAGATCCTGAAGATTGTCCTCCTGAGAATTGTCCTCCTCCTTGTTGGCTGCCAGCAGCTGCACCGCTGCTAGATCCTGAGCTGACACCGTTGTTACCGTATTGGCTTCCGGAGCTTCCATGAGCAGATCCTGAAGATTGTCCTCCTGAGGATTGTCCTCCTCCTTGTTGGCTGCCAGCAGCTGCACCGCTGCTAGATCCTGAGCTGACACCGTTGTTACCGGATTGGCTTCCGGAGCTTCCATAAGCAGATCCTGAAGATTGTCCTCCTGAGGATTGTCCTCCTCCTTGTTGGCTGCCAGCAGCTGCACCGCTGCTAGATCCTGAGCTGACACCGTTGTTACCGTATTGGCTTCCGGAGCTTCCATGAGCAGATCCTGAAGATTGTCCTCCTGAGGATTGTCCTCCTCCTTGTTGGCTGCCAGCACCTGCACCGCTGCTAGATCCTGCGCTAGCACCGTCGTTACTGGATTGGCTTTCGGAGTTTCCATAACCGTATCCTGAGAATAGATCTCCTTCTTCCTCGCCACTTGATTCTGCGTCGCTGCTAGATTCTGAGCTGGCACCGTTGTTACCGGATTGGCTTCCGGAGCTTCCATAAGCAGATCCTGAAGATTGTCCTCCTGAGGATTGTCCTCCTCCTTGTTGGCTGCCAGCAGCTGCACCACTGCTAGATCCTGAGCTGGCTCCGTTGTTACCGGATTGGCTTCCGGAGCTTCCATAAGCAGATCCTGAAGATTGTCCTCCTGAGGATTGTCCTCCTCCTTGTTGGCTGCCAGCAGCTGCACCGCTGCTAGATCCTGAGCTGGCTCCGTTGTTACCGGATGGGCTTCCGGAGCTTCCATAAGCAGATCCTGAAGATTGTCCTCCTGAGGATTGTCCTCCTCCTTGTTGGCTGCCAGCAGCTGCACCGCTGCTAGATCCTGAGCTGACACCGTTGTTACCGTATTGGCTTCCGGAGCTTCCATGAGCAGATCCTGAAGATTGTCCTCCTGAGGATTGTCCTCCTCCTTGTTGGCTGCCAGCAGCTGCACCGCTGCTAGATCCTGAGCTGACACCGTTGTTACCGGATTGGCTTCCGGAGCTTCCATAAGCAGATCCTGAAGATTGTCCTCCTGAGGATTGTCCTCCTCCTTGTTGGCTGCCAGCAGCTGCACCGCTGCTAGATCCTGAGCTGACACCGTTGTTACCGTATTGGCTTCCGGAGCTTCCATGAGCAGATCCTGAAGATTGTCCTCCTGAGGATTGTCCTCCTCCTTGTTGGCTGCCAGCACCTGCACCGCTGCTAGATCCTGCGCTAGCACCGTCGTTACTGGATTGGCTTTCGGAGTTTCCATAACCGTATCCTGAGAATAGATCTCCTTCTTCCTCGCCACTTGATTCTGCATCGCTGCTAGATTCTGAGCTGGCATCGTTGTTACCGGATTGGCTTCCGGAGCTTCCATAAGCAGATCCTGAAGATTGTCCTCCTGAGGATTGTCCTCCTCCTTGTTGGCTGCCAGCAGCTGCACCACTGCTAGATCCTGAGCTGGCTCCGTTGTTACCGGATTGGCTTCCGGAGCTTCCATAAGCAGATCCTGAAGATTGTCCTCCTGAGGATTGTCCTCCTCCTTGTTGGCTGCCAGCAGCTGCACCGCTGCTAGATCCTGAGCTGGCTCCGTTGTTACCGGATGGGCTTCCGGAGCTTCCATAAGCAGATCCTGAAGATTGTCCTCCTGAGGATTGTCCTCCTCCTTGTTGGCTGCCAGCAGCTGCACCGCTGCTAGATCCTGAGCTGGCTCCGTTGTTACCGGATTGGCTTCCGGAGCTTCCATGAGCAGATCCTGAAGATTGTCCTCCTGAGGATTGTCCTCCTCCTTGTTGGCTGTCAGCAGCTGCACCGCTGCTTGATCCTGAGCTGACACCGTTGTTACCGGATTGGCTTCCGGAGCTTCCATAAGCAGATCCTGAAGATTGTCCTCCTGAGTATTGTCCTCCTCCTTGTTGGCTGCCAGCAGCTGCACCGCTGCTAGATCCTGAGCTGACACCGTTGTTACCGTATTGGCTTCCGGAGCTTCCATGAGCAGATCCTGAAGATTGTCCTCCTGAGGATTGTCCTCCTCCTTGTTGGCTGCCAGCAGCTGCACCGCTGCTAGATCCTGAACTGACACCGTTGTTACCGTATTGGCTTCCGGAGCTTCCATGAGCAGATCCTGAAGATTGTCCTCCTGAGGGTTGTCCCCCTCCTTGTTGGCTGCCAGCAGCTGCACCGCTGCTAGATCCTGAGCTAGCACCATTTTGACCAACTTGGCTTACTGCGTTTCCGTAACTACTACTTGAAGATTGTCCTCCTCCTTGTTGGCTGCCAGCACCTGCACCACTGCTAGATCCTGCGTTAGCACCATTTTGACCAACTTGGCTTACTGCGCTTCCATAACTACTACTTGAAGATTGTCCTCCGAAGGAACCAGAACCTGCTGGGTTGCTATTTATATAGGGTCCTCCGTAATTTTGACCGATATAATAGCTTATTGGATAGTCATATTTGCCTTGATTTTCCAGATCTTGTGCTGAGAGTAAAAAGAGCAGTAAAGGTTGGCTCGCGGCTGGCTTGGAGGTCGGTGCTGGTAATATAATGGGCGGGTTGCTGCATTTACATCCACGGTTTATGGGACGTACTGGAGCATCTTAAAACAATTATATATATATTGTTAATTCATGAACGGACACAAGACATAACCTGATATTGTATTCGACTCGACTAGTAACTATGTAATAAAATATTGAAAAAAAAAAAGCCCTACTTGTGACTATTGTTTCGTCACGGAATTTGATTGGTATGCTTCGGTTTTTATAGTAAAATAGTGGCTCATATAATTTAGAGCGTATTTCATAGCTTGGTGCAGAAAAGCGTATTGTTATAGGTTGTTTAACCTATATATTTTTAATGTACAATTAAACAATAAAATATTATTTGATTATAATTTTTTGATGATACAATTTTTGTGTCATCTCATTGTCCATTTGTTGTTCTTTTTGTTGTGTTACACAGTCTACACAGATCCTCAATCTGTTACAAATAAATGAATTGTGATGTCTGCGAGATACTGGCATGATGGTATTTGATGTTTTTTTAACTTAACGATGTTAACGCTTCTATCTGGGATACACCCAGATACGGCAAAGTAGACATCCTGATAAATAAGATTTAATGCGAAGACGTTCTCCGTGCACGTTAAGTAGCGAAACTGTACGTTCTTTTTGTCTGGTTACCTGAACGAGGTTACGAGAAAAAATAGTATAGTAGTATAGTAATAGTATAGTAGGATAGTAATAGTATAGTAGGATAGTATTATCCTGAGTAGGAATCGAAGCCTCAACAGTCCCATAGACACCAATGCATGCTGTGCCGCCCACATGCTTTGGCCTTGTCATTCTCCTCATAATATAACAAAAATAAAAAAGATATAAAATACTTACATAGCCTTGGTAAGCCATTAACTGCTGTCAAAGCCTGAAACAAATGCTTCCATTATCAATATCAAACAAATTATTAATAGTCCATTACCTAAATAAATATACCTCTAAATACGACTGTGTTCACTCTGAAAGATAAAGCGCGTTGAGATCCTTCATTTGCAATGTAGTGAAAGTTGCCCTGTACGAGCATGGATATGGGAATAAGAGGGGCCGAGTGGTCCGTGCCCACTCCAGAGTGGTCTTGTACCCACTCTAGATTTTTTACTAACATAAAAATAACCATGAAAAATTAAAAAATAATCGATACACGGCTAGATTAAAGCTAAAGTCTGCCTCCTATAAAATATCTCCTCGAAAATATTCGCCCACGGGTGTGACTAACACGTTCTGACTATCGTGCTAAGTAAAAAGTGTGAAGCTCCTTAAATAAAGCAAGAAAGGCAACTTCACGCTTCACATATTCTCATAACAGAGACGACAAAGGGAGCCTAGTCTTACAATTCAAAATAACATAATATTCTATATTTATATAGAAACTTATTACGAATCTTCATTCACCCGAATGGAACCTGCCGCCGAATTCCCAAGGCATTGCGTGTCGAGTGGCAGAACTTAACGCCGCGATTTATAAAGATGCTAGTTATTTTCTTTTGAAAGATAAAAACGCTGTAAAAACTAATATATGATATATAATAAAAGACTTACCGCCAATAGTACTAAGACGGTAGACGTCATTTTAGCAGTTAGCTGGATTATGCCTGACAATATCTCTCCTCGGGTTTTATATTAGGAGGCGAACAATGCATACAAAACAGATACACATTAAACTCATTGAGTATTAAATAAAAGCTGTTTAAATAAACCATTAATATTAATTTTAACATTTAATTTTAATCAAATATAATGTTTTTAAAACATCATTCATTATTTATTTTATTATAAGTTTGTAAAGATTTTTTTTTTTCTAACGATATATTTCACTTTTTGGATTCTTTATTTTAGGCTTTGCCTTATTCGGGTAAAAAAGATTATAAATTATAAGGTAAATTACGACTGTTTTTAAAATTGGATTAGAACTGAATTCCACGATTTAACACGCTGGATCTCTTTTCAGATGAAAAGCGCAGAACGGAGTGTTTTGCCGTTAAATGTAATAATATAAATTAAAGAACATGTTCACTACTTTTTTTCCCCTTATCTTAAAACCAATCTTATGAGATAAATTACAACAAAAACAACAACAAAACAAAACAGGTGATCTAGCTGACAAGGCCAACTATCGGCCAATCTCTCTGGCTACAGTCATTTCGAAGGTGTTGGACTGCATGCTCAATACCCAACTAAATAAATTTATCAATTTATCAATTTGCATGACATCCAATTTGGATTTCGACCTGGATTGGAGACGGAAAGTGCTGTCTTAAGCATGCTGTCACATACTAAACGAAGATGAAAACTCCAATTTATGCCTGTTTTCTAAATATTTCCAAGGCATCTGATGGTTACGTACGATGTGTTGTGGGGAAAGATGGAGCAAGCCAATATGCCGTCTGAGCTTATTAACATTTTCAAGTACTGGTACATAAGCCAAATTGACAATGATTGGTGGGCAGGAGTTTTATCACGTCCGTATGGGTTGGAGTGCGGGGTGCAACTGGGAGGTTTAAGTTCACCAACCCTTTTTAAGTTGTAACTCGGCAGCACTAGGTTGGCTTAGTGCTGCCGAGCCAAGTAACTGTACCAGTACTGTGGGATGTTTGCGACGGCGCAATACACAGACTGCGGGGTAGCACCTACAGCAGCCTAAATATGATGTCTAATAGATTGTATATATGTAAACCATTGCTGCATCTCGAGTGGGATGGAGAATTCATTGTTACCAACCAAGAATGAGAGAAGAATAATGTCCAGATATGTACGAGTTGGGCAAGAATTATTCTTTCGTACTATTCTTTCATCTATAACACCTACAAAAAGAACACGTTTGTTGTATAGAAGCCATGACATATTTATTTTATTCTGTTTTTTATTTGTTGCCATAGTGGCAAGCTAAAAAGCTCCGTTTCCTTTTGAAAAACGTCGTCGTTGAGGATACGTACGCGCATACGTTGTGAGCACTTTTTAATTTAGCCAATTAAAGTTCTTAATAAAAACTTTTAAAATTGACTTTTAGTGTATACATTTTATATGTTGGCGAATATTTTACGACGTTAAACGGAAAATCCCCTTTTACTTAATCCCGTAAGAATTTGAAGAAATCGTCCCTTAGGGCACCCCTTTCATTCTCTACCTCCCCCTACTTAACTATTCACGAATCGACGACCTACATCCGTCGTGTTTATAATTAGAAAATAAAGACAAACTGTTTAAGTATTCCCTGTATTTGTATTTGGCTTTACGCACTCGTTAACACTTTTTTTTTTAACTCTGGTAAAATGAAAAAAAATATTGGTATCGAACCCACAACCGTCACGTTTACTGTCGCACACTCGTGCCCCCAACGACGACTACTGGCCACGACGCCCTTTTTTAGTTCTTTTTTCTGCTTGCTTGCTTCACGCTATATTAACATTTTAAAAATAATAATCCAAACAATGCCATATGATAATTCTAGTCTGAAACTTAACAATAGAAGTAACGATAATACGTAAAACAATCACTTGGCAGGCAATTAATTAATTGATTTTCTTTATATTTAAACAGTTGCCTTGAAAATAATGTTTCGATGTGGAACTTGATATCTGTACAAATAGATACAGTCATCCATTAGACGGAGGTCGTAGCTTCGATGTTACTTCGTCACGTTTTTAGGTGTTTATTTGGTTTCAGCGGGAGACGGAGTGTCCTAATATTAGGTTCCTCTTCCTATCCTGCAGGGTGCTGCATACAGCGTGAAACAGATTTAGTTTCATATTGTATCCCTCATATAATAGAGATGCTTACTATTGAGGATGTATTTCTTAACAAGGATACTATGGAGCTCCGAATCCGTTACGGGAAACAACGGATATCTAAAATAAAAGCTATCCGTAACCGTAACCAAATCGAATATAAAAATTACAGATAATTGGACATTGGGATAATTTGGGATAATTTACATAGATTTTGAGACATTCGAAAGAATAATTAAAAATTATTTAAATGTTTTCTATTTCCCTACTTTGACATTCAAAACACGGCGTTGAGTTCTGAAAACAATATATTCCAATATAATTTTAACACAATTTTACTAAGTCGAATTGTAACTATGTACCTACCTAATAGAATCTACGAATCTGAATTACACGCACTTCGAATTGTTGCATCATCAGGAAACTCGCCAATTGTATGTAGATGAGATGACAATACAATGTCGGAAAAAGCGAAGTGTCCATCATGCGTGATCACTAAGCAAAGAAGTGGTCAAAGTGATGACACACCGGTACGGCTCAGTACGCGTCAATTGCAAATGGCAATGTCATCTCCTCCACAATCTTCCAGTGATACTGTCTCACTTGCTTGTATTAAGGATACTATAAGTGAGGTAGTTAAGCTTGAATTGCAAAACCTATCATCCGAAATTAATAAAAGTTTTGCTAATATGATTACTCAAGAGTTTCGGTGTATGTGCAATTCTTGAACTGTCAATACGAAGATATTCGAAAGAAGGTTGATACTAACTCAGAAACGACCAAAAAGTGTATTGGACTGTTTCTCAACTTGGCTAAAGCATTTTATACTGTCTCTGTTCCCATCCTTCTAGCCAAGTTATTCAAGGTGGGAATAAGAGGTGTCTGCCATAAATTATTTGCTGGCTTTGCACCATCTGGATGCGTGGCACTCCACTACTGTGCGGTTTCGTAGGAATTTCCTTCCACGCGCCACCGAACTGTGGAATAGCCTACCCGCGGCAGTGTTTCCAGGTCCGTACGATATGGGTACCTTCAAAAAGCGCGTCTATCTCCACCTCAAAGGCCGGCAACGCACCTGTAGCTCCTCTGGTGCTGCACGGGGTCGTGGGCGGCGGTGATCATCATCAGATGACCCGAACGCTCGTTTGCCTTGTCCTTTTTCCATAAAAAAAAAAAAAAACACCTACCTTACCATGATCACGTGTAAAAATAGGTTCTGAGAGTAGCTGTGAGAGACGTCTCCGTTTCGGTATTCCACAGGGGAGTATACTGGGTCCATCTTTTTAGTATATACATAAATGACCTTTGTTCTTTGCAAATCCAAAATTGTAAAATAATATCTTACGCAGATGAAACCGTGCTCTTATTTGAAGGTGACAACTGGGAGAGTGTTAAAGATATTACAGAACGCGGTCTGTGTAGGATTATGAATTGGCTTGATAATAATTTACTAACGCTTAACCTAAATAAAACAAGATACATTACATTTAGCACCAAATTATCCTCCCAACCAACCTCATCTTTCCAAACCCAATCGCACTCATGTCAAAACTTTAATCTACCCAATTATAATAGTTGAGTTTAAAACAATTGAAAAAGTATATCAAATTAAATATGTTGGTGTGATTGTCGATCAGCATCTAGGGTGGGATGCTTACGCAAATGTCTTAGCATCTCGAATTACAGCTTTAACACGGATTTTTAGGACCCTTCGACACTTGGGTTCTTTTGACTTTATAACTATAATATACGACCCTACGACCGAGTTATATAATTATAGTAGAGTGCATTCGGTTCGCAAAATTTTCCTGCTCCAACTTTTACTAAATCAATGGAAATCAAGCAAGAAACTTAATAATAATAAAACTAGGCAAAAACAGACGAAACCATTAGGCATATTACCGTTCAATAAGAAAAGATTTACTCAAAGATTTTCTTCATTCTTAGGCCCGTACGTTACAAATAAAATCAATAAAAAGCTAAACCTTCATTAACTTAATTATTATAAAACAATAAACGAATGGTAACACACGCTAGACTATGATGAAATAGAAAATATTATGAATGTGACAGAGTAACAAAAAATAAATAAATAAATAAATAAATAAAATAAAAGGTGATTTATTTTAATTATCTTTAGCATATTAATAAATATAATAATATGTACATATATTTTTGCAGTATTATTTTATCCCCCCTACTTACTAATACTTATATATATTTTATATGTCATTTATATACATATTCTTATAATTTTTATATATTATATCACACCTATTGCATTTAAAATTTATATTAACTTTATATAACTTATAAGCACTTTTTATAACCAAAATCCAATAATAGATCCGCACGGCAATCCTTGGATATCTCCACACAGGGCATCCTAGTGAGATATCCAAGGTGCAAATGTCAGGACATTCAAGCGATTTTCTTGGTGAAAAAATAAAATTAAAATTGTCCTAATGTAATTTGTATTGGTTTTGTAAATAAAATAATAATAAATAAAAAAAATAAAAAAATCGCAGAACCGCATTGGGCTCTAATTCAGCAAAAATTGATATTTTTTGGGAATCACTCCATAAAATTTGGAATAAACTCGCTTGTAAAGTTTAATAATAGCATTATATCGAATTTTCCTTTGTCACTTTTTGCAACTTACAATTTACTTCTATGCAGTTTTAGTTGTAAGGACAAATTTTTACTGTGATTGTTATTAGGTAATCTTTTTCTCACACAAATATTTGCATGTGGAGTTTATCGTAACAAACATATGTATAGTTCTTATATTTTTTTAAGTATATATATACCAATTTTACAAAGCTGTACTGTACCTATGTGATAAACCAAGCCAATAAATAAATACAATATACAGATGGAACCTAGGACTGCCTAATACTCATTACATTCGCTCGATTAATGTGCAAAACCCACAAAGCAGGATAAACAGAAGGAACCTAGAATTAAGACACTTCGTTCTCCATTTTCCGCGTGTTGGCTGGCGAAACCCAACACCGATTATTTTTTAAATTACTTACATCATTTTCTGTATTTAAAATTCAGAAGAAAGGGGGGCAAAAGAAGTGTTGTAATGGGAACGGAGTGTCTCTATACCAGGTTCCCAGTTTTCTCTACCTACCAAGGTATAGCGTGAAGCTAAATTCTGATTAGCAATTGATTATCTGTAAACATCAAAGGTGAACGTATCGCATCGAAATTGAGCTATAAAACAAATTACCGCGATATTTTTAAACAAACTAGTGCTGCCATCATTTTATGTTTATAAAGGACATTATTTATTTTTTAGCTTTAAGCTGCACCCCGCTTATAACAATGTAGGCAAAAGGACCCTAGTATTGAGACACTCCGTTCCACTCTTTTCGCTCCAGTTTGGAAACATTCTTGGGTTGAATCGCGGAGTTCATCGCAGCGCTTTGATTTATTACCGGAATTGGAAAATGGAAATAATTCGTTACTCTGAATGGGAATCGAACCCACACATATTACGCTTACATTAGACAAGAATTAAATAGTCATGATAGTTTTTCATTATAATTTTAAATTAAAAATCTCTTCGGTTTTTTGCTTGCTGTATCCCCCAAAAAGAATGTAACAGGATAGGCAGGAGGCTGATAGGCTGAGGGAATCACTCAATCACTGCACTTGCAGTCAGTTGCTGTCACACTCCTTCTTTCATCTTCTTATTAAATGATTTATAATAATTATATATTACTTAAACCACTGGTTACCCTACAAAGAACACGCGCGAAAGCACATGGCCCCTACAACGGAAACTACCGATAAACTGTACAACCTGTTGTCCCGAAATAGATTTACCAAAAAAATATGATCCTGGTAACGCAGTGAGACAGCGCCTGGCTCTGGCACGTCGGTTGTGGGTTCGATCCCATTCGGAGGAATGGATTTGCTACTAATTACACTAGTGTATAGTGTATATATCCTATATGTTGTTATATAATCCCCTCTATGGTTCAGTGAGTCCCATACAAATCCGTTCAGCTTTTCTAAGATAATCTATCAGATATTTGTAGTATAATAATAAATTCTAAGATAAGGACAGAAAGACGCGAATAAGTGACTACGCAGGATTACAGACAGACACTTCAATTTTATTTAAAAATAATTTTGATCTTGCTTGTAATCTGTGTACCATAACTATACCATAGAGTTTTATTCTTCACGCTGTATTACATACTAACTAAAGGGTTTCACGCATTGTCTAATGCGTGTTGAGTGGCGTAACTAAACGACGTCGCGCAATGTCTCCTAGTTAGGGGAAACGAAAATATTTAAGATATAATCTTTAAGACCACGCAGTGCCTCCAGAATTCAGCGGAAAGTGGGAAATGGAAGTGTCCTAACACTAGGTTTCCAGGCAGGATACAGCAAGGAGCTTAAAAAAAAGAAAACCTTAGTTTATTTTAAGTAAACGTTAAGTTCCATTAAACGCCGTTTGCTATCTATTTAATAATAATAGTTCAAATCCCCAAATGGATATCGAACCTGCTACTATAACTTCCAACAGACCTTTCTACTACAAAGTGATGAAAATAAAACACAAAAATAATTGCTAAAACATATTTTATTACTTTGGCACTTTATTCTTTGGCTACAATTTGTCTGTAATATAATTATAATTACAATATTTAACGTGTTCAGACTAGAATTAGGTATAAATATTTATACATTATTTAATACTTATATAAAAAAACCGGTCAAGTGCGAGTCGGGCTCGCCCGCCTAGGGTTTCGAAACGTGACTTGGAAGAGTTGACAAACTTATTTTGCAGACGTATAGGTACACTCATTATGTATGAAATGAAATAGAAAATTGTAATTATTTTTTTCTAATATACATACTATACCTATGTATATTTTTTTCGTCATTTTATTTCTGTCGCTTGTACTGTATATTCTTGTCAGTTTTTTTTATTGTAGTTCTACAAAGTAAAAGTACTCTATTTCATACAAAATGTAGTGAAAACGATGAAAATACGCTCGTATCTTTTGATTTCGTTAACTTACTCTAAGGGACATTAGAGGTACATTATTATAATTCTTATAATAATGTCAAAATTATTTTAATTGTCTAACTCTAAACTATAAATATAACTACCACTAGGTCTAAATGTTGGATGGAGTGGGAATCGAACCCATACAATCGAATTAACTGTAATTTACTAATAATATCTTACTAATATTATAAACATCCTCACGATGTTTCATGCAAAAACTGCATGGAACTGAATGGATTTATATGAAACTTTACTTTATTAATGTAACTTATACAACAAAATAAAGCGTAGGTTGCATTTTCTGTAAACATATAGTATAATTTGGTTATAATATAACTATAACTTTAAGCGGGCGAAGCCGCTACTAATTTGTAATTTAAAAATATAACTTCAATCAAAAATAAATTATGATTGTAAATTCTGTTCACTTTTCAATTCTAATGCCCATACATGTTGCGGCCACCCTGTTCTGCCTTTGCCTTTTTTCTCGGCATTCTGTAAAAGAAAAATAAAGTTTTTGTTATCGTCATAATCTTATTTTCTACACTAACTAGCACAATTATTTTTAAATTCACTGACTGTTGCTTTGATAACGACTTATGTCCAAAATTGTGCGGTACGTAACTACGAATTACCTTAACCTAACACTAGGTTCCCTCTGCCTACCCTGCGATATGCGGGAAAAAACGTGAAGCTACAATAAAACGAATATTTTTCCAAAGCAGTCCTTTCAACACACGAATCTGGAAGATTGCCTGGTTATGAGGCGGAACTTAACGCCGCGCTTTAACATATCAGTGCGGAGGAATGAAACTAAATCATAATAATCATCCCCGTCAGTTTGCGTATTGACATCATGGGGCAAAACGGTAGCATTTTTCACTTGGATGTTATTGTTGTAGCAAAAGTGGCGTAACCTACATTTTAGAAGAATTTCTATTCCATACTGAGGCGGTCGTGGCGCAGTGGAGAGTGACTGTAAGCACGGCACATGGTCGTGGGTTCCATGGGTGGTTATTCCCCCACTCGCGGGGTAGAATTGAGAATTAGTTAGAAAGTGGGGAACTGATGATTAATGGGAACGAAGTATTTGAACACTAGGTTTCAGCGTGAAGGATACAGGATACAGTGTGAAGTTAATAAAAAGAATTATAAAAATAGATTTTATCAGTACAGTTATTACGCAAATACTAATTTATAAATTTACTACTTATTTATTTATTTATTAGGCAAGTCAACGTAACATACAAAAGATACGAACATTTAAAAAAGTACAAAGGTTTAAAAATGTTTTACATTGTACATCACACTTACAGGCTAGCTCAACATGACTATAACTAAAAGCAGGTATTCTAAAACTTTATATCCTACACCTAATTTAAAAATAATTAAAAATGATTCTACAACCATACTACCAAAATTTAAAAATAAAAAAATATATATGTATATAGATATTACATTAGTTAAAAAAAATATAATAAGAGTAAACAACAAATAAATAAATAATGTCAAAAAACAGTTCTCTATTCACATTGTAACAAATATTTTTTAATTTTTCTTTTAAATAATGTACCTGAGTCTCTAAAAATATCAATATTTGCCAGCTAGGTTTATAGGGACTTTTCTACTTAGACAAGTGTATTTTTTCTTTGTTCGTACTCTCGTACTCTCGTACTCTTGCATTTTGTCTTGGTATAGCATAATTATTTTTTTTTCAAACAGTTTACTTATATAGTTTTACTTTAGGAACGCCACGTGTTCCTGATTATGTAAGCGGCAGTATCCGTAAAAAAATGTTTTTTCTTTAATTTTTTACCCCAAGCGTGCCACTTCTTGTGTTAACTTTAAACATCCGTGAAATCGATATTTATGTTGTAATTTGTAACAAACGTACAGCTTGTGTCTTAGGGAACAGCGACTGACTGGAGTTCGATCCCAACTCGGACCTTGATATCGGTGGAAAGTGGGGAGCAGAGTCTCTTAACACCAACGCAATGTCTCGAAAATTCAAATCATGGAACAGCGAGTGGGGACGGAGTGGATTTACACTGCGTTCCCTCTTCCTATCCTGCTATAGGTATGCGAAAAAAAACAATATTTAGGTCAATTTTTACCTGCACGTTACAAAATTAGATTTGAAAGTAAACAAAAGATAAAATATTTCCCGTTAGCGGCTATCTGGTTTTTTTTAAGCGTGCAATAAAAATACAGGACGAGAAATATACATTCCGTATTAACCTGATAGTTCCGATGGTTCAGTGCTTACTTTGTTTACTGTGAACTGTGAGTTCGTATATTTGTGAGTGTCGATTCAAAGCTAGTAGTGCCTAAAGAATTCGGCGGAAGTGTCTTAACACTAGGTTCCCAGGTTCCCCTCTGCCTGTCCTGCTATGTGCAGGATACAGCTTGAAGCTACTTACATACAACTTTAATGTTATAATAATAAGCTTCATGCTGATACAATTTTTAAAAGTGAGTTAAATTGAATTTCTTACATTTCAATGTATAAGTAGTTACAATAAACAAATTCACGGACATGAAGTAGTTTCATGTGAATTGCGAATTGCCAATCACAACAACTGAGTCACGGGGGTGTTTATTCAATATAATTATATTTAGTTAGAAGCCAGACGCCTCTTTATAGCGCGTTAGTAATCTAATAATGGAAACACATGGCCCTATAAAATGTTCCTACAAAATATTATCTAATTTGTGTAGCTTTCATATGGAATTTTATTTAATACTAGCTTTTAGCGTGCTTGAATATTATTTTGTTTTAGGCTGTATCCCGCAGGTATCATGGTAGACAGAGGGAACCTGGGAACCTGGGAGTAGCAGGTATCGTTAAGACTTGGACTTCCGCACTTTCCGCTGAAATGTGGAGACTTTACGTGTTTAGTGGCGGAACTCAACGCCGTGCTTTGCCTTGTTACCAGAGCGAGAAAATGAAAATGTCATGAAAATGTCTGTCGCGTTTACAATCGCACACTCACGACTAGCATCATATTATCCACCTTTCAGTCGCGCGGTCTTGTACAAAAGAAAACATAGGTTTACTAATATTATAAAGCTGAAATTTTATATGCTTGATATACGCGCTAATCTCAGGAACTACTGGTCCTAATTGAAAACTATTTATCGAGGAATAACCTTCTTTATATGTGGCGTGGTAGAGACTAATCGTCAAACAATATTCTTTTGCTTATGCAGCCCGACTGCATATTGTTTTTTTAATATAATTTATAGCAAAATGGGCAGAATGGACCACTCAGTAGACAGACAGTAGAGTTAAAACACTCCGATCTTGATCTTTGAATAAAACAAGAACATAACGCAACGGTGTATGTATTGCACTAGGTAGCCCCCAGTCCACTATACATTATAATTATTTATATGACTACAGATAACCCGTCCGTCTGTCCGTCTGTACGGCGCCAGTGCACTTGAAACACATGCATGTTACTTGAGAAAGTCAAGTGGAACTTTTGTGGGATACATTTAATCTTCTAATCTAATAGTTATCTAGGTTGTGGGTTCTATTCCTAATCGTGGGAATGAAGTACTTTCATTCCTCTGATAAATAGGTAAAGCGCCAGGTCCGCTACTCGACATGCAATTACAAAATTGGGCACATATAAATAATAGAGGCCAGTATATAATATTTTTCTTTCCTCGCTCCGATGACGAGGCAATGCGCTGCGTTGAATTCCGCCTACAAGCAATGCCTCCAGAATTTGGTGGAAATAATGGAAACGGAGTGTCTTAACACTAGGTCCCCATGTTCCCTCTATCTATTCTGCTATGAAACAACTAAGATTTGAACCTGTGATTCAACATGCCGTCGTCTCGGCGGTGTATGGTGAAGTTCAGCTCTGAACCCTCCGGCCGGTTCTCCATCAGTCTCTAACACTTTGAGGAGGTAAGAAATGTATGAAGTCGCCAAGCGTAGAGTTTTTATCTGGATGGAAAAGAAATTTGTGTAAATTTAGTTTGTTTTTCAGTTTCACGCATTTTCACGCAGAACAGAAGCTGACATTTAAACTTTCATTTTATTTTTAGCTTGTTATTTTAATTTATATGTTTGTAGAATTATAAAACGTTATTATAATTTTTTTCAGGTTAGTCGCGGCGCAGGGGCACTAGCGAACGGCTGTAAATACGACAGGTCGTAGGTTCGATTCGCACTCGAGGAGATCAATTTCTTATTTAATATTTTCAATTCCTCACATACAGCAGAAGCCTGTTTCTCTGTTTCAACCTCTTTTCCCGCACAGCAGTGTTGGTTTACAAAAAGACACCTAGTCATATGTCAACGCGAAGATTGTGGGTTCGATTCCACTGGGGAGAATGAACTATTTCCATTTCTCCACTCTGGTAACAAGAAAAAGTCCACTCAACAAGCAATATCTCGGGCGGTTCGTGGGAAAAGGAGTGTTTTAACACTAGCTTTATCTCAGCTTCTGTCACAGCAAATCCAATACACCTACCGTCTACATAAGAAATAAAACTATTTTTTTCTATTTTTTGTCAGATTTAGTCAAAAAAAATTAAAGAAAAATAAAACGAACCTTAGTCATCTTAGTGTCGGGTAGTACACTCGGTATACGGTCCCTTAGTTTCGAAAATGCGGTATTGATGCTCTGCGATCTCGGTCGCACCATCTGACAATAGTATAGGTTAGAGTGAGACAGATATATGTTTGTTGCTACCCGACAGTAAAATAACTAAAGTTAGGTATTATTGTATAACTTTATCTATAAATTAAATTATATAAATGTTGTTTTTTTTTTATATTAAATATAGGTATACTATTTATTGAAAACTGACACTGTACTGACAATACTGACATTCACGAGCCTTTAAGATATAAAATATTTTAAATTTTCCATTTAAAAATATTTTTTTTTAATTTGAAGGCAGAGGGAACCTAGTGCTAAGACTTTCGAGACATTGCGTGTTGAGTGGCGAAACTTAACACCCTTTGTGTTGTGACCACAGCGGTAAAATACTAATATTTAATTCCACCTATTGGGAGTCGAACTCACAACCATCGCGTTCTTTCACGACGGCCTCAGAAATTGCGGTTATATTAGAATTATTTTCATTTCCCCGCTCTAATAAAATAAAACGTTGAAAAAATGGCGTTGAGTTCCGCAATTCTTTTCTTAACAAACATCCTAAATGCAGTTTCCCACTCGGGGGAATGTAATATTTAGTATTTTCTGACTCTGGTAACGAGGCAAAGCGCGACGTTGTGTCCCGCCATTTAAAATGTGGAATGGAATGTCTTAATCGGAAACGAAGTGCATGTCACTAGGACCCTTCTGTCTATACTGCTATGTGCGGGATTGGCGTGAAGCTTAAAAAACAACTTACTTTAGAAAGTTTAGTGTCCGGCGGCACATTTGGTATACATTCTCTTAAATCTGTAAAAGCGGTGTTTATACTCTGCGTTCTCCGTCTCTCCTTTTTATTAGCTGTGGTCCTCCTTTTAACCACTCGCACAAAAGATGGTGGAGGTCTATCGTATCTGGGTAACTGCATTTCGCAATCTAGAGCTAAAAAAAAATTGAAATTAAGACATATCTTCACGCTGTAAAGGGAACGCAAAGCCGGATAGGTAAACCTAGTGTTAAGACACTCCGTTCCCCGTGTAACACCATAGGAGCTAGAAGTGCTTTGAGGACCTCTAAGGAACATAGGCCATTTCACAGTTGGTGGAACAAAATTTCTACAAAACCTCTCAGTAGTAGAATGCCGCGTATGTAGGTAATTGGGGCACCTATTTTTTGTTTAGGACAGATTCCCTCCGATATTTACCTGGATTGTTTTGTGGATAACTGTGATGCATCATATTATTGTGGTACCCGTCGTAAGCTTCATTTGTCGTCATTTGTATATCTTCATAACCTGTAACAAAGTACCTATTTATAAAGTGGAATGTACTATGTACTTACGTACTAAATTCCACTTAACAATAATTTTATCTGTATGACAATGACTTGAAAATTTGACAGAGTTTACTCCGCCTAACTTGTTATATATACTTATGTCCTTTATAGCAGGACTCGAACCTGCGCCTCGTGGAAACCGCAAAGCAGGTAGGCAGAGGGATCCTTGAAACTAGTTTTCCAGGATCCCTCTGCCTAAGTAAGATACTCCGTTCCCGTTTCAGGAGGCGCACGTTCGAGTCCTGCTGCGTTCAAATTTTTATACGTTTTCTAAATACGTATTTTTCTTGCCTAAGTGTGAAATAACACTTTAAAAATGTTAAAAATCCTAAAATACAAAACTAAATCCAAGAGTTACATAGACATCCCTCCTGAGAACTCTGTTTTGAACTTTTTTGGTGCCTTTTTTTTCATACGTATCCTGCACATAGCAGGAAAGGCAGAGGCAACCTGGAATCCTAGTGTTAAGATACTCTATTCCCATTAAGACATATTCTTTCGGGGAACGCGGAACGTGTCTTAACTCTAGACTCTCTTTGCCTACCCAGCTATACCTATGGGCATACAGCGTGGAGCTAGATGAAAAACAAAAGTTTCTGTAAAGCGTGACTGGAAACAGCTTTGAAAAATATTTACTTTTCTTTCATCATTAGCTATGAACATGATAATGAAAAAACACCTGTTAAAATAAAATTATTTTATATACGTAAGTATTACGTCTGGCCAGGGCTGTTGTGACGTCTGTTTGTTGGGTTATTATGTTTAACTAGTTTTTTTTATTTTTTATCTTCTTTAGCGTTACTCTGTATCCCGCACGTAGCACGATATGCGGAGGAATCCTGAAAACCTAGTGTAAGACCACTCCGCTCCCATTAAGACACTTCCGTTCCCCATTTTCTGCCGAATTCTGGAGAAGAAGAAGAATTGAAAATATTCAATATTTAAAATCCTCGGCTGGGAATCGAAACCACAACCTGTCGTTACAGTTGCACACTTGTGTCCCTGCGCCGCGACTGGCTTCATTTTTAACTTAAGATTGTATTAAACTTCTTTCACTTAAAAATTGTCGACGTGCGTGGCGAATTTACTTTACCGATTTCTTTTATTACATTTTACATATGAAAATAATTATTACCATAGTTCCTGCCTATATAGTTGCTTGTATCGTGATACATATCGTGGGAATCGAACTCGTGACCTTCACCTCCAGGCCAGTATACGCCGCCATTCATTGGACTACCTGTTAACAAAAAATGATTATAATCACACTAAATGAGAGACCAGCTGTGGCGCCAAACTCCTCGACCGATTATCATGAGATTTGATGGAAAAAAGGAGGAACTAAATCTATAGGTATTTCATACAAAAAATAATTACAATTGTACTTAATTTCTTCAACTTTTATTAGTTGTGCCGTTGACTTCCAATTATGAAATTCGCATGGAACCTCCGGAAGGAGAGTCCAACTCACACTTGGCCGTTTATTCTATTACTTTCGAATTATTTTGGAAATCTGATTCATTTCACGTTATATCGTTTCAGAGAAATGAAATTAATAACCAATTTACGGCTATTCAATTTTGCTATAGGTAACGGAGTGATATATTTCAACTTTTTCAATTATCAGGAAGAAGAAATTGGAGTTCCTAAACAGTAAGAACCCCTACTGAACGTACCTTGATGCGAAGGTTGGCAGTAGAACGCAGGTTCATATCTGTCGAAGCCTTCATCAGATGGAGAAGTGCTGCCGTAGCTTGACATTTTACCTGTCAAATATTTAAAAAGTATTAGGCATTTTTAGTGTTATTTCACACTTTTTTTAAATAACGAATTTTTTATATCGTAAGAGGATTTGAATTCGTACCTCTTGGAAGCCGTCCAAACGCTCTGAACACTAATCTGGCGGATTTTAATTGGGAGGCACCAATTTCGTTCATTAATTTAGCCCACGATAAAGCCAGCTAGGTTAGATAAAGCTTTATTAGAAATTTTACCTATACCCTCGAAAATCGAAAATAGCCCACTAATGTTTGCGATTCATGCTGATTTTGACTGGTCACACCCAATTTTGATAATGGGTATTATCCGATCCGACTATTAGGGCGCCGTCCCGCAGCAAAATGCGTGTGACTATAAACGTGACTTAACTCTAGGTTCCCTCTACCTACCCTGCTATATGCCTATTATAGCGTGAAGCTAAAAAAAAAGAAAAAAAAATACACTTGTTCCTAAACTGTAGCTTCAAGTGCTTCAGTTAAAAGTAAGTTATAAATAAACTTGGATTATCTTTCCACTTGTTACAGTCGATGTTTTAACTTATAATTGATAGTTTTAGTTTTTTTATAACTAAGTAAGTATATTTCTTTTTAAGCCCCGACGCAGAAACACCCCTTGGTGACCTGTAGTCCAGGTTCCCCGCGCAACAATGGCCTCTATACTCGTATTATGTAGATATATTTCTATAATATTTTGATAAATGGTGGGTAACATTAAATTTTTATTATATTAACATCCGTCAAGCAATATAAACAAATTTAAGGTTGTCTTTTACACGCGGCTAACTTATATATTTTTACTCTTTTAAGCTTCACGGTATATCCCGCACATACATATGTGCGTATAGCGTGGTAGGCAGAGGGAATCTAGTGTTAAGACATTCTGGTCTCCAAGCAGCGCAGAATTAAGAGATATTGCATGTTAACAAATGATTATGAACAGAAATGTCTTAATGGGAATTGAATGTCTTAACACTAGATTTCTAGGTTCCCTCTGCCTACCCTGATGAATTAAGTTGAAAGAAGGAAAAGAAATGTCCAAATCCAAGAATGGCTTTCGTTGCACTATGGCGTCTCCTTGTAAGTGTAAGTACCGTCACTCAACAAGCAAAATTAAAAAAAAAAATTGAGAAAATTGGGTGGGTAGTGATCAGAGTGTCTCGGAACGTGAAGTCAAAAAACGCGCGTTTTAATTATCGTGCCGTACGTAAACACCCTAAATACCTAAGTTCATAGTAAACGTGGTTACCACGTGTACAGATTTGTATTTAAAAACATTGCTTCAAAGTCTTCAATATGATACTATTATATTCTTTGTTTGACCTTCATGGATATCACTATCACGATATACTGTAAGCTTCACGCCGTATCCCGCATCCAGCGGTGTAGCTCGAGGAAACCTAGTGTTGAGACACTCCGTTTCCCACGTACCCAATTGTACCCTAACTAAACCCGCACTTTGTCTTGTTACGAGAGTGCATAAATAAAACAGTTCATTACCCCAAGTGAGGACGGCCCCATGGCGAAAATGTAGTGGAGAAAATATTTTATTTACTCGACTGCGGCGAAGCCCAAAAGGAGGGTTAAGTTTTAGTGCGTATGGATATATATAAGTCCGTTACTTTGTTCTCTTGTGTCGTTGGATTTGTCTTGATGACGCGAGTTTATGCTATCGGGTTTTTCATTTATTATGATTCATACCTATGCTTTCGGCTTATGTACATTTGAGTGGATAAACTTAATTCAAAAGATGTAAATTATTAAAACGATTATAAGCGCCGCGTTGGGTTCCGCCCCTTAACACGTAAGTCACCCCCTAAACTGAAAATAACTTCAGAAATATATTTAGATAATAAATATTCTTATAGTTCAAGTGGGCGAAGCCGCGCAGATCCGCTAGTTCTTATATAACATTATAACACTAGTAGAGGAATAAGGCGGTTATAGCGCAGGGGTATCCTACCTGTGCGCGAGATACAGCGTGAACCAACTTATTTATTTTTATTTTAAGAGTATTGCAGTTTAGGGATATCTAATTTTACATGATGATTAGGTATCGGTTTACCCAACGATTTGTCAGATTTGGACAGACAGCTGCGGCGTTGAGTTACGCTACTCAAAGAATGTATCAATTTGTACGGTACGTAAGCCGAAAGGTTATAACACTAGGTTCCTTCTGCTTACTCTTTTATGAAAATGAAAAAAAATATTACTTACTTATTGCTATCGATCAACACAATAAATAACACTAAAACATCACTATGCCTTCAACATCACTTAAAAACTTAATTAAACATTAAACTTAACACTTTTATTTAATTAAACACAAAAAATATTTTTTAAGTATGAATTCTCGTTTTGAAAAAAACGTCCAACTCCGTTCCCTATTATTGATGTACTAAAAGCGAGGTCCTGTGGGAACAGACACGCCTATAGGTGGGCAGGGCTTGCGGGAAAGAGACAGATGTCATTATTTAATAAGCCACGCCTTTCGTAAATAGTCCCGGATTCAAATAGGGTAAAACCCGGATAGTTGCCTCGGACGGATACATGCCTCAGTTTCAAATGCTCTATGTTAGACGTGTTGACAGTGTTTCTTTTTGATCATAATAAGAAGCGTCCCCCGCGTAGGACTCGGTGCCGCATCAGCTGTCGAAGTAGGTGCACGAGTTTTGTCCGTGTGAGTAAAAATCTTCCGCGACGATACTTTGACGAGCGTCAGAATTATATTGGCAAATAATCTCCGTTAAATATAATTATAAATAATTGTGGTTTCAATAAAATAATCATTTCTTTGATTGCATTAGAGTTTAAATTGCACTGTAATAAACGTTTTGTTGTTAAATATGTTTTATTTATTTTGTAAATAAAAATGGCAAGTATCCGTATCAAAAAGGATAGTTGCCCTACTGTCTTTTGCGGATTGTTGCCCTGGGGCAACTATCCGTAATTACACATTTTAACGAGCAAACAGGTTTTTTTTCTTAGTTTTTTTTTTCATTTGGTTTTACCTTTTTTTCTTGGTGATATTTTTATTGGGTTTTATTATAGTTTATCTTAAATAAAATAAATTCTCAACAGCAAAATGCCTCGCAAGTATAAACGAAAGCCAGGCGTGGTGCCGCGCCACATCGACTTAGTTTAGTACTTGCGGTCGAAGATCTAAATAAAAAACAAAAAAGTATCAACGAAATATCCCGGATTTATGGCATAACCTCTCGAACCTTAAGAAATTCAAAATAGCAAATTCAATCAAAGAAAATACCAACAACGAAGTTAAAGTTGATAATTATTGTGCAGAATGTTTTGAAAATTATAATTTAACTAAATCAAAATCAGATTGGATACAATGTGAGAAGTGTCGAATGTGGTTGCATGAAACTTGTACAGCATTCAAAAACCATTGCATGAGATGTGGCAAGTTGAAAACCTTGGCTTCTGGTGATAATCAATACTAATGCGAAAGTTATTCCCATAATTATTTTTAATATTTAAGATAAATACTAATATTTAATTCTTTTTTTAATTAAAAAATTACATGTTCAAATTTAAAATTTTAAAACCTTAGTACTTTTAAGTGTTGTTTGGGTAATAATTTGACTTCTCTTAGAATTTAGTACTCAATAAAGGATCTCAGTAAGTAATTAGGACTGAATACATATTTAATAGATGCTATGCCAAAGTTAATTCTTTTTTTTTTTTGTTGTTCTACCTTTAAAATAAATAGTAATATTTAATTATTATTTTGGATATTTAATTACCATTTTGGAGTCTATTTTGTTGTAATTTTATAATTATATTGACTTTGATTAATACTTAATGAAAGATTGTGTTCAATAACAAAAAGTGATTATTTAAATTAATATAAGTTCGTTTTTATTTGAAAAAAAAATAGAGAGGCAAGTATCCCCCGAACCATTTTTAACGTGAGGCTAGTATCCGCCATAGTAGGCAACTATCCCCTTTTTTAGAGGCCACTTAAAACAGGCTGTACTCAAAATTAATAATATTTATATTTGAAAAAATTGGCTAAGTTAGAAGATTAATATATTATGTTTAAGAATACATTTTGAATAGGTAATGTAGTGGTATACATTTCTAATAAAAGAGCTTTTTCAAAAAGTGTGGCAACTATCCGGGTTTTACCCTATAGTTTTTAGTTAGGTATTTAAAATAAAAAAAAACCATCCTAATATTTGTATGTTTATTCGACTTTCACGCAAAAACTACTGAACGAATTTAGATGAAACTTTTCTTTTCTTTGAATATAATTTATACCTCAGAATAACAACAATTTATGTAAACGTTTTATATTATATGGCTATAATATAACAATAACCGTTTAAGGGAGCGATGTCACGTTTGTATCGCTATTAGTACCTACCTAGATATAAAAAGGAATTAGGTTTTTAATTGATTTTTTGTGTCTGTGCAAAAAATATGTAAAAATTGTAACCAACCAATTTCAAGACATTGTACGCTAGATGGCGGAACTAAACGCTGCACTTTGTGTAATTTAAGCGGAGAAATGTGTTAATTTAGTTGGATTTCATCTTTCCGCCGAGTGGAATCGAAGCCGAACTATTATGTTTGTGACGTCAAATTTACGAGATGTTCATGTGAGTATCTATGACATGATAAATTGGAAAAAAGAGTCTGACAGCTTCGTTGCCAGAGCGAAACCATGAAAATAAATTATTCCCTCGAGTGGGCATCGAACCCGTGGCCGTCGCACTTACAGCCGCTGCGCTACCACGGCCTCAACTAACTCATTACATTAAAAAGATTTATTAATTTATTTATTGTACTTATTGAAATAAGCTGCCCGCCCGCCCTCTGTGTAGAGAATTTGGATTGGTTGAAAATTCTTCCAATGAGAGTTCTTTCTAAAAAATGATTGATCCCGTCGTCATGGTGCGACTGCGAACGCGACGATTCTCACCTGAAGGAATAAAAATATATAATATTTTCATTTCCTCACTCTTATGACGAGGCAAAGAGCAGTGTTGAGTAGTTCCCTAGATAGGTAGGTACTGTTCTCAGGTCCCCGCTGCCTACCCTCGGAATATAGCGTGAAATTGAAGAAGATTGCCCGAGTGGAGATCAAACGAGCACCTATTATTCCACCGTACCACAACTACCACAGCGGCCTTGTCTATACGTTCCGCCACGTGAATGTAAAATGATGAAATACAGAGTGTCTTAACACTACTAGGCTTTGACTTCTTCGTACTACATAATAAATATGTTTAAATAAATAACAAATGAAAGAAAGATGCGGCTTTCGTGGTGCAGCGGCACGGTGATCGTAAACGCAACGTTTGTGGGTTTGATTACGATGAGGGGGAATTAATTATTTCCAGCTGCTAAGACAAAATGCGTCGTCGTAGAGGCATTGCATGTTGAGTCTTTGCCTCGTTACCAAAGCGGGGAAATGGAAATTAATAAATAAATATTTAATTTGGAGCGCCAAACGCTACAATAACAATAACTATTATAAGTAGTGCTATATAAAAATACTAGCGGACCCGAACGCGGCTACGCCCGCTTGAACTATACGAATATTTATTAAATATATTTATGAAATTATTTTCAGTTTTCAATAGAGAGATGCGTTAAGCAAGCTCATTTTGGGTGACGTTTTCTAACAACAAACTTTGCAAATCGTTGCTTAGCAACGGCGGTTGTTATTAACATGGCAGAATAAATTGCATGTCAAACTAATAAGTATTTTAATATATTGATATATATCGAAAATATTACAAATATGAGAAAAAAAGTATCCTATGTTCATCCCGAGACCCTCAAGTATCTCTATATGAGTATTTTATCACAATTACATTAGCGGTTTGGCCCTGATTGCGTAAAAGACAGACAGACAGACAGACAGAGTTACTTTCGAATTTATAATATAGGTATGGATAAGGCGTTTAGTAATTTTAACGCATTTCCCGGTTTTAGGGAGTCAGAATCTAGTTAAGTAACTCCTTGCTTTCTGCCCTTTTGCCCTGTTTTATCAATTTGCCTGATTTCATTTAAATTCGAGATTAAGAATACCTACCTATTAATAGGAAGGTAATTTGACAATATCAAATAATTGGGGATACTAACATTTTTACTTATTTTTTGTTACCTTCACGCTGTACCTACGTATCTGCTGCTACCTGCATGTTATTTTAATCACCATGTTATTATGAAACTCTGTTACGTGCTATTTAATTAAAGATACAATTAACGTGGTATGGCTTCTATATAATAAAATGTTCGTATATTATCAACTAGTGATTTTCTCGAACTTCATTTGCGTGGACTTTATAACCCTTGCCATGTTACTTACATTTTCTAGTCGCCGTGCGCAAGCAGGGGTTCATCGATGCGTAGGGATCCTAATTGACGTTTTCCAAAATAAAAATCAATTATTCATGGCTGCGTGTGGGAATCGAACCCACAATCATACAGCTTCACACTGTATCCCGCACACTGCAGGGAAGACAGAGAAAACCTCGTTTTAGGACATTCCGTTCATCACGACATTATGTTTGACTGTCAAAATTGAAACGTCTTAACCAACACTAGATTCACAAATACAAATAGGTCTTTATTAACAAATAAAAATAGGATCGTTAGACAACACACAATAAAACACCAGTCAAATTAAAAAATTAATTCATTTATTAAATTCAATCTTGTAAAATTTCTTCCGATCTGGGAAACTATAACAACTCGAACGAGCAACGGTCGACGTAACATACATACAACTGAAACAAAAGAAAAAAATATTTAAAAAAATATCAATTATTTTTCTAATTAAGTAGGCGAATAAAAGTAAGTTTTTTTTAAAAATTAGTATGTAATAACTAGTTTACTGTATACGCGATAGTTATTCTAACTCTGACTCGGGAGGATGAACTATATATATATATATATTTTTAAATGGGCGGAGTGGGGAGCGCAGTGGCTTAACACTAGGTTCCCTCTGCCTACCTTGCTGCAGGATACATCATGAAGCTAAAGAAAAACATGAAGCAAATCAATTTTATAGTCCAATTTATCTAAATTAAGAAGGTAAAAAATAAATATATTTACGAGGCAGTCGTTAACAAATTATATTTATACTAGCGACCCGGCTTCGGCAGCTTTAACTACTAAATTATTCATATAATGTATGTTTGCAAAGCACTTAAGATAATGTGAAAATTAATTAAACCCTAATGCAACCCGCATTTTCGTAGTTTCAATAAGGATTTTCCAATTGTTTTTAAAAAAAACACTTAAATAAATAACTAAGCAATTGTTTTTTTTTAACTCAAGTTATATCCCGATTTTCGCACATAGCAAGTGAGAGGGAACCTGGGAGCCCAGTGTTAAGACACTCCGTTCCCATAAAGATACTTCCGTATCGGACTTTCCCCGAATTCTGTAGGTATGTTGCGTATTGAGTGGCGGAAATCAACACCGCTTTTTTTCCAAAATTTTAAATATTTAATTTACTTGAATTGTTGAGTTAAATATAAAGTTGGCGGTAGTTTGATGTAATACTTATGTCAACTGACAGACGAATGCCACCTCAGACTACCCGTGACCACGTACTACGACCATTACCGCAAAGTGTTCCTAACCTAAATAGGTATATGCGATTAATCTGGTTAAATAGTTCCATTTAAATAGTCTTAGTCTTACCTTGAATGATTTAAAAATATATATTCAGTATTTTGAAGATTCTCAGGTCATAAGTGGCAGATTTCTTATAATAAAATATTTATTAATTTATTTAAGGTATAAGTTAAGTCCATATTCATCACCTTACTCCATAGCTGACACATCCATAGTAACATTAACATAACTGGCCCCCATGTTCTCCCTGTGCCGCGGCGACACCACGTGGCGTTTAGCATTCTCACTGTCTTCTACATCACTGACACACACACCACACTTCAACTTACCAAAATCATAATACGCATACTTATTACGCGACAACATATTTATATTATGCTTAAGTTCCAAATAAAATCGGAAAACATTCTCAGCTGTTGGTTTCTTCTCGAAATGACCGGCGAAAACCAAATGCGTGAGCAAAGAACGAATGGAGTTGAAGACACTTTTGCAAGGAATGCATGTGAACGTGGCACCTTCGGTGTGTAATATGTAGTTACCGTGCATGTATACACTTATTATATCACCTTTGTGGGCCTTCAATTTGGCATCGAGCACTAAGTTCTGATGCTCGATACTTGTAAATATATGCTGAATGGATTCAGCGAGATCAGTAAAGGATATCCCACAAAAATCACACTTGACGCCATCAGATTGGGATATTTTATGAATATCCAATAATTTTTGATCCGTATCAGGATATAAGGCAGAGCGGATCAACTTGGATATAGTTTCGACGTGCAAATTATTTTCAAAATGCTCCACAATCGCGGCGAATGATGGCAACGCAACGTAAGTAGGGCAGATGGAGCATACGTAAAAATTGCCGAAACTTGCAAAATATTCCGCTGGGCGACAGTGGTTTTTATACAACAAGTCCAACTTATGGGGCGCCGCGTTACGCAAATGCTTCTTCTGACGGATGTGATTGAACAGAACCTGTCTCGGACCTTTCAAGGTCATGTCACAGCAAGAGCAATAATTAGCGATCTTGCCCGAAGGTTTGATGAAGTTTTCTATGACCACGTGGTCGCGATTGTGCAGTGGTTTGCCAACACTGGCTAGGAATTTAGCCCAATCTAGGCTTTTTGGTCCCCATTCATCAGGCACTGATCCATCAGAGTTCTTCATAGTGCGATACAATTTGTCAGACAATCGTCCCAAATGATTCTCGTCTAGAATATGCATGATCACATTCTCGTTTGTTTCAATAAAAACTTTGCACAATGAACAGTTTAGGCCGTTCGTGTCACTAATAATACCATGATTATAGAGGAACTTCGTATTCATGTCTTTAATTTTCTCAATTGTCGAATTTTCCATTGAGAATTTTATATGCTTATCCGATTGCAGGATACAAGCGAGGTTGTGTATGTGCGTCTCACTGAACACATGATTCAAAACACTATCGTAACGGAAACGCAGTGTATAATATTCACATGCTATACAAAAAAATGCCAATTTCCCTGTACGGTCGTCCACTAGAGTCAACAGTTTGTGATCAATCAATAGTTTCACGATATAATTCTCGATAGGACCGTAATAACGGTATTTTTTCACTTGATTCTTAATAGGTCTCTCCGGAGGTTGCTCGGTATCCTCGTTATCAAAGTTCTTATTAGCATCAGCCGCAAAATTTTGATTCACGTTATCCTTAATGCTCATGATTATTGGCGCTACTGAACCTGTTTGGGTGGAGAAATCGATGGACGAAATGTCCTGGCATAGTTTCATGTATGACGTTTGGTAAAACTTAATAGCTGCGTCGATGCTAGCCTCAGAATTATCTGGCAAGTGGCGGATCAATGAAGCTTCAAGTTTCCCAGAAAACATCTTATCGAGCTTCTCCGTGGGTTTAACCATTTGCAATATTTGTTCAATATTCGCTCCGCCCTCTCCACCTTCCATGGCGGAAAGACGTCTGGACATTTTAGGTAAGATTATTGGTTCTGCGACGTCAATACTTTCCCTTTTCAACTTCGGCAAATGCACCTCCAAGTTAAAATGCTTTTGGAGCGACTCCATTAGCGGAATTTCATCGTTTAACTCAATTTCTACGTTACAGTCTGTACAAATGTGGACTTGTTTCGCAGTGTCGGCTATCAAAAATTCAGTTTTCAATAACTCGGGCACTTCACTAACGGGAAGACTGTTGAAGCGTTGTCTTTGGAGGTTACTCTTCTTTTCAGTCGTAAATATATATTCGACTTCAACGCCTTCCCGTCTTTTGAGGAAGATTTTTCTATGGGTTTCATCCAAATCCCTCAGGTAGCGCAAAACAACAGCGTTTTTCTGAGTGATCGGATTGTTTATCACAAATTTAAAATGCTTAGCCAACTTTTTTATTTCATCCAATTTTCTGAACGACAAAACGGATAATTCGGATACGCGTTTGCATATATCCTCGATACCGTCCTTGGTTTCAGACATTTTGAATAAATGTTTATAAAAACTTTCTATACAATGATTTATTGGAAGACCTATCTCGGTATGCCGAGAATAATAAGCCTGTGCCAATTTTTTTAATGGCGTGCAGTTCTGCCCGTACGGTGTGTAATTTGTGCGTTTTTTTGGCCTGGAAGAGGTTGTATTTAATTTTTGTTTGAACTGGTTTGATCTGGAGACTATCACCGCATATCAAGATCTGGAATTAGAAAAAATAAAAAACATTATTATATAGACAAAGTTATTACTTTTTATGTCGAATTTACGAAACATTGCATGCTGAGTGGCGGGACTTAACGCCGAGCTTTGTCTTGTCGTCAGAATGAGATTTTTTTTTTTTCTCAGATTTATCTGCAATCAATACGTTCAGTACTTTTAGCAGATGCGATGAAGGTGTGAACGAGGAATTGAAAATAATTTATTCCTCCGAGTTAGAATCGAATTCACAACCATCGCGCTTAGTCAGAGGCTTTGAGGCTGCGCCACGACAGCTTCAAAGTTAAATAATTTTATTCAAAATAAGAAGTAACATGCTTCATTTTTTTTAACGTCAAATAATGTACCACCAGCTCACAAAAGTGAATGCCTCAGACCTGAGAAGAACCGGCGCAAGAAACTCAGCGGAATTTTTTTTAAATCAATTATACAAAACACATTTTAACATTTCTGACGATGATACTTTGAAACAGAGAGCTCTGGAGAGAGCATATCATCCCCAAGACGTGTCATCATTTATGTAATCATTAATTTGGTAGTGATCTTTAACACACAAACGTCTTTTCACAACTCTTTTAAATTGTGATATAGAACATTCTCTGACGTTTTCTGGTATCTTATTGTAGAAGCGTACACATTGTCCCATAAAAGAATCACTGACTCTATGTTATCGGGTTACAGGTGTGATAAGTTTACTTTAAATCATCAATTTTGGTAAAATCATTAATATTCTTCTTAACGAATATAACATGTTCAAAAATGCATTGAGATGCAACTGTCAATATATTATTTTTTAGCAAAACGAAGGCTGTCTCTGAATAACAAACTCTATAAAAATCATAATAATCACAGATAAAGCAAACATTGAAAGTATTGATGACTAATTATACTATTTTTGAAAGATATATATGTTCATCATATGTATGTCACTATAATATGCTCTCCTACCAACACATAGTGCCACAGTATCTGACCTTCCACATGAGGATTGTGGGTTGCATCCTCGAGTAATGATTATATTTAAATTATTTTCATGTCCCAAGTTCTCGTCCCACTTCGTTTAAGAGGTCTCTCTTAATGGTAAGTAATATGGAGAGCAGAGTGTCTTAACACTAGTTTTTGCCTGCCCTCCTAAAAGTGAGAAAGAGAATGTATAAAATAAAAAAATGTAGAAAACCTATAAAATCCAAGAAACATATGTGAATTTGCCTTTATTATAATTCTTAAGTTGGTTAATTAATTATAAATATGACATCATTTTCCATAACACAATACATTAAAAAATGTGAAGCGATTTTAGCGTTTACTATCTCATTCTCATATATGAAAATAGGTTAGAAAAACAAATAAATATTAATTGTTCCAAGTTTGTAGCTAATCTATATATATAAAATCGAAAGGTCACTCACTCATCACGAAATCTCAGAAACTACATGTGCTAGGAATCTGAAATTTGGCATAGGAGTTACTTATAGGACGTAGGTGCTCGCTAAGACGGGAATTTGCAATATTCGATTTCTAAGGGGTTGTCTTTGGGGTTGAAAGTTTGTATGAAACTTCGTTACTGCAAATGCTAAGAGTCTCAAATTTTGCATGGACGTCACTCTTGGAGACAGAAATTAATAATAACGTAGTTCACGCAGGCGAAGCCGCGAGTGAGCCGCTAGTATGATATATAAATATTAATTGTTCCAAGTTTATAGCTTTATGCCGTTAATTCGTATTTCAACATTTATTAAGAGAAAATATTTAAAATTAATACATTTAATTAAATTGTTTATTAAAGGGTACAATTAAAAAAGTATCTTATAAAACATATACTAAAAAATGTGATACATTAATACAAATAAAGTAAAGACTTTTTTATATGTAACATGTCGATGTTAACAAAATTATAATGTTATAACTATAAATAGTATACTTAAAACTGGTTTCCTGTGCTTACTTGAAGTTATAATTAATGTTAAATTACTAAATTAATCTCATGTTAATAACTGTGGTTGTGGATTTGATTCCCATTCAGGGGAAAAAATATTTAACATTTTCATTTTTTCGCTGTGATGACAAGGGAAAGGACAGCGTTGGGTTCCGCCTTCCAACACACCATGCAGAATTTGCCAAAAATTGGGGAAAGTCTTTACGCAAACTTCCCAGGTTCCCTCTGCCTACCCTGCTAAGTGTGGGATACAATAAGCTATAAAATGAAAAATAATAAACATCTTTTGCATATAAACTAAGTATGATTATTACAATTAACAAATATTAATTTATTATTATAAAGTTTCCGTAAATATTGAAGGATATATTAATATTAGTAAATAATAATTGTATTATTTACCTCAAAATAGAAACCATATTGTATTTGTTTATTTATTTTCCTGATGCCCTTACATTGCATTGTTATTTTTTATTTTTATTATTAGACTAGCGACCCTCTTGCGGCTTCGCCCGCTTTAACTACTGGATTATTCATGTAATGTGTGTTTGCAAAGCACTTAAGATAATGTGAAAATTAATTAAACCCTAATGCAACCCGCATTTTCATAGTTTCAATAAGGATTTTTAATTGTTTTACACAGCAAGGATTTTTTAGTAGGTACCGTAATTTTAAATCTGTGCTACTAATCTTTTCAAGTACTTATTAAAATATATTTAAATGACTATTTTAAGATAGTTAAATGACTATTTTTAAACGGAAGAAATTATAAATAAAAACCTACCTACCTACCTAATAACTACTACAAAAAATGTGAAACCAAATATATCGCGCTTAAATAATACATTCAACTCCAATTGTCCAATACGTGCAAACGCATCTAACTAAACTTTCGTTGCTTTAGAGGCAGCCGGGTTTTTTCTTTTCGAGCTTGTGGTTAATGCTGAAGGGGGTATTGTCTCTGATGAAAGGCAAGCACGACGTGGCTGCCTGTGAGGAAAATTAAATAGAATGCATCGGCCGGGAATCGAACCCGGGCCGCCCGCGTGGCAGGCGAGCATTCTAACACTGAACCACCGATGCGTGTTAGGCAAGCGGGCACGGCGGACGCATGGCGAGTGGCGAGCCGTTTCGCAGCAAGTATTTTTTGATATTGTAACAACTTCTAAAGTACTTATTAAAATGAAAAACAGTAAAAGACAGTTTTGGTCTACATTAAATGGCCAACGTAACTAATATACTTATTCATATGCTGAGAGTAAGGGATAAGTGAAACTTGAGTAACATACAGCTGATGTGTCAACGGCGGGATGTGTCAACAATTAAATGCGTTTTTCTGTAAAACTATTCGCAATTTCGAAATATTGTAAAAAGCTAATTTTATCTTCGTTTAACGGAGAAAATTAATAAAGTATTTTAAAGGATAAGGATTAATATCATTATGGAAAAATATCCCTCACAATAAAAAATATATTGAAATTATTATTTTTAGACAGAAATATGATCACTACACATTATTCTTAAAAGATACGAATATGCTCTCGCGGACTTTTTTGTAGATCTTATTGAGAGGAACAATACTCCAGTACATTTTTTTCATGTAGTACTTACCATTAGAGCAGCGCATGCGCGAAAGTGTCTCAACGGGTAGGACTTTATACACATTTATCGTATTTATGTTAATTTACATAAGAATGTACAAATAATAAACTATATATAAACCTTCTACGAAAAACACTCGACTTAATGGTGAAGACCGCATCAAAATCCGTTGGGTGGTTTAGAAGAAGAGTTAGAAACAACAGACAGACACGAAAAGCGACTTTGTTTTATAAGATATAGGATAGGATAGGATAGGATAAACAAGTTGACTTTTTAACAAACAAAAAGAGTAAGCTGTTAGAATATATGAACTGTCTTATATTCTAATAGCTTATTTCTATTGCAGCTGCAGATAGATGTCTTAAAATAAGATTGGTTTCGGTTCCCTATCCCCAACTGCTATGTGCAGCATGAAGCTAAAAAAATACTAGATTCTCTTTACCTAAACTGCTGAACAAGTATAAGATGTTTTTTGTATAAGTCACTGTTTTTTATTATTAATTACAAGGTCAAAGCCATAAAGAACAAAATCTCAGTTAAATAAAAATAAAAAAAAACAACTAATTAGTTAAAACAGTCAAAACATCCTCAATTATTATGGAAAACAAGACAACACACTTACATTTTAGTTTTTTTATTTAAAAACATAAAAACTTAAATATTTTTATTTTGTAATTATGTTAGTTTCACTCCATATCCTACACACAGCAGGGTCGGCAAAGGGAACCTAGTGTTAAAACACTCTATTCCCATCAAGACACTTCTATTTTGCCTTAATCTTTTTTATTTAATGAAAGGTAATTAAGCAAGAATTTAAATTTCCTTATTGACGATTATAGCAGTGTTAAATCAATTGTTTTGTATTTTTTCTGTAATTACATACATAATTGGTTTATGAAATATATATAATGTTATATAAAATACAAAAAATATTTCAGGTGTAAATGCGTCATGTGAGGGTTTAATTCCCGCTGGGGACTGACTGGTCTCATGATAAATCAAGGCCTTAGGTCAAAACTCAACTTAAACATAATGGCTTGGTTAAAAATTTTTTAGGTTAAGTATCACTGATTGTTGTGGAGGTCAAGTATCACTGATTGTTGAACAGGTTGTGAGTTTGAGTCCCACATGATGGAAATGAAATATTTTATATTTTAAGTTTCTCTGCACTTTCGCTTTCACAACATTGAGTACCATTCGACATGCAATGCACTATATGATTCACAATAGGGCAGAAAGTGGAGAACACAAATGTCTTAAAACTAGGTTCCCAGAATCTCTTCTCCCTAAACCTAGAAACTTTATGTCTAGACATTCCATAGACCTTTTAATAATTCAGTATTCATTTTTTTTTATATTTTCGTTTGTTTTATCTAGGTATGCAATAAAGAGTTTCTATTTATCTATCTAATTACATGTGAAATTAAATATTCTTTAATCTGGAAATCAAACCCACAACCACTGCATACAGTCAAAAAACTAGTCAATAAAATTTGACCTATTGTTATAACAATCATAATAAAGACATGTTAGAAGATAATATTACTAATTACAAAACAAATAAATAAATTATTTATAATCTTCACCAAAAAGAAGAAAATATTTAAGTAAAAAGAAACGAGTGTGAAACGAAGGACATGAGATAAGTTAGAGCAAACTTCTGGAATAATGTAGTAGGCAGGTACATACTTTGTATAATTTATAGCACTATTTGTTTTATACCTATATAACGTTAAAAGCCATTTTTAAACCAAAAAGCTTTTAAATAGCTAAGTAATTGTCACAAAATTGTATTTTAAATTAGAGTTTATATTAAAATACTATTAATTTCCATGAAAACAAAGAAAAAAGTTCAACATCAGAAATAAGGTTATAATGATGTTGCAATTACTTAAATGTTTAAAATTGAAAATTATAATAATTAATATAAAGAATTTTATGTAGAATTCAATTATAATTACCTTGTAATCTTGATTTTGTGCATGGCAGTGTTAACCGCCTATAAACGTACGGGCACTCGGTGACAGTCCTGTGATGACATGATAGATAGGATTTAGGAAGAACGATAAAACACAGATAATATATAAATATTGAACACAGATTATATATGCAAATTATTGCATTGATTTTTTAGTTTCAAGCTATATCAGACAGATTATATTAATAAAAAAAGAGCACGGCAAGTGCTTTAACATTGACATCACATTTTATATTATAACTAGCAGACCTGCGCAGCTTCGCCTGCTTATTTCGACCCTTAGGAGTGACTTCTAATAAACCATGAAACACGTGTTTAATAAAATATTTTGAGAATCTAAATTTAAAATTTTATAAAAATCGATGGCGATTTAAAGATTTTTCCATACAAACTTTCAACCCCCAGATTCCAGATTAAATGCGCAAACTTTTAAAGTTACTTGCAAAAACAGTGTAGTACATTTTTTTTATAGTACAGTCGGTTAAAGTTACACACAGGGTGTCGGTTTTTCAGATATTTTTAAGATCAATATAATATGAAAAAGACATGATTTTTTTAAATATATTTTTCTCATAACTGTCACGACTTGGTCTATCACCTGTTTCAACTCTATACTAGATTCCAAGAAATACAATAGAATTCTATTTTCTTTAGTGCTTGATTGTTTGTCTGGAGGATAACCGAACTGGACGACGCAGGATTAGAAGATCAAACTTGGGTAGTTTAAAGGAGTTTCCAAACACCTCAAGTTTCTTCAAAAATTGAAAAAAATGGAGGATAGAGAGCAATGCACACAGTTACTCAATAGAAGGCACAGAGCAATAACAATACGGCCCTATAAACACAATATTATATATAATATTTCTCCAGATTTTTGAAATATAGAGGTGTCGAATAAATAAAAAAATTGTGACATTTATTTGTTAATCCAATGGCTCTATAGTTTGTAGCTAAGAGAACTATTTACCGTATAAAATTGAAGAATTGCATACCTAAAGGCATTAGGCAGCAACTATTGTATAACTACATATAGCATATATATTTGGTTGGTTCTTTAAATCTGGCGTTCCGAGCGTTCCGAGCGTTCCGAGTTTCTGAGCGTGCCAGTTGAGCACATATCACTTCGCCAATGTCACGTTGTATGGAAAAGACACGGAGGAGGTTTTACCGTACAACCTCTTTCGTGAGTGCTCCATTCAACGTGACACTGGCGAAGTGATTTTGTGCTCAACTGGCACGCTCAGAACGCCATAATAGAAAGAACAGAACAGAACGGAGGAGGTTGTACGGTAAAAAATATACGGTACAATATATATTTATTATCTGTGTATATATATTTATTATCTGTGTATAAAATTTACAAAAAACTCCAACGTGAATTTGACAGTTTGTTTATTTATGGACATCTTGATTCTCGACGTTTTGTACTTACAAAACATGAAAAACAAAAAAAATATAAAATCATAATCAATGTTAGCAATGTTTATTAAAAATAAATATCTTAATTTCATTTAAAAATAAATTGGCTACAATGGCGGAAATTCAATATTATATCGACAATGATACTATTTGCAGCATTTGTTACGCCGAATTTCTAGATATTGATGATTTAAAGCTGCATACGATACAATACCATTTAAGAAATACAAATAAGAATAGATTTTGTAAATTGTGCTCCATCATATTCGCCAGCATAGATGACTTCGCTTTACACATCAGAAACGATCACTTAAGTGACCTCAAAAGCTGTAAATACTGTTCTAAAATGTATATAAACGTAAATTTTTTATTGGAACATGAGAAAAGGCATAAAAATGAGGGGCATTATTTTAAATTGTGTTGTTCCCAGTGTGAAACCAGCTTTGATAATAAGAGTGATTTGGAGAATCATGAATATGATAATCATAAGGAATCGGATGATGGTATTATGTTACAACACTGCTTTGCCTCTTTATCAGCACTAATTAACATGAATATAAGGAGGTTTCTTGAAGTATCTCACAGAGACTGTCTATATGTTTGTGCCATATGTGATATGTCGACTCAAGAATGTTCCCTCTACATACAACATTTAAAGAAGAGTAAATGTCAATCATATGCTTGTAATGACTGTTACAATGTATACACATTGAAGAGAGCTCTCCGAGAGCATTGTGGGCGACATTTACGGGCTAAAAACTTTAAATGTCCAAAATATAAGAAACAATGCTTAAAATGTAGTAAATATTATACTACTTTTGATTTAAAAAGGCATTTGAAAGACTGTAATATCATAAAGTGTAGACAATGCCCTCTGAGATTTGATAGTGTTAGTGGTTTAGCAAATCATGTCACTATACACTCACAAAAAATACCAGCACAGTTTATTTCATGCAAATACTGTAGAAAACCAGTTATTGGAATGAGTGCATTGGAAAAACATATAGAACGGACACACAAACATAATCTACATTTATATAAATATAATTGTATTTACTGCGACATTTCTTTTAAACATCCAAAACTATTATTTGGACATTTCTACACTAAGCATAAAGATATACAGCCTTATACATGCAAAATATGCAGTAAAAAATTTAGACTTAGAAAAACATTTACTCTTCATATAAAATTGGATCACAAAAGTGTAGGATTTGTTGAATTCGATGATAATTTTCATGTATTTTTCACAGATAAGAAACCAACTAATAATGAGAGTAACTTAAAAATTAAGGAAAACTTTGTAAACAGCTTAGATTTAATGAAAAAGTCTAGTTCAGAAGAACAAGATAAAGTACAGACTAATATGTTAGACAAGGCAACAAATGAACCAAAATTATTAAAAAATAATAAAGGATCATCAGAAATAAAAACAACTACAGATATTGTAGAAATTTCTAGAACTGAAAGTATTAAAAATATAATAACAATTGATAATACAGAAGAATGTGAGAATTCATCGAGACATGAATATGTTTTTAACTGTTCTTTATCAGAAGAGAATAAAAGTAAAGCTCTAGATATAGTAGAACGCGATGATAAAAGAGCATCACCAGAAGAGCTAGTATTTGAAAATATTGAAATTTTAGAGCCAGAAATAATAGAATCTGATCCTGACACCAGTTTGATAATGGTAAGAAAGAAACGTAAATATAGAAAAATTAAAAGTAAAACATCTACAAATGAATCGAAATTAAATTTGGACGATCCTTCCGATGATTCTGATATACCACTAGTGAAGTTTGTTAAAGAAAAGAATGAGAAAATAAAGGAAAGAAGAAAAGCTCCATGGAATATATGTCCCGCAAGGGTTCCAAAGTCAAAAAAGTTTATGTGTTTAAAATGCAATAGAAACTGCTATACCTATCAAAATTATGATCGACACATGAATATGCATACGAAGAACAAAAACAAATCGTGTATAAAATGCGTTAGACAATTCAAAACAACGGAAGATCTAGTTCATCATATAAAAACGGAACACGCTACATCTAGATTAACGGAAACGCTAAAGAAAATGTTGGATCAACGGAGAAAAGATGAGCACGAGATCTACATATCTGAGAAATTTGTCCAAACAATGCATAAAGTGTCGGTAGCGAAGAATATTTCTCAAGCGACTATCACAAGAGTCAACAATAGGTTATCTGTTAAGAAATTTTGGGAGAATTTCACGCCAGATAACGATGGGAAGAAAGATGCCCAGATTTCTATAAGACAAGTGTCAGATAAACGTGCTGAACCGTTGATAAAACTAACTAAATTTAATCCGGAGCCACCTACGCGAGGTCCGCCAAAGTTAAAAATGCCTTTGAAGTATACAGACAGTGCCACGGAACAAAATAATGTTTCGATTAAATTAGTCTACTGCGACTTAGCACCGTCAGTTCTGAATTTCCACAACGAAATTACTATAACCGACATAAATTATAACGAAATAGAAAATCAAAACAATAAAGATATACCTGAAATCGCCCACGAAATTATGCTCGAAGAGACCGAAGTGAAAAATGTTAAATATATCAAAAAAACAGTTATTCTAAAAGATTTGCTGAGATATAATAATGTAAAGATCGGCCATTTGGCACCTCAAGCACCTTATTTCAAAATTGTTAGCATCGACGATGTTTTACAACACACAGAGGGAAAAGCTAAAGAACCGGTACAACCCGGTAAAGTGGTTTTACCGGACGGAACTAAATTAGTAAACGTAAACCCGTTGGCCCATCTGTTAAACAATAAAGATATCAAAGAGATATGCAAGTCGACTTTGAAGTCTAAATCAACGGCAAAAGTCCAAAATTTTAGCGAAGCTATTGTAAAAGCTATGACACTTTTAGATAAACCGGCAAAGAAGAGTGGTAAGAGAGTGGAGAGTGTTGATCCTATTGAAATAGATTAATGTAAAAGCGTTAACTTGAAATGAAGAAATGCTACCCTCCTAGGAGATCAGTTATCTGCAGCAGTCTGCTATTCTGTAAGTGTAAAAGAAGGTGTACAAATTAAAGAGGGCTCTTGGATTTCTGTTACTTGACTGACTTTTATTGAAATTTAAATTGTAATGTTTAAAATTATGTTATGTAATTATTATTAAAATGTAAATAATTTAAATTAAATATTTAAGTTTTGTCTTTTGTTTTATTTATTAGATACAAACCTAAGAAATATTCGATCTATAACTACAAATAATTATTTTTTTGCGGTAAATAATAAAAAGAAAAGGTAATGGTGTATTACAGAGGGGTCTGCATATATATGTGTATTTCGATGGTTGCCAAACACTTGGTTATAACGTTTTATAAATAGATGAAGTCTCCGCCTCTCGGCCAGCGATAGAGAAACGAGACACAATCGACATGAGCATTTGTCTTTCCTCCATCCGAACAAGTGAATTGTTTTGTCAACTGTTTATAAAGTGAAGTGAAAAGTGAATGTGGTTTCCATTATTTATTACAAAATAACACAGATGGTAGGATCTTAAACATCACACATGTACTTATATAAGTTGTAAATAAATTTAATAGTACATTGTTATTTTTATTTTATCTGTATAATTGAAGTAAAAACTAAATAAATGATTTCTTTTTCGAAAAATATATATTTTTCAATTATCTCCTTTGTATTACTTATACAAAATAATGGTAATTCAATTCACAATAGTAAGCAATATTTCATTGTTGTTTTATGACGTTATCACGTAAAATTATCGTCCGTAAACCGATTATAGATAACCAGTTTTCTTTTCAGCTTCACGCATTATCCCGCACATAGCAGGATATGCAGAGGGAGCTTACTCCGCTTTCCCTCACTGCCGGAAATAAACACCAAATTTCGTCTATAAGAGCGAGGAAATAACAATCATTGAAATATAATCGTTCCTCTGAAGGGGGATCCGTATCTCGTCGCATTGTCACTCGTAACGTTAGATTAAATTGACATAAAAAGGAATCGCATGTGCAGTCATAATTGTTTTTGTCGAAATTAGAAATATTATTTCGCTTTTGGGACTAAGATTAAAATAAAACACAATTTACTTTTATTATATTACAGAAGTATCTACTCGTATTTAAAGAAGAGTACATAGGAAAATGTATTTTTATGAATATATTAATATTGATAGTTCGGGGGTTCAAATCCTTTAAAAGTAGGCACTAAATTTCTATAAGATTTAGTATGTGCTTTAGTAATCAGTCAGTGTAGGTTATAGAAAATAAGAAATACATGTAAAAATATTTGAAAAATTACATTTTTTTTCAGCTTTACTCACGAATAGCAGGATAGGCAGAGGGAACATAGTGTTAAGACACTATTTCCCGCGCATTACACAAATTTCGAGACGTTGCGTGTCTGGTGGTGGAACTCAACGCAGCACTTTGTGTTTTTACCAGAGCGAGGAAATAATCTAAACGAAAAATAATTAATTCCCCTGATTGGACATCGAACACACAACTGTCGCGCCCACTTTAGAAACATTGCGCGTTAGCTGGCGTATCTTAACGCTGCGTTTTGTCTTTCACATAATAAATTTACAGCAAAAAGTTTTCAAATTCATGACATTGGTTGTTAATCGGTTGTATATTAACAGTTGAAGTCGGCAGTTGAACCGAGCTATCATTTTTATGGTTATTCTTCACATAATATTCGAAAGCCAGGTTTTGTATGGAGTTCATTAACATTTCTCTATCTTCCTCGCTACTTATTCTTCTTATTTTAGTAGCTAATAGACAAGCAAAATGATCATATTCGTCCAATTCCTGCTTCTTCTGATGATTTTTACAGCTGGAGCCGGTGGAGCTGATGCTCGAGCTGCTCTGAATATGCTCTGCATCATCAGCGCTCTTCCGTTTGTAGTGATTGTTGTTATCCATCAAGAGTTGTTCGTAAGTTTCGTTAGTTATAGGGAATTGATCTTGATGGTCGAATGTCGTTTGGTTTGTTTGAGATTTTGGGGAGTTTAATATGGTGTCTATTAGAGTGTCGCTGTCGTTGTCGGAGTTGTCTGGCTCTGGCGACTGGAATTAAACATTGGAATTTATTTTAAGAAGGTTTTAGGATTCTAAATAGTTAAAATTTTTCTTGGTTTAAGTCGTGTAGTGGTCAATTAAGTGTATCATTGACACTGTACCAGAGGCCAGTCGTAGCGCAGAGGCACAAAGTGTGACTGTAAACGCAACAAAAAAGTTAAAAAATTAACACTGTAGTATCGGTATCTGTTAATATGTTATTTTTGACTCCATGTTGTATCCCGCATAACGAAAGGTAGGCGGAGGGAACGTAAACAAACACCGCCATCATGCTTCTCCTAATTCTTCTATTGTGTAACGTTAAGCCGAGTATGTCAGCCAAAGCCATGCCAGCCAGCCAGTCTTGCCCGCCATAGAGCCGAGCCAGCCTATGCCGACATTGACAGTTGCCATGCCAGCTAGCCAGTCGTGCCCGCCATAGAGCCGAGCCAGTCTATGTCAATGACAGTTGACGTTTCATTGTCCGGAGAGTGGGAAGAAGTGTATAAATTAGCTGTGTAACGCATTCGGAGTTGATTTTGTATCGTGTACGCTTGTAAGCCGAATCTCTGTCAAAGCTTATAACGAAATATAAGAAGTGTTGATTCATCGGTGTGTTTTTATTTCCCTTCTGTTTCACTCAGAAGTGGGATGAAGCGCAATCGCTCGGATAATATCGGCAGAGGCGTCCGCCGTGCAGAAGAGCTGCCTACAAATCAAGAAGAATATGAAACGGATAACGATAATGACGTGTCACCGCCACCCGCCAGAAAAATGTTAAAACATCTGCTAGTGAACGAGGTCGACAGGGCGATACGTGATCTTGATCAAGAGTTCGGTCGAGCGAAGAATCATCGTGCAGCGTCGCTGATTCCTGAATTTGATCCCGAAGGCGAAGATTGCACAGTGTCAACGTGGCTAAAGAAGATTGAACAGCTTGGAGATATACACAATTGGAGTGACGACATTAAATCATTTTATCTGCAAGACAAACTTCACGGTCAGGCTCGTAAATGGTACAATAGACTCGACGAATACAATTATACGTGGGGTGAATGGAAACAAATGTTATTGCGAGCATTTCCCAAACATCGTGATTATAGTGCCTTATTGGACGAGATGATGCAACGAAAGAAATTGCCCAGTGAGACAATGACCAAATATTACCAGGACAAAGTGGCTATGTGTTTTCGGTGTAAACTATCGGATAGTGCTAGTGTTTCGTGTATTATTCGCGGTCTACCCCCCTCGTTGCAACCTAACGCACGTGCATTCCAATGTGTACGACCAGATGAACTTTATGAAGCTTTTCTTTGTGCTCTCGACGACTATCGTGGATCGACATCTGAAGTTCGAGTTCCCCGCAATGAGCTCAAACAATTACAACCTGTAGAGAAGGAAATCAACCCAGACATTGACCCGTGTCCTCGTTGCAAAAAGGTAGGTCACCTATTACGTAATTGTACACTACCAGATCAACGTATTTGTTTTAAATGTGGGGCTCAAGGTCATATTGCTACTCATTGTCAGAGCTCTCAAACTAATCGCGAGCCTCTGAAAAGTAATAACAATGTTAAAGACATTAAATTGCTACAAAATTATGATAATACTTACAAGGTAGTAAAGGTTAACGGGGTATTTGTAAAAGCCTACGTAGACACCGGGAGCCAAGTGAACGTTATGCGTAACCAAATAGCTAAGTTGCTTTCTCTTGAAGTTATACCTTCACGAACAATTTTAAAAGGATTTTCTCCTTACAAGCCACGGTGAAGTGAAATTCGACCTTGATATCGATAACATTCTTATACCATGTAGCGCATACTTGACAGATGTTGAGATGGGAGACATTGACCTATTGATCGGACAGCCAGTGATTAACTCTGATAATATGTCGCTTATTGTAAGCAACGGTACAGCTACACTACACAGACAAGATCCTGACTTCACAACTGGAATTAATGTCGAGGAAGATCCTCAGAGGTTTAAAGTGTTGACATCATGCCAAGAGACATTGTCACCCGGAATTTCAATTATAAAAATTCTTGTCCCTGGAAATGACAAGAATGTAAATGTCTGCACGGCCGCACGTCATCATGATTTGCAAGGCGTGTGTTATTCATTACCCGCCACTTTACTCCGAGGAAGCCAGGGTTACATGAAAGTCATGAACAACGGTGACAAGGACATTGTGTGGGAAGCTGGACAAGTTCTGACCCGAGCAGAACGGTGTGAGGAACCTACTACAGCCAGCCAGGTTAGTTGCAAAGCCATGCTATTATTTTCTAGTTTGCCTATTTTATCTCACATGCTTAGTTTGTGTAAAGTGTCCAGTTTGTCAGATAGGGATAAATCAATAAATATGTTAAATATTTTTGATAGTAGTAATAGCAATACTTGTATAGGCGGCGTATTATTAAACGATATAAAAATAGGGAATGTAAATGATAACCAACGTCATAATTTATTAAATATTTTATTTCAATATCGAGATAGTTTTCCAAGTAGTATTAAAGATCTCGGCTGTACTAAATTAATACAAATGGAAATAAGACTTTATCACGATCAGCCTATATATCGTCAACCGTATAGGTATTCCCTTAGTGAACGCGAAATAGTAAAATCTAAAGTTTAGAGTTATTAGGCGCAGATATTATTAAAGAATCCGAATCTATTTATGCTTCCCCGGTAGTGTTAGTGAAGAAAAAGAATGGTTATGGTAGGTTATATATAGATTACCGTGCGCTCAATGCTGCAACAATAAAAGTTAAATATCCGTTACCTAATATTGAAGTTCACATATCTAAGCTAGTACTTATCTAAGACACTTATAAAACAGCTTTTATTTGCCAAGAGTGAGTGATTTGAGTATTTAAGAGTTCCTTTTGGTTTAGCCTATTCTCCATCCGTATTCATGCGTTTAATTAATAATTTTTTTTAAATAAATTAACGTTAACTCAATTCAGAATATGTTATTTCAGTGTCAGTTCCGCAAATGAGATTTTAGCATTTTTAGATGATATTTTACTACCCTCGGTTGACATTAAATGTGGATTTAAAATATTGGAGATTGTTTTATCTAAGTTTCGAGCGAAAAATCTTAAATTAAATATGAAAAAAATGTGCATTTTTACAAGACAAAGTGATGTATTTAGGACATGAAATTTCTGAGGATGGAGTCAGACCATCCGAGTCAAAAATCCTTAACCGCAGTTTCTCAGTTTCCGGTGCCTAAAACCGTTCCCGAAATACGGCAATTCATAGGTCTTTGCAGTTACTTTCGGAAATTTATTTATAAATTTGCACAAATAGCCCGCCCGTTAACCGATCTTACAAAAAAAAAAATATGTCCTGGGTATGGAATACAGAGCAATCTAGTAGTTTGGAAAAATTAAAAATGTATTTGTGTTCCAAGCCCGTATTGGCACTTTATGATCCCTCACTTCATACAGAAATAAATACAGACGCGTGTAAAGTTTGAATAGCAGGCATATTATTACAAAAACAATTGGATAAATCGTTATATCCCATTTTAGCCGTGTAACCTCTCCCGAGGAAAACATATATCATAGTTATGAGCTTGAAACACTAGCAGTGGTAATAAGTCCAGGTACGACGTACCGGTCTCGGATAGGGTAGAAGAACCGATTCAGGTTAGGTGAACTAAAGCAAGACAACGTATAGTAACTTTGATAAACGTCGTAAAAATTGTAATGTTTACCGAAAGGGTGACTTAGTTCTCTGGAAGCAAGCTCCTACTAGTAGCGCTGTTAGTGTTAATTGAAAGTTAGACATCTATTCAGGGCCCTATATCGTGATTAGAGTTGTTGGCAATGACAGATATAGGATTAGAAGTATCAAGGGGTTAAGAGGGGTATAAACATTTCGTAGGGTTAGTGTCCGCCGATTTTATAAGGCCATACCGCAGTGTAGCTTCTATATCTGATAGTGCCAGCAGTTCTGATGACCACAGATGAGGCACAGAAGATCTAATGTTTTACTTGAAAGTTAACCATATTATTGTGTTCCCATTGCGGGAGCAATTGTTACAGGATGGCCGATTGTAACGTTAAGCCGAGTATGTCAGCCAAAGCCATGCCAGCCAGCCAGTCTTGCCCGCCATAGAGCCGAGCCAGCCTATGCCGACATTGACAGTTGCCATGCCAGCTAGCCAGTCGTGCCCGCCATAGAGCCGAGCCAGTCTATGTCAATGACAGTTGACGTTTCATTGTCCGGAGAGTGGGAAGAAGTGTATAAATTAGCTGTGTAACGCATTCGGAGTTGATTTTGTATCGTGTACGCTTGTAAGCCGAATCTCTGTCAAAGCTTATAACGAAATATAAGAAGTGTTGATTCATCGGTGTGTTTTTATTTCCCTTCTGTTTCAATTGAGACAACTTGTTGCGAGACGAAACTGAATGCCGCTTTGGTTTAGCAGACCGGATAATTACCGCAGAAAAAAATAATTCGTCTTTCCTGTTTTTGTAGGACAGCATCCGATTGTTAGTGAGTGTAGGTTTGATATCCACATGAGAAAAAAATATTGTTAAGAAACCGACGATAAGCGTTAAGAACAATAAGAAGTCTTATAAATAATAGGCTCTCTCTGACTATCAATTTATATGTGACACGCATAACATGTTATTTAAAGAGGATCTACTTTGTTTACATAGACTTTGAAAAATTAAAAGATTATGTTTTTGAAAGTCAAAAAGTATATTTTTCAATTCATTGTGTATGTGTGTTGAGTGGCGGTCAACTCAACGCTGCGCTCTGTTTACCAGAGCAGGGAAATGAAAATAATTGAAATATAATAATTTTTAATTTCGGTCTTTAGTTGCCGTACTCTCATACACAGGTCGAAGGAAACCATCGATTTTATCGAAAGCGAACCGGCTGTTGCCTTATGCAACAGGAGGCCGATTTTTGCATGTTTCTTCAATTTACTCAGATGATTCCTGTAATATGCTAACAAATGCGCTGTTTTTCGCAATAATTCATGTTGAGACACCTTGTAAGAGAGTGTCTCCATAATTTCCCTCCATGCTTCCTCGACAATTGATTTCTTTTTGCTGGAAGGTTCCTTTGGGTCCCATAAACAGGGTTCCATTTTGAATAGTTCTAAAAGTTAGATCTAGAATTTTCTCCTCTGTCCATTTCATTGTTTAGGTATATTGTTCCCGCCGTTCGGGGTTTGTTTGACATAAACTCTTTTTTGGGAGTTTTTTGTCTTTTGTAATTTGTTCACTTAATATAGTATAGATACTTATAATTTTTCATCACTTAAGTAAGTTGTCAATAATTTTATTTGCTTTTCTTTTATTATTTGTAAAAATTATATATCGCTTAATTAAAATATTCAAAGTACCTACATATATTCGGCGGTCCATTTATTTCATCTTTTATTCAACTTTTCCAAGTTGTCTTTGATAAAACTGCGTGTTTTTTTAAAGAGCCTAATTAGAAATACACATTATATTTACTAAATTTTTTGGATATTATAATCTCATAAAAGAATTATATACCTAGTCATAATAAAAGGCACAGTATAACTTTTTACTACTTTTCAGCGGAGCGTGGAGACCAGTCTCTTCAGAACGTCTCTTCAGGTACAGATTATGACTCACACATTTTATAGTAAAATTCCCATAACTCTAGCAATTTTCATCAAATTGACAACACTGACGATCTCTCCACTGCGCACGCGCGTAGAGTCGAGAGTATTTAACTAGACGCTATTACAAGTGCATAAGAACTGCATTTGCATATCGATTTTGTTTATGCAAGCCTATTTAATAATTGTTTTGTGTTATTGATTATTACGATATTGAAGATTGTACTTACCTGTAATTTGGGCTAGATTTTATTTCGGAAAAATATATTAAAATCGTATCGTCTCATTGTAAACGTGAAGGTGGTGAGTTTGATTCTCACTCAGGGTAACGAGTTATTTTTATTTCCTCTGTAGCTCTGGTAAGCAAAAGGAAGCGCAACGATGCCTCTATGCCTTCCTGTCAGCTTTCCTTAAAGTGTTAATAATGGGGAGTCCAATAATTTCTTCGACGGCGTCAGACTATCGGCAAGGTGGTCGGCCTCTAGGTCTTCTACCATCTACCTTGCCAACAGCAACCAGTTTGTCATGAGCTATGTGGCCAAAGGATGAGAGTATTCGTTGGTAACAGATAGCGGAGAGTCTGATTTGGAATTTCAGGATAAAGTGTACTCTCTAGCCAGCGGTGTTTCAAGTTATCAATAGTTCCGAAGAGTTTCAGATCGAACTCCAAAACAACTCGAAGAAATTAAGCACTTTAGGAAATCTAGCGAGCCCAGCTTTAATGATCAGCGCGCACTCCGCGCCATTATACTGAGGAGCTCTGGGACCTTACCTTTGGCGAAATTGGGACGGTTTTTGAACAGCTTAAAAACAATAAAGCTACGGGCCGAAATGTGATGAAATGTGGACAACCAGCTGGTCTAATACCAAGTTTGAAGTTGCCCAACGTGTTATGAAGCTTTGCTCGGACTTTCTGTGAAGGATATAATCACAAATGAGGTTATCTAGAAAAAACCAGAGCTACCAACGTTGCTCGCAGTAATTGTTTGTTGAAGAGGCATTGGGCAAGGCACGTCTGTCAAAGAACCGATGGCCGTTGAAGCAAACGAGTTGGAATATAAAAATATCACGAGTCGCCGGGAAAACACTCAAAACTATTTTGTTCGAGCATTTTATTTACACTCGTGTAGTATTTAGATTTTTATTCTAAATGGTCAATATCTCGAAAGCGATAAATATTTCAGATCATGCTATATGGGGTTTATATAAGAAAACGCAAACAATATTTCAAAATAATTTTATTACAATAACTCTTACCACAAAAAACATATTATTTTGACAGCTTTCAACTTAAAACTAAAACAAATAGTATTATAATATTAATAATTAATTACAATTCTATATATATTAATTACAGACTTGCTTGTGTTAATAAAGTATGCCTGAGAGTAGTAGGACCGTCTATTTTTATATATATTTGAATTTACCAGTTATTGCGATGACAGTATAAAACAGATTATTTGAGCCATTATAAGTTTTTATTTATTACGCTTTAAATAACATTGTCTCGCTCACTCTTACATTAAACGAACGAAACAGTTCCAATGAGAATGAGATCCAGTCGATCGTTGGCAATTATTATAGTTTTAAATATACATTTTCGTTTTGAGTTAAAATTTGCATTAAATTTAAATAAAAATGTTGTTTTGCGCCATTATTAGGCACGCCAATGTGTTAATTAAATAACATTTCAAAATTTTAAGAAATTATTAGTATTTTAATTGTGTAGCAGCGCGCAGATTTAGAAAGTTGAAATTTGATGTATTTTCTTGTTAGGACGTGTAAGGGAGCACCAAGAGAGAGCTCCAAGTTCTAAGGCAAAGGGCGAAAATTATTCTCTTTTTTACGTCTTACAGTAAAAGCAAATAAAGTTGCCAGGTTGGCAGGCCTGTATGGTTTGGCCTGTAATATTTGGTAATGGCAATAACTGGCACAATAAAATATACAAAGTCAAATTCGATATATTTAATTACCACACCCATAAATATTATGAACTTTATAATTAATCCTAAATGTCGTTTAAAATTAACACAACGAATTTATTCCAATGATGATTCTTAATGACATAATTTATATATTTTTTTATTTCATATCAAGGTCTCTTATCTATATTTGTATATAGAGATATTTTAATTAGATATTTTTTTCGGAATTAGATAATGTTGCTTATAATAGTCTAAATTATTATTTTAAAATAATTAAGTTTTATAGTTGCCATTCTTAATTTTTTTTTTAACGATTTTTTATACATATGACAGATAAAACCCTGTTATTAAACCACATTCATTCATTATTACAAAAAAAGCAACGTTTTATTAATAATAATTTATAGAATTTTTCACTCACCATCTCTCTTTGACACAATATAAAAGAAAGAGACGCCATTATTTACTAACTTATTTCAGCTACACGCTGTATCTCGCTCATAGCAGAGTAGGCAGAGGAAATCTAATGTATATTATAGATATTGTGTGCTGACTTATGGCATACAACGCCGCGCTTTGAGTTCTTACCATACCGAGGAAAATTAATTAATTCAATCCTCTGAGTGGGAATCGACCCCATAACCATCATGTTTACAGTCACACGCTGTGCTACGATGGCTTACTTACTAACTAAATTTAACTAGTTTCGCTATCTCACTCACTCGTAAGGAAAAAAACGAATGAGAGATAATATTATATTAAATGATAAAATTATAAATATTATAATGACTATAGGCGCATTAAGACGAGGTTCCTTTTACAGAAAAACGAAATAAGTAAAAATTAAAAGATTAATTGTGTATGTATTTTTTGTACTAAATTTTAATTACTCGTGTGAATGCACCTTTACAGGAGGAACTCTTTAAAAAAACTTTTTTCTCTTATAATTACTAATATTAAAATTAACAGAACTATTACACACGTATAAAAGAAGACAATTTATAAAGTGACAAAGCTTTTTTTAAATTAGCAAAAAAATTTTTACCATACAAAATAATATTTCCATCCATGCCATTTCATTTCAATTATTTTTAATCTAATTGAATTTAAATAAAAATAAAATTGGTTATGTTATTTAAAAGTTTCAAAAAGTAATTTTGCAGAAACATAAAGGTTGTATGAAGATTAATTTTTGCCTTTTACAAATGTTAATATTACAATAATTTAAATTACTCAATTTAATATTTGATTTTTTAGTTGATTTGTTTAACCCTATTTTAGTATTAATTATTGCTAAGCTAAAGGTCGTCTATTCAATTTTCAAAATAAAAAGAAAATTATAAAAACACATTACAAAATGTTTATAGAATATTTTCTTAAAAAAAATCATATACTTACTAAATCAATTCTATAAAAATTTTGTTTTAAAGTCTCAATTTAACTTAAAAAAAACTGGTTTCCAATTAAAAAAAACGAATAATTATTAATAGCAATAAGTTGTTTTTTCACAAATTATTATTAATAATAACAATTAGTTATTTTTCTCTTAACTTTTAACCGTTGCCCGTTGGTGTAGGAGGGGTGAACCTGGTGCGTCTCTGCACAGCTCTGAAGCTTGTTCCGCGATGTCTACTGTTATCTGTGGATGTATTATTAATATGAAAACTATTATTATTAGATTTATTACGTATTAGTATGTAAGTATATTTTAATATTAATATACATATTTTATTTTGATTATGGTAATTCTATTGATAAAAATAATAACTGCGGCCAGTTGTGGCGCAGGGGTACAAAGTGTGAGTATGAACACGATTGGTTATGGGTACGACCTCCACTCGACGAATATTTATGTAAATCTATCTTTCCATTTCTTCGTTCTAGCGTCGTAGCAAAGCGCGGCGTTGATTTCCGCCCCTCAACACGCAATACATCGAGAATTCGGCGGAAAATGGGGAATGGAGTATCTTAATACTAGCTTCCCTTTGCCTACCCCGCTGTGTGCGGGATAGAGCGTGAAGCTTAAAAAAATAACTCGATTCTTTACTTTGTAACAGATAAAAAATGCAACCTCACGCATTTGCATATAGTAGGGTAGGTAAAAGTAGCCTAGTCTTAAGACACTATTCCCTAATTTCCAAGTCATGTTTGTTGGTAGGTTAACGCCGCGCTTTGTCAACCAGAGTTCAGAAGCGATACGTTAAGTTTCCCCACTCAATACACAATGTCTCGAGAATTCAACAAAAACAGTGAAACGGAGTGTCTTAACACTAGGTTCCCTCGACCTACACTGCTATATGCGGGATACAGCGTGAAATTTTAAAAAGAACCCACCTTATCTCTAGCTCTTGCTGCACAGTCGGGTGGTAACTTCAATTTCTTCAACAAACCAGCAATGTGTGGTGTGGGTTCACCTCCGGCTAGGGCCAATTGTAACAATCTACAAAATAAACAAGAATAAAAAATACTAGGTACCTAGAAAAAAAATGATCGTAGCAAGATTTGAACTGGCCAATAAGCGCTCTGACCACTAAGCCATATGGTCTCTTCGGGCGTCTACATTCTTATCCACTAGTTACTACATATTCATGTAGATAGAAAATTATTATTTAGAGAGAGATATTTTGATACTTTTGAACTCTTACTCAATAATAAGAATAGAAAAATATTTTTAGATAATGTTTAAAAAAAGTAGAAACTTTACTCCCATTTTAGCTTCTCCCATCCCATTAGATGGGTGAAGCCTCGGTAGTGTTTAGGGCTATATTCTTGGTAGTGTTAAGGTAAACACCAAAAAAATTTAGACAAAAATAACATATTATAAATATAACAACCTCGCTCCCATCTCAGCCCTTGCAGCTGAATGTTTAGCACTGAAGGTTGTGCCCTTTGTGGTGGTGAGGGCTAGTCCCTGAGTGAGGGCGCGGCAGGCCGCTGACAAGGAGGGACGGAGGGCTTCTAAGCGCTCTGATAACGAATTTGTTGCATTTGTCGATATTGCTCCTCTCATCTGCATTAAAAAAGTAAATAGTAACATTTTATTTAAAAAAATAGTTATTCCACACTCAGGAAAGAGAAATAGTTATTTAGAAAACATAAAAAATTATAAATTACAAATTAACTCCGCTACATTCAAATTTTTATGTTTTCTAAATAAGTATAATACTGTTTTAGTTATTGAATATTTCGATACAAAGAATAAAAATTCAATGTTCATGGCATGTATCTATGATTTACTAGCGATTGAAGCGCGACTTCATCCGCTTAAACTTATTGTAATGTTACAGACAAATTAAACAAAATAATAACATAAATTCGTCAAAATTTCATAAAAATCCATTCAGTAATTTTTTCGTGAAGATGTAACTTGCACTCGCACACTTTCACATTTTTCATGTTAGTATAGTTTTTATTTTATAGATAGACTAATGGGCCCGGACGCAGCTACGCCCGCGAAAATATAAGCCTAAATAATTAAAATAAGTTAAAAAATAATAATAAGTGGAGATTTATTGTTGGAAAAAATATCTGAGTAACCGAAATGAACAAACAAAAGAAGTAAAAGTAACTAAAGGAAATTCTTAATATTAGAAAATGTACCTAAAGTTTGTCGTACGCGCGTACTAAACATTTTTCTATATTAAATAATTATTAATTTTTGCAAACAATATTAAATAAAATCCCAAATGATTAATATTACGATATTTTATGTGTCTAACATCGGTATAGATAACTGAACTGAGATAAATTAATTATAAGCAGCAAATAATTACATAAAAAATAATAGTAATTCGAAAATATATAAAAATTTACAAAATCATCAAAGTCATCTGCCCGTTCGCGTCGGTCATACTATACCACTCGTAGGCTAGGTCATTTGGGATCAGTGACATCTTAATTATTTATTAGAATGTTATACAGTAAACTACAATTTCCATCTAGATGAAAAGCTAAAAGTGACTATTATATTTATTTTCATAAGGATGAATATCAAATTATAGAAATCATCTAATTTTTGTTAATGTATACAAATCTATATCGGCGCGCGCCATGTACGCGTTAAGCAAACTCACTTTGGGTGACGTTTTCTTAAAACAACAAACTTTGCAAGCCGTCGCCTAGCAACGCGTAGCGACGATTGTTATTAACATGGCGGAATAAATTGCTTGTCAAATGAATTATTTCAATATATTGGTATATATCGAAAATATTACAAATATGAGAAAAAAAAAAGTATCCTATGTTCATCCTGGGACACTCAAGTATCTCTATGAGTATTTTATCACAATTAAATTAGACATTGATTTGGGCCTGATTGCGTAAAAGACAGACAGACAGACAGACAGAGTTACTTTCGAATTTATAATATAGGTATGGATTATAAACATCGTCTATAGAAGCAGTCGCGGCACAGATAAACAAGCCTGTGACTGAAAAAGCGACGGTTGTGGGATCAATTCCCACTCAGGGGAGTGTCTTAACATTAGGTTCCCCCTGTCTATCTTACTATGTGCGGGGTATAGCGAAAAATGAAATTGAAAATGAAAAATGAAAGATAAATATAATATAACTTAAAATATTGTTCACGCTAACCTCATCACAAATATGCATATAGTGGTACAACGCTTGTCCGCCACTCTCCCAGTCGCTCACTTCGTGGTTTAACGCCGCTGCATTTAATTTTTCTAAGATATCTTTTATTGAGTGGACGTTATCTGAAATAAAATATATGAAAATAAGACATAGAAAATAAGAGCAACGGTTGTGGGGTTCGATTCTCACTCGGGTAAATTAATTATCATTCATACGTAATTACTTAAAAAATAGTAGAAGGGTAACGGAGTGTCTCAATATTAGAGTCCCTCTGCCTACTCCCGCTATAAGCGGGATACAGCGTGTAGCTAACATCAGTAATAAACTAGAATCGAACCCACACTAAGTGTAAACCAATGAGTTACCAGACAATACTGTTTCAGGCAGCAGTTCCTCTAATAAAACTCTATGAGCTTCATTCCATTGCTCTGCACCGACTAAATATTGTACTTCTAGTGAGGGTTTATGCTGGAATTAAAAAAAATGAAGAATAGTTAAAATGATTACTTAGTATGATGTTACTTCGAAGAATGATGTTACTTAGAAGTACATTGATTTTATTTTTAATCTTAAATATGATAATTAATTTTTATTCTAAGATTCATTCTTTTACTCATCCACTAATTCATTCACTCTCAAAAAAAACAAATACACATAAACTGAAAACTCACCTCATATTTAGCCCTGTGCGCCTGCGCCATTAACACCCACTTGATAGGAACCCCCAACCTCTGTATAAGTTCCATACGATGTTTCATATCTTGAGTATTAATCTCAGCTGGGGCGTAACGAGACAGCACGTTACGGATTAGATGGGAGCGACTGAAATTTTAAAATAAAATACAATATTAATACTTTATAGCATAAAAAATGAGGCCACTCTGTAAATTAAAAAAAAAGAATCTTGTATAATGTTCACGAAAAGCAAATAGCAACCTTGCTGCCCAACCAGACAGAAGGAACGTGGGAACCTTCTGTTAACATAGAGTATATTAACAGAAGGTCCCATTAAGACTTTCTTTTCTTTCGTTTCCCACTTTCCGCCGAATTCTGGGGGCATTACATGTGTTGAATGGCGGAACTCAACTTTTTTACGCTGTATCTCACACACAACAGGGTAGGCAGAGGGAACCTAGTGTTAAGTCATTCCGTTCCCCATTTTCCGCCGAATTCTGGAGGCATTGCGTGTTGAGTGGCGGAACTCAACGCCGCTTTTTTGCCTCGACACCAGAGCGAAAAAATGAAAGTGTAAATGTAAATAAATATTTCATTTCCTCAAGTATGGATCGAACCCACAACCGCCACGTTAGTCACACCCTTGTGCCGCTGCGCTACGACGGCCTCAATGCGGCCCAAACTTTATTAAAATGTTCTTTCTGCCGAGCGGGAATCGGACCCACGACTGTCGCCCTTGCAGTCACACGCTTATGTCACTGCGCCGCTAAGGTCTTACAAAAATGTATACATAGCAATTAAAAAATGCATGTACAATTAAACATAATATAAACAAAAAAAAAATACTCAAGAAAAATATTTATTTTAAGAATATAATTAATTATCAATTTATACAATAAGCGTAGGAGCGGCGAAGAGGGGACGTTCGGGATTTATTCGAGCGCGTCAGATTAAGATACTGGGGATTCCTTGTACTCGGTTACGTACTTCCACCAAATATGACCTCCATATATATGGCCGCGCGTCTAGGATAAAGGATCAGATAAGTAAAAAAAAAAATGATCATCTGACATTCTGGCATCAGGACATTTTGAGCAAGCGATCACAATTTTGAAGCCTAAACCACGAGGACTTCTTTCTCGAAACTCAATGTCAGATCCGCACGTTTTGCACTTCACGTGCTGGGCAATAACGGAAAAAACGGCGCAGAAATTGATGATTCTACAGCCGAATTCACTATTAGCATCGAATTCCTCGTTGCAGTCCTTCAGTTTTTTCGCCGAAGCGCTGACGCCCTGCTCATCGCTCTCACATTCATATTGATTCATGGGTCGTTTCATCTTGCCTGACCGACGTCGCGTTGGATACGAGGTTTTCGTGCCTTTTTTTCCAAGATACACTCGAGCACTCATTTCAACTAACGCGTTCGTAAATTTTCCAGTGAAATCCTAAGAAAACCACGGAAAACACGCAAAAATCATCGCTTATGAATAATCAATCGCTCTTTACTGTGCGCTTAAAATTTTCCTTCATAATGCTCAAAAGGCTCGAAAGGACACGTGGAACAACAATACAGGCGGTTGGGAGCAATAGGGGGGAGGGGGCTATGGTGCTGGGTTAATGGTTTTCCCCATTATGTTTGCCGCAGGTAGTCGTTTCGGAGTAAGTTTTGACGGCCTTGGCGGCGACCTCTATTTCCTAAGGAAAAAACATTTTTTTTCGCACGGGACCTTTTTTTCCTGATTCTAGAGGGTTTAAACTATTTTTTAAGCCAATAAAAAAAAACGATTTTTCAAAAAATTTACAGTGGCCTAACCTTTTAAGGTAGGGTAAGTTAGTTACATGCTAAATCATGTATATTCCACTAATCTGACAATTTGAGAGTGAGCCAAAGGAGGGGGAGGGCTCAAAAGTTTGAAAAAAAAAACGTTATCTCGACATTTTCGAGCGTGGCTAATTTTTTTTTATTTTGGAGGGAATCATTTAAGGATTACGAAAAATATAATCTTACAAATTCCACAAGTCGAAGTGATAGAAATTGATCGATAAAGTTTAATGTACCTAAGAATTGCGTATATTCCTCTCTCCGTATTTCTATTCCTCTCTCACTCACATCAATGAAGATGATAATTTAAATAAATACTTGAATTTTGTTTCTAGTTTTTTTTATAAATACAAGTATTCTATTTCAAACATACATTATTTTAGTTACATTCTATTTCTTGAGATTTTCACTTGATTACGTTTAATGAATAAAAAAATTGACACTAGTCATGGCGCAGGGCGGTTTTACAGGCACAGAGTGTGACTGTAAAACCGACGGGTTGTGGGTTCAATCTCCATTCCAGGAGATGAAATATTTATTTAAATTTATATTTTCATTTCTTCGCTCTGGTGTCGATGCAAAACAGCGACGTTAAGTGCTGCTACTCAACACTCGATGCCTTCAACATTTGGCAAAAAGTGGGGAACAGAGTGTCTTAACGTTAAGTTCCCTGCTGCTGACTTGTTTATTTTATTGGTTTAAAAAAATATTACTAATTGTCAGATTAAACAAGTCCCTTCAGATAATCGTCTAGTTTTGAGATATCACGTCTAGGGCAAGAAGATGAACCATATATATCTTAATCTGACGCGCTCGAGTATGTCCATGGAATAGTTTTTTTTTACATTTTTGAAAATCTATATCCCCTCACCCCACCGGTCAAAAGATATGTATATTACATTTTTTTCTTTTTATCATCTAAGCTTCGCAACCCAATAGCTCTCAATGATGTTCGAGTAAATCCCGAGTTTGCTTCTTCCCTCCCTAACTATTATACATATTTTTTAGTTTAACTATCCAACGTCACTACAACGTCTTGTCGCAATGCATAAAAAAATAATTCGTATGCGTAATTTAGGCCTCCAATTCTGTATATGGACCCTACCTCTCATCCTGTGGGTGATACATCAACACTTGCACCGCTAAATGCCAATCGCCCCGCGCCTGCAACTGCTCTGAAGTACCTATTATACTCTGTATTGAGGGCGTCGACAACCAGGCACTTATTAGAAAGCTGTAAAGATGAAAAAAAAAGAGAGTGGAGACAATGGGACACTATTTTTTTTGTTACGTTTTAATAGGGTAAGCTGAAATAACTTAAATGTTAAGAGACTCCTTTCTTCGATTCCTAAATAATTTCAAGACATGGCATGTTATAGCCTTTGTGGACTGTTCAATACAGTTTTTCAATTGGAACAAATTGTTCCAGAGATTTGTGGAGTCAAACAAACAAGCTCTTCAATTGTATAATATTACGAGCTGCCAGCTGAGCTGAGGATCAGAGCATCTAGACGTCCAAAAATCACTAATTGAAATCCAGCCACATGTTAAAAAACATCTAACATTTCAGACATTGATATCTCTGATTTGATAAACAATAAAAAAATAATTGTTTTAAGCTTCACGCGGCATACCGCACATAGCAGGGTAGACAGAACGAATCTAGTGTTAAGACAGTGTTCTCCACACACCGCCGAATTTTCGGGACATTGCGTGTTGGGTGGCGGAACTCAAGCCGCGTTTTGCCTGGTAGTCAGAGCGAGGAAAAACTTCTATTTTACTTTATTTAAAAATTTGTTACCTTAAATACACTAAACTTACCTCAAGCTATAATCAAAGGGATCTGGCGTATATGAGGCCGGACTCAGCTTAGGCCTTGTGTTGAACGCCCTAGCCCTTAATAGCTCATAACGAAGGTCTAAGATACGACGTGTTTTGCCATTCTGGAACAAAAAATAATAATAATTAAACATATAATATATTCTTATAAGTTTATATATTTAGAGGACGTTGAGGTTATGGGTTCGATACCCACTCGAGGAAATGAAATATTTATTTACATTTATATTTTCATTTCTTGGCTCTGATGTCGAGGCAACGAGCGGCGTTGAGTTCCGCCACTCAACACGCAATGCCTCCAAAATTCGGCGGAAAATTGGGAATGGAGTATTTTAACACTAAGGTCCCTCTGCCTACCCTGCTGTGCGCGGGATACAGCATGAAGCTGATTTTTTTTTGTTATCTATATATATAAAAGGACTGGTCCTCACTGACTGAGGTAAGATGCACGCACAGCCGTATGGCTGATGAAAACGTGTAACTTGAAGACATGTTTACTTTCGTAATCTGGACATTCACTAAGAAGGGATTTTGAAAAATGTTAACCTAAAGGGGTGAAATAGGGGTTGAAAGTTTGTATGGAAAACAATTTAAATCGGCACCGATTCTTATAAAATTTGAAATTTAGATTTTTAAAAGTATTTAATTGAACACGTGTTTCATCATTTTCTAGAATTCTCCCCCTAAGAGTGCAAATGAGGGGTTCAAAGTTTGTATAGAATTTTTTTTAGATCAGTACCAATTTTTATGAAATTTGAAATTCAGACTCTTAAAAGTATTTAATTCAACACATGTTTCATGGTTTTTTAGAATTCTTCCCCTAAGGGTGCATTAAGGGGTTGAAAGTTTGTATAGAAAAATCTTTAAATCGCCACCGATTTTTATAAAATTTGAAATTTAGACTTTTAAAAATATTTAATTGAACATGTGTTTCATGGTTTTCTAGAATTCATCCCCTAAAGGTGCAAATAAAGGTCTTTAAAGTTTGTATGGAAAAATCTTTAAGTCGCCACCGATTTTTATTAAATTTAGGGTGCAAATAAGCAGGCGAAGCTGCGCGCGTCCGCTAGTACTTTATATTTATTAAGATTTGCTAGTGACAATATAAGAATTAATATTAGCCATATTAGTAGAAAAGGATTATTTTTATTTTCGCGCCTTATAAGGATAAGAATACAAAGTGCAATGTTGAAATCCGTCACTCAACAGCAATGTGAGATTTGAGTGAGTAATATGGACGGCCTACATCTCGGCTCTACTTGGGCTCCCTTAAAAAGTTGAGTAAACCACTCAAGAAAAAAAACAAAGAAAATGGTTCCTTCTATCTAACTATATGCAAGATACAGTGTGAAGATAATTAAAAATTGTCGATGAACCTACAATATTTATATTGCTATACATTCGTGGAACGCGTATGGCCATCAACCAAACCAAACAATCTTTTACAAAACTAAAAAAAAAGGATCTCTTAGAATCCAAATAGATTCCCTTGGGAAAAATAATACTCAGCTAAATTATCGAATAATCGAATAGTAATCGAACCCACACTCACCACAGTAACACAATACTCCTCCAGGTACGGTGGCACAGGAAACTGTAGCATCTCGTCGTCGGGTAGCGTGGTCAAATCCACTTCGTCTTCTGAACTAAAGTTTCTTTCGTACGTTCTAATTATTTGTTCCAGCGTTGGTATTTGTTGGGTTATGTATCTGTGGATAAAGAAAATTCAGTTTTTTTTCCTTAAATTAAATAATTATAGAAATTATCCAAACACGTTAGCTTTCTTTAAGATATGGTGACTCTATGTCACAAAATTGTGCATGGGACAGAGCTACAAATTTTTTTTTTCTTACAGTTTAAATGACCTGACAATTCTCGAAGATGCCGTGTAAGTAGATTTATAGGTTAAAAAGATAACAGTTAAAAAGATTTTTATGTATCTGATCTCACTATCTCACTCGTTCTCACACACTTCCTCTTTCACTCACTCACAAACAACGTGTAACGTTCTTTCTAGCATCCTCTTATTATTTCTATGTCTTAAAGGCACTAGCTCTGTCTTTGTCACATTTCACTTGACATGTCTCACTCACACTCACCAATTCATAATCTCTATCTCTCACTCTATTGCACTCACTCTGTCTCATTAGCACTCGCACACGCACTACACATCTCTTTCTCTCTCTCTCTCTCTATTGCCCTCGTTCTGTCTCATTCGCACTCAAACACGCACTACATATATCTCTCTCTCACTCTATTGCACTCGTTCTATGTCATGTGCACTCACACACGCACTACATATATCTATAACTCTCTCTCATATATCTATCACTCTCACCTCGCGACGGCGTGCAGAGTATGCAGCCAATGTGCATTGGGCGTTTTGCCACTGGAGGATAATAGGTTCAATGTCGAAATCCGGTTTTCAGCTAAGAGGGTTGAAGCGCCGCATTCACGCCACGTGTTTAGCTGACGTGTTATGAGGGATTTGAAGGCTGGGTCACCTGAAATATTTGTAATTATTAAATTAGTATTAATTATGATTTCATTAAAATTTAAATAAATTAATTTTAGAAAATATCAGTAAATATAACTTAAAATGACAAACAAATTTGAAATGAGTAGAAAAATTGTGTGCTTCATTAGTTCTATTTTCTATTATATAAATATATATTGTAATTGTTATCTCATTTATATAACAATGCAAGCAATTTATTCTTAGTATAGTATAATAAAAACATAAAAGGTCCTTTAATTTAAATGTTGGATTGTTTTTATTTGTCCAAGAAAACAAACAGGAAGCTTTACTTTACAATGACAGCATGGACATGTAAGAGAATACTTATAAGGAAAATTCGCTGTCTCCCTCTCTCCCACTAACCTGCACACTGCGCAATAAGCGCCGCCATGTTCAAGTCACCGTTGTCTCTGCACAACTTGCTCGCTTCTAATATTCTCCCACCGAGGAGAAGAGTGAGTACTCTAGCGCTGTGGAAGTCGTTTTCTGGAAGAAATATATGGTAATTTATTATATTATATTAATTATTCTTTACATATGTTTCTTATATAATTATAGTATGTAGGCTATACAAAAAAAACGCAGTGTTAAGACACATTAAGCCCACAGGCATGGTGTGTACCATAATTCCTATTAATATTATAAATGTGAAAATTGAGTGAGGATGGATGTTTGTTTCACTTTCACGCAATAACTACAGAATGGATTTAGATGAAACTTTACCGTATTTATAGCTTAGACATCAGAATAACAGCAATTCCAGCATCGCCGTTTTAACCTTATTGTTATACTAGCGGCCTGCGAGCGGCTTCGCCCGCTTGAACTAAATGATTATTAATTTCATAAACAGAATTGACTGACAGTCATATGTGTTTATGTCAACGACTAATTTAATTTAACCGTTCAGAAACATTCTTAAATGTTAAATTCTTGATCTGTGTAAGGATTTATAATATTCTTTGTAAAACAACTGAAACGTTTGCTTATTACAAAAAATACACAAATCGAATTAAATAATCCAATATCGAAATCGAATACAAAGATATGGATTGCTATATACTTGCAGGCAAACTCATGCTTTGAGTTCAAATGATGATAACTTATTTTAAATGCAATTTTGATGAAACAAACTTTAGATGTTAAGTTGAGTTAAAACAAAGCATTTGGTGAAAGTCTGAAGTAAATCGGTTCAGTACTTTCGGAGATTAGCGTGACCATACATACAGACAAACTGACAAGAAATTAAAAAAATATATATTTTTGGTTTCTATTAATCTTTTTAAGTGTCCCTCTATCCATTTCAGTCAAAAATACTAAATAAACAAACAAAATATTTTTACTGTTTTATTATATATATAGATATAGATAATAGCCACATTATACACAATGTTTACATAAATTGTAGCCTGTGTGACAATCTGATGTATAAGGTATGTAACTGTAAAATTTCATCTAAATCCGTTCAGTATATTTGGGTGAAAGAGGAACAAATATCTATCCTGAAAAATTTTCACGTTTATAATATTAAGTAGGATTTACCCCCTACCATCTTCCTTCTCGCCTTGTCTGGGTTCGGCCAACTTCTTGTCAGTTATATCATTTACGGCATACTTGAACCACTCAATCAAGCGCTTGTGTCTGTTTACTATTGATAACTCGTCTGTGCCTGGAATTCCTGGAAATAAAGAAAAAATATAAGGATACAACACTGTTAAACTTTTAAAGAAAAATGTTTTCCTTATATATGTTTTTAGGATAAGTGTATATTATATAGAAAAGTAATAAAGAACTATGAAAAAAATGTTTGTTCTTCATAATTTAGATAAAAAAATAGGGTTACACACGTATTATTTATAAACGATTTTAAAAACCTAATGATTTTAAACTTTGCATCAAACAAGAAATGTTAAATTTTCGTGTAAATGTTATAATATTAACATGACCTATAAATGCACATTACGAATATTGAAGTGAAGTTATAATTCTTCACTGCCAAAATTTCACACAGTTGATATGGTTACATTAAAAATTGTACTCAAAACTTTAACATCCTATATCTTATAAAACAAAGTCGCTTTTCGTGTCTGTCTGTTGTTTCTAACTCTTCTTCTTCTAAACCACCCAACGGATTTTGATGCGGTTTTCACCATTAAGTCGAGTATTTTTCATAGAAGGTTTATATATAGTTTATTATTTGTACATTCTGATGTAAATTAACATAAATACGATAAATGTGTATAAAGTCCTACCCGTTGAGGCACTTTCGCGCATGGGCTGCTTTAATGGTAAGTACTACAAGAAAAAAATGTACTGGAGTATTGTTCCTCTTAATAAGATCTACAAAAAAGTCCGCGAGAGCATATTCATATCTTTTAAGGATAACGTGTAGTGATTATTTTTCTGTCTAAAAATAATAATTTCAATATATTTTTTATTGTGAGGGATATTTTTCCATAATAGTATTAATCCTTATCCTTTAAAATACTTTATTAATTTTCTACGTTAAACGAAGATAAAATTTGTTTTTTACAATATTTCGAAATTGCGAATAGTTTTACAGAAAAACGCATTTAATTGTTGACACATCTCGACATTGACACATCAGCTGTATGTTACTCAAGTTTCACTTATCCCTTACTCTCAGCATATAAATAAGTATATTAGTTACGTTGGCCATTTAATGTAGACCAAAACTGTCTTTTACTGTTTTTTTATTTTAATAAATACTTTAGAAGATGTTACAATATCAAAAAATCCTTGCTGCGAAACGGCCCGCCACTCGCCATGCGTCCGCCGCGCCCGCCTGCCTTACACGCATCGGTGGTTCAGTGGTAGAATGCTCCCCTGCCACGCGGGCGGCCCGGGTTCGATCCCGGCTGATGCATTCTTTTTAATTTTCTTCACAGGCAGCAACTACGTGGCTGCCTGTGAAGGAAAACGTCTTGCTTTTCATCAGGGACAGAATACCCTCTTCAGCATTAACACAAGCTCGAAAAAAAATACCCGCCTGTCTCTATAGCAACGAAGATTTAGATGCGTATTGGATAATCGGAGTTGAATGTATCATTATATATTCAGCGCGATATATTTGGTTTCATATTTTTTGTAGTAGTTATAAGTAGATAGGTTTTTGTTTATAATTTCTTCCGTTTAAAAATAGTCATTTAACTATCTAAAAATAGTCATTTAAATATATTTTAATAAGTACTTGAAAAGATTAGTAGCACAGATTTAAAATTACGGTACCTACTAAAAAATCCTTACTGTGTAAAACAATTGGAAAATCCTTATTGAAACTACGAAAATGCGGATTGCATTAGGGTTTAACTAATTTTCACAGTACCTTAAGTGCTTTGCAAACATACATTATATGAATAATCCAGTAGTAAAAGCGGGCGAAGCCGCAAGAGGGTCGCTAGTTTGATTATAAAAAAAACAAAAACTAGTAGTGTTTTTTTTAAACGTTCACCCATCAACTTACCGTCATTCTCCAAGTCCGCAGCCCACAACGCGTCACACAGCTTCCACACTTGCAACCAATACTCCGCCGAGATGCCGAACTGATAAAAAATTAATAAAAATAAAATATGAAAATGTTAAATTGAATTAAATGTTTCTTTTGTTCACGTTGTGGGTTCGATCGCTTCAATTTATTCATTCAAGGGAATAATTATGTTGAAATTTATTTTTTTAAGGCCGTCGTGGCGTAGTGTCATAGCGTGTCACTGTAAACGGCGGTTGTGAGTTCGAATTACACCTGCAATAATGAACTATTTCCATGTTCCTTTTCCATTTCCTTGTTACGACTCTCTATACACAATATTAATGTCAATCATCTGGGAAACGGAATATCTTAATGATAGATTACCCTTATCCATCCATTCTGCAGTATGCGATATACAGCGTGAAGTAAAAAATATATTTTCGCGTGAAGTTACTAAAAACAATTATGAATCTAATTCTTGAATTCTTTAAGACAAATCGATTTTTAAAACTTATTATACCATCAAAATAAATAGAAAAAGAAAATCCCTAAAACTCACAGTACACTCCCCCTCCCCCACAGCTACTCCCGCGTCCTCCACCAGCTGCTTGAGCAAGTCGCGTCTGTCGCGCTGCGACTGTCGCACAGCAAGTCTGTCGCAGGCACGTGCGACTGTCGCCGGCACTCTGTCTGAATGCTTGAGGAGGGTTTGGAGGTGGCGGGTCAACATGTTCTATTAAGGAAAGAATTCTGACTATAGTGATATTATTAATATATATATATATATGCAAAATTTAAACATGTATCTAAATTAAACTTAAACAAACAACACGCGACAATTAGAAACATCTTTGCTGGCTCATGCAGCCTTAATATTATTGTGCATATATATTGCACAATATCAATATCCTATACATTAATATAAGATGACTTAAATTCAAATCTTTGCTTTCATATGTTCAAATCAAAATTCTTCTCAAAATATAGTAAACATCGATTATCCCTCCCTACCAATACCAACTACCAACCGCGACCAATTACTATTATAAATATCACAATACGTATATACGTAATAATAATTTCTCAATAAACATTGATTTTAATAGATATGGGTTTGCTGTTTTTAATAAACATATAACATTATAGGTAGTACACATACGCATACATAGATTTATGCGGATCATCGATTATCTGAATATCTAACGCCAAAAATTACTCTGGTGCCAAACGAGGAACGGAAGTTACATTAATGCGAACGGAGTGTCTTAACACTATGTTCATAGGTTCCTTCTGCCTAACCTTATATGTTAAACTTAAAAAGCTATAAAAAATACTTTAAAGCATTTTAAAATCTAACACCAAAAAAATAAAACCAATACAAAACGTCACTCTAATACATCCTAGTGTACGATAATAACGGTCTCTCAGTTCTACCCACCTGAGTGCAGGTTCCGGTCCGGCCTATGCACATTCTGGTCACAACCGACTCACTCCAGTCGTCGTCGTGACGCCCTTCTATATACTTGTGCAGGTCGGGTAGATTTGCATCTGAAATAAAACCAAATTATATTAAAATAATAATTGTGAAAGATGTGGGGGTTCTAATGCGAGATTTGAAATACGTTTTGTTACGTAATTTTTTTTGTATTTTCCAAAAACGTGCTTTTCTTCTACAGTGCGGAACAACATTTTGAAATTGTAAAAAATGAAAAATTGATGATTTTTATGACTTAATTAAAATGTTATTAGGGGCAATCATTCTTCATATAATATAGATATAGGTTCGATTATTTCTTGTAATAGAAGTGTAAATGTAGGAGCCGTCGTGAAGCAGTGCCACGTGTAATACTAAACAGGATATTTATGGGCAGGAGTGAGTTATTTCAACTTCCTAGCGTATTAATGTAAAGCGCGGCGTTGAAATCGTCCACTCAAAAATTGTGCAGTGTGTTAAGAACATCAGTGAGTATCTGAACATTAGGCTTCCTCTGCTAAATGCAGAATATAGCGTGAAGCTATTTATTTATTTATTTTAGCTTCAAGCTGTATCCCGCGCATAGCAGGGCAGGCAGAGAGAACCTGGAAACCTAGTGTTAAGACACACCATTCTCATTGGGGCACTTCTGTTCCCTTGTGTCCGTCGAATTCTAGAATGTAACCCCTAGGTTCCCAGCAACATGAAATTATTTTACTTACTTTTAGGCAAATCTCTTAAGCACTCCATCGTTGATACTGTAGCTAGGGTCCCATTGACACCTGTTATTAATTTTAAAAAATGAGAATTATATTATTTATACTATAATTCACATTATTGTAAAGCTAGAGAGTTTGTTTGTGTGAACGTGCTATTCTCAAAAATTTATTATTTATGTATATTATAAATATACATAACTTACTTAATACTTATACTACATATATACGTTAAAGGTAAAAAAAAAGTTAAATTAAAATTAAATAAACTAAAATATAATAATACAGAATATTATGATGATTTTTTTTTCACATTATTATATACGATGGCTGTGAAAACGTAGTGTATCATCACTACAAATAGTAGTATAATATTATAAATGTGAATGTAAGTTTGTTACATTTTCATGACAAAACTGCTCACCCGATTTGACACATATTCTTAGAGATATTAGAAAGGATATAGAATTCCATTTTTTTATATATATATTTGAACAAATATCCTTTATAATACTAACCAGAACAACATAGTCTTGTAGTGACTCAGCTCTTAAAATGAGAATTAAAAAAAAATCTTTATAATGAGCTTAACTGTTTCAATTGTGTTTCACTTTTGCGTAAATATTACTGAACAGATTTTCATGAAACTTAATAGTAATATAGCTCATACATAAGAATAATACATTTAAGTAAATATTTTGTTCAATTTGGCTATGTTATAACAATATTTCCAAGCGGGCAAAGCCGCTTTAGGGTCGCTAGCAATTAATAATTCTAATATTTACCAAAGCCCGTGTGGAAGTGGCGCGCTCGACTTATTGATAGGTCCGCCATTGAAGACGCATTGAGGCGACCTAGAAATAAAAAAAATATATAGAAATAATCACTATACTACATTATGGTAAATGTTTTTTTTACAAATAACAATAACATTTTTTTTAATGAATAACAGCTCGCAAATTGAAAAATGTTTATAATTCTAAATGTCTAAATTATGATTAATTTTAAATACTAGGTTCTATAACGATGTTTCTATATACGATTATAATTAATTATATTTAATAACGATTGTATAAAAACTAATATTTTTAACATTTTTAACCACATGCTACAGGTAGGAAAGAAAAATACTTTCGAAATGCAGATTTTATTACATCTTTATATATTTTTTTATATTAAGAAAATATCCTTAGATAGATAGATAGATATCCTTAGATTAGATAGATCCTTAATACAACTAATTTTATTTTATTTCTACACTCACCAGCTACAGTATGTTTGAACGGTGGTACTTTCCTATGAAACTGCAACACTATTGTGTGCGGTTGTATGTAGAGAGGCGCCATTTTTATTTCTAAAATTGAAAAAAACAAAAAATATTTCAACATAATTGAGAATTTCATCATTTTTTATACCTTATCTTTTTCCATAAAATAATCCCGCATATATTTGCATATAGCAGAGTAGGGACTACATAGACTAGTGTTAAGACACTCCGGTTCTGACTCACGGCACAAAACACAACATTAAATGTAGAGTAGCGACAATTAACACCGCTATTTTGTCTACCAGAGCGAGAAAATAAAAACAAATTATTCCCCCGAGTGGGAATCGAAGCCACAACCGTCACGTTTTCAGTTACATGCTGTTTTCTGTGCAACGCGATGGTCTCTAATAATTAAAAAATATATTTTATATTTATATTGTGGATTCAATATTAATGCAGTAAAATGTTAATATTATTATTTATTATCATATAAATATATATCATATCATTTATTATAAATACTTTAAAGACGGAGTTATTTTTAAAAAATATATAGGATAAACAGCATTTTTTTACAAATTAGTAAGATTATATAGTTTTTTTAATACTTAATTATTATAGCAAACTAAGCACCATTCCGTATATTCCCCACAGCACAACATCCATATCGCAATAGGCAACGGATCAGCGGTAACGTATTCCACTCCCGTTGTGGTAGAATAGTTTAGTACTTTAATGACTATAATTATAATAATAAAACAAAACGTATACCATCATTTCGTAAGTTCTCCACAGCAACGATCTCCATATCGCAATGCACAGCGGGCAACGGATCGGTGATAATGGGTTCGGGTCCCGTTATAGTGGACGGCACTAGTTGATCGCCGGTCGATATTGATATGTCATCTTGCATTTCTGTGAGCAGGTTTCAGATATTAAATATAGTTTTATTTTATGTTAAAAAAACTTTTTATATTTTTATTAAAGTACTGTAACATACCAGCGGTTTACAGTGGAAATTTGCTAAATCAGTTTTTTGTCGTTATGTACTCATATATTTTCATTCCTATTAATTATTTTGTATATTATTTATTTGTTTATAGATATTTTACATGATGATTTAGTAACAGTTATAAAAAAAACGATAAAACGAGAAACGTCACAACAAGATTAACAAGACATTGTCCCCATTAGAATTTGAACTCGCATACCTGTATCAGAGTACAGCGACGCTTTCATAACTTGCACGCGGTCACTTTGTCTATGTTCTAGGCGTGCTAATTCACTTGTCGGACTTTTTACACCGTATGCTGTGAAAATAATAAAATTAATTAATACTATATTGGTATATATATATATATATATATATATATATATATATATATATATATATATATATATATATATATATATATATATATATTATACTTTTTTGTTTATTTTTTATCGCCTCGCAGTGGCACAGCATCATTTTGCAAACACGAAGTTTGTGGTTTTGATCTTCATTCGAGGTAATGAATTATTTTCTTCACCTCGTTGTGAAAGATAAAGTCCGATGTTGACACCAGCAACTCAACACGCAAGAACTCAAGAATTAAGCGATGCATGCAGAAAGGAGTGTCTTAACACTAATGATCTGTCGGATATCCGTATCTGCGGATAAACTTCGCTGACGATTCGGCAAATCACTACTTAACACTACGTTCCCTCTGCCTATCTGCGGGATACAGCGTGAAGCTGAAAAAAAACTCACCCCTGTTCTCTTGATAAAGACTGGGAGGTTCCGCGTTATCATCTGTACCATCCATATCAAAAACTAAAAGGAAAATATAGAAAAAAATATATTTATTAATAAATATTAAGCTATACATAAATTTAAATATCATAATAGCGACTGCATTGCTTTTACGCGTGTAATATATAGAGTAAAATATTTCTAGCCCGTACCTAACAGAAATCAGGGGCCAGTGACGAAGAGGCACAATTGTATGACTGTAAACGGGACAGGTTATGGGTTCGAACCTCATTCGAGGAAATGAAATATTTATTTAAATTTATATTTCCATTTCTTCGCTCTGATGTCGGGGCAAAGTGCGACGTTACGTGCCGCCACTAACACATAATACCTCTAGAATTCAGTGGAAAGTGGGGAACGGAGTGTCTTAACACTAGGTTTCCTCTGCCTACCCTGCTGTGTGCGATTGCGATACAGCGTAAAGCTGAAGCTGACTAAAATAATAAAAAAAAAATACCTTTAGACCCACTCAAAAAGTTCAATGAGCTGTGTTGCATATTGAACATGTCAAGATTCCCCGACCCCCCGAGACCTCCAAGACCAACGCCCCCCAGACCTCCAACACCTCCAAGACCCCCAAGACCTCCAAGTAAAGAACTATTTCCATTTACTGCAGGCATGTTTAGATTATTAAGGGGGGAAGCCATCGATACAGTTTGAGGTTTTTGTGCTGAAAATCGAAATTAACAAATATATGTAATTTCAATTATTAATCAACTACGAAAAAGATTTTATTTATTATTTTTAACTCAACAATGCACATTCAATCAAGACCTGGCAAGTAAAAATGCGTGGTGCCTTTACGTGTTTTAAAAGTTAAAGTCCAATATTGTTATTCAAAATAAGTAGGTACATGCTCTATTTTTTGAACGTCGAATAATTAATTAACAGTTCCAGTTCATTAAACTGAATGCCTCAAAACTGAAGAACCAGCGCAAAAAACGAGACGAAATTATACAAAAAAAAATAACACTATTTTCCCTCTGCCTACCCTGTTGTATGCGGGATACAGCGTAAAGCTAAAAAAAAATACCAATTTACTTACTCGGCGCCGCCTTTTGAAGACTTTGGTTGACAATCTGCCTTTTCAGTACATCTGGTGTATCGTCTTCTTCGTCAGAGTCAGAGAGACCGTATTTACTGAAATGCTCCACCTCAAAATAAAATATAAGACATCAGATTTCTTCTTTTATTATACACTCAATAACATATAGTAAAAGAAGAAAAAACTTGAACCTGTACTAGGTTTAAGTAGTACACTCACTCTAAACACCCAACTGCCGGTCTGAGGTCGATACTCAATGAATTTAGTGTCGTACTTGTCGCATATACGACGGAGTTTACCCTCGTAGTCCATTTTTAGAAGTCTGCAAAGAAAAGTTTTTTTTTAATATTATTTAATTTCTTTGGGCAGCACGCTGTATCCCGCGCAAAGAAAGGTAGACTGAAAGAAGATAGTGTTAGCACACTCTATTTACCACTCACTAAGATTAGGTGCTCTTAGTATTGAGTGTTTTTTTTTTTTATTTTCGAGACATTGTGTATTAAATTGCGTAACTTATCGCCACATTTTATCTTACCAGAGAGTGGCGATATAATTAATTAAAATTTGCAAAACAAATAAATTCAAATTATTCCTCCCAATAATAATATCAATAGTAATCGTTTTCACGTCTAAATAATATTTTCACGCCCCATCCCATACATAGCAGGGTAGACAGAAATAATCTGATAACATAAATTTAAGACACCTCAATCCCATTAAAACACTTCCATTCTCCAAATTGTCGAATTGCACAGGCATTGCGTGTTGAGTGGTGGAACTCAACGCCACGCTTTGCCTTCGCCTCGTTACCAAAGCGAAGAGATGAAAATGCTCATGTTGGAAACGAACTCACAACCTGTCAAATTTATTCTTTTTATTTCTAAGTATAATTTATATTTTACCTGTCAGGCTCAGTAACGGGTCGTTTCTCGGTTTTATCTCGCGGCCAAACTCTTTCCAACGTGACGACTGCGCGCCGATTCAAACCCGCACCTACCGGTGGCTTATTGTCATCCTCGGGGTAGATAATTACTTCTTTGTTCAGGAAATGGACTGGAAGGCACATTTATGGATTGTAATATTTTAGTAAGTTTTTAGCATATATTAAATATAAGAATGCCTACATAATTATACTTTTTTTCGTTTGTTAGTGTAATTGACGTGGCCCACATGGTTGTGAGTTCGATTCTCACTAGAGGAAGTGAAAAATGTATTTAATATTCTAATTCAATCCCTCTGGTTACGAGACAAAGCGCGGCGCTGAGTACTGCCACTTATCACGCAATGCCTCCAGAATTCAACGGACAGTGGGCAACGTAAGTGCAATTTAAAATTTAATTACAGTTCAGAACATATATTTGATTATTAGACAAAATTAACATCCAACTCATCTTAAATCACAGGTTCAATTACAGCTGCGCACTAAGAAAAAATCAACAGAAAAAACATATCTACTTAAATCTGAAAAAATCCAACTACAAAATCAACAAACAACAATATTACCCAACGAGTCCAAGTCCATGCCGGCGACGTCTATTTCGCAGTCGTAGAATACGTTGCCGTAGTTTTTACGACCGATGGTGAGGTGTGGGACCACGCACGTGCCGTCGGGGCGGAGGTACTCTGAAATTTAGAAAATATTATATAATTTTAGTATTTCATTTTCATAAAGCTTATTTGCCACGATAAGTTGCAAATTTCATTATTTTTAATAAAGATGATGAAATTAAATTAGATTTTTTTTCCAGCGTGAACGCTGCATGGTACCTAGTGTTAAGACACTTGAGTGGCGGAATTCAACGCCGCCTTCTGTTTAGTTACCAAAACAAGAAAAATGAAAATATTAATATTTTCATTTAAATATTTTCATATATTTTCATTTAATTTAAAAAAAAAAAAATAATTTTAATTAATTTCCCCGAATGAGAATCGAACCTACTACCTACACGTTTATATTATTTTTCTTATTAATTATTATTAATTACGTATTTAATTATTTTTCTATGTAATTATATTACTGTTTGTGCAGTAGTAAACTCACTGGTGATTTCCTCCAAGGAAGGTATAGTGTAATACCCAGGTCGTGTCAGCTTCAATCCCGCGGGATGTGGAGTTATATCGCGTGGTTGTACATTCTCTTCTTCAGACACTAAAAGGAGACAAATGGAAAATGAAATTAGTAATTGTAATTACAACCATCATGTAGATATATTTAATAAATATAAAATAAAATATTATAGAAAAAAAATTATTATAGAAAATTAAATAGAATTTTAGAATCTTATTTTAGGCTTGTAATGATTAGTTTTTGAGCTATAATTACAAGACATAGGAATCTATATCTGTCTAAAAATGAAATTTTTAGACAAAACTACAAAATTATGCATTTAAAAAATGTCACTTTGATATTTTTTTTATCTTTACACATCTCCTATTGTAAAGGATAATATAATTTTTAAGTTGTTAAGCGGTAAAGTTTGCGGTTAAGTTTTAAGTTGTTTCAAATTTGTTTTATTCTAAAATAGCTACCAAATTTTGTGTCAAGAAGTATATTGTACTAGCGGACGTGCGCGGCTTCGCCTACTTATTGCACCCTTAAGGGAGAATTCTAATAAACCATGAAACACGTGTTCAATGAAATGTTTTTAAGAGTCTGAATTTAATCTATATATATAAAATCGAAAGGTCACTCACTCATCACGAAATCTCAGAAACTACATGTGCTAGGAATCTCAAATTTTGCATAGGAGTTATTTATAGGACGTAGGTGCTCGCTAAGACGAGAATTTGCAATATTCGACTTCTAAGGGATTGTTTTTGGGGTCGAAAGTTTGTATGAAAGTTCGTTACTACAAATGCTAGGAGTCTCAAATTTTGCATAGACGTCACTAGGACGTAGTCATGGAGACAGAAATTAATAATAACATAGTTCACGCGGGTGAAACCGCGAGCGGGCCGCTAGTTATTTATAAAAATGGATGGCGATTTAAAAATAATTCCATACAAACTTTCAACCCCTATATCATCCCTTTAGTGTGAAAATAAAAAATGTTGCAGTATATTAGTATTCTTAGACAGAACTCAACATCCTCTTTTGCCTCATTATGAATGAAACGATTGGTTAATCTTTAAGTAATATTCTATGTTAACAAAATAAGTACAACAGAAATGTAGCAAGATTGACAAACCTTTGTTTTTTATAAATTCACATGAATGAGCGAGGTCATGTGAATAAATAATAGATCGATTGAATGACATTAACATTGTAGGACTCCCATTTACTTCTAGTTAGTAACTAATTACCTATCGTAACCTTAAACGAAATGAAGCGAGTTTGACAACCGTTTGTATTGTGTTACATTCAAATGAGTGAATGAGTGAACGAGATCGCGTGAATAAATGTATGAATGATTAAATTAATAAGTAAACTATATAAAATACACACAAAAATATACTATAAACAACGACAAATAACGAAAAAGGCGTGTATCCGGTCTATAGTATTTATAAGTATATATCAATAAGTGAAAGATACAATAAAAGATTAATTGGGTGAATGAGTACAATATAGATAACAATTCACACCCATCTACTTCCAACCAGTAACTACCTAACTAACAGAGAAAAAAATATCTACCTCAAAATACCTAAAAAATACACACATAAATCGATAATAAGCAAGTACATGTATATATATATATACATATAAACAACCATAAACGCCGTGTATCTGGTGCGCTATCTTCTCGCAGCCGCACTTGCTGCAGTCAGGGGGCTGCCCCCAACGATGGCGGCAGAAGTGGAGGGAAGGGGACAACCCTGGCTTGTTACATTCATACGAGTGAGTTAGTGAGTGCTTATGATAAGTGAATTAATTTGTTAAAGAAGGGGTTATACTAGCTGAATGTGCTTTTATAGAAGAGAAGTTGAGCGAATGAATGAATGTCTGAGTGGATGAGTCAGTCAATGTTAGCTTTATTCTATATTTATTCAACGATTCAAAAGTGCATACAAAAATCAATTTGAAATAACAAAATTAATAACAGAAACAGAATGAGTTTTTGAGTGAACGAGTGTTTGTAATAACTAAGTGTGTATATAGATAACATTTGTATGTATGTCAACATGATTAATTTAACTATCAATTACTTTTTAAATTCATTTTATACTGAGATATGAAAAACCAAATTTTGTCCAGTTAGCTTCAACACTGTATCATGTTACTGATAAGTAACATAAAACAAACAGCGTTAAAAAAAATGAAATCAGCTTCACGCTGTATCTCGCACCTGTGTGCGAGACACTCCGTTCCCCACTTTCTGCCGAATTCTGGAGGCATTTCGTGTTGAGTAGCAGAACTCAACGCCGCGCCATACCTCGACGCCAGAGCGAAGGAATGGATATATAAACGTAAATAAATATTTCACTTCCTCGAGGGGGATCGAACCCAAAATCAAATTACTTATCACATAATAAAATTAATAATTTTACTTATACGGTCCCATATAAGTAAAATTTATATTTTCCAAATTATTGTTTTTCATTATCGGGACTTTGATGGAAAAATACCAAAGTACAATATGCTTACTTTGTTCATAATGTTTTTATATAAATAGATGTTAAGTATAATATCTTTAGAGAAAACAACTAATACTAACCGGACAAAGTATCAATATTTTCTTTATTCTCGGACACTCGGTGCGTTCTAACTCCAAGCTCTCTAACAGAGTTTTCTACTGAGTCTGGGTTCAAATCCAACGGTTTGCGTAGAGGTTTTGTTGTTAGCCTGTGAAATAAACAAATAAGTATTAATATATTTCAGAAAATAAGCAACAAATTATATTAACATTATTTTCATTACCATTCGTAGGAATTTTATATTCAATATTTTAATTTCCTCGATCTGCTAGATCTAGAGAAAGCTACGGAGTGCTGGTTCGAGAATTCACCGGAAAGTGAGGAACGTAAATAGCTTAATGGGAACGGAGTGTTTAAACACTTTTCCTATGTCGATTCTACTTTATGCGGAACACAGCGTAATAGTAAAAATAAACAAAAACTGACTCACCAACTATCTCGACGTTCCGATACTTGCGGTGGTAATTCTTTATCTGTAGAGAGAAAAACACACTTTTAAGAATATTTTTAGTTACTTTGATATTATTAGCAATTAGGATAATTAATAATTGAAAAAAACATTGAGTTTATGATTTAATCTTAATATTTAAACACTATATTTTTAAAACTGATTTAAATCAAATATTACCTAGTATAAGTTGTTTTTCATTTTTTTCAATATGTCTGTCAATGTGTCTGTGTATTTATCAGCAAATTTCAATCAAACATCATACGTCTAGATATATAGACAAATACTGGATTAATATTACGGATTGTACAAAATAATAATCGAATCTCCACTGCAATAATCTATATTGTAAAATAAATAACAATAAAAATATAAATTTACCTAAATTAGGATAAAGTCTAGGTGTTCCTTCTCCATCTATAGATTTCTCCTTTTCTGGCCAAGATTGTTTTGTATTTGGCCTGAAATAAAAAAACACATACAAATAAAAAAATCCTTATATTTTTTACTTCTACAAAAAAAACCCGCATTACAGGGGCAACAGAAGGGCAAGCGCAAACAGAACTCAGTGACAAAACACTTAGTTTAAGACACTTTGTAATTCAGAAACTTTGTTCTCCTCCGAAATTCGAGACAATACTTTTTTTCAGTTTCACATTGAATTTTGCACATAGGAAAGAAGGCAGAGGGAGCCTGGGAACCTAGTGTTTGGCACTCCGATCCCACGAAGACACTTCCGTTCCCTACTTTCCGCACTTTATATCTGAGGGCCGGATAATCTATTTTCTACTGTATCTCACAATTTATCATTTTATTCAGACAAATACGTATAGTCCGAAAAACGTGTTATTGATAATGGGAAGTATTCGCGTACAATTGCGCAGGATACGTATGCGCAGAAAACGTTCAATCAGTGTTACCCTGTTATGTTGTTTTACCTCACGCTTAGCACATAACATTTACCTACGATAATTAAAATTTCTGATCATCTTTATGTTGTAGTAAATTATACAAAACGAAAATTTTATGCAGATATCTAAATATCGAAAAAAAATCAGCTGTTCCATAAATTTTAATTAATCAATTCTAAACTTCTGCTTTTATAACTAATGACACATGATATTTATGTATATATGTATATACTATATACACTTATGTACAACATAAACATTCAGTGTGCGTAATACAAGCTTATATACTATGCAATATGGATAAAGAAATATCTGGCAATATTTAAACTTCTTTAAGATTACATGAAAAAGAATTAAATATTGGGTAAATTATTTCAATTTATTTGGAGGACAAAAAATGAGAGTCTGGTATCCCTTTGCCATATAAGTTACTGTGCGTCTGTGTGAGCGCTACGTCCTTACAGGAAATTCGTATCCACACATCTTTATAGGTATAATCACACTATATGGTTCAAATAAGAATATAATTAATTATAAACAAATTGTTGTAGATGTATATGTGGCCCCATTATAATAATTTCAATTCAGTTTTTTATTTAATTTTTCAATTTGCTTAATAACCATAACTTGATTTTGCATGTTGCTTAAGCTAACACACTAATTATTATAATATTACTAGATAAATATGCTCTACTACGCCATTCCGTATATATGATGCATATGATATTATATTCATATTTCATAGTAATGAACTGACAGCGTTGCGCTCGACTGTACCGTAGTTCTGCGCAATTTGCCGCGCGTGCTTCTCATATGCAATAACACGTTAGTCGGACTATACACATAATACTTATTTATGACTTTGGAAAATAATAAAAATAATATCATGAATTTAAATGTCAACTCACCAATTACTATGCCTCGTTGTATTGGAATCGGCATCTAGAAAAGAAATAAAAAAAACATTATACTAAAAATGTCAAGCGTGAGTTAAACTGACATGATAGAGATGCCTATATTTATTATGTTTTAACGTACTATAGTTCAAATAAATTATACATAAGTTTCTCTACCTTACCAGTATATTTTGCAATTCAATACACAAAAAATATTAAATGAAATAAAAATGAATAAAATATTAAATGAAAAAAATATATATTAAACGTGTAAAAGAGGATAGCAGGTGAAAAAGACTATAAAACCAATGGAATTGTTTCAATCAGGGGCAGTTGCTTGTGACAACGGATCTATTTTCCAATAAACAGGAAACCCTGTGAACCGTGTGAACCCTGGAATTGTAATTACGTAGAATCTCTCTCCGGATAATATAGCAATATAACATTTTAACTTCACAATTTTCTTTAACTATCCCATTTATTAATTTCGATTCCATTTGTAAAACAAAAAAAAATCTCTTCCAGAATAGAAATTGAGATTTTTTTTTCCCAAGTCGTTTCAAATACCAAAAGCTTTTCGAAAAGTTAAGGAAATGCTTTTCTCAATATTACATGAAAATCGGTACTGCCAAAGGCAAGATAAAATCGTAGATAGACAAGATAGACGATCCCCCCAAATTCCTAACATCAGAGAGGGACCAAGTGGTAGTAGTGGCCGAATGCACGAGAGTGATGCTGGACGATAGGATACTCGGAATGGCAAACGCCATTTCAAGCGATCCTGAGCCGGGCGCAGCCTTCGTGAATTGGGAGCTACCAAAACATTCCTGGGCAAATGGGGTTCCGGGGTGTGGTAAGACAACTCACATTATCAAGCACTTCGATGAGGACACGGAAGTAGTAGCGACAACCACAGTAGAGGCCGCGAAAGATCTAAGAGAGAAGCTGGCGCACCGCCTTGGCACGAAAGCGACAAAGAGAGTGCGAACAATGGCCTCGATCTTAGTCAACGGTTTTCATGAGGGAATAGTTATAAACCGGCTAACGGTGGACGAAGCCCTCATGAACCACTTCGGGGCCATTGTTATGGCGGCCAGACTGTCAGGGGCGAACGAGGTCACACTCATCGGAGATATCAATCAGCTGCCTTACATCGACAGACAAAATCTATTCGAACTAAGGTACTGTAGGCCTAGCTTGACAACCAACATCACATGCGAGTTGCCTTGCACACATCGGAGCCCAATGGACGTCGCCTATGCCCTCGCCGGAGTATATAACAGCATTTACTCCGCAAGCCCCATTGTCCACTCCATAAAGGTTCTCGGATATACCGACGCGCGAATACCACACTGTAATGACGGCACCCTCTATCTGGTCCACACGCAGGAGGAGAAGAGGCAGCTGAAAGACCAGGGATATGGAGCTGGAGCAGGTTCGCGAGTCATGACTATCCATGAGGCCCAGGGGCAGACCTTCGCAGACGTCGTCATCGTCCGAACCGGACACGCACGGATCCGAGTACATGAGAGCGTCTCTCACGCAGTCGTCGCAGTGACGAGACACACCAACACCTGTGTCTATTACTCTGACGATGGCGGTGACGCAATAGGCAACTTCATCAGCCGAGAGGTGGGCGCTTCATTTACGGAGGTGGTGGAGGCGAACCTAAAAGGGGCAATGTCACAAAGAGATGATAGGGTGATAGAGGCACTGATCCAAAAACTTGAGGAAGGCGTTCTGCATGAGCCAGGCCAAATCTAATGGGCGAAGGTGTTCTATACATGTATAAAGTAATTTTATAAAATAAGTTATATATGTTAATAACACTAAAAAAAAAAAAATGTCGGTAGGGGTCATCCAACCCCTCTAGTATAAGCTCTATATATAAGTACAGTTTAAATTGTCCTAAAATTAAGTACGCCACATTAAAATAACTTTCATAAAATAAAAAAGGCACGGGCAACTAACTATGCGCCCGTGGATGTAGCTGTTAAAATAAAAAATAAAAAAAGGCAAGATAATCGCGGACAAACATACATATATTTTATACTTTGTGATGTAACTGGGAATCTCCTTTTATTGAAGTTAGTTTAAAGAATCATCACTCACGATTGACATCAGTCTCCGCCAAGTGTCTGATTTCTTCACGGTTACCAGTGTCATTTCTATCCGTCGATCTCTCCTCGCGTGCGTTTGTTGGTTCTTGACGAGAATCTTCTAAAGATCTGCGTAAGAAAAACAAAAAAATTATATGGACTGTGAAATAATATTATCTCCAGTATCAAGAAAAAGAGCGCCGTTTAATTCCGCCATTCAACAATAGAATGGACAGACTTAACACCAGGTACCCCCCATCTGGTTACCCTCCTATACGCGGGTTAGAGCGTGAATCTAACCACTACAATCAACTCACCTATTCCCTTCAGGTGTATCAGCAGTTCCATCAGACCTCTGCCGCAGTACCAGACGTTTTCTACTCGGTTTTAAGCTCAGTTTACATTCTAAGCTGGCGTCGTATTCTTCGAGACCGTCGAATAGTGACTTCTGTGGGTGTAAACAAGTTTTAGCAAAAAAAGTTGAAACATCAATGTTATTGGAGGTTGGAATCCTACTTGGAGAAATAGGTGCCTGTATTGGATTAGGGGCACAAGTGCGCGACTGCGCACTAAGCGCGGCAGGTTATGGGTTCAAATCCCAGTGGGCGAATGAATCTTCTACGGCAGATATAATAATCAACAACCTCAAGGTGGCTCTCGTAAAGAGTACTCGCAAAACAATGGCGGAAACCAAGAAGAAAGGACTACTTCCTATTTGACAAACACTAAAGGAGACTGAAACTTTTAGGCTTAAATGTAAAGAGGTGAGATGTGGTCTAAAAAAATTGTAATTATTTTATCATTTTTAGAATAGCAAATAATAATTAATTGACATAGTGAAGAAAAATGAAAAAAATAAGTTTTAGATCCTTAACCGCTTAAATTCAATCATATTTTAAATGACAGATGTGACAGCTGAGTAACAATGACATCGTGTCTAATTATTTTTGCATTTTCAATTTTGTTATTGACAACTGGCTCGAAGCGCCATAAATTAAGGACTGAACTGAACTGGTACTACTTGTTGAATACCGAGAATGTCAAATACATCGAACGAAATATCGCCGCGTAGAAGATTCTACAAGCGGAGCCGGCGTATCAATTGTTCTTTCTTAATACCTAGAAACCGGCAGAGACATCCTATGGAACAAGCAACAACAACAACCTCACTTTTATCACATCTCTAATTACTCAGCTCTCAGATTGCCAAAATTTAAGGAATTACCAGGGATTTTCATCTCTTTACATTCTGGGCCCAAAAATGTATGGAATCGTTTCAGCTTCCTTTAAACAAACAACTCTTCTTAACAACAGCGTGAAGCGAAAAAATATATGTATAATTATTAAAAAAAAACAACTATTCTATTTGTTATTAACGGAATAATTTTATACAATAAATACTACATATGCAGTATCTGTTATCTATATATAAAATCATGTTAACATAAATAAAAAATAAAATAAAATAAAATAAAATAAAATAAGCCTTTATTGCTGTAAACATTTTACAATATGGTTTGTTCTTATTTATTTACCGATTGTACTATCCTATTTCCTATTATTATCTATATATTTGATTTTCCTTAATTATTTCTATGCGAAGACGATCGGCTTTCGTCCACAGCTTGTCTTCCGACATAGGCCTCCTCTAAACCCTTCCATTTCTCTCTATCTCTCGCTATCCTCATCCATCCTGTACCAGCTACTTTTTTAATATCATCCTCCCAACGTTTCATTTGACGCCCTTTATTTCTTTTCCCAATTCTAGGGTACCACTCTGTTATTGTTTTAGTCCATTTCTCAATTGTTTCTCTCAACATATGCCCTGTCCATTTCCATTTTAAAGTCTTGCATGTTTTTTCTGCGTCTCTAAATTTTGTTGTACTTTTTATTTCTTTCAGCCTTACTTTATCTTTCCTCTTCACGCCAATTACACTTCGCTCTATACCATTTTGGCATACGTTTATTTTTTTCATTATTTTTTCTGATATTGCCCAAGTTTGGCAACCGTATGTTAAACATGGTAGAATGCACATATTATATACTTTTCTCTTCTCTTTCATTGCTATATCTTTATTTTTCATAACTTCACTTAGTGACCAATACCTTTTCCAGGTGTTAGCTATCCTTCTGTCAATTTCCTTTTGCATAGTATCTTTCGCGGCTATAAGCTGCCCCAAATATATGTACTCATCAACAAAATCTATTTTCTCATTATTAACTGTGATAGTGTATGTCTGCGAACTGTTAGTTAATATTTTGGTTTTTGTTGTATTCATTGTGAGCCCCGCTTTCTTGCTTTCATCTGACAGTTGTTGTAACATTTTTTCTAGATTTTTTGGACATTCTGAAAATAAAATTAGGTCATCTGCGAAGCGTAGGTGATTTAATTTTTCACCATTGATATTAAGTCCTTCATCATCCCATTTTAGATTCCTAAATATGATTTCTAGAGCCGCTGAGAACAACTTGGGTGATATGGGATCTCCTTGTCGGACTCCTCGTTCTATACAGAACTCTTCTCCCATAGTTTCGAGCTTGACTTGGGCAGTACAGTTGTTGTATATGTTCTGAAGTATTCGTATGTACTTTCCCTGTATTCCTTGTATATGCAGAGCTTCCCAAATGTATTCGTGTTCCAGGCAGTCGAAGGCTTTGTTATAATCAACGAATCCCAGGTAATATGTTTTGTTGTATTCATTATATCTCTGTAGAACTTGTCTCAGAACATGTATGTGGTCTATTGTTGAAAACTTATTACGAAAACCCGCCTGTTCTTTGGGTTGGTTTTCGTCGAGGGTAATTATGATCCGGGAGAGTAGTATTTTTGAGAATATTTTATACACATTTGACATCAAACTTATAGGTCTATAGTTCTGTATTTCCTCTTTGTCGCCTTTCTTATGTAACAGTATTATTGTTGATTTAGTCCAATCTTTGGGGATATTTTCAGTCTCTATTATTTTGTTAAATAAATTGGTGTGTTACAATTGCTCTAATAGTTTCTTGTTCTAATAGTTTAGGGATTGGCTCTAAATTTGTAGTAATTATATTTTTTGTTACTTCTTTTTTATTCTTACTTTGATAGAGATCTTTATAATATTCTGTAGCTACTTTTACTATTTCTGCTCTTTTATTTGTGTAGATGTTATTTTTATTTTTTACCCTTAACATCCAATCTTTCTTACTTTTTAATTCTTTTATTGCTTTTTTAATACCACCAGTTCTTTCAATGTATTTGCTAAGTGTCTTTTGTCTTTTAGTCTTTTTATCTTTCCTAATACTTACGTTTATCTTTTTACTAAGTTCTGCGATTTTGGCACGGTGTCTTTCCTTTTCTTTCTTTTGTAGTAATTCTTTCCTTTCTTGTAATAATACGTGTGTTGCGTTAGAGAGTACTCGTTTACTATCTGTATTTATCTTCTTTGTTTCTGTTTTTAATCGGTTAATTAATTTTATATATTGTTCTTGTATTGGTAGTTGTTTCTTTGCATCCTGTTCAGTAAGTGCATGTAGGTTATTCATAAGTTGAGTGGGATTGCCGGTACATAAAAGGGCCGAATTATCTTTAGGAGATGGTCTTTTGTTTTTTATTGGCATTCCTGTTATTTTAGCGCGAACCATTTTATGGTCCGAATTGAAATTTAGGTTATGTATTAGTGACACATCTTTAATAGCTTTGGCGTTATTAGACATTATGAGATCGATTTCATTTTTATGTAGCCCATTGGGGGAAATCCATGTCCATCTCTTTGTTTTCTTTTTCTTATAAAAACTGTTCAAGATCTTAAGTTTGTGTTCTAAAGCGAAGGTGACTAGTCTGTCTCCATTTTTATTTCTTTTTCCCTGTCCATATTTTCCTACTGTGTGTTTTTCTCCACTATTGTTAGATATACCAATTTGTGCGTTAAAGTCGCCCATCACTATTATGTTTTTATAGCAATTTTGCATTGACATTCTTAGATCTTCGTAAAATTTTTCGATTTTGGCGAGATCTTCTCTCTTATCAGATTCTGTTGGAGAGTATGCTTGGATGATTGACCACTTTTCTTCCTTATTTAGAGGAAGTGTTATGTTCAGTATCGTTATTCTTTCTGATAATCCTTGTATTTCCTCTACTCTGTGTGTTAAATTCTTTTTAATCAAAAATCCCACCCCATACTGTCCTTGTGTTTCACCTTTATAGTATAAAATGTATTTACCGTAGTCGCTTATTCCTTCGCCATACCTTCTCATTTCGCTTATTCCTATTACATCCCATTTTAAATCTGCTATGGCTAATTCCAATTCAAGTCGCTTCTCTGTGGTTCGTAGTGATCTCGCATTAAAAGTAGCTATATATACATCTGATGTTGGTTTGCTTGGTTTTAGAGGGTCGCGGTCTTTTTCCCCCACGAGGACCAATCGTCTTGGGGGAAGAGGTTTATTAATCTTAATTTGTTTTTTACTTAGTAGACTGTTCCGATCGTCGGTGCTTAATTGCTATTGTTTAGTTGCAGTTGTACTACTCGTAAAGCTCGACGAAGAGGAATTGCTTCGCATTCTCATAATATCAAATGCATTTTTTCTATTCATCGATGATGGAGTAACTGTCTGTTGTTTTCTTTCTTGCGGCGAGTTGGATGTTTCTCTCTTCCTTTTATCGTTATACTTAGCATTCTTTTTAACCACGAGCTTGTCATGTTTTAAATAGGCAAGATTGCCTTCCTTCCTTTCTTCTATTAACTTGGGTATTAGTGCTTTCCTCTTTTCTAAAATTTCTTTTGAATAATCTTCGGTTAAGTATATTTCCTTAAGTTTCTTCTTATTTGCCATTATCTCTCTTTTTCTCCATCCACTTACTAATGCCAGAACTATTGGCCTCGGTTTACCTACTTTATTTGCTTTTCCGATACGATAAATGTTATTTATTTCCCAATCTTCCAAATTAAAGTTCAATGCGTTCGAAAAATGTTTTCTCACATTATCAATCAGTTCATGTGTAGACATCTCGTCCTCCTTTAGTCCATGTATAATTATATTATTAATTTTCTTTTCCCTTTCCAGATATTCTACCTTTTTTTCCAACTTCTCTATTTTATCTTTCAATACTTTATTATTTTCTATAAGAGGTTTTAATTTTTCATCTATTTTTTCCATTAATGTATTGGTTTGTTCTTCTTTTTGATTCTGTATTTCGATTTTCATTTTTTCAAATAAAAGTTGGAATTGTCCCTCCATTTTTAATATAATTTAAATTAATTTAGTAGAAATTGGAAAATGTCACTATCAGCTGATGTCACAGATCGCTGTCAGATATATTATCTATGCCAAGATCAATGTCGGTAACATGTATAAAGTGACAAGTAATAACTTCTAACCTTAAAATTTGTCGATTTTATCCTTTCTCAATCTTCTTTAATCTCACAAATCAAATATTTTTCAATATTACGAACGGTTAGTTGCACTTTGTTTATTAGTTGGATGTGACAATCGTAAGAAAACTGCGATTAATTCCACTGATTTTAGAATATTTTATAGGAACGTTAGCACTATGACGTTTACTAGTTGAGCACCGGAACCGGCTATCCATGTTAACATAATGAGTATATAAAGAGTATATATTCTGCAACCATACTGAAGGAACTGCGGATTTATGACATTGTGAATTGGTAGTCAAGGGTAAATTCTGAACCAACGCGCCCTAGTCGCGTGTCTCCTTAATTTGAATAACATTATACGGATATGACGGCAAGTTGTTTATACAACTTGTAACGAGATCGACAGATCAACTATGGTCTATGGATAAAGGACTTCAGTACTTATCCATTTCACACCTGATGTATGTTCAGCGATTTTCAGTAATTCAGCATTATGTATTGGAAAAACTTTAGTAATTACTATTGGAAATTTATGAACAGAGGCACAGAATGTGACTGCAAAACCGACTGGTGGAGGGTTCAATCCCTACTCGAGGAGATGAAATATTTATTCAAATTAATATTTCCATTTCTTCGCTCTGGTGTTGAGGCAAAGCGTGGCGTTGAGTTCTGCCACTCAACACACAATGCTTACAGAATTCGGCAGAAAGTGGGAAATGGAGTATCTTAACACTGGGTTCCCTCTGTTTACCTTGCTGTGTGCGGGATACAGTGTGAAGTTGATTTTTGATTGATTTCCTTCTCATAAATTTTTTTTTAATATACAGATTGTTGTTGTTCAGTGGCGAAGCTCAATGCCATGCTTTGCCTCGACACCAGAGCGAAGAAATGGAAATATTATACTGTATATTAAAATACTGTACTGTATATTAAAATATAAATTTAAATAAATATTTCATTGACTCGAATGGGGGTCGACACATCCACAACCAATCGGATTTAGTCACACTTTGTGACTCTGAGTCACGACTGGGCTCCACTTTCTGGATATACAATAATATCTATATATAAATAGGTAAGTATTCACTTTATGCGCAGGAGCAGGCGCTAGCGGCCTCGGCCGCAGCGTCAACTTAGAGCCGGGCGGGGACGACACGCGGTACGCGCTGTTGTCGAGTATCGCCTTGACCGCTGTCGGGTTGGTCGGCTTTAGGATATCTTCCGTTGTTGATGCTGAAATGAGAAAAACAAATAATAGACTCGAAAAAGGTGGTCGTTACGCAGGGGCACAAGCGTGTGCTGTGCGTTCGATTCCCATTCAGGGGAACTCCGGGCTATTTAAAGATTTTCCGGGCTAATCCAGAAGAGCTGATTTAATTTTTATGTGACTTTCACTGACCGATATAGGCTGTTATGAAATAACATACAGGACTATTTCTATCCTGGAATTTCCACAGGATAGGGATTTACGCGAAAAAACGCATTTGTCGTGGGAGCGTACCTAGATAGATATGAAAAAAACATTTTTCTACTAAATAAAACTACTAAAGTACTAAATAAAATAGTATTTATTTAGTAGTTTAGTAGTTTATTTTAAACTACTAAATAAAATAGTATTTAGGAGCAAAATGAATAAAATCGCAAAAAAATAAAATTATGATTTACTAAATGGATAACAACAGTAAAGACAATCATACTAAAATAACCAACCAACTTTTCGTGAATACAGTTAAATAACATAAAATAAAAAAAGAAGTCCCGTGTTATAATATACAATCCAAATCCACTCACAATTATCTGGCCCCAGATCCTTGAACAGAGGCGTGTCTCCGTAGGGGCGAGCAGCCAGGGTCAGGATCTGCTCGTGCACGCCGCCCGCGCCCCCCAGCCCGCCTCTGTTAATAAAAATATGGTCAGCTATAGTGCGCCCGACGAGTCGTGGCCGCCCAATCCTTAAACGGGGCGCCCACAACTCAACGATAGATAAAGATTAGCTACACGCTGTACCCCGCACACAGCAGGGAACTAAGTGTTAAGACACGCGTTCCACACCTTCGACCGAATTCCAGAAGCATTGAGTGTTCAGTAGCGGAGCTCAACGCCGCGCTTTGTCTCGATATCAGAGCGAAAAATGAAAATAAAAATTTAAATAATGAATTTGAAACATTTAAATATGAATTTTTCTCGAGTGGGGATTGAACCAACAACCAATCGATTTTACAGTCACACCTTGTGCCCCTGCGCTACGACGGGCCTCAATAGATAGATTATAATACTAATAACTTGTTATGGTAGTTAGTGTGTAAATTTTGTCCAGGAAAAAAATATAAATAACTAACCCGGTCAAGCTGGTGTTGGTCGCGTTCAACTGTCCCAAACCTAGTGATGTACCGCCCAGGGCTGACGTGTTACCGAACAGACCACCACCCCCCAAACCTGAGTCTAAACCTGGAAAAATAACAAAAAGATATCTAAACTACTACTTACTACTAAAATAGTAATATATAATTTTATGTATGTATGCATATATATATATATATATATATATATATATATATATATATATTCGTCGTGAGATTTTCGTAATTGTAGCCATCGGTTCGCATGAGGAAGAATGAAATATTTTCATTTCCTTGCTCCGGTAAGAAGACAAACCGCAGCGCTGAGTTCCGCCACTCAACACGCAGTGTCTCGAAAATTAGACAGAAAATAACGAACGAGTGAATGGAGAACGGAGTGTCTAACACCAGGCTCCCTTTGATACAACGTACAATTAAAAATAAAACACAAGTTAATGCATTAATTTCGAACAGTTTAATTAATAAATATGTTTTTAAGCCACCTGTCCTAAAAGTATTATTCTGGGCTGGTTGATTGAATATAGATCCGGTGCCCAAGGTACCGAACGCTGGCGCTGCGGGCTTCGCCTGGAAGGATGTTCCCAGACCAGCACCAAGACCTGCACCTATTTATGGACAAACAGGTGAAATTAGTCTTTCTTTAGAAAAGTGAAAAAGTAGTAGAAGCAATAAATTATATAAAAGGTCATTCGTTTAATTAACAAAATACGTTAAATTAGACCATATAGAAAAAAGACTAATAAAGATTTAGCTGATCCCTGCCTTTACGTGGAAGATTTAAAGTCCTCACGCTGTATATGCAGACAGTGTTACCAGAGTGAAGAAATGAAAACATGAAATATTTCACAACAACAACAACTTGCCATATAGAACTTGCTTACCATATACATACGAACATAATTGTAAAGGTGAGTTTACAACCATCATAATTATTAACAAAAAACCATCTCACCTAAAGTCGGTTGCGCGTTGAAACCGAACGACGGTTGCGTGGTTGCCGGTTTCGCGAAAGTACCGCCGCCGAACATGTTCGAACCTGTTGTGTTCGTACCGAAACCGGGGGTCGAACCGAACGCTGAGCGACAGAAAAAATATTTGTTAGATATATATTTTTATGATAATATAAAATAATCTATAAATTAATAATTTATAGATTATTTTTTTGTTATAAACGACGGAACATATTTTCATGCAACATGAGGCCATGTCCATTCTTGATTAAACCAGCTTTGAATAAAAAAAAACAAATCAGAATGGGTTCATTCATTATCATGGAGCTACGATACCACAGACAGACACATAAAACTTATAACACCTTCCTTTTTGTTGGAGGATAAATTAAATTTTGATCCATCCGAGAAAATATTGCGCAAATCCAAAGACAAAAAATATTGATAGATAAAAAGATATTTTTTTAACTTCACGCTGTAGCCTGTACATAGCAGAGAAGGCAGAAATAACCTAGTAGCCTAGTGTTAAGAGACTCCATTCCCATTAACTTGTTGGTAAGGAAAACATCTAATATTTAAATATTACGCTGCACATACAACATAAAAAAAAACTAAACATAAAGAAATTCAAAACTCACTCGGAGCAGTAGATCCAAATGTAGGCGCGGTCGTCTGCTGCGGTTTCCCGAAGAGGCCACCGCCGAACCCTCCGAAGCCGGTGCTCGCTGGTGTCGTACCGAACGCCGATGTCGCCGGTTTGGCGCCGAAAAGACCGCCACTCGTCTGGAAATTAGGAGAAAAATCATTGTACATATGTGAAATCATCAATAATAAAAAGACAAAGCGCAATATCGTAGGGAGCAAAGCCTTAATCCTAGGTTCCCTATGTGTATCCGGGATACAGCATGTTAAAAAAATGATTAATATACAAATATATAATTCTTTCGTTACAGACAATACCGAGGAAGTGTAAGTAAATAATAAGGAAAGAGACTAAGGGAGATAAAAAATTGTACAGGAACAGGATTTAATGTATTATTTTACAGTCGGTCAAAGCTAGTAATGAAGATAGAATGGCAATGGTTACGTGCGACCGTTATTATTTAAATTAAACTCTTTAACCAGTTTTGCCAGTCGTGGCGCAGGAGCACAAACGTGTGCCTTTAATGAGATAGATCGTGAGTTCAATTACCACTCGAGCCGACGAAATATATAACACGACATAGCACAGACAGTCACAGCTGGGCGTTGAATTCCGCCACTCAAAACGCAAGGCCTTCAGTATTCAGTGGAAAGACGGGAACGGAACGGAAGTGTCTCAATGAGAAAAGAGTGTTTTACTACTAGTGGTTATGCATTTTTGGAAATCCGACGTTTCGAAAACTTTGCAATATAGTCTGTGGTCTCTGGTAAACGGACAGTCTACCCGTAGTCTAAATGTAATAATAATGTGATAATCATGAATATCCTAATCGTGAATATCAAAGATTATTAATTATTTGTATAAAAATATTTGCATTATTTATTAGCTATAGGAATTCATATTTAACATGAAATATTCGAACTCGTTTCGTTTTTTATTCAGAAAGCTATACGTTTTTCACTATTACTTACTCCTTATCAGTAGTAGGGAAATGTATTATTTTCACGCTGTATTCCACAAACAGCAGGGAACTTAATGTTAAGACACTCCAGTCTCCAGAATTCTGGAGTCAGCAAAGATATGAAAATATTAAATATCTCATTTCCTCGAGTAGGATCGAACACACAACACAACACGTTCGCGCTTACAGTCACACACTTGTGCCCTTGCGCCACGATTGGCCTTTTATGCTTTTAGTTTAGCTTTAAAACAAATATATAATCACTTTTTTGTAATTTCTAGAGAAATGTCTCCAGAAGTCACCAGAGGATGGGGAGAGGATGGCAAAGCGCAGCGTTGAGTTCCGCCACTTAACACGCAATGAGTCCAGAATTCGGCGGATAATGGGACTGGTGTGTCTTAGCATTAGGTTCCCTGCCGTAAACGTGCGACTGACTGCAAACGAGACAAGTTGTGGATTCGGCCTTGAGTTCCGTCATTTACACGCAATGATTTGAGCAATGACGAATGAGAATGATTAGATACTCAAGTTCCCTCCGCCTATCCTGCCATGTAACCATGTGTGAACTTATCGTGAAGCTAAAAAAATATTATTTCATTCTAAATATTATAAAAAATGTGTCAGAAGTAAATTAAATTTACATTATTCTGTTCTTAATATTAATTGAAAGAAATAAATAATTAGATATTAATAATTAAACGTAAAAAATAATAAGCATTATTACATTACATATTAGCATTATTGATTCTGATTGAATGGAATTTAGGATTATTAAAATATAAAAATATGAATAATGTTAAATGTACAGTTAATTACTTATATACTGATTTAAAATGTAGGTCTTATTATCAAAATAAAATAAGCAAATAAAAATCAAACAAATGTATAAAATAAAGTTTTATATTTCATTTTTCAAAAGAAAAACAAAAAAAACTTATTATATAATTAAATTATAATTTGGTAATCCTAGGAACACCACTTCCACTGACTGACGTATTTATATAAAAAAGATCATTTGTTATAAAATTAAAAAATAAACAAGAATATTATTTTATAAATACAAATTAAAAAATTAAAGGAACCTCTGCATAAGCCAATTAAAAAATGTAACATAACACTAAGAAAAAAAATGATCAAATAATATGCTATAAAGCATGAAGACTTAATACTAACTAACTCTTCTTCAAATCTTCAAATGCAAATTTTAATTTTATAACAATCATTTTTTATGAAGTAATTATTTTTTAATCATACATTACCATACAATCAATTCAATCAACAACAACAACAATCAACAATAATCAAATAAAAAAAATTAAATTGTCCTCGTTATCAAAAAGAAAAAATAGAAAACTAATACATATAAGATAACATTTTTTTAGTGTCCCGCAGAGAGAGGGGACCTGGGAACCTAGTGAACCGCTAGTAGAACCACTTGGATACCATTAAAGACGCTCCCATCTCTCACTTTGAATTATAAAGACATTGCGTGATGAGTGGCGGAACACAACGTCGTGCATACCTCATACCCTCGGCATACATAAGATATTGGCCTTAAGTATCTAAACAGCTTTAACTAAATTAATATGGCATTACTTATATTTCAACGAACCTAGAGTCGTAAGTACAACTTCGCTATGGTTTTTTTTTTTTAAACACTTTCGCTTATTACTTTAAGTAATTTTAAATTTTATCACTTATTGCAGCAAGAGAACGATTACAATATTATTTTTTTTTTAAATATATATTCATGAATGTTTTCTTTGAATGTTCTTAAAAACTTTACCTTTTTTGTCTAAATTGGCTAAATCAATAGATAATTTTTCATCTATGGCTTGTTTCGCCGTCATTGCATCCAAAATCAATTGGTCTCTAATATTTAATTCACTCCGTCCACCATTTATCACAAGATTGGCAACAGATTTAGAAAAATTTTTGGAAAGTTCCGACCATTTATTAATAGTGTACTTTGCAGGTATTTGTAAATTTAAAGTAATTGCTTGAGATTTTTCCGTAGTGGGAATTGAAGTCGCTACCTTCGTTCCGTTTGCACCGAAGTGAAATATATCTGTCTGAAAGTTGAAATATTATTAAAGGGATCGTTCTAAATTTCTTTTTATAGAAAGATATGACTTGAGTATATTATTTTATTTAGAATTTTGGGAAAAATGAGTAGTTCAAATATTACATGGAAAGTTGAATGAACTAAAGTTAATCGACTATTTAATTAATTATAATTTCACTTTAATTTCCTAATTATAATGAATTTTACATATTTTTTTACAAAAAATAAACAAAACTTTCTTTTTTTTTTCAAATTTCCCACTAGGACACTTCCCCACATTTTCCACTAAATTCTCGGGGCATTGCGTGTAGAGTGGCGAAACTTGACACAGCGTTTTGCCTCAATGCCAGAGCGATGAAGTTAAAATATTAAATATTTGATTTCCTCGAGTGGTAATCGAATCACAACCAGCGTTAACAGTTTACAGTACAGTGTTTATGGCAATAATAAAAAAAAATGCTATATAAATTATGATTAACCAGAACATTTGGATAGTATTGTGAATCTGGCTTGTCGATAATATTTAGATTAAAAAGCTTAAATTAACCTGTATCATAATAATAACCTAACATTAATACGATTTTTGGGCGACTATTATAAATAAAAGATAAAACTTTCATAAAAATATATATAATATGAAAAGTAAATTTCATCTCTTATCGTACTATATATCGATATCGACGATTACTTACTATTTATATCATTTTTATTAATAATTAATTATTAAACTTATATCTCTTATTGCACCAAGAAACACACCTGTCATATTAAAAATCATTGTACAAAACCGTACATTTTTTGTATAAAATGGGTTTTGCCATTTTATACAATTTCTAAAATATAAATCTATATTATATATTATAATAAAGAATTAAAAACGAATGTACCTACATCACTGTATAAATAACATATAGACAACTACACTTGAGATAAAAATCACAGTACTTATTGCTTAATATAAACTTGCAAGAAGAATAGAAAATATATTAAATTCTAAATCATATTAGTAAAATACATTTAATATATTAACATATTAAAAACATTTTAATTGATAACAACATAATTTTCTTGTTATATTTACCAGAAAGAATAGTGACAAATTTAGTTTTCTTTTTTTTTATGATATAACAACATAGTAAATTTTCCTTTTAGCTTCACTTTATATCCCTGCACCTGCACATAGCAGGGTAAGCAAAGGGAACCTAGGAACCTAGTGCACAGACATGATATGTCCCATTAAGACACTTTTGTCCACTACTTTCGCCACTTATTAAGGTGTTGAGTGGTCGAAACTCAACAAAAGCATTGCCGCGTTACCGCGAGGCAATGAAAACATTAAACACTTTATTCCCCCGAGTGGGCAGCTAATCCAAAACTTCTCTTGAAATATCAAGCAGCCTGTGTCCCCACGCCACGACGGACTGATCTTTATACTTTAGTTTTTATTCTCTATACTTTAGTTTTTCTTTTTGTAAATTTCCTAAGCATTAAATGAATGACTACTACTTCCACTAGGTTCCTTCCTTCTGTCTACCCTGTTATATGCGGGATGGTTATACAATGTTTCACTATATTTCCTCTTTTTTTTTTTTTTTTTTTTTTTTTTTTTTTTTTTTTTTTTTTTTTTTTTTATGGAAAAAGGACAAGGCAAACGAGCGTAGAAGTCTTTAGAAGCTTTTAGTTTTTATTAGAATAATAGCAAAAGAAGGAAAAGGTTCATCAGTTTACAAGGTAATAAAAGAGACATAGTCTAATGTCTGATTTAAGTTAATCCATTTTCAGCTCAAATATCGTTTTAATTCATGAAAGTTAAATTTTATGTATATACTGTGATAAAAAAGAAATTATTAAAAATGGCGTTATAGTCTTTTAAAATCAAGAAAGAAGAAGAGTCCACAAAAAAATTGTCTGTTTTTGTGTGGACTCCTCTTCTTTCTTCCATTTTATATTTCACATTAACAAAATCCGGTATTTTAAAGTTCAATTCGGCCATATCTTTAGGCAACTGTGCATCTACTGCTGTTTTGGCTGTAGCCGCGTCGAAAATCTATTTATCTCTCTTTCTTCTAAAATTATTATACCTAAAATTATATTAATCTTTCGAATAAACTTTTTAAATCTTTCCATATCTTTGTTTCAACACAACATTATTAGTTTTAATTTCGAAGAGATGTGGACGGAATATGTAATTTCATATGATATAAAACTTTTAAAAAACTAAAAAAATAATAATAAACTACATAAAAACATAAAATTATAGTAAATTAATCCATTTTCTTCTTCATATACACAGAAAGCGATATTTTCAAGTCCAATTCAGCCAAATCTTTGGCCAACTGTGTATCAATGGCCGCTTTAGCTGTGGCCGCGTCTAAAATCAATTTATCCTTCCTTATTCTAGCATTATCTTCTACGTCTTTCGAGAACTTTTTCGAAGCTTCCATCCATTTCTTCGAATCAAATGGAATATTATTATTACTAGTATTAGTATCAAACAATTGCGGTCGGATAAGTTGGAAGTTATTTCGTAATAATGATTTATTCTCTTCCAATTGGGGCTTTAAATCCATTTTTTCTTGATTTTCCAGAAAATTCCACGTACAACCGGATTCGAAGAGAACATTGTAAGAAATGTTACAGCTCTAAGAGAGGGGACGAGAAAAAAAGACAAAATAACCTTGTTTTGCTTATAAATAATCTTAAATTTACTTACTTTTTATATCATAACTAATACAGACTATTATTTATTTATTTTCGATAACCAAATAATAAACCAAATATTATTAAATAAATAGATAAAAAATCGTTTCTCAAAAGTTTTATTTTTCATTATTATTTTTCAAATTAAATTCCACTTATGCTTAATTTTTCGCTTTAATAAAAAAAAGCAGAGGGTTAAGTTACGCTATCCGATACACAGTACTTTTAATAATTCGTGAACTAAAACTCTTTGTCAATCTAGTCAAGTCAATCATAAAGAAAAATAGCACAGAGGCTTTGAGTTCAAAAATAAATTATCATATATACTTTTTTTTTCACTATCACGCTGCATCCCGCACACAACAGGGTAGGTAGAGGGAAATTAGTGTTAAGACACTCCGTCGGGGCTAGGTGAACCACCACACAATTTGCGTATAATTTTATTCTGAGATCAGTCGTGGGGTGGGAGCGCAAAATGCGACTGTAAACATGAAAAGTTGCAGGTTCCATTCTTACTCAAGGAAAGGAAATATTTAATATTTTCATCTCTTCGCTCTCATCTTAAGGCAAAGCATGGCTTTGAGTTCAGCTATGCAACACTTAATACCTTTAGAATTCGGAGGAAAATGGAAAACAGTGTCTTAACATTAGGTTTCCTTTGCTTACCCTGCTGTGTACGGGCCACGCGTATAAGAACGTATGCCTTAGCGGACAGAACGAGTTTTCTAAACAAATATTTTTCTCTCTTAGTGTAGAATATTAAAAAGTTCCAAAAACCAGTAATAAAAAAATTAAAATATATATAATAAATCATACCTGGTTCTGTGTATTAGCACCGAAACCAAATGTATTAGTCGATCCGAATGAGGGCGCTTGCGTGGTGGTCGCTCCGAACAAGCCCGTACCTGAAATTAAGAAAGTTTATAAGAAAATATCGTCCACAAAGCTTATTGTTATATTATAGCCAAATTATACAAAATGTTGACATAAATTGTGACATATAAGCTATATCATCGTAAAGTTGTATCTAAATCCGTTCAGTCCTTTTTACGTAAAAGTCGAACCTTTTGGGTTAGAACCCGAAAAAACTGGTCACAACACAAGTTCCCTCCGCCCTATATGCGGAAAAAAAGAGTTATATTAATAAATATATAGATTGCAATTCGATCAATCGATTAAAAGTAGTTCATTGACAGGGTACATGATACATATCCATTTAACTGCGTGTCGAGTCAATCAACAATAGTAGCGTTTAGCCAGAGGCCTGTTTTACTGGGAAAACAACCAACCTGTAGTGGCAGTACCGCCGAAAGCTGGTTTATTGGCGCCAAAAAGTCCTGTTGTGTTTGTGTTAGTCTGTGTATTACTTCCAAACGAGAATGTATCTACAAAACAAAAAAAAACAATTTATATTTTAAATTAAAGCATGTACAGAGGGAACCGAATAATATTCAAGACATTGACATTGAAGTGTTAAGTGGCGGAGCTAAACTCCGCTTGGTTTTACCAAAGCGAGGAAATAAGAATAATTTAAATATTCATTCCCTCGAGTAGTAACCCACCCCCACAGCCATTCTTATATTCCCATTGCGTAGCAATTCATCATGATAGAAATAATATATACTACAAATACAAAAATATAAATTAATTTAAGAATCTACTGTAAGAAAAAAAAACCTCGTAATGCATGACCTACCACAACGTGTAACATTTTTTTTATTTTTAAAAATATAAACAAAACAATAATGTCAACAAAAACGGAACAAACCCAATAACTGTATTGTTATGTTAATTTTAATTAAAAAAATAATTTGGACCCACTAGTCTGTCCAAAGGCGGGTGTGGTGCCAATGCTGCCACCGAACAAGCTGGGTGCACTTGTGGTAGCCGGTTGACCGAAAGCTAGAAAGAAATAAACAAAAAATATAATTAAAGAGATCATTGAAACCTTGTTTTTTTAGCTTTACACTGTATCCGGCATACAATACATTAAGCAGTGGGAACCTAGTGTTATGATACTCTATCGCCAAATTCTAGAGGCATTGCGTGTAATTTATTATATAGTATATTTATTTTTTTAAGGAAAAGATAAGGCAAACTAGTGTACGGGTCAACTGGTAGTAAGTGATCACCGTCGCCCACCACTCCGTGTAACACCAGAGGAGCGACAGGTACGTTGCCGGCCGCCAATATGGAGATAGACGCGCCTTTTGAAGGTACTCAGAAAGCAGAAACACTATCGCCATTCCACAATTGGACCAAGTTGCGGGAAGTTCCTATGAAACCACATGATCCAGATGGTGTGGAGGATGAGTTTGTGACATACTGTGCGGTTAGAAAACTCGGCGGCAGGCAACAAGTTTCCCAGAACACTCCCCATGATAGATGCGGTGGAGAAAACACAGTGACGAGACGTCTCTACACAAGGCCAAACTGTCAAGCCTATCACAGATAATTGGGGCACCACCAGAGCGAGAAAATTAATATATTAAATATCATATTCCAACGAGTGGCAATCAAAAATCTACAACCGTCTCTTCTATAGACACACGCCTGTATTATAATATTATATTAAAAAAAATTACAATTTCCACCGAAAAGCGGTTTATTCTCAGTTTGCTGGAACCCAAACACACCGCCGGGGGCGGCACCCTTCCTGCCGGCCACGTAGTCCTCTAGACGCAGCTCCTCTAGGGACTTGCCTTCGTATTCCTGTTAATTATTAATAAATTAGTATATACTAACAATAATCTATATATATAAAAGGACTTGTCCTCACTGACTGAGATAAGACGCGCGCACAGCCGTAACCGCTGTGCGTTGAAACACGGAATTTGGACAGATGTTTACTTTCGTAATCTGGACATCCACTAAGAAGGGATTTTGAAAAATTTTAACCCCAAAGGTGTAAAATAGGGGTTGAAAATTTGTATGGAAAAAAAATTAAATCGGCACCGATTTTTATAAAATTTGAAATTTAGATTTTTAAAAGTATTTAATTGAACACGTGTTTCATCGTTTTTTAAAATTCTCCCTCTAAGGGTGCAAATAAGGGGTTGAAAGTTTGTATGGAAAAATCTTTAAATCGCCACCGATTTTTGTAAAATTTGAAATTTAGATTCTTAAAAATATTTCATTGAACACATGTTTCATGGGTTATTAGATTTCACCCCCTAAATACACAAGCGAAGCTGCGCGCGTCCGCTAGTATAATATATCAGGACCGTCGTGGCGCAGCGTACACGCACGACTGTAAGTGAGACGGTTGTGGGTTCGATTCCAATGAGGGGGAATGAAATATTTTTTTTCATTTCCTTGCTCTGGTAACCAGACTAAGAGCGGCGTTGAGGTCCGCCACTCAATAGGCAATGCCATTAGAGTTTGGCGGATAGTGGGAAATAGAATGTTTTAACATTAGGTTCCCAGAAGCCTTCTACCTAACAGGGTTTTATGTCCAGAAAATAGTGTAAATCAAAAAAAAAAAGACAGTGTGATTAACACGTTGGTTGTGAATTCGATTTCCATGAAAGATAATTAATTATTTTCATTTTCTTTTTATTTCTGGTGAGAAGACAAAACAAAGAAGGCAAAGCAAACCACTGAAGCATAGTGTATCAAAAACCAGTCTTAACACTAGGTTCCTTCTACGTATCCCTTTAGCGTAACATTGCGTGAAGGGTAAACAAAAAAGTCATACATATAGGAACATATTATGATAATATATATATTTTGAAATGCATAGTAGCCAGCAATTATAATCTAACCTTTCTAGACTAATCAACGATTTTTGCAGTAATTCATTTAATCTAGTGACGTCATATTATTATACGGACCAAACAGTGTAGCCTGCTAATATTATAAACGTGAAATTTTGTAAGGATGGATATTTGTTTCATTTTCACGTAAAAACTACTGAACGGATTTAGATGAAACTTTACAATAATGCACATTATACGTCAAAATAACAGATAGGCCACAATTGATGTAAACATTTTGTATTATTTGGCTATAATCTATATATATAAAAGGACTTGTATAACAATAAGTTTAATATATGATCGCTAGTCAGTAATATTTACCTTCATACAAGAAATGCAATGATGTTTTATATTGACATTCTGGGAAGTACCACTCTTGACGACCACATCTGTTCCCACTACGGGGTTGTATTTGACGTGGGCGGTGCCAGTTGACTGTGTTTGACCGAAACCACCTGGAAAATGTTTGTAGTTTTATAGCTGCTGTTTTTTTTATAAATTGCTATTTTTTTTAGCTTCACGCTGTATTTCACAGCAGGGTAGGCATAGGGAACCTGTAAACAGTGTTAAGACATTGCGTTCGCAATAGGTTACTTCCGTTCAATTCCGTCGAATTCTGGAGGCATTATGTGTTGAGTGGCGGATCTCAACGCCGCGCTTTGCCTTGTTATCAAAGAAGAAGAAATGAAAATGTAATGTATGTGTATTCATTTCGTCGTGTAGGAATCAAACCTACGACCTATTGTGTTTACCAGTCGCACGCTCGTGCCCTTGCGCTAGGCCTAGAAATGCAATTTTTTTGCAGAAATTTAATTTGAGGCTATAAAGCCTGTCTAATGAAGATATAAGTCAATTGCACCATTTTGATATTCTTTTAATAGGTTATTACAAAATTTGTAGGTATTTCATTCCATAGCGACCTATTTGATGACTGCCGGTAGGAGTACTGACGGTATTAATAAATTATAATCATAATCGCGTCAATCTCTAGATCTACATAATATATTCCCAATTTTTACTTATTTTTACCAGAAAATTAAAAAATATATAAAAAATGTAAAAACCTACCCGAAGTCCCACCAAAAAGACCACCTGAAGTAATAGTATTGTTTTGTTGTCCAAAAAGACCGGTCGAAGTAGACGGAGCAGTTCCAAAAAGACCGCCAGTGGTCGCTGTGTTAGTTGTGTTACCGAAACCGAAACCAGCTGGAAAAAGAAAGCAAGATATTTTAGCGGGATTTGAACCTGCGCTTATCGTTTAACGTCTAAGCGCTCCGGTTACTAAACCATACGTTCTTGTTCAGCTACGTCGAAATTCTTATACACTTAGTGCTCAGAGCCTTTGGACTGTTGACAAGAAGGGCAGGTTCAACTCCCGATACGTATTTTTTTTTGTTTCCAGAAAAAAGTAATTTTCATTCCTAATTGTGAAGCTTATAAAATGTGAATAGGCAAATAATTTATTTTAAATTGGAACCTAAAATTACCATATATCCTTAACAACTTGTAACTCATATATCACTTTTTGTCTATTTTACAAATGGGCTAAAGAAACCACTTATTGAGGCCAGTCATGGCGCAGGGGAACAAGCGTTCGACTGTACGTGACAAGTTGTGGGTTCGATTCTCGCTCGAAGAAACGAAATATTTAATATACTCATTTCTTCTCTTTTTTCAACACGCAATGCCTCGACGATCAATGAATTTAGCGGAAAGCAAGGAACGGAATTGTCTCAATGTGGACGCAGTGTTTTAACACCCCAGGTCCCCAGGTCCCCAGGTTTTCTCGGCCTACACTACTATGTGCGGGACGCAGCGTGAATCTAAAAAGTAAAGCAACACTTATTCTTAAAGCTTAACTTATAATTGCTGGACCAATTCTATTGCTCTTTTCCTTAACGAAAGTCCCGCATATTACGTAAAGAGAACCTAGTGTCAAAACACTCCATTCCCCACTCACATAACCAAACAAACAAAAATCAATACCACTGACCAGCAGGCTTTGCACCAAAGGCACTGTTATTCTGGTTATTCCCAAACAGTCCACCACCGCTGCTGTTGTTGAAGAGGCCTGATGATGTACTGGCTCCGAAGCCGAAGCCACTTGATTGGCCGAAAGTCGACGTTGTGGGGTTGGATCCGAAGAGACCACCTGATGTATTGGGGGAACCAAAGAGACCTGGAACAAGCATTGGAGGCTGTAGTCTTGGACTGTGTGTGTTTTTAAAGTATTTCTTAGTTGAGATATGGGTTTATGTATAACAATTGACGCAGTGACACAAGTGTAAATGCGAACCTTTAGACGAAAAAGTAAAGTCTAAATCGTGGGATCGGAGCTACAAAGACCACCCGAGATTAATCGTAGAATCGTAAATATATGGACTTTTTAAAATGTCGAATTCGATTTTCGGTTAAGTTAAAGATTTATTTAAAAAAAATTATAAATACAATATTTTTAACAATTTTTATTTATTAAATTTATATAATATTTTTTATATTATTTTAAGTGGGAATTGAACTCACAATTATTGCGTTTAGTGTTTAAATATTTAATTTGAAATAAGTTTTAGAAGGTATTCTATCACTCATTTACAATGTTTATTGTCATTTCATCCTATTACCTCTACTAGAGGCAAGCTATATTGTGCATATATTTAGAGGATATATGATGAAACTAAATAACCGCCATCTCAATAAGCCCCAAAGCAACGAAAGCTTCACATATATTAGCATTCTATATAAATCCCTAAAATTACAAATTTATAAATATTATTATTAACGTTTTACCCCAAATCAGATATCACTTACCTCCAGTAGCAGCCGGTTGTGCGGTCGCATTGGCCCCAAATGCGGGGGGAGCCCCAAACGCACTGGTGCCTGTATTTAGCTTGAAGCCACCGAACGGAGATGTAGTGTTTGTGTTTAACGAACCTGAACAAGGTTGACAATACAATTTATTTTATATATGGAAAAAAATAAGAATTCTTCACGAAATTTTAAATATTTTTTTAGCTTCACGCTGTATATAGTAGGATAGGTAGAGGGAACCTGGGAACCTAGCGTTAAGACTAGCACGTTCCTCATTCAGACACTTGTTCCCAAATTTTCGCCGAATTCTGGAGGTGTGTAGAGTGGCGGTACTCAATATCGCACTTTTACCTCGTCACCAAAGCAAGAAAATGAAAATATTAAATATTTCATGATCCCGAGTGGGAATCAAATAAGAATACTTTCACAAAAGGAAGGAATTTTAAAAAACCAAGTTTAATAATTCATTTGAATTTATAGGGTTTTGTGAATAAATCGATCTGTTATAACTCATATCATATACGTAAAACGTAAATAAAAATTGTATTGTTTTCAATTCATTAACTTTTTGTAACGTTTTTAAAGTTTTATAGGAAAAAAATCTTATTAAGAAAAAATACAAAAAATATCGTAACGGGCTTTGAACCCGCGCCTTTTGAAAACCTTCCAAGCGCTGTGATCATACGTTCAAGCAACATATTGATTAGTTGTCGCTATGTTCGAATGTTTATACATTTATCAAATAAAAACAATTATGAAATCCATTAAGCTTTTAAAATAAACAAGAAAGCTTACCGAAGCCAGTATTAGTAGAAGTAAATGTCTGTTTCTGAAACATTTTGAAAATGAATGCAGTTCTTCTTTCTTAATATTAATTATATTTCAAATCACCATAGTGTGACCTGAAAAGAAAAAAAAATGTTCGGTATATTTTCGTTTCCTTGCAATCATACAAATATTTATGACCGCTGAATAAATATTTGAAAATAATAAATATTTCAAATAGTGGGGAAAGGTATGTCACAAAAGTAGTTTCCCTCTGCCTAGGGCAGGCAGGTTGTGAGCGGCATACGGCATGAAGCTGATTTCAAATATTTATTTAGTGGGGTAGGCAGAGGAATCCTAGTGATAAGATTATCATTCCATTTACAAATGCCGCGCTTTGTCTTGTTATCATAGGGAGGAACTACTAATTAAGATTTCCCCAGCGTTTCCCCTGAGTGAGAAGAGAGCCCGCGAAGTCGCATTTACAATCAAAACAGGTAAAACTAAACGCATGCAAATATGTTACAAATATAACAATATCAAAAATACTATAAATACATATATGCATAATACAGAAAGCACATGTCGCAATTACTTCATCTATTGCACCATATATATGACGTCATGCGTCACGACGGAGGTAGATGGTTCGATTCCATACAACTGTAAATAAATGTAGGTATAGTAACAATAAATGATAATTTATTTTAAGTTTAACGCTGTATCTCGCATATAGAGGGGTAGGCAGACGAAACCTAGGGTTCACCCACCACACAATTTTCAAGACATTGCATCTGGAGAGTGGAAGTCAATGCTGTGCAAACAAAGGAAAATAACTGACTACCCTGAGTGAAAAAAGAACCAAAATTTGAACCAAAAGAAAACTATTATTGAAAGCATTGATCACTGTAATAAAACCCAAAACAAGGATATTTAAAATTTATGTCCATTTATCTGTGTACAGCAATTTAAATGTATTTGTAATTGGTGGGCTAAAAAGTAAATATTTAGTGTTTGTTTTATTTATCAAAATAGTAAATAAATGTGTAGTAGGATCAGGCGAGGGCGGGAGTGGGTGTCTACTACATAGTATAACTTAACTTGACGCTTTATCCCTAGCGGTGTAGTCAGAGAGAAAGGAGCGCCAAACGCTACGGTACTTTTTACGGTTTTTGTTTACATAATATACCTACAATATAAAAAGCCTGTTGCAATTTATTTACATATTGCACAACATATATGACGTCATGGGTTAGGACAGAGGTAGCTGGTTCAAATTACAAACAACTATAGATATATAATATATACATAATCTATTAATTATTGATACTTGTAAAATCATAAATGGTTGGTATATGTACTAGAGATTAATAAAAATAATGATTTGATAAATTATTGTATGTTAAATACACTCAATGTTTATATGTTATTTGACAAAGGCTTTGCTCCATTTATATTTTTATTTCTTCGCTCTGGTGTTGAGGCAAAGTACTGTGTTGAGTTTCGTCACTCAACATGGAATGCCTCCTGAATTTGGTGGAAAATGACGGACAGAGTGTCTGATTACTAGGTTTCCTCTGCCAACCTTACTGTGTGCAAGACACAACATGAAGCTGATTTTATATATATATATATATATAAACCATTAGATTAGTGTATTTAACCAAACATACTGTTTAGCTTTTTATTAGTATAGATGCATTGATAATCAAATATTTTCCTGCTATAATATAACAAACAATGTTATGACAAATTTGAAGTGCATTTATAATTTACTTTATAATTAAGTGCCACTTAAGTAGATTAAATGCAACACATAAAATATTTCAGCTTCATGTTGTATCATACACATAGTGGGGTAGACAACCTTGGAATCAAGTGTTGACACACTGTTCACATTAAAACATTTCATTGCATGTTGAGAGGTAGAACTCAATGCTACATTTTGCCTCGTTACCCCAGAAGGTAATGAATGAAAAATCAAATCATAACTATCATGTTTACATTTGCACTCTTGTACCCCTACACCTCCGCCTCAGTACAAAATAATAATATATGTAAATATATTTAGTGTATATATTAATTATAACAAAATTAAGTAAATGTTAGGTATTATACATGCAAGTCCTGGAAATTAAGAATTTATATCTAATAAAATCCTATATCTAAGAATATCCTATCTGGAAATTAAGTATCAAATGAGTAAATGAGCAGTTATTATTTTTAAAAAAATATACATTGTAGCACAGTGATGAAGCATCTATAAATGTGACAGTAGTAGTTTAATTCAAACTTGAGGGTATGAATTATTTTCATATACTTCTTGTAGTAACAAGACAAAGCATGGCAAAGTGGGATAAGGCAAAAACATTTAAAACATATGCAAAAATACAATACTGACTGATTATATGTATAAATAGTCTTAAGGACATACCACAGGATTTTACGTCACAAACGCCCCATTGCGTCACGATTTATAAAACAAGAGTAATTTAGTAAATAATTGTATATATTTTTGTAAGAATACTAGCTTTTTTGTAATATACATATGATAACACGGAAAGAATAAATTTGTGAGAGGAATTATTTTGTAAAAAAGCTAGTGTAGATTTCGTAAAATCATTTAAATTATATATTTTTGTTAATTTGAGGGTAATTTCATTTATCTACTACATAGAGTTTCTGCTATAAAGAAATGTACAAAAAAAATACCATCAATACTATGATTTTGAAAAATATCCAAATATACTTAAAAATTTTTAAGCATTGACAAAATTATAATATAGTGACGTATTGCCCAAACAAATTTAAAATTACCCTGCCAAAACAAAGTTTAGCATACTGCATACACGACAACAATACAGTGTATGTTATTTTTGTTAATGATTCACTAGCTTATTAAAAATAGCGTTTAAATTCTTATTATTTTGTAAAATAGCGGCATATTCGTTAGCGTTATAGGTTAAATTAACGTTTGTTTAAAGTATTAATACCAATACGTAAGCAGAAATAACTTACCAGGTAATTATAGTAAGCTAATATTCACTCTTTAAGCTTAAAATAAGCACTTATTTCAAATTAAAATTGTAATTATTATTATATTTAAACCAAACACTTAACGAACGAAACAAGTTTCAACAAATCACAAAATGTGAAATGAAAACAGAATATAACATTGCTGCATTATAAATCTACCACAGATAAAATAAACTCCAAGAACTCTGATGTTTCGTTAATGTTAATTTTTTTACGATATCGATTATGAAGATTATTGTATTAATCAATCAAATAAATAGTTCATTAAAAAAATATAAGTAAAATGAATACAAATTCTATTATTAATTTTTGTATTTTATTCTATATATGCCAATCAACACAAAAAAATACAAAAACATTTTATATATTAAAAATCGTTCTCAATTCATACTTATTGATTTTACGAGTTCGATAGTAATAAAAGGAAAATTTATAGTCTGAAAATATTAAATTAAAATAGTTTTAAATTTCTTTTTAAACTACAAGTACAATGCTTTTGTATGGGATATCTTTTATAATGTGTAAGAATTGTGAAATAGCAGTATTTTTGAGTATTAAATAAAATACTATCGGTATACTTGGAAGATATATAGATATTAAAACCTAAAGATACTTTCAAGATTATAACTTGACACAGGCTTAGTTCATAAATAATATAAAAGTATTTCTATTGCAGATGCTGTACGATTAACCTTAAGTGTAGGGATAAAAATAGAAGGACTTATTGATTTAGGACCCAAGTGGAGCTATGAATATAAAGTGTTACCTATTGCCTATTCTGAAATAATTTCCAAATCTAATATTAGCGATAACCACTCACATATTTCAAACGTAAGGAAAGACAATGAAAATGATATTGATGTAAAAGAAATAAATAACGAATCCCTAGAAATTATTATGGATAATTTTCAAAATGAACACAGATTAATAAATAATAATCAAACACTACTTAGTAACGAAAATTTTGAAACTACTAATGATTTAGAAAATGATACTTCTAACTCTACTGAGTTTACTCGAAATAATATCGGAGATGGTACTCAAATAGATTCTGAAAATGATGAAAAATATAGCAAGCAATTAAGAAAAAAGGTAAATCAAGAAAAACATAAAATTCAAAAGCTTCCAAATAGACAAAAAACAAATATAAAATATAAAAGAAAAGTCAAAGATGATATAAAAATACACAGTTTCAATAATCACATTTCTAAGCAATCACTAAAAGTATTCAACAATTGGAAAAAAAATACAGACAGTTTAAATACTAAAAACAAAATCGACATGTTACAAGACAGTTTTATCGATAAACTTAGTGGTTTCCTGAAACAAAATGAAAATTATGTTTTAAGAACTAAATTAGCGCCACAAAAAGTTGTTGTAAATTTAATGGACACTGCATACAAGATGATGCAAAGATGCATAAACTACTTAGCAAAAGACGAAGACGTGGTACGAAATTTGAACATACGCAAACTTTACAAGGAATTAAACAGACAAAATGAAATAGAAAACATACACGCATGTAAAATATTAGGCGCTTGTCGCACTAACAATGGCTATACAGATTTTATTATGAACGTGTTAACAACTATACTTCAGACTAGCGATACAAAAATCCAACAGGCGTCCAATGCACTTACAGAGGTTGTAAAATCAAATGATTTCTCAAATATACTCGATACTGAAGCCGAGAGGAAAATAAACGAGTCGATAAATTCAATAGAACTTTTAAATCCCTTTTCAACACGCGCTATGTTATTAATATTTAGAAATGTGTTACTAAATAGAAATAAACCTATATTTATAATGAATAGTTTAGATAGGAGTGTGGCGCAAAGAACGGAGGCGTTACATAATTTAATGGATTTATTAAATAAACACATGAAATCAATAGAAAATAAAAAGGAATGGCGGGACATTGAAAAGCAGGTGATGGCATGGAAAAATAAAGACAAGAACAACATTCAAGATGCAATGGAGAGAATAATTAAACAATTAAAACATGTATTAGAGGAGCTCAGTCGTGAGGTGAAGCAGAAAATAAGTGATTATATAAAAATTCTTCGCACTAAATTAAAAATGTAATATTAACAAAAAATATTTTTCGTCACGTCGTGTCTCATGACCAGAGCGAGGAAATGAAAATAATTCGTTCCACCTCATGGGAATCAAATTGAAAATCGTTGGCCTCTAAAAGTAGTAAGTATTATAAATAATAAAAAAATTCTTAAGCTTCTTAATTTAAAGAAGATAGAATTGAAATAAAACAATAAAATTAAAATAATAAAGAATTTTATTTTTAAAATAATAAAGTTCATAACACTGAGCATTGATAAGTAATTGTCCTCATCATACTTCTTTTATACAATGTTTGTTACATTCATTGATTCTTATAATACGGATATTTTTTACTTTTTTATATTTATATATCGCTTTATGCTGTACCTCGCACAGAGCTACCCTGCTCTGACAGGGAACCTGGTGCGAAGACACTCCGCAGTCCGTACCTCATTTTCCGCCGAGTTTTAGAGGTAACTGTAAGTTGTGACTGTAAGCTACGACTGGCCGATTTGATATATAAATCGGCCCACTCGCGGTTTCGCCTGGATACCACCTATAATATTCTATATTATGCTGCATTTCTAAACAAAATGATACATTCATTATCATGAATCAACGGCAAGGGCGCCCCACGCGAGCCTGGAACCTAGCCTTGCAACAGTAAACTGACCGTTGAATTATTTAAATTTTACATTTTTTCGAAAAGTATTTTTTTTTATTTTTATCTAATTAAAAAAAAAAATTTAATTATAATTATCAACAAATATTTTAAATTATTAAAAAAATAATGATTAGGTTCACGCTATTACCCGGACACAGTAGCATAGGCAGAGGGACACTGCGTCCCCACATTTCTCCAAACTTTGTGCCACGACCGTATATGCCCGTCTATCTCCAGGCCGGCAACACACCTGTAGCTTCTCTGGTGTTTGACGGGGTCGTGGGCGGCACGCCCTTTTTTTATATTGAATAGGCGTTTGGCCACATCAAGTCTGGTGAGCGTTGATCTACGATGGTGCACTAGTAAGTACCTGTTGACTCTGTTTTTGAAGACCCCCATATTGTAAGTCATAGGAAATACAGATGCCGGCAATGAGTTCTAATGTAGCCAAGCGTTTCGTTCGGACCTTAGGAATTTCAACCATGTAAGGATAGCGTGAAGCTATATTCCTAGAAGTTCTATGGTAAAAAGGGGCTGGGGGAATTAAGTTATCCAAATCTAGGGCACAGTCTCTGAAATGTATACGGTAAATGTGTTTTACGATTACGACACGACAATGATGCAACCATACGCCGGTGGTTCTGCAGTTGAGTATCGTAGTGTTGCCGATCGATAGTGGACTATCGATAGGCTATCGATATTCTATCGATAGTTGTCCGATAGAAGGAAGGAGAAGGATTATAATCGATAATATCGATTAAATAGACAGTTGTTTCCTAGACATTCAATAGTATCAATACTATCGATAGTATCGATACTTTTCTGACTGGAAGATACGATACTATCGATAATATCGATAGTATTGCATTGTTCGATGGTATTGTACCCTTTTGAACTATCGATAGTTTCGATAGTATCTATTAAATCGATACTATCGATCGTTCTATCAATCGCATGGGTGTTTTTAGATTAAAACTATCGATTCCGAAACTATCGATAGTTTTTCAACACTAGAGTATCGACAAGGGCCTTGTCTTTGATTAGCTTTCTGGCTCGTCTCTCAACTGACTCCAAAGTCTGTAATTGGTACTCGGCAGAGCAATGCCATAAGCAGGGGCGGACTAACCCCGTGAGAGGTCCGGGACGGCGTAGTTAAATGAGGCCCTCAGTGTAAAAATTTTTTTCATGTATAAATTAGTATGCATGCTTATTTAGTTTATATCTTGTAATTTATGTTTGATTTAAACTTACATAAACATAGAAAAATAAAATATGAAATATCTAAAAGACGTGTAATAGAATTAAGCAAAAAAAATCCTCGTGTCCTCGAGATAAAAAGACGAAATGGGATAACAAAAGCAGCTATCTGTCTAAATAAGGTATGGAAGAAAAGAGGAATTTGTATCAAAACCAAAATAAGGATGGTACGAGCACTGATATTCCCTATCACTACCACTTGATAGATACAGGTCGAGGCAGATCATCTAGTCTAGATACAACCCTGATGCTGACCTCTATATTCAGACATGAGTGACTACAGAGAGACCTAACACTTGTATTATAAAAAAATTGGGACAGATTGAGCTATAGTTCTTCTTCTTGGCATTAATCCCGTCTATTGCCAGGGTCTGCCTTTCTACTCAACCTAACCCAGTAAGAGTAGATCAACATAGAGCATTTTTAAATAGTGGAGTTGATTTCGCTGGACCGATAATGATCAGAACATCTAAAGGTCGTGGACATCACACAAGTAAAGGTTATATTTGCTTATTTGTATGCATGGCAACACGTGCCATACATTTGGAAGCGGTTACAGATCTCACTTCTCAAGCATTCATTGCAGCATTTCGGAGATTGGTGGCTCGCAGAGGATATTGTCGTCATGTGTGGAGTGACAATGGCACCAACTTTGTGGGTGCTGCCAAAGAATTGAAAGATTTGTTTCAAACTAGCAAGAATAGTATGATTAAGGAAGTGTCTGAAATTCTAGCCAATGATGGAACAACATGGCACTTTTTCACTCTTCTCGGTGGTATGAGAATGCCTACGTGTGGTGGTTTATGGGAGGCTGGTGTCCAGTCAGCGAAAAAACACTTAATAAGGATAAATAAAACCACCAAATTGACCGATGAAGAAATGGCCACTTGCTGCTGCTGCTGCTGGCACAGATTGAGGCATGTCTCAACTCACGCCCTCTCTGTCGAATAGACAACACGACAGAAGAAGTGCTTACACCAGGTCATTTTCTAGTTGGCGAGCCTTTAGTTAGCGTTCCAGATCTGTGTTATGAGAACAAGAATATCAACTTGTTAACCAGGTGGCAGTTAATTCAGAAATTAACACAACATTTTTGGAACAAATGGAAAACTGAGTATCTCAACAGCAAACTTATGCCTTGCAGCAAAGGCATAAGTGGCAAAAGATACACTCATCACCCACTGTAGGAGATATTGTGATTGTAAAAGATGAGATTGTGCCCCCTACAAAATGGTTGCTAGGACGAATTAAACAGCTGCACCCTGGCACAGATGACATTGTAAGAGTTGTCACAGTACAATGCAAGGGAGATCATGAGATAAAAAGACCATTGTATAAATTAATACCACTTCCAAAGGATCTTGAATAAATATATCATGGTGGGCGGTGTTGAGTGTAAATTACATGTGATAAAACAATAAAAGGTGTTATAGTTAAAAATATAAAAGTAAAATTCAAAGCATGTAAAAATAGAAAATATAATTTAAAAAAACGTGTTGAATATGAATAGTAGTATAAGAAAGTATATAACTCGCAATTTCATAATTTAAAATTGTATAATATTTGTTAAAAAACTGTTGTTTTTGGTGGGCGGTATGTCCGATCGTTATTAACATTTTAGTGTATTGCCAGTAGCAAATAAATCATCACAGAAAGCACACGTTTGTTTTTACTATTCATCGTCCATACAATCACAAGGACCATTCAAATTGAAAAGTCAGTAAACAGTCGTACAAGGGTTATTAATGTTTTGCACTCATCACGGTGTGCCCTTAACGGTCGTAACCGATAGAGGTCCCGAATTTTCAAACCAATTGTTTTTAGAGTTCCTTAGACTACATAAAATTATTCACCATAAGATTTTACCTTGTTCGCCTAATGAAAATGGAATAGTGGAACGGCTCCATTCCACATTATTAGAATATTTAAGAATATTAAAATTAAACCAAAATGGAGAATCAGTTAGTTATTAATCTCAAGCCTTATGCACTCTTAGCTTACAATAATTCTATTCATAGTTTCACAAAATGTAGACCTTTAGATATTTTAACTCCGCATTTCGACCCCCGTGACCCCGTAGACATTGACCTGACAGAACAATTATTACAATTATATATAAGCGATCATCGTGACCGAATGAAAAAGGTTTATGACATTATTAACGACTCTTCTTTACACCAACGAACCCAAATCATTGAACATTTAAATAAAAACCCGACCAACAGATATTCATACGAAACCCTAAATCATCTCGACAAAAACTAGCCTCTCGTTTTATTCACGATAATATTTTAGCTGATTTACCAATACACATTTATACAAAGAAAAAACGATTACCTGTTGCAAAAACGAGGCTAAAAAGAGTACCTAATAGTGCTCGATTGTTACAGAATGACGATGCTGTTGACGACCTTGACCCGAGCGGAGGAAATTAACTTTAGTAATTTGGACAATGGACCCGGAATTTTGCCATTTAAGCGTGGATTTGCCCAAATCATATCCCATCCCACCATTCTTTCGTTCAACGTGTAGATTTAAGTAAAATTCGTAATCTCCATCTCCGTTAAATTACAAATAAATAATATTGAGCCGATTTTAAAGAATAAAACGCTTTCCCTTTTCTTCCAAAATTAGAAACCGCTTCGCAGCAGCTGAAAACTTTTGAGTTTAACCGTGTTAAGAGAGGACTCATTGATGGATTAGGGTCTGTAATAAAAAGTATTTCGGGAAATCTCGACTACACGTACGCCATAAAGTATGATAGAGCCATTAACTTACTAGAAAAAAGTAATGATAAGATAATTAACGAAATAAATAACCACGTTAGCTTGAGTAAAAATTGGATGTCTCACAATACTGACATTATAAATAAAATAGTAAATAATCAGAGGGAATTAGAAAAATTTATGAATAATTAACGAATATTAATACGGAATTGGAAGCCAATTTTATAACGTTTACGCATATAACTCAAGTATTTTTAATTTTAGGAGATAACATAGAAACGATTTTTGATGAATTAATTCGATTAGAAAATATACTTGCATTCATTCGTGCAAAAAGTAATCGTCATTCTAGTTAGTAGGGGCGGCGAAGAGGGGACTTTGTGGAGTCATTCGAGCGCATCAGATTAAGATACTGGGGATTCCTTGTACTCGGTTACGTACTTCCACCAAATATGAGCTTCCTATGTATGGCCGCGCGTCTAGGATAAAGGATCAGATTAGTAAAAAAAAATTGATCATTGGACATTCTCGAGCGCGTCAGATTAAGATAGGGTAAGTTAGTTACATGCTAAATCGTGTATATTCCACTAATCTGATAATTTGAGAGTGACGCAAAGGAGGGAGAGGGCTCCAAAGTTGTAAAAAAAAAACGTTATCTGGACATTCTCGAGCGCGGCTAATTTTTTTTTTATTTTGAAGGGAATCATTCAAGGATTACGAAAAACATATAATCTGACAAATTCCACAAACCGAAGTAATAGAAATTGATTGATAAAGTTTAATATACCTATGAATTGCATATATTCCTCTCACCGTATTTCTATTCCTATCGCACTCTTTTTTTATTTATTGGTCCCTAACTCATCAATGAAGATGATAAATTAAAAAAAATACTTGAAAAAAAAAATTTTTTTTGTACTTTTTTTTTATAAAGACAAGTACAAGTATTCTATTTCAAACATACATGCTTTTAGTTACATTCTATTTCTTGAGCTTTTCTATTGATTGCGTTCAATGAATAAAAAAATTGAGGCCAGTCGTGGCGCAGTGGCACAAAGTGTGACAGTAAAACAGACTGGTTGTGGGTTCAATCTCCATTCCAGGAGATGAAATATTTATTGAAATTTATATTTCCATTTCTTCGCTCTGGTGTCGAGGCAAAACAGTGACGTTAAGTGCTGCTACTCAACACTCAATGCCTTCAAAATTTGGCAGAAAGTGGGGAACAGAGTGTCTTAACCTTAGGTTCCCTCTACCTACCCTGCTGTGTGCGGGATACAACGTAAAGCTGGCTTGTTTCTTGTATTGGTTTAAAAAAATATTAATAATTGTCAGATTAAGCAAGTCCCTTCAGATAATCGTCTGATTTTGAGATATCACGTCTAGGGCATGAAGATGAACCATATATATCTTAATCTGACGCGCTCGAGTATTTCAAGATGACGATTTTTTTTTGCATTTTCAAACAACGATTACGAGCTTGCGTCACATCCAAATCGTCAGATTATTACATAAGAGCTTTTTTTTAGGTTCACTTAACACCCCCTTAGAAAATCTGACGCGCTCGATAATATTTTTTTTTTGCCATTTTTAACTCTTACGTACGACCACCTCCACCACGGAAACTGTCAGATTAACATATTTTCATGCTTATGAAGACGTAGGCAATTGATGATATCAATATCTGACGCGCTCGAGTATGTCCATGAAACAGTTTTTTTTTACATTTTTGAAAATCTATAACCCCTCAACCCACCGGTGAAACGAAATTTTTTGTATGACATTTTTTTCTTGTTATCATCTAAGCTTCGCAACCCAATAGGTCTCCATGACGCTCGAGTGACCCCACAGTTTGCTGCTTCGCCTCCCTAACTAAGTAGTAGTAGTTCACTTTTAGTATTTGTCAAGATATGTTAAGCAAATTAAATACGTTATATAAGAAAAATGAACTTTTAGATATGAGTTTTAGAGACTATTTTGACGTAATAAAGGTAGGTTATTATTATAATATTAAAGATATTATTTTAGTTTTCATGTTTAAAATTGTTTTTCCTAAGAATTATACCCTGTATCATTTGTACTCTGGACCTAATATAAATCGTAACATCCTAATTCCCCTCACCCTTTCCTAGCAATTCATGAAAAAGATTTTATGTACATAGAGGCTGAATGTCCGAAGATCGGTGAATCATACCTATGTGATCTTAATGTTAATTAACCACAAGGAACAAACAAACAAACAGCCGGATTGAATAGAGCGTCTTATCACAACTCAGCAGCTGCAAAGTTCCTGTATATACACATCGGTTATCCTTACTACAGAAGCAATGGAACAGCTAGATGACAGACATTATATTATCACCATTCCGAAACCTACTAAAATAGAATTGTTATGTTAACAGCAAAAATATTTGAAGATACACGGAAGTCATCTCGTAACTGTACCACGAGGGTGTTCAATAAAAACTTCCTCATTTACTATAATTAATAGCCAGGATAATATAAAACGACAAGCATTGGAAATTATCGATCTAAGTAATATTAATATGACAAAGGGAGAAAATTCTGAAATATCGCAAAAATTAAATTCGATAAAATTAACTGAAATTTTCGAGGCAAATAAGAAATTTTCCGCACAGCAACCTATTTTGAACATATCTATGGAATCTAATAGTCTTTACCATACAACAGTCCCATTTTATGAAATGATTTTATAAGTGGCAATTATACTATGTGTAACTTTAAGAAAAATAAAAAGTCTAAGCCATCGAGTGAAGGAAATTCTTCAAAGGAAGAGACCAGCGCTCAAGATCCACTAGAGCACATTCTCCAGCACTATTCGAGATCCAAGGCCACCGAATGAGTGCTGTTCTTCAGGAGGGAGGTGTTACGTTCCCACACAACCCGGGAATCGCTGACCTAGGACCACCCACAACATTTCCCACACTGCATAAAGATCTTGGAATTGTTATTTGAATCCCCGCATCATTTTAGATCTGCTGTATAATTAAAATTAAAATAAAATGTAGAAAATAAAATCATTCTTGTCTCCGACTTTGAGCGAGTCTCACCTGTCTAATTATAAGTTAATTTTAATAAAGTATTTTAAGTAAATCGGTTTTTTTGGATCCTACACTGCCACCGTACATAATTTACGTAAGAAGCTGCAACATAATATTTAGAATAGCTCGCATTACGAAAGGGCTACACCGAAAATTGTAATACCAGATTTCACTGGTAACTATAACCAGTGGTTAACATTTAAAGATCTTTACGTCGAAACCGTGTATAACATTTCCATGTTATCTAAAGCTCAAAAAATGCAGCATCTTATGACTAAACTAAAGGGCGAAGCGGAGAAACTAGTTCAACATCTCGGGATCAGTGCTGAAAACTACACATGTTGCTGGGAGATTCTTACTCATCGTTATGACTACAAAAGGCCTTTATTTACATCTTACATAAATACATTATTGAATCAAAATTCAATACAAGAAGCAAGCGCGGCCAGCATAAGAAAGTTACATGACGTCATGCTATGTTTGTTTATACGGACTTAGTAATATTAGTTTGGATATAAGCAATTGGGATCCGATTATTGTTCATTTATTAATGCAAAAGCTGGATAAATCAACCTACAACGAATACATTAAAGTTCTCAAGCAACCGAGAGATTTTCCAAATTTACAAGAATTTACAAACTTTTTAGAACCGAAATAAGTATAAATAAACCTTTCGAAGCATTACAAGGAAGTAATCATCAAAAATCATTGTCAAATAAATATACGCTACCTAATAAATGCTTAGGCCGAGGTCATTGTACTTTAATAACTTTCAAAAGACGGCAACAACAAAAATCTGCCCGCTTTGCAAAAGAGACCACGTGTTGATGAACTGTGACAAATTTCTTACAATTAATGGAAATGGACGCAAAAACACAGTAAGCAATTTACGTGTTTGTTTGAATTGTTTGTACAGTCATGGAGAACAGCGATATTTTTCGCAAAAAAGGTGCAAAAAATGTAATGATAAGTCACATCACACTCTCATGCATGATGTGGAACATGAACAACCTAGAAGGATCGAGCACCGAATAAATAAATCTCTATTGACTCCATCTACATCTCATGCTGCGAACAATATTACCAATGAGGAAAAAGAAGTTTTGTTAGCGACTGTCTTTTAAAAGTGAAGACAGAAAATTATATCACAATAAGAGGTTTACTTGATCAAGATTCACAAGTTAGCCTTATTACGGAGCATGCCACATAACTTCTCAGATTACCGCGGCGAAAAATGAGCACCGGCGTGTCGGGTATCGGGCCATTGTCCAGTAATTGCAGAGGTTCTATTAACTTAGAATGCAACGCGATTCATTCGGAATACGAATTCATCATACAAACATTAATTATAAAAAAACTTATCAACAGGCTACCAACTTCATCTTTTTCAATAGAAAATTGGAATTATATAAAAAACTTAAAACCAGCTGATCCACACTTCAATATGTCGGGCCAGATCGACTTACTACTGGTTGCCAACACATATTCAGAACTCCTATTAAATGGAGTCATAAGGGATGACAAGGATTTCCCTGTGGCTCAACAAACTAAAGCGGGTTGGATTTTAGGTGAAAATGTAAAAACTTTTAACTGTTGTGTGACACTTAATGACCTTGAGAATGTCACGGTTTTGGGAAACTGGAGAAATCACTCATTCTACAACTTTAACAAAGGAGGAGCAATACTGTAAAGAATTTTACAACTTAACTACTAGACGAGGAGTAAGAGTCAAGTCTACTTATCTCACCACGGCGTGCTTAGGGCGGAGTCCACCACTATTAAATTAAGAGTAGTTTTTAACGCATCTTATAAAACGAAGAATAACAACAGTTTCAACAATTTATTGTACTCCGGTCCTAACTTACAAAAAGATACGTTCAACCTACTTATTAACTTGAGAACTTTTAAATATGTTTTTACGGCGAATATAGAAAAAATGTATCATAATATTTGGATAGAACAACAACAAAACTTATAAACTATAATTTGGAAATCTTCCCCAGCACAGCCTCTCCAGGAGTGGCAGTAATGTACTGTACCTGTGGGCAACCCACATTATAAATTAAATACTTATTTATACATATATAAATTACACTACACATAAAATATAAATGATAATACGAGGATGCGCAAGCGCAGCGTCGCCCGGCAAGTCGCCGTGCCCGCCGCCCTTGCGCCCCTCACCTCAGCTGGCGCCTAGCGACACATTCGCTCCGGATCGCGCCACCAGTCACAACCTCACCGTCTGACGCGAAGCCTGTGTTACTTGACCCTTTGCGCCACGCTATTCTTAATATTGCCACGTATTAACCTAAATTCTATATTTCTGTCTACGCTTCTTATATTTCCGCCTGCGTCTATTCTTCCTCTATCTTAACCTATGTGTACAGTGCTCTTGACTTCCTCCTTCTATATTATTGTAATTCTGTGAATTTATTGTGAAGTGAAATATACGCTTAGATACCATAAGAAAGACTTATTCATTATCACACACGCATCCTTACATACCTATGGAATGAAAGTGCACCCTACTTAGCAATACGATCTTTACATCAGCTGGCAATAGACGAGAAAGATAGTTATCCGGAGGCTGTAAAAATTTGACCAAATTATATATAGATGACTCAGTCTATGGGCACAATTATATAGAAGAGACTGATTTTACCTTAATTAAATTACTCGAAAAAGGAGGATTTAACTTAAGAAAATGGAAAAGAAATGAAAAAACTATATTGGAAGATTTGCGACTTGACCAAAGAAGCATGGAAAATAACTTTAACTTAAACCCAGAACAAATCTCAAATACAAAAATGTTAGATATGAACGTCGAATTCTAGATACTTTTACCTCAAAAGAAAAACATTACGAAGCGTGTTTTACTAAGTGAAATAAGCAAGCTTTACGACGACGATCATCGTCTAGAAATAAATCGTTGGAGCGATTCGGCTACAAGGAGATATTAACAGATGGGATCGATAAATTGCTAACAGAGTGTCCGAAATAAATAATATAATATCACCTAATCAATGGAATTATGTGAAATCAGTAGAAAATCCTGCTGACTGTGCCACTCGAGGGCTGTATCCAACACAATTTCAGAAATTCAATCTTTGGTGGGAAGGGCCAGTTAAAAACCTATAGTATAAAAAATTGTCACGATAATAACTTGACCTACTTAACAAACAATGGCCAACAGTCAAAAGAATGCTGCGTAGCGATTTACAAAACGTGTGAAATCGTAAACATTATATTATACAAATATAGCAGGTACAAGCGCGTAATGCGAGTACTTGGCTGGATATAATACGAATAATAAATATCAATATTCGCAAGATTTATTCAATAAACGTTAATTATAATTTAGCCGACTGTGACAACAATAAAAATAGGATATTTCAAATCATATTAATTATTTTAAGTTTTAAACTTTATTTTAATTGTTTATTTTTTTTTCTTTTGTATATGTTTTGCTGTACTGGATGCCCATCCATCGTTTGTATCTTTTGTATCTTGTCTCGGGAGCATGTACGGTTCACGTACAGATTTTTATATAGCTGACGACGCGACCTCGTTTATGACGCATTAGAACGAAATATATTTAAATCAATCTATATATATAAAATCAAAAGGTCACTCACTCATCATGAAATCTCAGAAACTACATGTGCTAGGGAATCTCAAATTTTGCATGGGCGTTACTTATAGGACGTAGGTGCTCGCTAAGACGGGAATTTGCAATATTCGACTTCTAAAGGGTTGTTTTTGTGGTTGAAAGTCACTTATAGGACGTAGGTACTCATGGAGACAAAAATTAATAATAACATAGTTCACGCAGGTGAAGCCGCAGGCGGGCAGCTAGTTATTTATACGATTAAAATGCAGTTGACGGGCGGCTTTCATCGCGGATTTGCATCCAACTTTAACTTAAACTTTGTAACTAACTCAATAAACTTTTACTCGCTAATCCTGTGTTTTATATCAACTCAACTCTACTACGAGCCATACATTTAGTATGAAGTGAATTATCATCTTTCCATTTTTTTTCCGGTTCCTGTGTGTCAACAAGGCAGACGTGGTGTTCAGAGCTCTCACATTTACGTTAAAATTAGTGGAAAATAGCGAAGGTAGTCTAAAATTGTGCCATCCAGTGAACTAATCAGGACAAAAGGACATTAGTGTGACTTCAAAACATAATCTCAAAGTGTTAAAATTCGTAATCAAAAGTCTTGAATTATCATAGCAAGCCATCTGTCAAAGTACCGACGTCACAGTACAACCACCATAAAAAGCAAGTGTGGCAAGCTCAGAAAAGTTACGTCACGTCAGAATGAATAATGGATGAATGAATGCCGGAGGCCAACAGGAGAAAAGAACGAGGATTTATCCACTCTTGTAGCATCAACACTAAAAGATATAGAAATAAAAATTGAAACACGCGAAATAGACAGGCTGCAAAGAATAGGAAAAAAAGTTAACAATGACAATAAGAGAAGGCCAATTGTACTAGCTACCACAACTCTGCAGAAGGAAATTTAAATTCTTAGAAACAAAAAGAAATTAAACCTAACACCTATATTACACATGATCTTCCAAAACATAAATTACTGGTGAAAAAGGGATATCAAGAAACCAATGTAGAGAAAAAAGAGACAGATAAAAGGAAAGATCTCAGACCCCAAGCCAGCAGTCAAACTTCAATTTGCTCAAAAATGCATAAAAAACATGCCTTTCAATATCTGCGGGGGAGATCAAACTCTTTGCCAGGAAACAACAACCGCAAAATTAGCAGCACACCACCAAGAGCCAACAAACCAAAATCAACAAAAATTACAAAAAATTAAACACAACTGTTCGAATAAAATAAAAGCAAACAACCACAACAACTTAGTCAAATAATTCTCCCACCACGGCTGGTCACCGCGGGGGAATTATACCGTCACCCTCTAACATCGAACAACAAAAAAATTTTACATTGCAACATTAAATACTAGGACTTTAAGGACACCAGAATCCTTACTGGAACTGGAAGAAGCATTTAAATATATAAACCGGGATATAATAGGAATTTGTGAAATGCGGAGAGCTGGAGAAGCTGTGAAAGAACATTTAGATTATATAATATACAACAAAAGAGAGATGGGAGGCCAGAGAGGAGTTGCGTTCATGATCAAAAGACACCTTAGAAGTTACATACAAAATTTCCTGGGAGTCACAGATAGGATAGCAATACTAAACATCAAATTAACAAAATACAAGAAAATGTGGACAGTTATACAAGCTTATGCACCCATAGAACAAGCAGAAATTGATTTCTTCTATAGCAAATTATCCCAAAGTGTAATTACACATTCAAATTATACAAATATACTTCTAGGGTGTGTGTGACTTCAATGCCCAGGTAAGAGTAAAACAAAATAAAGAAGAATATGTATTGGGTATGTTCGGCTATGGCAAAAAGAGTCAGAACGGATATAGACTGATAGATTTTCTGCTGGAGCATAATTTAACTCTTCTCAATAGCATATTTAAGAAATACAAAAATTCCAAGTGGACATGCATGTCACCAGACGGGAAAAGTAGAAATGAAATCGATTACATTATAAGCAACCACCCCAAACTATTTACAGATACATCGGTCATTTCAAAACTTAACTTCAACAGTGATCATCGTATGGTGCGAGCATCCCTCAAGGTAACTCCACCAAAACTTCCTAGAAAACAAATGTCTCCTATAAAAGCAATTGATAACCATGAAGTAAACAAACTGACCTCTAATGCCTTAGACAGAATACAAGAAGAAGTAATATTATAGGACTCAAAAGATGTAAAGTTAAGCTATACCCGTCCCGTTTACATAAACTTTATTTGTACACGGCTATGTACCCACCTATACAAAGTTATTAATGTAATTCAAATTTTAAATCGTATTGTTAGAAATAATGACCATAGAGGTTATATAAGGACGACTCTAATTACTGGCTGGCACTTTTTAAGGCCGTCAACGGCGACCGAAAGAGGAAGATCGCTAACGTCACTCTGCCCGATGAATTCTTTAGAATCGGATATTGTTATTAGACTGCTAGATAATTCCCTTTAGTTATTTAATAATTACTTGAAGCCTTGTTTTAATTCATTACCTCTCCCACTTTATTTAATATTTCCAATAGTTTCTTACATTAGAAGAAGGATAGAAGCCTTAGCTACTAAACCATTCCTTATCTTTCTAATATTTTTGTGTAATCGGGTAGAGTTACATAGCAATGTCTTCTGATAGCTGACGTTGCAAAACTAGAGGGAGACGCCGTACGCGAACTCCCTCCCCTACTAATCACTTCGCGAGATAAAGCCGCGGAGTCTGACTTCGTGTTGCTGCTGGGTGCGGCACAATGTGCTCCTGCACCATCGACCAACCTACACAACGCCAACGCAGTTACCGGAGCTGCCGTTATCCGTGGGACGACAAGAAACAGTCGAACAATACGGCTGAGCGGTTACTTGAAGTGTGAACTCTTTCACGGTGAGATCAAACCAATATTATGTTTCCAATTTTGCCCCAATATTCATGACGTCGACACGTGGTGAGACGAAATCGATAAAGCTTGCCTACTTTACCAAATAACTGTAAAGATTAGACTCGTCCTCGTCTCTTCTTCGTGGTCAGGTTAGGCCGAGTCAAAATAAAATAATAGCCGCTGCCAGGTACATGGTATGCTATGCATGGCTGGTATTATGGCGAGAAGAATGGACACCAGATACATGTGCTGTTTTCTTCGATGGTTAGTTTTCCCATTTAGTATCTATATGTTCTTTACTATGTATCAAACTATTTGTGTACTTACGATATTTTTATTGTACGTGGTGCTTATGTAATTTTTAGTTAGTGTGTATTGCACAATGTGCTGTGTGTACGGTAACTAAAGATTAGTAAGGAGGGATTTTGGTTGCGTCGGTGGGGCCCAGGCTTACTAGAGACCCATGTAAATCCGGTCTTACTTCTGTAGTGTCAGAGTGACTCACCAGGGTGAGAAGAGATCTGATGCCAAAGTCTATAGATTATTTTTGTGTTGATTATTTTTTTAGTTACTGTATACCTCTGTAGGTGTCAGATTGAGTGTCACTTACAAGAGATTGGTGTAAATCCTAATGAATTTAGTATTCGGTTGCGTGGGAACAGGATCCGATACAAAATCCTACTATGTCTATTTTATTTCTAAGTTAATGGTTACTTTGTAGGTGTCGGATTGACTCGCAAGAGACCGTTGTAATTCATTTAATAACTAGAATGCATTTAGTATCCGATTGCGTGAGAAGAGATCTGAAGTAAAATTCTGATTGATTGATTTCTCGATATACGGCGTTTCGAGCGTGCAAGTAAAATCCTACCACGCATATTTGAGTTTCATTCTTGTATCATTGTTTAACACGAAAGTTCAAAGATATATGTTCAAGGACAGATTTCAGATATAAACTGACAACTTCTTTCGTTACTTATTGAAATAACTAATTCCATTTCATATCGCAGGTCATAATGAAACTGATAATGTGAGCTCTACTAATACTGACGAAGCTGGTCCTTCTAATGAAACGGAGGACGGCATCGAGATGATGCCATGTCAGGAGAGGCCCTGTTAGAAATAATGACCATAGAGGTTATATAAGAACGACTCTAATTACTGGCTGGCACTTTTTAAGGCTGTCAACGGCGACCGAAAGAGGAAGATCGCTAACGTCACTCTGCCCGATGAATTCTTTAGAATCGGATATTGTTATTAGACTGCTAGATAATTCCCTTTAGTTGTTTAATAATTACTTGAAGCCTTGTTTTAATTCATTACCTTTCCCACTTTATTTAATGTTTCCAATAGTTTCTTACAGTATATGTTCGGTCCAAATATAGTAACCAAACACCGCGGCATAGCCTTTGAGCACGTTCCCGGCGCTACTATTATAAGGCAGTGCATACTCGGAGCGCAGACCGGTAGCATTCATTAGCGTATTCATTGATCATTTTCATATAACAAGCAATAAAGCAACTGTTATTTAAAATATTATTTTTTATTAATCTCAAGCTAAATAGTGTAGTCCACGTCCCCTACAGTATATATTATGTAATTTAGATTTTAAACGAATTTTAATACCAATAAATTATATAGCAAACATACCGCGAACATTTTACATTAAATAAGTCTTCGATCAAAATCGCCATTTTTTAGTGAGCGAAGCGCTCTACTGGAGACTTTTTACACTCTTGGTCTTCAATAAGCTCCCAAACGGTTTGACCGATTGAGATGTTTGCAAATATATGACCACAAAAATCTAAAAATCCAAAATTCTTTTCTCGCTTCGCTCAATATGTAAACACTACCTAGATTTTGCGAGCGCAGCGAGTCAAAATTGAAATCCGGTTCGCGCCCCTAGTAATAGATCGATTTGTTGATACGAAAGAAGGTTTTTTGAAGAGTTTCCTTGAGAAATTTTCTTTTAATTCTTGTTGTTACTTTTGTTGCCTTTTAAAAGTTTCTGGTGTTATTAAGCTAATTGAAGTTTTCGTGCTTATAACATGAGTTTCTTAATGGACATGTTTCTCATCTTTCACTGCCGTTAATAACTTTTAGTAAAGAAAACGGCATTATTGGCTCTTCTAGCCTCCTCGAGTCACGCACTTCAACATCGTTGTACGTCCATAGGGAACGTAGTGGTATTTCATACATTGAAGAATTAAAGAAAAAGATGTCCACGATTGGTGAATGACAAATAACGCAAAAAGTTAGATAGTGAAGATTTCTGTCCAACTTTAGAACAAAAAAACACCCAAGCTCGAAACTATAAAAAATGGAGTTCGTCATGCTGGCCTATTCTTGTTTGACCAAAATGCTGTTAATTATGATATTGTCTCCTCAAATCAAGCCAACTTAGCTACGCACTGCATAGTTGCGTGTATAGAATTACTAGAAGTTCCTCATAGTATGCAGGAACTTCTAATAATTCTTGTTCTAATATGAACACGAAGACAAGACGAACCAACGAACGAAATTAGAATAAAGTCTATGCCATGATCAATTTGCTGCTGAATTTGAAATGCGATGGGCATTGGCAAGAAGAAATTTAAGCTTTAAATATATACCAATTTATTTTATTTTTGGAACGATATATCTATACTATACTCTATACAGTAATGATGAAGTTGATATTGGTGACATCACATTAAAAGCAAACGACTGACTACCCCGCTAGGGCTAAAGCGTGAAGCTATGTATGTATGATGCATGCTCAGCTATATCGAAGAGATCATTATGAATTTTGATAAATATAATATTTTACACGGTGTTGTTGAGGATGATGGAACTGGACTACTGGGACCCAATTTAAGTCCCAGTTTACAGTGTAAAGCAAGCGAGATTGATGACAATGAAATTATTTGTCATTTAAATTTTTTCTTCCTGATTTAACACTAGGTTTATGAAACCCGTCAATTTGTCGGAAATCGTAAATTAATAATTTCTTCCAAAAAATATAAATATATTGTTCTTTTTTTCCTAAGCCTCTTTCTTTTTGAGATCCATATGTAGTATACCTATCTCTACATAATTCGTCAAATTAAGGGGTAGGCTTATCTAGAAAATATTCCTATTATTTTTGCTATGTTCGTCACATTATTCTTCTAGTAGGAGATACTAGAGTGAAATAAGTGATTTTATGCTCCCGTTTTGATATGTTGGTATTACTTTGTGAACGCAATTGTGCATCGTCAGTCTTGCAATAAACGCTAATTGGGAAGCACGTCTTTAATTTACCACGTTTCCAATTTGTTATTTCAATCGCGACTCGTTAGTGTAAACTTAAGTGGGTCATATGGCCTGAGTTTTATTTTGCTCTCCTACGGAACTATATTTTTTTATCTCTGTCATTCACTTCTATTTTACACTAGCTATTACTTCGTTCAATAATGTGTGTGACTAACACATAGATGTGTCCACTAATACCAAATCAATATTTTTTTTCGAAAATGTAAACCTTTTTAGGTTAACTGTCAAAATTATATGTCAATCCGACCATTAGTTTACAAGTTACAGTGCTTTAAGTGGCGCTACTTTTGAGTTTTCAAAAAAATTAATTCAAAGCAATTTCGTGTGTTGATTTTTCATTGCTTTTTAATGAAAAAAAATACTGTTCAATGCCAGGAATGGCTTGAAAAACATTATTCGGACTCTGCTCCATCAAAAAGAACCATTTGTTGTTGGTATTACGAATTCAAACGTGGTCGTACAGACACAGATGACATTCCATCTACTGGACGGCCAAATGACGCTGTTATTCCGGAAAACGTTGAAAAAACACTGAAAATTATTATGGGCGATTGCAAAGCGAAGTTGCTCGAGATAGCTGACATCCTAAAGATATCAGCAGGCAGTGTACACACCATAATACACGAACATTTAGGTATGAAAAAGGTGTTTTCCAAATGGTTGCCGCGTTTGTTCACACCGGAGCAAAAACAACAACGAATCGATGATTCAAAGGCTTCTTTGGAAATTTTTAAGCGTAATAAATCGGAGTTTATGCGTCAATACATCACAATGGATGAAACATGGATCCACCATTACACTCCGGAGTTCAATCGGCAGTCTGCTGAGTGACATGCAACCGGTGAAAGCCACCCAAAGCGTCCAAAGGCACAAACATCGGCTGGCAAGGTTATGGCCTCTGTATTTTGGGATGCTCACGGTATAATATTCGTTGATATCCTCGCTAAGGGTCAGACCATCAACAGCGATTATTATATAGCCTTGTTGGAGCGTTTGAAGGATGAAATCGCTGAAAAGCTGAATGGCTTGAAAAACCATTGAAGAAGAAACTTGGTGCTGTTTCACCAAGACAATGCACCGTGTCACAAGTCGATGAAAACGATGACAAAAATGCATGAATTGGGCTACGAATTGCTGCCGCACCCACCGTATTCTATCTATCAGATCTGGCCCCCAACGACTACTGGCTCTTCGCAGATCTCAAAAGGATGCTCCGTGGTAAGAGATTTGGCTAAAATGAGGAAGTCATCGCTGAAACTGAAGCCTATTTTGAAGGCAAAGAAAAATCTTTCTACAAAGGCGGTATTGAAAGATTGGAAAAGCGTTGGAATGATTGTATCTCTCTAAAAGGGGACTATATTGATGAATAAAAACGAATTTTGGCAAAAAAATGTGTTTTAATTACATAGTTAGTCACACACATTATTGAACGATGTGTTAGTTGCGACTTGCTATTTTTCCTTGCAATCAGGCGTAAATTCAGAAGATGAATAAAGATGGATACCTCCGGAAATACGCATTTCTTCCAACTCTGCCTATGAGGACAAAAGGATGAGCTCATCCTTTTATCCATATAGTCTGATAAAACTATGAGGATAAAAGGTTGTCTGGGGAAAACTTTCCCAGTACATGCCATAATGTAACGGGTGATATTGAAATTGCAACTGAATGGACACCGGATAAAACTGAAACCAAGCGGATCTAAAGGTAGAATGCCTATCCGTATGATGTTCAAGGATATTGTAAGGTCTACGGCCGTACCAAAAGAAATATTATGATGGCTTCCATGCTTAGCACTTTCAAAATGAGAATTGATAAATATATAACGCAACATATAAAAGATCGTAATGAACCGAAGCACGTCGCGTGTACGCTCGGGGCAAATATGAACCGAGATCGTTGGAAGCTCTATGATCTATGGTCAATAAAAAGAGGATCTTCTATCAAGGGGATCTTCTATCGGTCAGGGGAAATAACATGCATGTAACGGTTTCATGTGCCTTTTCATGAACTGTTCGCAGAAAGCTCGAAGTGGGCTTACGCGACATATGCTGAATAAGTCTATTAGACTTATCAAATTTTGGTTAGCAGTTGACATCGAATCAAAATATATTGTGAACGTTTTCTTTTCTTTGAGGAAAGATGAAACCCGACGATACTTAGACGATATTTAGACCGAGAAGAAATATAACAACAGACCTTTACAAGCATCCCGCTAGCTCTAAAGTTGCTTACTCGCAAAATAAATTTAGTTTGGACTATTCGGTCAAACAAACGGGAACTACCGAAACCCGTTAAGGAAAAAAAACAATAAGATGACTTTGTTTTCCTCAGATTTATATTAACTCGAAGCCAAACAAATCACACAACAACAATTTCACAAACATTGATAATTAACTTGTGTAAAGTTTTTGTTTTAAAGAAAATGCGCTTTTTATTCACCCGTCAATTTGTCGCAGACATAGGTAAATAAAAAAACGTCCGTAAACCTAGTGTTATATACTTCCACACCATCTGCAAAATAAAAGCATGAAAATGTTAGTCCACAAAGGAAAACACCACCTAAAAATTCTTAGATTAAGACATTTACGTCAAATGATACTACTCTGCCAACGCACTCCGCAAACACAAATGAGCAAAAGCAATCAATGGCAGATTCTAATACTAAACACAGCTCTCAGCTTCTTTAAAAAAATCATTTACTTGGCCCTAAAACAGACATTAATAAAAATAAAACAAAAAAAATTAAGGAAGTCATTGATTCCAACTATCGATACTTCAACAGAATACGAGTACATGAAATACGAATGATGCCCAGACCAAGAAAAAATAGAGAAAGCTGAACTTTGAAAAAACATTGTGAACAAAAAGCTAAATAAAATAAAATTAAAGATAATAAAAAAGGACAAACAAAAGAGTAAGTGGTTGTGAAAATTGGAGCTGGCTAGAAAAAGAATCTTAACTTTGATGATTGACAGAATGATTTCATTTGATTATATATTTAATAGCTTAATCTACACACAATTTTAAAATAAATAATCATTATTATTATTATTTATAATAAATATTATAATTATGTATATTTTGAATCGATGAATAAAAATCCGAAGTGAAAAAATGAGACTGTAAGAACACATATTTTTCAGTCAAATAAGTAAGTACAATGTCATTCCCTCGACATTGGAACACTTTAGGTAAAATGTAAACATCGTTCGTACACTAGTTACGGAACCCTAACCCTACGAATATGCTGACGTACCAAAGTACTCGCTTGATCGCAGGCGACCACCCAGCGATTTCTTCGAATTGTCCAATGCACCTGTGTTTTAATTCTCGTAATTATAATATCTTATTAGAAGTTAAGAACACTCTTTATTCTCATTAAAGCAGTCGTTAGTCTTAAGATAATTGTATTAATATATAATTAATAAATAATTAATAATTATTCGGTTTTTTTTCAATCCCTTGACTGCCGCAAACGTAATTCACTTATTAACATCGGAGATGTTTACAACACTACAACACAACTAAACTTTTGTTTAGTGTTTAGCCAAGTTTATTGAAGCAAGTATACCGGAAGAAGTTGAATTGTCATTATCGACGTGGGAAATAATTATTATACCCCGTAATAAAGGTCGAAGTTATCGCCAAATCGGAGCAGATTTAAAGTTAATTTACTAGAGAGTGCGGCATATTATACAAAAGCGAGAAGAAGAAGATAGTCTGCAAATTGTCAAATCTGTACAAAATAAACCATTTACAAGCGGTGAAAGCTTAGCAAATGACATTGCTCAACCTGTAAGAAACGTACTGCATAAAGTTAGTCTTCGCTGCAGAAGAGCGAGGAAAAACCCTTTTGTAAGTGAGGCCAATAGAGCAAAAAGACTAACATACGCGAAAGTAAACAGGCCTATAGAATTTTAGTAAAATAATTATTTTTTCAACGAAAGTAAATTTTATCTTTTTGGATCGGACTCGTGGACGTCACAACACTAAAATAGAATAGAACGCGACGCCAAGTGTCATTAACTGCGTGCCAGTAAAAATAGTTTATAGTATTTTTTTAAACACCACGCTTTGCCTCGACATCAGAGAAAAAAAAAGAGAATTCCACGGAAAGTGGGAAGTGAATGTGTCTTAATTGAAACGGAGTGTGTTGACAAGTGCTAGACTGAAGACCGCGTCTGGGCAAGCGTAGTGTAGGACGCCCTGCAGTACGACGGACAGGAAGCCCAAGACCGGGATAGTTGGCGCTCGACGTAGGCCTCCCACGCTCAGCAGTGGACGGCGATAGGAGAGACGTGATAGTAGGTTCCCAGGTTCACTGTGGCCCGTAGTTTCACTGTGGCGCCGCATGTTTCGCGGCAGCGTGCGCGCGCAATGCGGCGCGCTGCGTGAAGGCGGCGCCGCAGTGGCACGCGTGCGGGCGCTCGCCGCTGTGCGTGCGCATGTGTACGCGCAGCACGTACTTGCGCTGGAAGCAAGGGAAATTGTACACGTAAAAAAGAAAAATACTTATTTTGAAAACGTATAAAAATTTAAACATGATGGGATTTCAGCTCGCTCCTCTTTAGAAACCGTCCAAGCGCTCTGACAACTAAGCCATAAGTTCTCATCGAGCTACGTCGAAATTATTATAAGCGCGCTTACCGTTTAAAGTTAATAATTCTAATAATATAAATAAGTTGTAGCAAACGTATAAGAATTTCGACGTAGCTCGATGAGAATGTATGACTTAGTGGTTAGAGCGCCTGGACGGTTTCCAGAAGGCACGGGTTCGAGTTTCACTGCCTTCAAATTTGTATACGTTTTCTAAGTGCACTCTCAGTTCTCTTTCCTAATTGTGGAATTATACTTTAAAAATATTAAAATAAATTGGTCATAGTGAAACAAACATATATGGTAGTGTAGACAGAGGGAACCTAGAGTGTACATTTCGCTCCCCACGCACTTATTTTGAAAGATTGCATTTAGATTGGCGGATTTTTTTATTTTGTCAGAGCGCAGAAATGAAAATAAGTCATTCTCACTCATGGTAATCGAACCGACAACTGTCGCGTTGAGTCAGACATTGTCCCGCTTCGCGACGACGACGACCTCGAGTTTTATTTTAGATATTCGCCATTTACAGGTCCTAAAGCCAAAGTACTAATGCACCATAACCACCGAGAAGTGTTAGCTACAAGCTAATGTTTTTTTTTGTATAGTAGTTTTTAATCAGTGAATAAAATCCTAATACCCACCGAGAAGCTCCTCCCACACTGTTCACAAGTCACGCGCGCTCTAGCACCACCCGCACCACCACTGCCAACCACGGCCGCGTGTGCACTGCGGGCGTGCCAGCGCAGCGCGTCGCGGCTGCAGTAGCGGCGCCCGCAGTGCGTGCAGGGCACGGGACGCGCGCCGCCATGCGAGCGCGCGTTATGCGACACGAGGGACGACGGCGATATGAAACGTTGGTTGCAGGTTTGGCATTCGTGTCTGTTCATCATTCATAATAAAATTATAAAAAAAAATTGAGAAATATACTTTTTTTTTGCATGGCGTTTCTAATATGCGGGATACGTCATGAAAAAAGTATATTTATTTAATTTCGGGCAGGGTAGGTAGAGCGAGCCTAAGGTTAGTTTTATTACGAAGTGGCCACGACGGCCTCAGATTTTATTTTATTTTATCCCGTCGAATTTGAGAATGTCTCTAGATATCGTGCGTGCGTGGCGCAACTCAACCTCACGTCGATGAACGAGGAAATGACGCTGTGAATCAGACGCTGTGCCACTGCAACACGATAGTCTTGAATTGAGGGTAGTTATATACAGGTGTAACTCGATCGACGAATTATCGGTGTTCTAAGGCAAATGGATTTCATATTTTTTCAGATACCTGTCTATTTCATTGTTAAGTATGTTAAGCAATTTTCACTGGCAAAACAATTTCGTTTTCGTTATAATATAAAATTATACAATACATAATAATATAACAATACTTACTTATAAGCAGACGAGTCACGGTGTTTTTTGGCACGTTCTAAGTGTCGTTTCAAATTATCCTAAAATACAAACAAAAAATACATTATTATTTACAAACATATTAATAAGTCAGGTCGTCATGTCGCGGTGAGTGGGACAATTGGTGACTATAAGCACGATGGTTGTCAGTTCAGTCCCTATGGGCGGGAATGATTATATCTGAATTATCTTCATATCAACGCTCCGGTAGGCAAAGCGCGGCGTTGAATTCCCTTAACACGGAATGTTTTGAAAATTGGGTGAATGGTGTGTCTATACGCTAAGTTTCCTTTGCCTACCCTGGTTATATGCTGGATACATCGTGAAACTAAAAAAACAAGGTTCCCTCTTCCACCCTGCCATTAAGGGGAGAAAAACGTGACTTTTTCAGTTACTACATATTGACTATCATAAAAAGGGATATAGCGTGAAGCCAAAACATAAAATAACATTAACTAACCCTGGATTTAAACATAATATCACATTCAACACAGTAGAAGTCCTTCAGCACGTGTACGGACTGCATATGCTTCTTCAATTGCATGGCGTACACGAACGACGTGTTGCATATCTCGCATTGGTGTAGTTTTTTATCGTCGTGGCGCCTGAAGAAAGAAATTGATAAATTTAACATAAATTTTTCATACTGATGTATACTAATATTATAAAGCTAAAGAGTTTGTTTGGTTGGGCGCTCTAATTCCAGGAACTACTATACTACTAAATATAATACATATATTGTCCATTTATCGGAAGACTATTAGGCTTTAAAAAACCCACTATATCTGCGGGACCTTCCACATTAAAAACTTGTCATGTGTCATACGAAACGAATAGTTATTTTCATGTGACCACATATCAAGCTAGCCCAATTACGAAATTCATATCATCGCATATTTTCTTAAAGTTCAGGCAAAGAGTTCAAGTGTTTCCTCCAATTACCGCTCATTTAAGATAATATTATACTAATATTTTACGTTTCTTAATCTTCACGCTCTACCTCGCATATAGCAGGGTGAGGGTTTTTTTTTTCACTTATCAGTACAAAGCAGAGAAGAAGGAACCTGGGGGCCTATTGTTAAGACACTCCGTTCCCATTAACTTTCCATAGAAGTCAGGCATTGAATGTTGAGTAGCGGAACTCAACACCGCGCTTAATTTTGTTCCCAGAGGGAGGAAATGAAAGTACGAAATATTTAATTTTGGTTCTAATGTTGCAATACTTCTTTTCCGCTACCCCCACAAATTCAAAATACTGGGTTGAGGGGCGGACCCAACGCCGCGCTATAAAAAATAATATAAAATTATTAATATTAAGAATACATACATTACATGAATCCTCAATGAATCTTTAGTTTTATAATATTTACCACATATGTGACATTTATGTGGTTCATTTCTAGAATGTATTTTTACATGTCGTTGCATTGCTGTACGTTTACTGTAAAAAAAAAAACATTTTTTTCTTTCATATACATTAAATTCCATATAATTATTCATATATTCTTAGAGAGTTTTCATAATATTTCACACAAAGCACCGAAAAAGATTTTAAGAAAACATGAAAATTAGAATATAGCATCGTATTATTGGATGTTATGGGTTCCATCCCCACTCGGGGGCACGTTGATGTGGACATTATTTACATTTCTCTGCTCTGTTAGACAGAGCACGGTAAGGCAAAAAAAAACCTAAAAAATGACGATATTCAAACTGACTTACTTAGTAGTGTAATCGCATTCCGGACACTTGTACACGGCGGGCGACGCCGCGTGCTCTAACGAGTAGTGCTCTATTATATGTTGGCGGGAGAGACGTATTATATTGCATAGTTTACATTTATACCTGAGGTAGGAAGAAATTAATTTTAAATTATATAAAATACTAGCTTCCGTTTAAACTTAATGTATAAATATGTTTCCTAAATTGTAGCGTATGTGTTATTCTGATGTATAAGCTTTATAACTATAAAGTTTCATATAAGCTCGTTTAGTAGCTTTTGCGTGAAAGTGGAAAAAACATCCATCGTCACAACTGGATTCATATTTATATTAGTAGTATTAAAAAATATAAAAGATCCCAGACCAGGAAAATCAGAGTCCAATCATGGCGCAGGGGCAGTGTGACTGTAAACACGACTGGTTGCGGGTTCGATCTCCGCTCGAGGAAATAAAATATATAATCTCTGGTGTCGAGGCAAAGCACGGCGTTGACTTCTGTCACTCACAACATGCAATGCCTTCATAAATTCGGTAAAAAATTGGGAACGGAGTGTCTTAACACTAGGTTTCCTTTGCCTACTTTGATGTGTGCGGAGTACAGGGTGAGCTTAGTTGACCAATTTGTTAACTTGCGAAATGTGGTTTGTATTATTATTAAGGCAAACATGAAAATCGAATCCGCAACTCTTACAATTTGTAGGCTTTTGTAATTCTAATCCGAAATTGTAGAGGCATTAATTATTGAGTGTCGCAACTCAACGCCGCGCTTTACCTACGAGGTAAACCAGAGGTACCAGAGCGTGGAAATTATAATTTATTTCTCTAAAATGTATTATGCATTTTTAATTCTAACCTAGAGGAATGTGATTTCATGTGACCCCGTAACGATACTTTGCTTGGACAATACTGTTCACACAATTCACATAGGAATGGACCATTTTTCTGAAATAAAAAAAAATATATGAAAATTGAAACTACCCAAATTTTATTTTTTAACTGAACACACAAAAAAAGATTAATAGAAACGAACGTATGGACGAATTTCAAGAGGCCCGGTTTCAAATCTTGCTACGTTATAATTTTTATAAGTTTTCTAAAATATTTTTTTTTTTCTTAAAAATGTTTTCAGGTACTCAAGCGTGTGACTGTAAACGATAAAGATTATGAGTTCGATTCGCTCTCGAGAACATCAAATATTTTATATTTTCATTTTCCTCGCTCTAGTAACGAGGCGTGTAGCTCCGCCACTCAAACCTCAATGTCTTCAGAATTCGGCGGAAAGTGCAGAAAAGTATCTTAACCCTGGGTTCCGAGTGTGCGGAATACAGCATGTAACTATAAAAAAAATCCAAACTGAAAATTTAAATTTATTGATTTTCCTAAAACTGATTAAACTCTTGCCGAACGGAGTGTTTTCACACAAAATACTGCGATACCTCAGAATGTTTCTTCATATGACTTTGTAATACATCTTCAAAGTTAAATCCTTTTACACATTTAACACACTTGTATGGCAACATTTTGTATTTTTCACTGTTTGCAAAGTTTTGCATTTCTTCTAAAATCTGTAATAAAAAATAAAAATACTAGTCAACTGTGTTGTGGGTTCAATTCCCACTTGAGGAAGTGAAATATTTAATATTTTCATTTCATCGATCTAATAACGAGACAAAAAGCGGGGTTGAGTGCCGTTACACGCTGCCAGAATTCGACGGAAAGTAGGGAACTGATAAACGCATCTTAAAGGGATTGGCTTAACAATTAATTTTCAGATTCCCTCTGCCTACCCCGCAATGTTTGGTATACAGCGAAGAGAAACATGAAATAAAACTTTGTGCATTTCAAAATAAAGAGAAAATAAATGTATATATACCGACTATTCTTTATTACAAGGTAATCCTTTTTCTCTCAAATTCAAATAATCTTAATTCAACTTTTACAAACAGTCTTGTATCGCCGAATGAACATAACAAATCTCTTGAATCAAAAATATAATAATTATTTACATACTTTACATACATTATTGATATTACACATTTCTTTTGAATATGATGCAAAACTACAAAAATAAAAAAAAATACTCAAATACATACTCGCGTACGTTATTGATTAATCAATAAATTACATGAATTATACTCATTTAGATTTTTAGTTAAATATCTTCATTTTGAAAACTAAATCGGGGCCATCCCCCAGGGGTTTATCTCGCTCAGCCGCACAATTTCTGACTCAAATATCATATATATATATAAGGGTAATTATTTTCATTTGTTTCTTTGGTAAAAAGACAAAACGCGGCGTTGAATTCCGCCACTGAACACGTAATATCTTGTAAATTGGGCAGCCCTGCTAAAAAAATAAAAAAAAAACAGAATATAACTTACTTGTTCCTTAGTAAGCTTAATAACTACATATTCATTTGTCTCCATAACCATTCTGGACGAGAAACCTTCTTTAAGTTCTTTCTTTTTACTTGTTTTTGTAGAACTCCTCTTGTCTTCATCATTTTTTGTATTTTCTGTAGTAAAATCAACATCTTTAGTTGCGGGGCTTTCCTGAAAGAAGTTTTTTTTAGCTTCACGCAGTATCCCGCATGTAGCAGGCAGCAGAGGTAGCCTAGTATTAAGACGCTTCGTTTCCTACATTAATGGTTTCGAGACATTGCGGTTGAGTGGTTGAATTCAAAGGCGCGGTTTGCTTTTTAAAACGAATAAATTAAAATATTAAATAATTCCTTCCGCCCAGTGGACATTAAACCAACTGTCGCATTTACAGCCGCACGCTGTGCCCCTCCGCCATGTATGTGGCCCGGCCTCCACTCAAAAATATTGACGATGTCGTCGTAAACGCGATGGTTTTGGGTTCGGATCGTATTCTCAGATCGGAGTGTCTTAATAGTAATTTCTAAATAAAAATCTAACAAAAATCAGGGGTGACTTTTGAACTCCAAAATAGCTGAATACATCTGTCGCTCACTTGGTTCTGACATAACATAGAATTATTCCAGTCATTTAATAAAATAATTTCGTTATTACTGTTTGTACTTTGCATGTTTTATTGCAGTTGTGTGACTAACACAAGCAAATCGGGCTTAGAATCAGATATATAAATTTAAAAAACGCATGAACAAATGATTGCAAGAATAAACAAATTAATGAAGAAATAAATTAATTAAGTCTCAGTACTAAAAAAATTAAAACTAAAATAAACTCACCCACTTAAATTCACTCTCAAGTACGCTGTTACTATCAAAATCATGATTTTCATTCCATAAAACTAAAGGGATATCATCTTCATCCACTTCGTCTGATTTTATATCTTCTAATTTAACTGAAAATTTACTTTCTGGGCCCAAATAATAATAGGTAGGTGTTGATTGAACTAAATTACTTCGTAATTTTGGTGTTTTATTAATCTGAAATAAAGGAATAATGGAAGAAGCCAATATCTATGCCAATATTTTACAACTGTAAATGCAGAAAGTAACTGTGACCATTAATATATATTTTTTATTGCATAAAACAAACATACAGTAATATAAAATGAAAAAATAGTTGATAAGGGTGGACTTATTTCTAAAAGAAATTTCTTCCAGCCAACCAGTGGAAGTGGATATCTATCAAAACAGCGGGGAGAGCACAATGCAATTAACAGTAAAAGAAAAAAAATAAACCAAATACTTATACTAACAGATGAAACATGACACTGACAACACATTGAAGTGCATTGTGCACTCGGGAAAAAAATATGTAAAGTGAAGAAGACTAAACATGGGGAACAGAGGTATCCTAATGGCCACAGAGCGTCTTAACACAAGGTTCCCAAGATCTTTCAGCCCACACTGCTCTAACTGGAATACATTGTGAGGCTAAAAATAATAGAAATATTCCCAAAATCAAATCTGCAAAGATTTGAGAACCATCTACAGCTACCTTCAGAGTGGCCATGACTTGTAGACTGTGCTGTACAATAGTAAACCACACTTAAGAGTAATCTCTTAAGTTTAAAAATAAAATGTACTCACCAGCTTATCTTCAATCTCAAATACTCTGTTACTATCAAGATCACAATTGTTATTTACACTGTCACTGTCATAATCATTATTTCCATTTAATAAAACTAAAGGAAGGTCATCTTCATCCACTTCATCTTGTTTTATATTTTCTAACTTAACTGAAAATTGATTTTCTGGGCCCAGATAATAATATATAGGTGTTGATTTAACTAAATGACTTTGTATATTTGGTATTATATTAATCTGAAATAAAAGGAAATTTGTGAATTAAAGTCTAAAGAACAAATTATAGTCAAAAGAGTGAAGGAAACGCTATTGTGGTGAAGTGGCACAACCATGCAACTTTTGAATGTGACAGTAATGGGTTCTATTCTAATTTGGAATTTGGATTTTTAACCCTCCCTCCTTAGTTACCCTCCTTTGGCACATAGGTAATTTGTGGTGTTGAGTTCCACCACTCAATATGTAATGCCTCAAAAATTTGGTGGTAGAAAGTGGGGAATGAAAATGCCTTAAAGGAAAACCAAACGTCTTAACACTAGGTTACCAGGTGGCTAACCATGCCATGTGCGGGATACAGCATTAAGCTAAAAAAATATATATATTTTCATACCTTGTCTACTTTTTCTCTTAGCCAAATATCAGCAACTTTACATTGTTCTGTGAACTTTACTATTTTATTCAACAAACTCCTACAGTATATACATATGTATGATATATTTAATGGATCTTCAGTCTGTAAAAGGAGGCAGAAAATATTGATTTAAATATAATATAATTGTTTTTGTCTCTATACTTAATTATTTTAATATAGACTAGTACTTCGTTTTCGAGCAAGCAGTCACCATTTTAGTTATATTGTCGATTGTACATATACATTAAATAAAATTATTTTAATTAATTACTTTTTTAGTTAAAATCCTCCATCGTACTAAAATTTGCAAAATTTGCACAAACCTTTTTCATAAGCAACTGGTAATATTGTAAATCTTCTGCAGTCATAGGGTAAACGTAATTTCCCGTTCTTAAGCAAGCTTGGCATATTTCCATTTTCACATAACTATTAGTTTTTTATTTTTATAAATAAATATTATAAATCAATTAAAAATTTATGAATAAATAGTAAACAAGAAGGACTGATTCTGAGACGCTGAATTGGCATTTATTAATTGGCACTGACAGATTGATGTTTTAATAATAAAAAATAAAAATGTCAACGTTGTTCAAAAACTTTTATTTGGTAATTAATTCTTCATATTAATATTCGATAAAATATGGTTATGGAGCATTAAAAATAATGGTATTTTTAATTATGTTAGTATTTACGGTACTAATTTTTATAATTAGTTCCCTGTATCACAAGCGAAAAAAAATTTTATATTGTAATCTGATAGGCGACCGAGCGCTTAAACCGCTGACAACGGGAAAGATCGAGTGACCGGTTATTCTTTTCCTACACTTGTTATTTTAACATGGAACAACTAAGTCATAGGTTAAATTGGTTCTTAGATACATTTTATTTTATATTTCATTTTAAAATTTAATTAAAATAATTTTATAAAAAAAAATGCACATTCCCTTAACCCTCCAACTGCAGCCCTCGTAACTCTTGTACTGGCACTGTTCCTTAAATTTATATTTTAATTCGGGAGTAGCGGCCCACCCGTGGCTTCGCCTGCATACCACTTATAATTCTTTTATTATGCTGCTTTTGATACTGATGTCATCGGCGGCAAGGGCGCACCCCGCACTACTCAAACCTATGCTTGCGGCATTAACGGAGCGTTGAATTTTACATTTTCTCGAAAAGTAAGTATACGTCGAAATAACATGCAATAAAAGCCAAAGCTTTTCTTTATAAAAAATCTTTGATGATGGAATATCTTCTTATGTCAAATAAAAATCGGCGAAATCACCTTGAAATTTCCAATTTTTTGTCATAAAATGCCTTATTGTGACTTATTTATAAGAGAAAGATATATGGTGTCGTGAACTTTTTTTAGAACAAATAAGGTGGAATATTTTTGTCTTACATTGTAATAGCACAGCGTGTAACGCAAACGCGAAGATTGTGAATTTGGGAATCGGAGCGTCTTGACAATAAGTCTCCTTTGTCTATCGTGCTAAGTACATACTTGCACGATGCAATGCATCTAGTAGATAGTAGTAGTAGATCGTGAATCTACTAGTAACAGCCACAGCCACAGCGACTGCGACTCGTAGACTCGTAGATCTTCTACATTATGGGTCAATCTTTGCACACTGAGGGTAGTATTCTTGCCATATATTTATTTATTTACCTATAAGTAAGACTTTCCAAGACAAAATTAAAAACGAATTGAAGGAATGTTGTTATTTGTATTTTATCTTTTAAATACACTTTCATGTAATTGCTTGCTAAAATTACAGTAGGTAGGTACATTATATACACAATGAATATCATAAAAGTAGTAATTTATAAGATTAGAATAGATTAATATTAAGACAATTGTCAAGTGACACAATTATTTTAGGTACTTAATGACACCAGTATACTATAGCAATATATAACTATATATTACTATAGTTGTGTATACAAATACTATTGGAGGAATATTGTTTTCACTTATAATATGCATATTTTTCATTTTCTTATTCTCTTAAGAACTCGTCATTCATTCTCTTAAGAATATAGAATAAGGAATCAGTACGAAAATTCACAAAGTATTCTTCTAATAAAATTAATTCATAAAGCTTTATTATCAACTATTACACTTATATTTAGAAAATTAATAATAATATTAGAAAATTTCCATTTTATTCTTAAAATATTCATAATTAATAATTAATAATTTAAAAAATCAAGAAGGAAGTAAATAATATATTTAAAAAAAAATCTGGTTTAAAAAATGTAAATTCCAGTTTAACTAGGAACATACAACATATTTTAATAATGAAAGAAAATAAAAATAAAGCAATAACAAAGTTAAATTATCACATTCAATTGAAATTAATCTATAATTATTTAAATATTAATATAAGATTATAATTAATTACAGATCAAATATTTATCTAAATTTAATAAAAAAATTGTCATATATGCACATTAAGGCAAATATGGAAAAGTGGTCTAACTTATGTTTTCTTCTTCAGTTTCTTTGCTTCCCCTATAATGATAAGCAAAGACGTAGCAGAGTGCAACTCAACTCTGTGATTTGTATAAAATAAGCAACACACGTTTTTTATACACTCAGACACTGCACATACATTTCATAAAATATGATATGATAATTTATACCAAATATAAGTTAGGCCATTTTTACAATGACTGCAAATAAATTATAATTTTCAAGCTTTATATAAATATTTAATAAAATGCTGTGGTACAATTATTACTCTATTTGGCATGATAATTGAGATCAGATATCATTTTGTATACTATTCATGGATTTCATAATTCTATTTTGCTTAATACAAATAAGTATATAATAGGAATACAACTGTCTAAACTATTATTATAATTTACTTTTTGAACACCAAGATTTATAAATTATCTATTCTCACTCACTTATTTTTTGGCGCCAAAATCGAAAAGACCATCTTGTCATTTTAAATAATAAATTATTTTTTCATTGAATTTATGCTGTACAAATTTAATATATCCTATACACATTAATATATTTTATATGAATAAATTTTAAGTAGTGGTTGACTAACTATTATAGGTACAAGTAGGTTTAATTTCACTTTTATATTTCTGGGGTATTAAAGTTTTTCACGCTGCTTCACACTATGGCCGCTTGTACAGTGTACTACGCTAATACGATAGGTAAGCTTTCTCTTGAATAGCTGTCTGTTAGTGTAAAACACAATATCTCGTATGCTCTGAGATTAGCGTGGACAAATGCACAAACAAAAGTTTAAAAAGTTATTATTTGAAACCTTTTTCTTTAATATCTATAGATCTATATATTAATAAACAAGCAAAAAAAAATATAACCAACTTACAATAAATATTTCCAATTCCAGTTGTTTCCTGCCACCTGTGGCGCAAGGGACTAAGAGTTCGACTGTAAGCGCGAAAGATTATAGGTTCGATTCTCATACTAGGAAATGAAATAAATTTAATATTTTCATTTCCTCGGTCTGGAAACAAGGCAAAAGCGCGGTATTGAATTCTACCACTCAACGCGGAAATGTCTTAATGAGAACGAAGTGTCTTAACACTAAGTCTCCACTGCCTACCCTATTAGATACAGGATGTAGCATGAACAAAAAAAACTAATTATACAACTATAGATGTTAAACTTTCAATTTTAGTTATATGAATCGACATTTTATTATTATTATTTTTCTTATTACATTTATGTCTAGCAAAAAAGTTAGCCCTTTTAAAAGATGCATTGCAATGATCACAAGTATGTACTTTAGTTAAACCATGAATATCTAAATAATGTTTATTAAAAATGATAGTTGGTATTTGTTTATTACATATATCACATAGTAATGAAGAGTTTTCAGTCTGCGTAGGATACAAAGTAGTTAAATCAACCGTTTCTTTACTTTCCTCAATTAAAACAGGATTTTCACCCACATACTTCTTTAATAAAAGTATGTTGTGCCTTGCTTTTTTAATTTGAACAATTGTATCGGTGTTTAATACTTTTTCATACCATGTGTTGTGTATATCCTTTTGTAAAGCAAGCGGTAATTTAGTGATAAGATTATAGTGGGCCTCTCTGTAGTGAAATTTTAGTAAAGCACGGGTTGTAAATGAGGAGTCACATATATTGCAGACAATTTGTTTTTCACTTTCTTTATTTTTGACCCTGGAAAATACATTTTTAGGATATGTTTATTGAGAACATACACAGGGACAGCAGGAGAAATTGTGTCGTCCATTGTGCACATAAGAGGATAAGCTATAGGGATAGCATTAAGACAAAACAAACTTGAGTACAAATCCAAAAATATAATGTACTAAATTTATGGATTTGGATTCGGATTAGGTATTAAGTTCTACCATTTAATTATGAAAATATATCTAAAGTAAGTGGTAGCAAATAGATAATTAAGGAACTTGTCCTGTAATATGCTTAAGCTATTTATTAAATGAGTTTATGTGGCACATTTTTTTTTATTTAACTAAAAATTATAATTGAAGATTAATTTATAAAAACATTTAACCTGCATAGCTGCTTAGATTTTCCCAAACTAAATAGAGAATGGTAAGCACCTGTTTTCCATATTATATATATTAATTAGTTATAAATATTATGGATATTTTAATTGTCTTTAACATTTTTACTCAAAATATTGAATGGTTACAAATTTCTACTTTTCCAGGGAATGTTTTTTTCTTTCTAACTTTAGTAACAAGACAAAGTGTGGTATTAATTTCTCGATAGTGCCCACTATCAGTATTTAAATACTCGGTGTCCTCTACCTAGCCTGCTATGAATGGAATACAGCAAGAAACTAATTAATAATTATATTCAATTGCCAGTTGGGGCCAGAAGGTGCTCACAAGGCCATTCATAGTCAGGTGTCCAGGAGGCCAGTTGTGGCACAAGGGCACAAAATGTGCCGCAAAATTGACTGGCTGTGGGTACTATCCTCACTCAAGTGAAGCAAATATTTATTTAAATTCATATTTTCATTTCTTCGCTCTGGTGTCGAAAAAAAGCGCCGCCCAACCCAATGCCTCCAGAATTTGGCGGAAAGTGAGGAACGGAGTGTCTTAACACAAGATTCCTCTGCCTTGCGTCCGGGATACAGTGTGAAGCTGATTCAATTTTATTTTATTTAAATTCAATTAGCAATATGTTTATATTTATGTAATAATTTAGGCCTGGAAACAAAGACAAAAGCAATATTTACCTTTCTGTAGCATGCATGTGATATTGATGCATCACTAAATTCCCACGATTTTTAAATACTATATTGCAGGTGGGGCAAGATCGATCGGAAAGACATATTTCTATATGATGCATAAGCCCCTGCTTAGAAGCTATTATTTTATTGCAATAATTACATATGAAATGTTTATTTAAACTACTCGTTCGTGTTAATTCATCTTTATCATATTTTTTATCCATTTTGTTTTTTTTTTACTGAAAACATTTAATAGCAGCCAGTAAGTGGCTATTTTATAAAAAAATAATGCTTTAGCAATACATCGTTTCTATGTGAGCGTTATTTTCGATTTATTTTGTTTATTTTATTTTCATGGCTGATATATAAATGCAATTTGCAAGTAAACATAAACAATTCAATAAACATTAAACATTATTATGACATTTTGATATTACAGAAGAAAAATATACAAAAATATACATCATATAAATATATATAAATATACAATCATCCAGAGGATGTCCTGACAAATATCTGTCCGATATTTGTTTGTGGGCATACGGGTACGCGACCCCGGATCCTCGAGCCGCCACTCTTACATCCTCATCCAGTCCGTAAGAATGGTGTCCTAACTCCCCCCCTTTCCCCTCCTACTTTCCTTAGCTCCCTCCTTTTACCTATCCTACCCCTTCTATTTTCCTCTCCCCCCGGTTTTTCCCCACAAAGGGGTTTTGGTGGTCAGACGGCAGTCGCTCCATGTAAAAAACCGCCATCCGCCGACATAATGAAAAGTCGAACAAAGAAACTGGGTACGGCTAGGGCGTCGCCGCTAAACGACGCGCAGGCACATCGCCCTACACCTGCGATAAGTGGGCAAGGGCTACCGTGTCAAGTACGGGCACGGTTAAAGACGCGAGTACCCAGGCGGAAACTCCGCTTTGCAACGTGGAATATTGGCTCTCTAACCGGACGATGCAGGGAACTCGCAGATGTACTCATGAGACGTCGGGTCCAGTGTGCTTTCCTCCAGGAAACTCGCTGGAAGGGCAATAAGTCCCGTAACATCGGACAGGGTTACCGGCTTATATACACTGGGTCACCTTCAGGTAGAAACGGTGTAGCGGTAGTGCTTTCTGAAGAGCTTCAGAATGGGCTCCTTGAAGTTGACCGTCGCTCCGACCGCTTGATGCGAGTGAGGGTACTGATTGAGGGCGTTATCACAAACTTAATCAGTGCCTATGCTCCCCAGGCGGGATGTAGCGCGGCCGAAAAGGAGACATTCTGGGAGCAGTATGAAGGGGTGCTACTTGCTGTGCCGTCTACCGAAGTGGTCTTAGTTGGGGGGGACTTGAACGGGCACGTCGGTAAGGCTGCTGAGCCGTATGAACGTGTTCACGGGGGTTTTGGGCACGGTCTTCGCAATGCAGAGGGAGAAAACATTCTGAGAACCTGTATTGCGTCTGATCTGGCCGTCGTGAATACGTTCTTCCAAAAGAATTCTCAGCACATTATCACGTATAAGAGCGGGTCCCACTCAACTCAAATAGACTACTTATTGACCAGACGGTGTCATATGGGCAGGGTAACTAACTGTAAGGTCATTCCAGGCGAAAGCCTAACGGCCCAACATCGTCTTCTTGTCATGGACTTTAACGTCACTCCGAAGAAGAAAGTAGCCGAGAAACGTAGGCCTCGGATCAAGTGGTGGTTGCTGAATGGACCAATGCAGACCGACTTTCTGGCAGAGGTGAAAAGTCATAATCTTTCGACTAACACCGAGACTGCTCAGGATGCTTGGGATCGGGCTCAGTCGGCAATCATTGCGGCAGGCAGGCGAGTTCTTGGCGTTTCTAGGGGAGGACGTGTCATCGACAAGGAGACATGGTGGTGGAATGACGAGGTCCAGGAGGTGACTCGTGAAAAGAAGGCTGCCTTTAAGAAGTGGCAGGAATCCAACTCTCCTGAAGACAGACTGGAGTACACAGTAGCTAAACGTGCCAGTAAAAGAGCTGTAGCCAGAGCCCGCAGTGAGAGTTTGTCACCATTGTATGATAAACTTGAAACTGTGGAGGGGCAGAAGCTCATTTACAAACTGGCACGTTCCCGGGATAAAGTGACGCAAGATATCGCAAAATGTCTTTGCGTCAGAGATTCCCAGGGCACGCTGCTCTGTAATCATGACTCTGTGAAGGAGAGGTGGAGAAGCTACTTCCAGGAGTTGCTGAATACTCAGCACCCATGCAGCCTTCATCACGACCCACCGCCTAACCTCGGACTTATTGCCCCAATAACCCTTGACGAAACACGTAATTGCCTTCGACGCATGAAGAACGGAAAAGCGGTGGGACCTGACGACATTCCGATCGAAGCGTGGAAATCGTTGGGCTCTCTTGGTGTGCTCATGCTTACTGACCTTTTTAACCATATCTTGAACACTGGTAAGATGCCGCATCAGTGGCGGCTTAGCTTTATTACCCCTATTTACAAGGGAAGGGGCAGTGTTCAAGATTGTGGTAGTTATAGGGGCATTAAGCTTATGAGTCATACCATGAAGCTCTTCGAGCGCATGATCGACCTCAGGCTCCGCCGAGAGTGTACTGTCTCTGAGTCTCAATATGGATTTCAGCCAGGATCGGGCACCATGGACGCCATTTTCGCCCTCAGAACTTTGATGGAGGCATACAGGGAAAAAAGGAGAGCTCTGCACGTGGCCTTTTTAGATCTGCAGAAGGCCTTTGACTGTGTGCCTCGTCAGTGTATCTGGTGGGCATTGCGATCCAAAGGGATCCCTGAGGCCTATATTGAGATTATCAGGGGCATGTACCACGATTCCGCTTCTATGGTTAGGACTGCTGTTGGCGACACTAGACCCTTTCCGATTACAGTGGGGGTTCACCAGGGCTCGGCTCTTAGTCCGTTCTTATTCAATGTAGTGCTCGACACTGTCTCGGCTCACATCCAGGACCAGCCTCCATGGCTGATGATGTATGCCGACGACATAGCACTCATTGCCGAGAACCGACTGACGCTGGAGCGTAAAGTGAACCTCTGGAAGGGTACGCTTGAGAACGGCGGTCTTAAACTAAATGTTTCGAAGACAGAGTACATGGCCTGCGGGAGCCGGGACTCGAGCACCATCCTTATAGGTCCTGAGCCAGCCGTTAAGTCGGAGAAGTTCAGGTACCTTGGATCCGTTATGCACGAGTCTGGAGGCATCGACCACGATGTCCATGGCCGGATAAGCGCTGCCTGGGCCAAATGGCGGGAGGTCACTGGTGTGGTCTGCGACCGCAGAATACCGCCCAAGCTCAAGGGGCTGATATACAAGAGCATCGTCCGACCGGTTCTTTTATACGGCAGCGAATGTTGGCCAGCACTATCTCGGCACACTCTGGAGCTTCACGTCACGGAAATGAAGATGCTGAGGTGGATGTGCGGCGTAACGCGGTCTGACCGCATACGCAACATATTCATTCGAGGTAGTCTTGGGGTCCGTGACGTAGCGGATAAGCTCCAAGAGCGTCGCTTGAGATGGTTTGGCCACGTTACGCGCCGGCCTAAGAACTATGTCGGACGCAAGTGCCTTGCTATACTAGTTCCTGGGGCGCGACCTCCCGGACGCCCAAGGAAGCGCTGGTTGGATGTCGTGATGCAGGACATGAGAGCCAATGGTCTAACCACCGAGGACGCAAAAGATCGTGCAAAGTGGAGTAGGTTAAGTAGGAAGGCAGACCCTGGTAACAGCCGGGATTAATGCCAGGAAGAAGAAGAAGAAGAAGAAGAAAAATATACAAGTGAAAGATTACAAAATTCTCGATTATGATTTCGATTTTAATACCGATTTGTAATAATTTGAAAAGTTTTAAAATATAGCAAAAGTAATGTACGGTTTGTTGGTTTTTAATATATTCATTAAAGAACCATATACATTATTTTTTAAAAAAAAACCTATAAAATATAAAAATATTATTTATTTGCCTTTTTTTAAAGCATAATAATTCGCAATTATTTTGATAACACAGTTCTTATATAGTATATTATTTATATCTCATACTAAAAATTAATACTTTTTATATACCAACTTAGTATAAATAAAAATTTTAAATATAATATATATTTAATTTAAAAAGTCTTGGCAATTTTAGCATTGTATTTTTGATTTTGACCAGTATAATTATATCATATAATTATGGTCCTTGTTTTTGACATTTATTATTCATAAAAAATATTCATAAAAAACTATATCATTTGTGTGTTTTGTACTATACGTGACACTGGCAGATTATTTTGCGCCTGCAATCGCAAAATCAGGCCAGTAAAGGAAAAAAAAAAAAAACCTATATGTGAATTAGGGATGCCCGATGTTTGAAAATCATCGATATTGATATCGATGTCCGATAAACATCGAAGGAAAAACATCGATGTTAGCCAACATCGCTGTTAGCCAGCAACGATATTTTTTTACAAATCGTCATCACTAACCAAAAAAAAAAACAATACAGTCGAATTGATAACCTCCTTTTCTTACAGAAGTCGGTTAAAAGGACGCGCAATTCGACATCCCCCCGCCCCCTATATCGATTTTACGTCCCTGTTGACATCGATGTTATGATGTTTTATTTAATGCAACATCGATGTTAAAATATCGATATTTTAACTCCTAACATCGATGTTCATCGAAAATCGATGATCATCGGGCATCCCTAATGTGAATACTGATTATACTGAATAATAATTTCATTTATAATAAAATATGAATACATTATATTTTAACGAATACTTTTAATACATACAAACTAAATTAACAGACGAAATTATTTTACTTTACGCTGTGTATATATATTAGTTAAAATTTAGATTATAATGTTAATTATTAATTTATAACATATTCAATGTCATAGGAATCCATATTTTAATAAAAAATGGGTAAAAATAAAATGATTGCGAAAAGTTGTCCTAAATGTGAAATGCAGGTTTGTATATTTCTTTTAATATTTTATATATAAGAATCGATGCCTCTAAGTAAAAAACTATCCAAAAAATGTTTCATACTGCCTGTTACAATCAAAAAGTATTTACTGTCTTCCTCTGCCTACATAGCTGTATGCGGGATACAGTATGAAGCTGTATGCTGAAGCTTAATAGTAACTTAATTTAATAAGCTTTATTTTGTCCATATAAAGTGAAATAATATTGAAAAAAATACAGTTCAAATAATAGAAAATAAAGTCAAATTAGTTCATTACTACATGCTGGATAAAACTACTAAGTACACAATATTAAACTAAAATGAAAATATTTTTCTTTCTTCTTCTACTCAAGTTATAGAGAAGATATATAGATTTAAGGCCTTTATGGTGCAGGAGCATTACAACTGCATCCAATTTTTGACATTACTTGACTTGATGTGGAGGGTAGAGGTAGGGAAGACATTAATGAAAAACTTTCTATGAAAATAAGTAAAATAAGGGTGGTGCTGCAGCACCACCCTTATTTTACTTATTTTCAATACCATAGCATAAATTTTAAAGAATATGTCACAATTATTGGACTATTTTTGAAAGAAAATAATGGTTCAAACAACTCAAATCATTCAAAATAGTAATTATCCAAACTCATTTCAGTTGAATTTTGGACTATACTTTATTGTTTATTAGCAGATATTTTTTCCACTAAATCTGCATATGAGATGGTACTCCTGATTGCTTCTCCTGGCATGATTTTATCCTACTTATATAAATGTGAAAGTTCGTGAATGTTGTGTTCAAATTTTATGCAAAGACTACAAAATGAGTTTTTATGAAACAATTTACAGTAATGTAGTTTATATATGTGTGCTTAGAATAACACATGGGCTACAATAAATGTTAACATTTTGTACAATTTCACTATAATGTAAAAATAAGTTAAGTGGGTGAAACTACATTTACATCACTAGTGTTTTATAATAGCGAGACATAGCAGCTCTGACTGCTTAAATTTTTGTTTATTGTAGCCTATATGTTATTCTGAAGTATAAAGTATACCTCCGCACCATGCAATGCATCTGGAATTCGGCAGAAAGTGGGAACATAGTGTCTTAACACTAGGTTCCCTCTGGCTACCCTGCTTTGTGCGGGATACAGTGTGAAGCTGATAAAGTATACTAGTATAAAGTTTCATATAAATTTATTCCATAGGTTTTGTGAGAAAATGGAACAAACATCCATCTTCACAAAATTTCACATTTTTAAAATATGTCTTTAGGTAGCTGTAGCCTCGAAATCATGTAAATGTGGCCACACATTCTTTGCATCTCGTCGATGTGCGGAAATCCAACCAGCGACCGAAGATATAAAGAGAAGGACGGGCAGGGTAAGGAGATCGCAGCCCCAGTTCTACGATGCTCAGCATTATCAGAAACAGAAGAGAAAGGTTTGTTGTTTTTTTTACTCTTTTTTAGTTTCACACTGTATTGGTAGGCAGAGAGGACACTTTGTTCTCCACTTTTGACAAATGTCATGCTCCTTTGGCATTTGTCAAAAGTGGAGAACGAAGAGTGTTTCATTTTTTATGTATTATATATATTTTATCTTCCCATGGGTAACATAAAAGGGCAAGGGACAAATTAAGAGAGATGGACAGCAGCATCCCCTATATCATAATATCCCCTCATCTAGTTTAAAGCCACCAGTGTTGCCACCAACACGCTTAGAGCGTGCGCACGGCAGGCTACCAAATACGACGGTTTTAGTGTAACATGCAATGTACACCCGATGAGACCCAACAAATACATACTTCTCTATACAGCTCTACTTGTAGTTTGGTAGAAGTCTAGTCTAGTCTAGTTTCAATATCTAAAGACAAATTTTCAACTAATGCGTCTTACCTATCATGACTTACGGTGCCGAAACTTGGACACTTCTTGATATGCACGTTTCGGTATGGCCGTCGGTAGGACTTTTTTTAGCTTTACGCTGTATTATGCACATAGCAGGGTAGGTAGAGAGAACTTGGGATCTAGTGTTAAGACAGTCAGTCAGTTCCTTTTAAGACATTTCGGCATCCCTCTATAGGACACATATTAATAAATGTGATTAACAATAATATAAATATAACAAAAAAATTGTGTTTTCTTATTACAGTCGCCTAAAAAGAGAATTATATCAAAAACCTATAGTGATGATGAATATAAAGGAAAAGGCAAAATTGAAAGTGGTAAGTTTTTGTTATTTAGTAATTTAAATAAAGATGATATTAAAACCATAGCTGGCAAAACATGGACCAGACTAGTAAGGAATAGGAATGCTTGGAAGAAATTGGAGGACAGACTTTGCCGAATTAGAGCAAACAGATGTTGATGTGGGAAACATTAAAAAATTTACTTATATCTTATAATTACGACTGTATAAAGACTTATTATTATTAATATTATAATTTAAATAAAGTTGTCGTGGCACACGGCTTACAAATTAAGCGAATTTGTTCTTACTACATTTTTAATCCACTTAATTATGTGTGAATAGCACTTTTCACGTTAGTACTACAACCCTCCACCAAATATAAATACAAAAATGGATCAAAATATAAAACAAACCCTCAAAATTTGCACTTATAATGTAAGAACACTTGCATCTACAGTACGATTCCTAGAGTTAACTAATGCCTTAAAAAATATTAACTGGGACATTGTAGGTCTCGCAGAAACCCGAAAAATGGGTTGTAAAATCGAAGAATACAGCGACCTTATCTTTTGCTATATCGGCGAAACTAAAGGACTACAGGGAGTGGGATTTATAATCAAGAAAAAATATAAAAACAACATCACCAACTTTATAGGAATTTCTGAAAGAGTAGCATTATTACAAGTTAAATTTGAGTGTTTCTCCTTATCAATCATTCAAGCATATTCACTGACAGAGAGGTCAACAGAAGAAGAAATTGAAAAATTCTACAAAGACATTGAATATGCTCATACTAAGACAGAAGGAAAGGTGATAGTCATGGGAGATTTCAATGCAAAGATAGGTTGTCCAAAAACAAATAACTATCCAGTAATGGGAAAACACGGTTATGGAGTGCGGAACGAAAGAGGAGAACGTCTCTTAAACTATGCTTACCAACACAAACTATCAATAATGAACACATTCTTCAAAAAGAAAGATAGCCGTAGATGGACATGGTTATCACCCGACCAAAAAACTAAAAACGAAATAGATTTTATACTAATAAACCATCATAAACTTGTAACTAATGTCGAGATTCTAAACAAATTTAAATTTGCTTCCGACCACAGATTAGTGAGAGCAACTTTGCTTTTAAGTCACCCAATTAAGAGCAGAAAAACCTACACAACACCACCTACTATTCCCAAGACAGAAACAGAAATCAAAGAATACATCAAAAATTTACGATTATATACAGAAAGCATAGAAACAAATTGTATTGATATTCAAACATATTATAATATCCTAGAAAGAGGCATGACTGAGAGCTTAAAATGCAAAACCAGGGCACATCCTTATGAACGTAATATTCTCACTGAAGACACAATCCAACTTATAGAAAGGCGTACGGAGCTATTAAAAACAAAGAACAAAACCAAAGACATGTAAGATAAACTTAGCAGAATTTACAAAGAAACCAATAGGTCAATCCGTAAGGACTACAATAATTACAGATACGAGAACATCTCAAAGAGCATAAAGAATTTTAGAAGTGCCAAAAAGGCATATAAATCTTTAACAACACACAAGTCATGGATTCAAAAACTCAACAAGAAACAAAATCAAGAGAAGATGTAATAAACCCGGCAACAAACTACTACAAAAAATTATACAAGCAACAAAATTACATTGAAGTGAAAGCGCAAACTAGTCAAATGGATACAATCAGTCAAATTGAAAACTCTGAAGTTTTCAAACACATTAGAAAGTTGAAGGATGATAAGAGTCCTGGACCAGATGGAGTTTGCAATGAGGCCCTAAAAATAGGAGCACCTATTTTAACACGCCATTTCACTCAATTGTTCAATATTATACTAGAAAAAGAAGAAGTGCCAAAACAATGGTGTACATCAGACATAATTTTACTTTTCAAAAAAGGAAACTTCTTGGACATTGGGAATTATAGACCAATAAGTCTGCTGGCAATAACATACAAACTATTCTCATCAATAATTCTTAGAAGGATATCCGACGATATTGATAGGCAGCAACCAAGGGAACAAGCAGGATTCGGAGCAGGCATTAGCACGGTAGACCACATACAGACACTAGAACAGATCATAGAAAAATACCGAGAATATAATAGGTCTCTGTATGTGGCCTTTATTGACTATAGCAAAGCTTTTGGCAGCATCAGCCACTGCTCAATTTGGAATGCACTACGACAATCAAATATTAACTCTAAATACATCAATATTTTGAAATATATTTATACAAATAGTACGAGCAGAGTTAAGTTAGAAACTAGAGGAGACGAAATAAACATAGAACGAGGAGTAAGACAGGGAGACCCCCTCTCCCCAAAGCTGTTTATAGTGGTGCTTGAGAATATTTTTCAAAAACTAGACTGGAAAAAGAAGGGAGTGTACATAAATGGTCAATATCTAAACCATCTAAGGTTCGCTGATGATATTGCCGTAATCGCTGAAACTGCTAAAGACCTAGAGGAAATGATGAGATCGCTGGACGACGAAAGCTCAAAAATTGGCCTAGAAATAAATATAAATAAAACCAAGATGTTAACCAGCAATAAAAGGTCACAATATAGAATACATCAGCGAATACATCTACTTAGGTAATCAAATATCATTCAAAACATCAAGCAACGAAGAAGAATTAACTAGAAAAAATCAATACAACCTGGAAGAAATACTGGGCATTAAAAGAAATTTTAAAAGGGCACTATAGCTTGCATATGAAAAGGACAATATTTGATACGTGCCTATTACCTTGCTTGTTGTATGGTTGTCAAACATGGACATATACGAACAAAATAAAACAACGAATCAAATGCAGTCAAACAGCAATGGAAAGGAGCATGTTAAAAATTAGAAGAATTCATAAAATAAGGAACGAAAATATCCGTCAAAGAACTAAGCTTACAGATACTCTCAGGCACGCACTCTCGCTTAAGTGGAAATGGACAGGACACATCTCACAATACCAAGACAGAAAATGGACTATTGAAACCACTCGATGGAAAGGACCAGTGGGAAAAAGGAATGTTGGCCGACCACTACGACGGTGGGCTGATGACATAGCAGACGTCGTAGGAAACGACTGGATAAATTCAGGCAGGGACAGAGAACTATGGAGCAGGATGGAGGAGGCCTTTACCCAAAAAGGGGTTCAAATCTACAATAATATTAGTATTAATTAAGTAAACGATAATACTAACCTTCTTAAATTTAATTTAATTAATTAAAAAAATATACTAACAAACATAGCAAACACTGTAAGAGAGATTTGGAATAAATGGCTTTATTATTATTATATTATTAACTATAGAACAATCTTACTCTTCTTATATTTTTAGCTTCTAATAAAATCACATTTCTTCTGTTACCAGAACCGGAAAATGAAAACAGTTTCCCCAAACGAATGTTAGAACCCACAACTTTTACTATAGCATCTTTCTAAGCCAGATTATATCAATACCACGTTTAAATGTATTAAAACATTGTTTAATTCGATTGTGCTTGAAAATCGATAAGATATTTAAATTGATTATATTTAAAAATCTATTTTTTTACAATATTAGCAACGGCAAGAGCAAGACGTCGGAGAGCTCTTCGTAGGGCGCAAAGAGAGCCCCAACAGAGTGAAAGAACGAGAGATCCGACACCTCAATTGCGCCCCGCACAGCTAGCGCGATGTAAACTTATACTATCGGAAATTAATAGGAAAATGCGGGCAGTTACGTGGCAGCCGCCTAATGAAAGTTAGAAAATCGATTATTTGATTGGTGGAAATCGATTTTCAATATTATTAATCTGTACTTTACAAGAATTATAGACATATTCGAATGATAAAAAATAATCGAATTTTTGTTATTATATCAAATCATATTTCCTAATCGATTTGTAAAAAATAAAAGTTTATTATACGTGTCTTATAATTTGATTAACATTATTTAGGCACGGATAATAAAAGTTTTTTTTTAATAAATATAATATATTTTTCGATATTTTTAAATTTCTGTGTGATGTGTAAATACGAAAGCGTGTGGGTTCGATTCCCCCTCAAGAAAATGAAATATTTAATATTTTCATTTCTTTGCCTCTAACATGTCATTTGTAATTTTTTTTAAATGGGTTTTATTAAAATAGTGAATTAATATTATTATATTTTTATTACACCTATATAGATCTCATTCAAAATGGAATGTTTGTTCTTTTATTCATATATTTTTTTAATAGAATAGAATAATTTGTGATTTTTAGTTCAATCAAATGTAAATGTAATGTAAATATTATTAAAATATAAATAGTTGTTATTTATTTTCCTTTCAAAGTTATACAAATTGCATGTATAAAATACGAGCGGCCCGCCCGCGGCTTCGCCTACGTGAACTATATTATTATTAATTTCTGTCTCCATGAGTACCTACGTCCTAAGTGACGTCCATGCAAAATTTGAGACTCCTAGCATTTGTAGTAACGAAGTTTCATACAAACTTTCAACCCCAAAAACAATCCCTTAGAAGTCGAATGTTGCAAATTCCCGTCTTAGCGAGCACCTACGTCCTATAAATAACTCCTATGCAAAATTTCAGATTTCTAGCACTTGTAGTTTCTGAGATTTCGTGATGAGTGAGTGACCTTTCGATTTTATATATATAGATTACCAAATATTTTTAATTTTGAGGCCAGTCGTGGTGCAGGGGACAGGCGTGCGATTGTGAACGCGCCAGATTGTAGCGAGCCATTTGAGAGAATGTTTAAGTATATTTCAATTGTTTTCATTTCTCCACTCAATATCTCGACACGCATAATCTCAAATTGAAGAGAAAATGTACTTTTTTAACGAACTTTTGCAACCTACCCTATCACTAAGCGCTTTCTTAGCAATGCGGGAGACGCGTAAAAAAATATCTAAAAAACCTTTGACACTAACAATATATTCGTCAACAAAGTCAAAGTTCAAATTGATAAGTGTCATATATATTTGTAAAATATGCACAACTATTTTGCTACAGCTTTGTCTGAATTTAATAGATTTTCAATTATAAACAATGATATGATAATGACGTCGTCTTAGTGTCGCATTGGGACCATGGCAATCGAACCCACTACAATCGCGTTTACAGTATGCAGTTACGTAAACGTAACCGAAAGCATCGAATATCCGTAATAGAAAACTATCTGTAACCGAATCTGATATAAAGTTTCGGATAATTACGTATATGCGCAGAGTCTAAATGAGACAAGAACACAATTTTCATTTAGCCTGGCCGAGCCGAGGTAGGTATGTTATCTACTAAAGAATATATTTGTAATATTACTACATGGACATTATTTATGTTATCATCATATCGAATTGTCTGAGTCAGATGTCGTCCCACTGCGACACAAGGGCCTTTGCATATTGTAATGACACTTCACTGTTAATAGAATGATTAGAAAATAGGTTAGTATTTGTTAACAGACAGAAATAACTAATGTTGCTTGTTTTTAGGGGTCCCAATACATACATATAGCATTATACAAAATCGGTATATTGATGGCTGAAGACATGTTTCAGTATCCCGATTTTTTCGGCATTTTGGGTCTTGAATAAACATTTTAATATAAAATTTAAGTAGCGCTAAGTCAGAATGAAGTATTCAGAAAATGATTACTTATATTAAGTTATTTACTAAATAACAATAATAAACATTTTTAAATCTACGTAAAATTGTTTAATTTTATCTCGGTCTACACTCTCCACGCATTCTGGAAGACTTAGCAGTTTCTGTAAAGGACGTATTCTGTTCTACCGGGAAATATTCCTGGCTTTCTTAACCAAAGTCTGTTTCCTTTCATCAAATTTTTGAAGTAGTCATAGTAGCCGTAGTGCTGGCACTGTGTCTGGACACACATGGTGAAGCTTTAGTCAATCTTATCTGATCTGATCCATCAAGCTTTCAAACAGTAGGTTCCGTCTGTTTACCCTGCTATCTAAATGTGGGATACAACGTAGAGACGTACATACAAGTACTCTATATACATAAATACTGGCCAAGATTACATCAAGAGCATACTGTAGATCAGTGGGTCCCAACCAAAGGTCCGCAGAAGCCTAGACGCGGTGAGGCGTTGGACGCGAAAACGCTCATACCACTTCGGCAGGACGGCCCCAAATTAAAATTGGTGTTTCATTATCATAATTTATATTGATTATACCTACAGAGTGGTCCCTGCTAGCTATATTGAAGTGGTGATTGAATTGATTGATTGATTGAAGTATTGAAAAAGTGGTCCTTGAACAAGAAAAGGTTGGGAACCTCTGCTGTAGTCACTTGTAAACTTCAAACGTTATTAAATTAAGATCATTCATACGATGGGGACGTCGGTGGCCTTCATCAGCTTCCTTCTTATTTTGCATTACGCGTGAGTCATTTTTTTATTAATTTGATTTAAAGATGACATAGATGGACATACAGATAAATTTAAATAAATATCTGTAATAAGTACATATACAGTCTTAATTCCCTATTTGCTTTATAAGATTATAACGCAATATATTAGGTATCGTTGTAGGTAAAATTGTAATACCTTGAAGAAATATTTTCGGATAGTTTTTGTTCGCGACAACGCGACGCGGAGCGTCGGTCGCGGATAGACATGGGCGTTACGTAGCATCACTAGTTTCAGAAACTGCTTACAAGCCAAGTCACGGCATAACTAGTTTCGGGCTGTCGTCGAAACTAGTTATGCCGTGATTCGGAGCTACGCGGTTATTCGAAACTACACACATGTTACGTTGTGATTATGTGTCTGTACACATAGCCATTATTTCACATACGTAGTTTCATGAGAGTAAGCAGTAAGCACTAATCAAGTTACATCGACACTAGCACAGTTGTATCTCGCTCTATTATAGTACGTACCGCAAGAAAAAAAGAGACGAGAATAGGCGAATTTGATTGAAAAACTACAAACATCGTATTTTTTTGTATTAAACACCCAAAAAAAGCGTTTCTAAACTGTAAATGCAGAAGTTAAACTATATTATTTACATATAGTTTTATGAAAATTCCAAGAAAAAACCATATTATTGTTAATAGCTACATTGACACTTATATAGTTGCATCTTGCTCTATTTTAGTACGTTCCGCAAGAAAAAAAGAGACGATATTAGTTTTATATGTATGCATTAATGCAATTTGATCGATTATTATTTTATATCGATAATTAAAACAAAACTCTGCCTCGACACCAGAGCGAAGAAATGAAAATATAAAATGTAAATAAATATTTAATTTCCTCGATTGGGGATCGAACCCGCAAACGTCGCGTTACAGCCACGCCCTTGTGCCGCCACGACGGTGGATTTTAACCAATTCCGAGTTTTTTTTGTTTAGCGTGACGTAGCTTTCTTAATGTTTATTATTTATTAAAAGAGGTTCGGTTACAATGGCTTGCGACGTTCACTTCACACTTGAATATCTTAAGCACATTGGGATTTTTTATTCGATCTACTAGACTTTTAAGAATTCCAGTTCAGTTATTATTTTATTTAATTCATTAATTAAGAGTCAATTAGAATATTGTTCAACTGTCTGGAATCCATATTATGAAACACATAAAAACTGATTAGAACGAATTCAAAAAAGTTTTTAAAAATGTTATCTTCCAGAGATCACGAAGTACGATGACTTATTAAAATATTATAATATGTTAAAATATCCCATCGCAGAAATATTGCCGATCTTTGCGTTTTACACTAATTAGTGTCTTGATTGTTCAAAGATTTTAGGTGAACTTAATATTATTACCCTTAGATTGAATGTAAGATTATGTACCCAAAATTTTAAAACGAGGTTCGCTACAAAAAATTGAGGCCTAAATCCACTACTTAATAGAGCTTTGAGTTTTGATAATAAATTTGCGCAAAAATCTGAATTTGATGTTTTTAATGATTCCTTACGTTTGTATAAAGCTCAACAGAAAAAATATTTTATATACGTAATAAAGAATCCATAACTGAGCTTATAATTCTTTTTAAGATCTTAATTTTGGTTTTGTATTTTATTTTTTTTTGTTTTATGTTTAGCTATATAGCAGTAGTGCAGGCTGCTAAAATTAATTACTTTTTAAATGTTTTTAATTTTAAGTCTTTTAAATTTTTATTGTATACTTTATTTTAATTATGCAAACAAAAATTCTGAAATGGTCAGCGAATAAAGGCTTTATTTATTTATTTATTATTTATTTATATTCAGTAGCAAAATTTTAACATTTAAAAGCCTGTTTTTGTAGTATGTAATGTTGGCTTCCTAATAAATAAATAAATTAATCTATTGTGCTCAGTGCTTAATTTCAATTTTAAAAAATAAAATAAATAAATCAGCTTCACGCTGTTTCCCACACACAGCAGGGTAGGCAGAGGGAACCTAGTGTAACACTTTGTTACACTAGGTTCCCTACTTTCTGCCGAATTCTGGAGGCATTGCGTTTTCAGTGGCAGAACTCAACTCTGCGCTTTACCTCGACACCAGAGCAAAGAAATGAAAATATTAATTTAAATAAATATTTCATCTCCTCTAGTAGAGATCGAACCCATAACCAGCTGGTTTTTACCTCAAGTTTGGTCTCACGTTTCATCCAATTTTAAACCTTATCATTTTGCTATTACATGTCAGTTTCGCGTTTATGTTTATTTTTTGTATTTTTAAATTTCTTTTTCCATTCTGTAAGTGTAAAATTATTCCCTCTTTTTGAATGTATTTGTACTTAATTTGGAATTTTAATTTCACTCCGTAATTAAATATATCAAATATTATTAAAAAGCTATCAGCGAAAAAACTATATAAAATTCTTTATATTAAAAATATATAATATAATAAAGTGTATATAAAAAAATATATAAAAATAAATGTATATAAAAGAAATTAATAATTAATTACATTTTAGTAGCAAGATATTGTAATTTAACCTAAAACATTTTCGTAATCATAACTATAAAAGTAATCGTATTAAACTGCTTATGTATATGCCATATCTACTGCTTATGAAGCATTTGTCACTAGTTACAGAAATAACTAGTTTCTGAAACTAGCTACGCGTGTACCCGAAACTAGTGACCACTGGTTATGCTTAAAAGACGTTACGGCCCATGTCTAGTCGCGGACTTGTTACGTGTCTGCGATTTGATTAGTTAAGTAGGTAAAGCTTGACATCATACCAGTATCATAGTTTTGAATGTTACTGTTAGTTTTTTGTGTATAAATAAATAAATAAATACTTTTATATAAATAGATGGGTGGGATTATTAACCGTTTGAGTAGGCCCGGACGCGGCTACGCCCGCGAAAATATAAGCCTAAATAATTAAAATAAGTTAAAAAATAATAAGTGGAGATTTATTATTAGGACAAATATCTGAGTAACCGAAATGAACAAACAAAAGAAGTAAAAGTAACCAAAGGAAATTCTTAATATTAGAAAAAGTACCTAAAGTTTGCCGTGCACGCGTACTAAACATTTTTCTATATTAAATTATAATTATTTTTGCGGACAATATTTAAAAAATCCCAAATGATTAAAATAACGATATTTAAAGTGTATAACATCAGTATAGATAACCGAACTCAGATAAAATAATTAAAAGCAGCAAATAATTACATAAAAAATATTAGTAATTCGAAAATATATAAAAATTTACAAAACCATCAAAGTCATCTGCCCGTTCGCGTCGGTCATACTATCCCGCCCGAAGGCTAGGTCATTTCGAATCAGTGACATCTCCTTAATTATTTATTAGAATGTTATACAGTAAACTGTAATTTCCATCTAGATGAAATGCTAAAAGCGACTATTATATTTTTATTTTCATAAGGATGAATATCAAATTATAGAAATCATCTAATTTTTGTTAATGTATACAAATCTATATCAGCGTCCGCCATGTATGCATTAAGCAAACTCATTTTGGGTGACGTTTTCTTAAAACAACAAACTGCAAGCCGTTGCTTAGCAACGCGTAGCGACGATTGTTATTAACATGGCGGAATAAATTGCATGTCAAATTAAAATGTATTTTAATATGGTAGTATATATCGACAATATTACAAATATAAGAAAAAAAAGTATCCTATGTTCATCCCGGTACTCTCATGTATCTCTATATGAGTATTTTATGATAATTAAATAGGCGGTTTGGCTCTGATTGCGTAAAAGACAGACAGACAGACAGACAGACAGACAGAGTTACTTTCGAATTTATAATATAGGTATGGATTGTCGACTTTATATCGCATTTATATAGTTTTACTATAGTTTGCCGGGCAGTTTCAACGTCCGTCATTTGTCTTACTTTTTTAATTGCGAATACGGCAGAGCTGAGTTTATCCGCAAGTGCTTCCAGATGAGCATTCCACTGGAGTTTGGAATCTATAGTTACACCTAGGAAAATAGCTGATTCCGGCAAATTAAGAGCTTCTCCTTTAATTAGTAGACTAAAATTATGTTTTTTAACATTTTGTAAAGTAAACTCAATACATTTACTTTTTTTAGCATTTAAGTAACATTAGATTATATACATAAAAAAATATTAACATCAAACCAACTAAGAATATGCGATAATGCGCTAATTCACGTCGTCATAGTTTATTTTATTTCTGTCAACCTTAAATATTAAAGAGGTATCATCCGCGAAAAGTACAATATCACATAGGTTCTTCACATAAAAAGGTAGATCGTTAATATAAAGAAGAAATAAAAGGGGACCAAGAATGGATCCTTGTGGAACGCCCATCTTTAAAGGAGATCCAGATGATTTTACATTATTTATACTAACCTTCTGGATTCTTTGATTTAAATATGAGGCAATAAGGTCAAGGGCAGTATCCTTTATACCATAATGATGTAGTTTTAATAACAGAGTTTCATAGTCTACACAACCAAAGGCTTTGGATAAATCACAAAACACTCCAATAGCGTTTTGTGACTTCTCCCATGCGTCATAAATGTGCTTTAAGAGTGCAGCACCCGCATCCGTAGTGGACTTGCCTTTGGTAAAACCATATTGCTCACTATGGAAACAATTGATAATATTTAAGAAAATTGTGAGCTGATTGAACATTATTTTTCCAAATATTTCACTTAAGGATGGTAAAACAGAGATCGGTCTGTAATTTCCAGGCTTAGATCTATTTCCTCCTTTGTAAAGCGGCACTATTTTGCTATATTTCATTAAATCAGGTAAGGAGCAATATTAGGTATAATTGAATTAAGAACTTTAACAGACATGCCCTATAAGTCACCAGTTTTCTTAAATTAAGGCATTTAAAAGTTTTGGCAATTTCATCTGGTGACACATTCTTAAACATAAAATTTTGTCTACAACTACTTACATGGGTCTTTAGTATTAATTCTGCTTCCGAAGGAGATGATGGCAGTGAACGTGTTAATTCAATAGATATATCAGAAAAAAAAATTTTGAAAAGTATTTGCCCCTCCTAAATCTGAATTTAAGATTATGTTATTAACTTTTAATTTAATAGGTTCACTGATAGCTAGATCTCCCAGTTACAGTAGTTATAGCATCCCATGTAGCATTAATTATATTATTAGAGTTTAAAATTTTTGCTCTTATATAAGTACATAGACTTAGCCTGGACACATACCTTTTTAAATATTTTTGAAAAATGTTAAACTTTTAACAAGAACGCCGGATCTTGATTCCATTGCCTCATATTATATAATTCGTATAATATGTTTCTGCTTCGGTATATACCAACAGTTGCCCAGTCGCTAAAAGTTAACTTCGAGGTATTATATATTTGTTTAACTTTAAAAATGTTATCAAACTCTGTTGAGAGTAAATTAAAAACTTTGCAATATAACTGATTCGAATTTAATCCGGTTATTTCTAAGTTTGCAATTTTTCCACTCACTTTATTATTAAAAAGATTAATTTTATTTTCAGTGATTGGTCTAATTGATATTTGTTTACGTTCTGCGACTGTTTTATCTATTACCGAAAACATTTGACCACAATGATTCGACCTTAGATTAGTAATAATTTGTTTTTCTACAGTCTCACAATGACAAAAAACATTATCTATACAAGTAGCGGACGTATTCGTTATACGAGTTGGTTCAGAGAAAGTATTCAACAAATTAAAAGATTTAAATAAGTTTAGAAGACGAAGGCTTAATGATGTCACCTGCAGTATATCTATAATAAAGTCTCCGCATACTATTAAAGATTTACTATTTGAACTTAAATTATTAAGAACATCCTCCATTTTCTCTTCAAATACTTCAAAACTACCTGAGGGGGGTCGATACACGCATACTATAATATGTCTATTAAATTCAACGCAGGACAGTTCAATAGAGCGTTCGTCAGAGAGAGCTACTATATCTGGTCGCGATTTACAACGTATGTCATTTCTTATTAACCTTTAAGTATGGACGTCGGGTCTCACAGACCCATATAGGTCTACGAATTCTACAAATCGGCCACTTCTCGGTGACCTACGCCACTGAGTCGCTCAGTACCTTTCGTATTAATGACAAAATGAATGTAGATAGCAATGGTTGTGTCTCTGGGTTCAAAACACGTGAGTATTTAACTTTCTAAACGGGACCTGGGTCTGTCAGACCCGACGTCCATGTTTTCCATACATAATGATTTCAAAACCCCATATATTTTTATAATATTACAAAATATACTTTAATATTTTAATTGTATTATTTGTATTCAAATGTTTTTATTGTTATATATCATATATTATTTTGCATTATTTGTTATATATTTTAGTAATATAAATATTATTTACGTAAAAAAGACTAAATTTTTATAGTTTTTATGATAAAATGGAAAAAAATGATTGACTAAGCACGTCAGGGACAAATATATCAGTACTTTATAATCAACATCAAACAAAAGAATTGGACGACGTAATTTTATAAAGAAAATAGCACTTTATCAAATAAAAAGACGCGTTTCGTATACTAAACTACTCTAAGAATTGAGAATGACTTTGACTCGCGTTTCGCGATCTGATCTATCATTTATTGAACATGAAGCTAAAAACATAGTTTTGGGTTCTTGAAAAACATGTATACTTTGCCCCCATAAGATATATAGAAAGACAACACATACTTATGTTGACTGCAATCGTCCTGTTAGCCAACAATGTTGAAAGCCATTGTGTATCGATGTTCAATTGTACCTTATCTTGAGGTGTTGTCAAAATTTTTATTTTATACCATAAGATGTTACTTCTTTATTTTTTTTAATTGTTAGACTTTATATTTTGTTAAAACAATATTTATTTTATTATCTGTCTTTTTTTTATAGTATTATTTTCTTAAGAGTCATCCCATGTGGCCAAAGACTGAAATTGTGACTTTAAGTTACTTAAATCGTTGTGATGCGTAAAGTTTAATAAAAAGCGATTTTATTTATATTGATTTTGTTTGATTAGAGGCTATTCATGTAAACTAAAACATAAAATTGTCTTCTTCCTTTAAAAAACTGACGGAATATGACCAATAAATACACTGGTCTGACAGACCCGACGTCCATATTTGTGTTATAAAAAAACCACGTCCATAGTTAAAGGTTAATATAAGCGAGCCGCCGCGGATGGCCTTCTCTCTAACGAACGAACTTGACAATTTATAATTTTCAATATTTACTATATTGTTACATCTCGAGATCCAGTGCTCTGTTATACACATTATATGAATATTGAATTTTTTTAGAAATAATTCTAGTTCCAGTTCTTTGCCTCCTAGTCCTTCCATATTCTGATGTACAATATTAAATTTAAATGACCTAGGCGTTGTCTTATTGTCTAGTTTAAATTGGGACTTACATCATTATACTTTTATTAGTACATTTTATTTCTTTCGTTATACCATGTACAACGGGGTGTCGTATATTATATGCTACTAAAGTAGCAATTTGTTTCTTAAAATATAAAGGTAGATACAATGTGCCTTCTGTTAACTTACAGCTATTATAAATAAATTTATTTAAATCTAAATAAAATAATGCGTCGCTATGACGTTCTGTCGTATTATATAATGTCAAGTTCAGGTTGTATATGTATTTATTTTGTTTTTCTGTGAGGGAAGAAGAATATGGAAAAGAGCATATAATAAATTTACATTTAGTTTTACTATGTAAGTCAAGCAAGTTATCTATACTCTTTATAATATCTTGTTTCTTCACTGACAAACTATGACCATGTAATATGTACTATACATACATGTACTATGCTCATTTAAATTCATGGACATACTTTTCTTAATATTAAAGTGATAACTGGCTCCAGGCGAACATGCATTAAATATATTTGAAAAGTGATGACTAAGTAGGGACCCAAAGCCTTGACCTAATTTGTCAGATATAACAATAATATTATTTGATGAGGAGCGGGACGAATTGACAATATGTAAATTATTTTTCTTATTTTTATTGAGTAAATTATGCATGGCCGAGTCACCCACAGCCTCTTGCGAGGAAATTGACTCAGTGGAACCTACAACTGAGCAACCACAACTATGTTTATTTGTCAGTGATTCAAATCTTTCCATGTTGTAATTGCAAAGGTCAACCAAATCACCTGCAACTAAAATATGTTCTTTAATTTGATTTTGTGAGGATTCATATTTCTCACTTAGTGCTCTGAGGGAGCTATTTAAGTTGCTTATTTCATTCATCATGCAGCTGGCGTGTGTCTCGGTCATACATAAACCAGCTTTGAATCAATCTATTATTAGAAAAAAAAAACAAGCAAAATTACAATTTATATCTAGTAAATGCAAAGAATATTTTTTAAAGCACAAAAGGCTCGCTAATTAGCGATTTCTTCTTTTTTTCTTAAAATTAAAAATAATTAATGGATGGTGCAAATATACATACATATATAATTGTCTATTATCTTTATACATATATTAATGTCGTATGAATAAAAAATGCATGAATATATGTATTAAATAGATTAAATAAATTAATTGTTTAAGTTCTCATATTGGACAGTTCTTAAAAAAATATTATTTGACTGGTATTTAAAAAATACATAAAGATATGGAACGTCCAATAGGAAGTGGCAAGTCGCTCCGCAGAGTTAACCAAATAAGTTCTCATAAAACTTACTTGAGAATGTCGGCATTCCTAAAGTGAGAGTCTCAGAGGATCTCAGTCTATTTGTACGCTCTCCTAGAAATTAAAATTTCTTCGTTAAATAAGGAGAAAACTTAAGGGTAAATAATACACAGTATGGAAGTGACGGTATACGTAGATTCCGGGGATTGGGAGCCATTTAAACTCCGAACAAAACTCGGATACATGGTCATTAAATTAAATATGAACCGAATAGAAAGATTTGGAAATCGCTCGAGTTTGTTTACATAGTCCTCGGTTATGTTAATATAATCGAATTTTTTTTCACAGATCCACATCAATACCCTACGATACCATCGTGGTAGGCCTCGGCTCAGCAGGTGTGACTGCAGCGTCAGACCTAGCCAGAGCTGGCAAGAGGGTTCTGGCTCTGGAAGCTGAGGATAGGATCGGTGGCAGAGTGAGGACAGTGCCATTTGGTGATGGTGTCTTGGAACTTGGTGGAGAATGGTTAGTATTTTTTTTACGCCATATCCCGCATATGGCAGGATAGTGTTACGATACTCCATTCGGCGAAACTCAACGTCGTGCTTAATCTCAAGCAGCTGGAAATTGAAAATAACTTATTCTGTCGTATGCTTTAACATTTCCAATGTTAAGTAATTAATTTAAGTGTAATCAGTCTTATTGCGACACGTTGAAATGTATTTTATTATTTATATTTAAAATTATAAAATTACTACAATTATAAAACTGTAAAAATTGTTTGGTTGTAATATCAGGGACATTTTTTTTATTTTAGCTAGTCTACTTATCTTGGAAATCTATAAGTTATATTACATCCCGTTTATACTTTACTAAGTGTTGCTGTGTGTAATTATTAATGCCTCGGACACGAAGAACCACCCGAAGGTAAAACATAATTCAAAATTTCAGGATCCAAGGAACCGAAAAATGTCGGACTTACGAAACAGCTGTAAAGTATAATATTGGCGTTGTTCCTCAGGACATTATCCAAGAAATCTTCATGTCAGACGGTTCACCCGCCAACCACACTCTCATTAACGAGCTCATGGAATACTGTATGATGGTACAGGATAATCCTGAAAAAAATGAATCAGTTGCCACTTTATTGACCAGAAAGTGAGTATAGAAGAGAAATAGATTCGGGGAATGTTTATATTTTATTTCTTCGCTATATTAGACGAAACACGGTGTTCAGTTTCGGCTCCCATCACGTAATGCCTCGGTAATTAGGCGGAGAGTGGGGAACGGAATGTCTTAGTATTAGGCTTCCTCTACCCTGTTATATGTGGGATACATCATGAATCAAGAATTGTATATATATAATATTATTTTATGTATTCATTAATTATTCTTATCTATATATATAAAAGGACTTGTCCTCACTGACTGAGGTAAGACGCACGCACAGCCGTAACCGCTGTGCGTAGAAACGTGAAATTTGGATAGATGTTTACTTTCGTTATCTGGACATCCACTAAGAAGGGATTTTGAAAAATTTTAACCCTAAAGGGGTGAAATAGGGGTTCAAAGTTTGTATGGAAAAAAATTTAAATCGGCACCGATTTTTATAAAATTTGAAATTTAGATTTTTAAAAGTATTTAATTGAACACGTGTTTCATCGTTTTCTAGAATTCTCCCCCTAAGGGTGCAAATAAGGGGTTGAAAGTTTGTATGAAAAAATTCTGAAATCGCCACCGATTTTTATAAAATTTGAAATTTACACTCTTAAAAATATTTCATTGAACACATGTTTCATGGTTTATTAGAATTCACCCCTAAATACGTAAGCGAAGCTGCGCGCGTCCGCTAGTTTATATATATTTCTAGATATTAAAAATATAATACATTCAAATATTGAATTTGAGTTAGGTACACACTATTATGCTTTGACAAATATTTAGATAAAACGTTGTTTTCCAATGTACGCTATATTTTTTCTAGATTAAAGGAGTATCTAAAAGAAAAATATCCAAATTTACTAGAAAACAAAGATTTTTTGGATAATTTGTTGGATTTATTAAGCCTTTTGATAAATAACTACGACGGGTCGAATGATTGGAACGATTTAAGTGCACACGCAAAATTCGAGCCTCTAGAAGGACATCAACATATGTCCCTCCACAGATATGGATACAAGACCTTCTTTGATATTTTACTGGTAGGGTACCTGCAGTTTCATCCGCATCGCTAAATATCTGTCGTAGTTCTTAAAACCGAACCAATATCTTTGTTTCCCTCCGCAGAACACATACAACAACGGTCCAGGCTGGCCTACTCTGGATATAATATTAAACAAAGAAGTAGTGGAGATAAGGTGGCCGCAGAACTACACCGATAACGTGGAGGTGATTACCAAAGATGGCGATGTGTATAAAGCAAACAATGCTATCGTTACCGTTTCTATCGGAGTGTTGAAGGAACGGTAAGGCTCAATATATTAAAATGTAACATCGATTTTTATTACTGCTGAGACTTTCTTTGCCTTTTTCAAGAATGAAATAAAACTATATTAAAAGAAGTAGTTACATAGTATGGCTATGCAAGAACCTCTTGGCATACGTAACCATGGTCTGTGGCGGTCAGGAAGGAACACTGTGTGGTTTTAGTCGGTAGTGTAGCCGGCCTATATCTGCACGAGTCCTACATAACCTGCTTGAATTTTCCCTTTGTGGCGCACCCGTGAGAAAGTTTCCTCATGATAAAAAATATACCTATTATAAAAATGTTCTCAACTTAACTCAAAAGCTATATATTATATACTTCAGGCTTGTCAAGTAACTCATATATTTAAGTTTACAACTTACATAAACCTTAGTAAAATGATTAATTTTGTGTTGATGAATAAAATTTTCATATTAAGGATAAGGCTTAACACGTAATGTGTTGAAAATTGGACAAAAATGGAGAATAGAGTGTCTTAACAGTACGTTCTCTGTCCACCCTGCTGGATGGGGGATGAGGCGTAAAGCTGATTTTTTTAATTACATGCATTCATTTACAGACACTCAAGCTTGTTTTCACCAGCTTTGCCTCAAGAAAAGATTAACGCCATTGAGAAAGTGTCAATAGGAGTTATTGGCAAGATAATCTTGAAATTCGACGAGCAATGGCTGCCGAGTGGCAGGTTTTACAGCTTCCTATGGAGAGGAGAGGACAAGAAGGAGATTAGTGAAGAGGATCATTGGATCACTAAAATATTTGCTTGCAGTACTCCATTGGGATCGAGATATGCACTCACATGCTGGTCGAGCAGTGAAATAGCTAAATTGGTATTTATTAAGAAAATTATTGTTTTAGAAGTTATTTTATTTATATCAAAATCTTGGAATAAATTTGATTTAAATAAATATGAAACTAGGAATATACCACTACTAAAAAAAACAAACGCAATAGAGACAGTCGGAGGGAATGAAATTTTTATTTTTTCGCCCTGGTAATGAAGCAAAGCGCAGCGTTAAGTTCCGCTATTCAACACGCAATGCCTGCAGAATTCAGCGGAAAGTGTGGCACGGAAATGTCTTAATAAGATTGAAATGCCTTTAAACTAGGATCCCAGGTTCCTTCTACCTACCCTGCTATGCAGCTAAAGAAAAGATATATAAAATAGTAGTGATCATATTTACCATCTAGTTAACAATATTGTGTGCTGGGTGATAAAAAAAACTAGAAGTAAATGTAAAATAATATATATCAAATATGTATTTAATATTTAAGGTGGAAACATTACCCGAAGATGTAGTAAAAGAAAAACTGATGGTGCTTATACGCAAATTTATGGGGAAAAATTGGAAAGTTCCAGAACCTTCTGGAATAATTAGGTAAAAATACGACGGTGCAATGTTTAAGCGTATTGTGAATAAACCTCTGAATACCATCTATTAAACGGGCCCATTATGGACTACGTTGGACTTGCAAGACTAAACCCATACATGTGCACGCCGTGCACGGTAAAGACCGAGCAAGCAGAACTTGTTGATATGAATTCGCTCAGTTCTAGAGAGCGGAACGAAGTAATTATATAAAATACAAACCTCTTTGTTGGTGAAATTTAAACCTATTCTATTTAATAGAAGCATAACTCTATATCGGTGGCCCGATGCAGTACAACTCTTAGTTACTTCTCTTTGATCTTGCAAGCAAAACCACAGACGTCTTATATATAGATAATATAGGGGCTAGTCGTGGCACAGGGATATGCAGCTATAAGCACGACAGGTGGTCGGTCTGATTCCCACTTGGGGAAATTAAATGTTTAATACTTTAAATTCCTCCATCTGGTAACATCTGGAACAGAAGTGTCTTAACGGGACAGGGTATCTTAACACTAAGTTCCCAGGTTTCCTCTGTCTTTCTGGCTATGTACGTGACACAGCTTGAAGCTACTATAAATATATATTATGTTCACTTCCACAGATCCTCATGGTATTCGAACCCGTTTACCCGAGGTAGTTACACCTACGACAACATGTTAACTTATGAATATCCCAACGGGAGGGCCATCCTCGGGGAACCCCTGGTCGATGGCTCTGGCATACCCAAAGTGATGTTCGCGGGGGAGGCGACCAATTTGAATCACTACGCAACCGTTCATGGGGCGAGTGAAACGGGCAATAGGGAGGCGAAGAGAGTACTGTCACTAAGTGTTGGCAAAGATTATTGATGTATTTTTATATATTAATTAAAATTATGTGCTAATGTTGGTTGTTGTTTTAGTTAATTCTAATTTGAAATAACATTTAGGCCGAAGCCGTTGCGGGACAAGGGCATAAGGGCATGCGACTATAAATGCAACGGTTTGGTTGGGTTTGATTTCTACTTGGAGAATGAAATATTTAACATATTTTTTAAATTCTTTTCTCTGGCAATAAGGTGAAGCGCGCTACTCAACACGCAATGCTTTAAGAATTTGGTCCAAAGTGGGGAATGGACGATTCATAATGGAAACTGAGATGCCAGGTCTCATCTACTTACCCTACTGATGAAAATATTGTCTTTATGGGATTAGAGAGCTATCTAAAGGTAGTCGTGCTAATTTTTACCGTCGATAGTCTATGTAATAATATAATACATAACGTGATCAGACTTTCCTAGACTTGTTTTTCTACCATCTACATCCCAGTCAACAAATGACCTTATTATGAATTTCGGCTATAATCTATATAATATATAAAAGGAGATGTTCCGTAAGACGTTGTCGAGGTAAGACGCACACCGCTGATGACAGAAACATGAAATTTAGACAGATATTTATTTTCATAACGTACACTCACTAAGAAGGGATTTTGAAATATTTTAACCCTGAAAGGGTGAAATAGGGGATTGAAAGTTTGTATGGAAAAATCTGTAAATTGGCACCAATTTTTATAAAACATGATATTTAGGTTCTAAAAATACATATTTCATTGAATGCGTGTTTCACGGTTTATCAGAATTTACCCCCCTAAAGTGAAAAAAAATTCATAAATATATTTAATAAAAATATTATTATATACGTATTATTCAAGTGGGCGAAGCCGCCTGAGTCAGCTAGTATAATGTAAGTAAATTATGCTAACAATAGTTTTTTTTATTGCTTAAGTTACCGTACAATTTTCTTATCACATATATACACACATTAAGCCATTTAATATTAATTAGGTAGGCCTGTCGCCCATCTTGTAGGAAAATGTACTACACTATATGTGTATGTATATGTTGTACACTAGACTTTAGGAGGAAAAATTCAGGAAAATACAGAAAAATCTTAAAATAAATGCGGAGCGTCAAAAGAATGTTGTTTATTGGTTAAATTATTTAAATGATGTGTTGTTTTTTAACCGACTTCTTGCAGTCCGTTTGATGACCTAGCAGCAAGCCTAGGTTCAGGTACTGCACGGGACGCCTTTACCACGGGGGGATGCGTGGTGAGTGGCGAACCGTTACACAGCAAAGATTTTTAAGTACCATAATTTTAAATCTGTGCTACTAATCTTTTCAAGTACTTATTAAAATATATTTAAATGACTATTTTTAAACGGAAGAAATTATAGACAAAAGCCTACCTACTAATAACTACTACAAAAAATATGAAACCAAATATATCGCGCTGAAGTAATACATTCAACTCCAATTAAGCAATACGTGCAAACGCATCTAAATCTTTTTTACTATAGGCAGGCGGGCGCGGCGGACACGCTGTAAGCAAAACGCGGGGCGCGGAGGGACGCATGACGAGTGGCGAGCCGTTTCGCAGCAAGGATTTTTTGATATTGTAACAACTTCTAAAGTACTTATTAAAATGAAAAACAGTAAAAGACAGTTTTGATCTACATTAAATGGCCAACGTAACTAATATACTTATTTATATACTGAGAGTAAGGGATAAGTGAAACTTGAGTCGATACATACATAACAATTAAATGCGTTTTTCTCTAAAACTATTCGCAATTTCGAAATAGTGTAAAGAGCAAATTTTAAGATTATATATTTCAGATATTTTAAATTTTGGAAGTGGCAAATCTAGAATACACTGCGGAATTTTATTATATACACGTATGCTCAGACCCATAAAGGATTTATTAACTTTTTGGAGGCGAAAACTTGGAGTAACAATCTTATCTTTATTTTTTTAATTGGCATTCGTTTAACATAAGTGCGATTAAGCAAGTCGATTGATACAAATGTTTACACCTTATTTACATAAAGTACCTACTTATAAACAAACATTTTGGAGGTTAAAAGTCATTGATAAACACATTTTTTATAAATTATTTAATTTAAATAAATATCTGTTATAAGTACATACGCAATGTTATATAACACAGTTTAATTACCTCATTTGCTTGATAACATTATAATTTAGTTTTTTAAATTGTTTTATTATTAAGTAATGTAATATATTAAGTATCGTTGTAGGTAAAATTGTAATAATTCGGTGTAGATATAACTTGAAGAAATATTTTCGGATAGTTTTTTTAACACAAAACCCGGCGTTAAGTTGCGTCAATCCACACGCAATGTCTCTTTCTGTCTTAATACTAAGTTTTCGGCAATGTGCTTTCCTGTACAACTTTTATAAAAAAAATTGTATAGGATTTTTACTTTTACTACTAACTTCTCAGAAAAAGATGAAAGAAAAAAGGTTTTTTTATAAATTCAAACTTTATTTCTAGCGGGTTAGCTAGAAGAAGTTTATTAGTATACTAAGATGCATGTGTTATATGTTTTGAATACTAATATACTACCGTCTAAAAGGACGTTTGTTTATTATCAGTAGATTTTTATTAATTTGGCTTGTTGATTTTTATTTCAAGCAATAATTACTGAACTTTTCTACTGAGGGCATTTCAAAGAAACTGTTTTAACTCACCCCGTTTACGGTTTATATGACTGTTTTAATGAAACTCTTTAAGCGGATTCTTAAATTTCTGTTTAAAACAATTACTTAGGTGAATAATTCTCAAACACCAAGTCCATGAATCCTGAACCAACTTGGTATTCTTTACGACAAACCCTGATAGAATCTCTGATGATCACCATAAATTTCTACACCACTTTCAACTACTTAATCGTTCTGTTTGTAGATTTGATTACAATAAGTACCTACATATAGAATCTACATCACGCAGTACTTCAATTATGACGACATCATCATTTTTGTTCCCCGAAAACCTTTAAAAATTTATAGTACGTAGCTGAAAACCTCAATCTCACCCTATTGAAATTAGTTTGAAAATTATAAAACACCAATAGATATTTAAAAATTAATATTTATTCTTTTTATTTACAATTATCTTAGAGTTCTGATTTGTAGATTTACGTTTGCACTCGTACTTACCTCTAAAGAAATATGTCTGTCACAACCACTTATCTCAAGATCAGGTGGAGGTGGTTTATATCAAGCTCAAATATGGTCCAGGTCTTCATTCCGTCCGCCGCGATTCGTGGACGATTCTAGTTCCCGCGTCTCGCGGCCAGTGGCGGTCGAGGAGGAGCACCGTGAGATTTTAGTGGGTATTCGGACGGCCTACATCTGCCAGACCGCTCGAGTCCCCACTCGGGCCGGTATCCGTAACAGGATTTCCTCACGTAAAAAAAAAGGTTATCATTTCCTATCAATTAAATTCTAAATTTGCCGCGCAATCACAACCTACAATTTCGATATTCATACAATTGTTAAATTTGGCCCGACATGAGAATTTATTTAAAAAACAAAATCAGCTTCACGCTGTATCCCGCACACAGCAGGGTAGGCAGAGTGAACCTAGTGTTAAGACACTCCGTTCCCAACTTATGCCAAATTCTGGAGGCATTGCGTGTTGAGTAGCAGAACTCAACGCCGCGCCTTGCCTCGACACAAGTGCGAAGAAATGGAAATATAAACGTAAATACATATTGCACTTCCTCGAGTGGGGATCGAACCCACAACCGTCGCGTTACAGTCACACCCTTGTGCCTCTGCGCCACGACGGCCTTGAGAATTTATTTATTTATATATAAGTATTTTATAGTACGTACACCACAAATGGAAATACAAGCTAATTACAATTTATATCTAGTAAATGCACATAATATTTTTTAAAGCACAAAAGGCTTGCTAATTAGCGATTTCGTCCAGACAACCTTGAGGTTAGGAGAGATAAAATAAAAAATAATTAATGGATGGTGCAAATATACATACATATATAATTGTCTATTATATTTATACATATATTAATGTCGTATGAATAAAAAGTGCACGAATATACGTATTAAATAGATTAAATAAAGTAATTGTCTATGTCTTCATATTGGACAGTTCTTAAAAAATATTATTTGATTGATATTTAAAAAATACATAAAGATATGGAACGTCCAATAGGAAGTGGCAAGTCGCCCCGCAGAGTTAACCAAATAAGTTCTCATAAAACTTACTTGAGAATGTCGGCATTCCTAAAGTGAGAGTCTCAGAGGATCTCAGTCTATTTGTACGCTCTCCTAGAAATTAAAATTTCTTCGTTAAATAAGGACGAAACTTATTGGGAAATAATACACAGTATGGAAGTGACGGTATACGTAGATTCCGGGGATTGGGAGCCATTTAAACTCCGAACAAAACTCGGATACATGGTGATTAAATTAAATATGAACCGAATAGGAAGAAGTAAAGTGAAATCGCTCAAGTTTGTTTACCTTTGTTTAGTTTGTAGTCCTCGGTCATGTTAATATAATCGAGATTTTTTTCACAGATCCACATCAATACCCTACGATACCATCGTAGTAGGCCTCGGCTCAGCAGGTGTGACTGCAGCGTCAGACCTAGCCAGAGCTGGCAAGAGGGTTCTGGCTCTGGAAGCTGAAGATAGGATCGGTGGAAGAGTGAGGACAGTGCCATTTGGTGATGGTGTCTTGGAACTTGGCGGAGAATGGTTAGTATTTTTTTCACCCCATATCCCGCATATAGCAGGATAAACAGAGGGAATCTAGGGTTATGATACTCCATTCGGCGAAACTCAACGTCGTGTTTAGTCTCAAGCAGCTGAATTTATTCCGTCGTAGGTATGCTTTAACATTTCCAATTCTAAGTAAATAATTTAAGTATAATCAGTGTTATTGCGACACGTGGAAATGTATTTTATTATTTTCATTTAAAATTATAAAATTACTACAATTATCCTCGGACACGAAGAACCACGCGCAGATAAAACATAATTCAAAATTTCAGGATCCAAGGTACAGAAAAATGTCGGGCTTACGAGTCAGCTGTAAAGTATAATATCGGAGTTGTTCCTCAGGACATAATCCAAGAAATCTTCATGTCAGACGGTTCACCCGCCAACCACACTCTCATTAACGAGCTCATGGAATACTGTATGATGACTCAGAATAATCCAGAAAAAAATGAATCTGTTGCCAGTTTATTGACCAGAAAGTGAGTATAGAAGGAAGTAGTTTCGGGGAATGTTTATATTTAAATTATTTTCATTTCTTCGCTATGGTAGACGAAACACGGTGTTTAGTTTCGGCTCCCATCACGTAATGTCTCGGAAATTAGGCGGAGAGTGGGGAACGGAATGTCTTAGTATTAGGTTTACTCTACCCTGTTATATGTGGGATTCATCGTGAATCAAGAATTGTATATGTATAATGTTATTTTATGTATTCATTAATTATTCTTATTTATATATATTTCTAGGTATTAAAAATATAATACATTCAAATATTGAATTTGAGTTAGGTACACACTATTATGCTTTGACAAATATTCAGATAAAACGTTATTGTCCAATGTACTTTATATTTTTTCTAGATTAAAGGAGTATCTAAAAGAAAAATATCCAGATTTGCTAAAAAACAAGGACTTTTTGGATAATTTGTTGGATTCATTAAGTCTCTTGATAAATAACTACGACGACTTCTATGATTTAAGTGCACACGTGAAATTCAAGCCTCTAGAAGGACATCAACATATGTCCCTCCACAGATATGGATACAAGACCTTCTTTGATATTTTACTGGTAGGGTACCTGCAGTTTCATCCGCATCGCTAAATATCAGTCGTAGTTCTTAAAACCGAACCAATATCTTTGTTTCCCTCCGCAGAACACATACAACAACGGTCCAGGCTGGCCTACTCTGGATATAATATTAAACAAAGAAGTAGTGGAGATAAGGTGGCCGCAGAACTACACCGATAACGTGGAGGTGATTACCAAAGATGGCGATGTGTATAAAGCAAACAATGCTATCGTTACCGTTTCTATCGGAGTGTTGAAGGAACGGTAAGGCTCAATATATTAAAATGTAACATCGATTTTTATTACTGCTGAGATTATAAATGTGAAAGTTTCTGAAGATGAATGCTTGTTACACTTTTAAGCAAAAATATGGAAAGGTGAAGGAACTATAAACTTTACAGTAATATAGCTATGGAATATTAAGTAAAAAAACAGAATAGAAATTGAGAAAACTAACTTTTTTAATCTTTTTCAAAAAGAAAAAAAAGTATATTAAAAGAAGTAGCCTCCGGGGCTATGCAAGAACCTCTTGGCACAGGTAGCCGTGGTCTGTGGCGGTCAGGAAGGAACACTGTGTGGTTATAGTCGGTAGTGTAGCCGGCCTATATCTGCACGAGTCCCACATAACCTGCTTGAGTTTTCCCTTTCCCTTCCTCATGATAAAAAATATACCTATTATAAAAATGCTCTCAACTTCACTCAAAAGCTATATATAATATACGTCAGGCTTGTCAAGTAACTCATATATTTAAGTTTACAGCTTACATAAACCTTAGTAAAATGATTAATTTTGTGTTGATGAATAAAATTGTCATAATAAGGATAAGGCTTAACACGTAATGTGTTGAAAATTGGACGAAAATAGAGAATAGAATGTCTTAACAGTATGTTCTCTGTCCACCCTGCTGGATGGGGGATAAGGCGTCAAGCTGAATATTTAATTCCATGCATTCATTTACAGACACTCAAGCTTGTTTTCACCAGCTTTGCCTCAAGAAAAGATTAACGCCATTGAGAAAGTGTCAATAGGAGTTATTGGCAAGATAATCTTGAAATTTGACGAGCAATGGCTGCCGAGTGGTAGGTTTTACAGCTTCCTATGGAGAGGAGAGGACAAGAAGGAGATTAGTGAAGAGGATCATTGGATCACTAAAATATTTACTTGCAGTACTCCTTTGGGTTCGAAATATGCGCTCACATGCTTTACGAGCAGTGAAATAGCTAAATTGGTATTTATTAAGAAAATTATTGTTTTAGAAGTTATTGCATTTATATCAAAATCTTGGAATAAATTTGATTTAAATAAATATGAAACTAGGAATATACCACTACTAAAAAAAAACAAACGCAATAGAGACAGTCGGAGGGAATGAAATTTTTATTTTTTCGCCCTGGTAATGAAGCAAAGCGCATCGTTAAGTTCCGCTACTTAACACGCAATGCCTGCAGAATTCAGCGGAAAGTGTGGCACGGAAGTGTCTTAATGAGATCGGAGCGCCTAAATACTAGGATCCCAAGTTCCTTCTACCTACCCTGCTATGCAGCTAAAGAAAAGATATATAAAATAGTAATAATCATATTTACTATCTAGTTAACAATATTGTGTGCTGGGTGATAAAAAAAAGTAGAAGTAAATGTAAAATAATATATATCAAATATGTATTTAATATTTAAGGTGGAAACATTACCCGAAGATGTAGTAAAAGAAAAACTGATGGTGCTTATACGCAAATTTATGGGGAAAAATTGGAAAGTTCCAGAACCTTCTGGAATAATTAGGTAAAAATACGACGGTGCAATGTTTAAGCGTATTACGAATAAACCTCTGAATACCATCTATTAAACGGGCCCATTATGGACTACGTTGGACTTGCAAGACTAAACCCATACATGTGCACGCCGTGCACGGTAAAGACCGAGCAAGCAGAACTTGTTGATATGAATTCGCTCAGTTCTAGAGAGCGGAACGAAGTAATTATATAAAATACAAACCTCTTTGTTGGTGAAATTTAAACCTATTCTATTTAATAGAAGCATAACTCTATATCGGTGGCCCGATGCAGTACAACTCTTAGTTACTTCTCTTTGATCTTGCAAGCAAAACCACAGACGTCTTATATATAGATAATATAGGGGCTAGTCGTGGCACAGGGATATGCAGCTATAAGCACGACAGGTGGTCGGTCTGATTCCCACTTGGGGAAATTAAATGTTTAATACTTTAAATTCCTCCATCTGGTAACATCTGGAACAGAAGTGTCTTAACGGGACAGGGTATCTTAACACTAAGTTCCCAGGTTTCCTCTGTCTTTCTGGCTATGTACGTGACACAGCTTGAAGCTACTATAAATATATATTATGTTCACTTCCACAGATCCTCATGGTATTCGAACCCGTTTACCCGAGGTAGTTACACCTACGACAACATGTTAACTTATGAATATCCCAACGGGAGGGCCATCCTCGGGGAACCCCTGGTCGATGGCTCTGGCATACCCAAAGTGATGTTCGCGGGGGAGGCGACCAATTTGAATCACTACGCAACCGTTCATGGGGCGAGTGAAACGGGCAATAGGGAGGCGAAGAGAGTACTGTCACTAAGTGTTGGCAAAGATTATTGATGTATTTTTATATATTAATTAAAATTATGTGCTAATGTTGATTGTTGTTTTAGTTAATTCTAATTTGAAATAACATTTAGGCCGAAGCCGTTGCGGGCCAAGGGCATATGCATGCGACTATAAATGCAACGGTTTGGTTGGGTTTGATTTCTACTTGGAGAATGAAATATTTAACATATTTTTTAAATTCTTTTCTCTGGCAATAAGGTGAAGCGCGCTACTCAACACGCAATGTTTTAAGAATTTGGCCCAAAGTGGGGAATGGACGATTCATAATGGAAACTGAGATCCCAGGTCTCATCTACTTACCCTACTGATGAAAATATTGTCTTTATGGGATTAGAGAGCTATCTAAAGGTAGTCGTGCTAATTTTTACCGTCCATAGTCTATGTAATAATATAATACATAACGTGATCAGACTTTCCTAGACTTGTTTTTCTACCATCTAAATCCCAGTCAACAAATGACCTTATTATGAATTTCGCCTATAATCTATATAATATATAAAAGGAGATGTTCCGTAAGACGTTGTCGAGGTAAGACGCACACCGCTGATGACAGAAACATGAAATTTAGACAGATATTTATTTTCATAACGTACACTCACTAAGAAGGGATTTTGAAATATTTAAACCCTGAAAGGGTGAAATAGGGAATTGAAAGTTTGTACGGAAAAATGTTTAAATTGGCACCAATTTTTATAAAACATGATATTCAGATTCTAAAAATACATATTTAATTCTCATTTCATATCAGAATTTACCCCCTAAACTGAAAATAATTTCATAAATATATTTAATAAAAATTCGTATGATTTAAGCGGGCGAAGCCGCCTGAGTCTGCTAGTATAATGTAAGTAGGTAAATCATAGTTTTTTTGTATTACTTACTTACCATACAATTTGGTTATCGCATATATACACACATTAAGCCATTTAAAATTAGTTAGGTAGGCCTGTCGCCTATCTTGTAGGAAAATGTACACTATATATGTATATGTTGTACACTAGACTAGGAGGTTAAATTTCCTAAAAACAGATAGATGGAAATAGTTTATTGCATACATAGTTAATACGAGGAAAATACAGAAAAATCTTTAAATAAATGCAGAGCGTCAAAAGAATGTTGCTTATTAGTTAAATTATTTAAATGATGTGTTGTTTTTTAACCGACTTCTTGCAGTCCGTTCGATGACCGCAAGCCTAGGTTCAGGTACTGCACGGGACGCCTTTACCACCGTCGGCATTCTTACAAGCAGTCTGCAATTCCAATTTTTTTCAGGGTCAGTTATCCGGTGTCGCTATAAATGCCAATAGGACTGAAAACATTAAACTGATGGTCGAAAAAAAATATTACTATTATAATGTTATTTCTAGGAATAGTATATCCAAGATGCTCACTCCTCATTTCAAAGAGTACTCCAAATTTTATTTCTGTAGCATTGACATATTAATATAGGTTCACAGTGTACCCTAGAACCCAGTGTAGTAAAATACCAATCACCGCCCATTCTTCGAGTGGGAATCGGATCCTACACATAATATGACCTTTTAAAAATAAATGTGCCTTTGGTAAACAATTGTGTTTCTGTTTATATCAAAAAAAAAATTAAAACTTTAATCAACTTCAAATACCTGACTGGTATAGGAAGAGGAGGACTCCTGTATATAAGGCAGACATGCATGTATCATATAGATACTAATGCGTAATGCGCGATGCATAAACATTTGTATTGATGACACTTAGACTCCTTCATAAGTTGCAATAGAAGTGATTTAAAATGCAAAAGAAAAATTTTTATATTGGTTTTAGTTTTGGAAACATTTGTCTGCCTATAGGTAGAAATGATTATACTTAAACTTAAATATCACATACATGCCAAAAAAATGTACAAAAAATTATGTCCTATTTTTTAAATGGTTTTGTTAAATGGGTTATAATATAAAATAGGTTCAAAGTTAATTACTATTACAGTTTATTAATTAATTCAAAATACTTAGCGCATAAATTTTTATCTAACAAAAGGACTTTTTTTAATTTATACATCGATAAAGAAATGGAATAATTAAAATTTTCGTATAAATAAGCTTACAATTATTGTTGAAGTCAGTACCAGCAGAGGGTTCACTCAGCAATGGGGGCTTTAGCAAATATTGTTCTTAGCTTCGTGCTTTTCCTGCATTATGTGTGAGTATTACTTTCCTTTTTATGAATTATTTCTTTGTGTATAATAATAGGACTAGCTTGCGTTTGCGGTTTCACCTCCGTGAACACATGAACGAAATCGAGAGTTATATATGATATACATTTCCCAGGATTAGGACGGGATAAGTCTGACCGCAGCTATAGCGGGATGTGTATATGTAGCCTATTGAACTCCTCAACAGAATATCACATACAAAAATAATTCAATTCGTGTGCACAATTCACCAAATCGTGTGTCCAAAACCAGAACTTAACGCCGTAATTTTGCTTAACAGAACAGGGAAATGAAAAAACATTTACTATTTATTATACTGAATAATTAATCTGCCTATTACAGATCACCGTCATCAGTACCATACGATACGATTGTGGTGGGCCTGGGGTCAGCAGGCGTGACAGCGGCGACGAACCTCGCCAGAGCTGGGAAGAGAGTCCTGGCTTTGGAAGCAAAGAACCAGATTGGTGGAAGAATAAAATCAGTCTCTGTTGGCGATGGGCTGGTGGAACTTGGTGGTGAAACGTAAGATTTAGATTATATTTAGGCATAAATTGGAACGATTACTAACTATGTGATTTTTAAGTTATATTAGAGTCAGTTATATTATTTTAGAGTCAGTTACATTTTATATACGTAGATTTATTATAAGTATACATAGAAATTGCTATATATTTGCAGGCAAACTTATGCCTTGAGTTCATTCAACCCTTGCGTTTTCACGCAAATCTAATAGCGGGCAACGACTTATGAAATCATAAACCTATTTCAGAATGCAAGGCATAAAATCAAGCCCGATTTACGAGGTTGCAATGAAAAACAACATCGGTCTGGTTGCTGTGAACATATCACAGAATATTTACTTCTCAGATGGGTCGTTAGGCAACAACGTTGTTTTGAACGACATCATAATGTACACATTCAAAAGTTTATACAGAGCCCCCGAGGAAGAAGGGCCTCTGAGCGACATGCTTCCTGGAAGGTAAAAATATTTTAATTCTTAAATTTAAAATCACACGATTTTCTAATATAATATACCTACCTACGTCACCTTACCTACGTTACCTACGTCAAAACTATTCGTATTAACGTGAACTTTCAGTGTGCCTCAGTAAATGGATTAAAAAAAATAGTTTTATCAATTAAAAACAGTTATTCCTGAGATTCCTGTTAAAAATATCAATCAATAAACATTTTTTACTCATCATTACAATTTTCAGGATAACAGCGTACATAAAGAGAAATTATCCAAAATTACTTAAGGACAAGGACTTTATTGAAAACTTCTTAGAGTACTTGAATCTTCTTATTAGCGGTTATGAGGGTGCGAACGATTGGACTGAACTGAGTGCCCACACCACGTTTGAAGACTTGGATGGACCTCGTATGTCCTGGCATAAATATGGATTCAAGTCATTTTTGGACATTATTTTGGTAAGTAAAGATATCATATTATGTCTTTAGTCTGTCTGGAAAACTATCCGGAACTCGGAAAACCCTGCAATAACCCGCTTATTAAAATATAAAGTTTAAAGTTAAAAAAAGAATCTAGTTTTAATTTTCTTAAGAATCGTCTAAAATATTTTCTTAATTGTAGCTATTTGTTAAGCAATAAAAGCTAAAGGTAGAGAAAATCTATAAAAAAATGCTGTAGGAATATTATATTTTAATGAGTTCTGATTTCTGTGTATGATATAATAATAATAAAAAACATATGATAACAAAGCACGGGGTCGAGTTCCGCCACTCAACACACAATATCTTGAGAAATAGGCGAAAATTAACATTAAGTTCGCGGAGTTGTTTTTATTCATATACCTTCAATGTTTTTATTTTTTTCTCTCAACAGAATACTTACAACGACGGTCCCGGCTGGCCAAGCTTAGATATAAAGTCAAACAAGGAGGTGGTTGATATTAAATGGCCAAAACAGTCCGGTAGTGTTGAAGTGACATGCAAAGATGGCGAAGTGTATATAGCTGACAATGTTATTGTTACCCTCTCACTTGGAGTTCTTAAAGAAAGGTAATCAACAGCATATTTTTGCAATGCTAAACGCTTCTTCAGCTTCAGCTTCACTTCGTTCCCCACTTTCCGCCGAATTCTAGAGCGTTGCGGTGCAGCATTGCGTGTTAAGTGGCGGAACTCAACGCCAACGCTTCAATAATGCCAAACGAATTTAGATAATATTTTGTAAATTGAAACTACAAGAATACAAAACTGGAATTCATTTAAATAAAATAATTGTATAATAAATGATTTGTTTAATAATGATTCACAGACATTCTGAACTTTTCTCGCCGTCTCTGCCACGAGATAAAATTAAGGCCATTGAAAAAATGCCTTTTGGAGGAATTGTCAAAATTATACTGACATTTGACGAAGAATGGCTGCCTATTGGAAGGTAAATAGGTTTTTTAATATTTTTTTTAGTCACATTACAACGTTTATAAGACGTAATTATTTAATAGCTTCACGGCGTACCCCGCATATAACAGGATAGGCAAAAGGAAGCTAGCCTTAATACAGTACACATTCTACTCACACTTACTACACATTCTCGGTAATTGGACGGTGCATGGGGAACTGATCCCCCCATGCACGACGCGTCCAATTACAGAGGCATTGCGTGTTGACTAAAATATATTTTTAATTCTAGGTATTACGGTTTCTTATGGAAGGGAGAAGACAGAGATGACATCAGGGAAGAAGACAGCTGGATTACCAAGATTATAACCTGCAGTACTCCAATGGGAGCCAGAAAAGCTTTAACATGTTATTCAAGAAGTGAAGTTGCTAAAGCGGTATGTGTATTTTTCTTTGGACTTTTTAGTGGCAATATTTGGGTTATTGTATACATCACTTCGTGTTTGAAATTTAGTATAGTTTACGACAATAGGTCCTCTCTATCTTCCCTGCTAATTGTTATTAGTCAGATAAAACGTGAAGCTAAAAAATAAATACATAAAATTCACTACAATTCCAATTGCTAATCATTGAGTTAAAATTTAGAACTTTTTATAACTTCTTTTCAAGATCGAATCCCTGCCAAAGGAAGTTGTCAAGTCAAAACTGGTTAAACTTTTGAAGAGGTTTATGGGCAAGAGCATGTCGATACCAGAACCGAACAAGATTATTGTGTAAGGCTTTTTTTATATATTTTCTTTTCAGTTATTGTACACTGCTTAAAAGATAGATTAGATCTTAGAGTGAAGGTTAGTACGAGTAATTAAAGTTATTCTTTTGAGTTAGTCAAAGGAATATGTCGAAAGACATAAACGGCACTATATTTGATCTTCCCTTAGTATCTCAAAGTGTAAAGAAAGTGGAGTACGATAACCACGTTAACACACTTATTAATATAAATATGGTATTAATATGAATTAATGTTAAGACCCTCTCTTTCTCACTTTCCATCTCATTAAGGGGCCACTATGTGTTGAGAAGGTGAACTGAATCTTGCGCTTTAACTTGTAACAACACTTGGAAATTCATAACCGTAGCTTTTACAGTCAGGCGGTGTTCACGGTTTTTAATCGTATAATTAAGAAAAACTGTTCATTTCAGATCATCATTCTTCTCGGACCCACACATTCGCGGTTGTTTGTCCTACGATGATTCATTTATGTATGAATATCCGAACGCAAGACATATTCTAGGGGAGCCCCTTGTTGACAAGTGGGGAAATCCCCGAGTGTTGTTCGCGGGTGAGGCTACTAGTCTCAATCACTACGCTACCGTTCATGGCGCGAGTGAAACTGGAGAGAGAGAAGCTAAGAGAATCCTGGAAAGAAGTTAAAAATTAAAAAGCTTTTTTTACAAATAACGCTTACTAAATATTCTACTATGTGTCCTAAATCACAAATGAAATAAAATTTATATGTCTTTGACGATTTCTTTTTATTTTTTACTTATGGTATGAACGTTTCTCCTATTAATGACAATTAATTTTTGCACCTACATACTCGGACAGTATTTTTAATGTTTACCCTCTTAGAGGCATTCCGTATCAGAGTTATAAGTATAAAAAATTAATCAAATCGGTTAAATGATATTTATTTATTTATTTATATATACTTTATTGCACAAAATTACAAAAAAACAATGTACAAAAGGCGGGCTTAACGCTAAAAGCATTCTCTCCCAGCCGACCTTGTCATGTGGGATAATAAGTATGCAGGTGTGCAGAAGTAAAATATACATACATATACATACATACACATCCAATAAATATATAAATATACATATAATAAATAGTTATACATATAATATATAATTATAATAAAATATTACGGATATTATAAATAAAAGAAATAAAAAAAAAATACATAAAAATATAAACCATATAATAATATAGCATACCATATATACTCCAATATATACAATTAATTAAATAGATGAATATTATATATTTATGTTATTTTTTAAAAAATACTCTTTTACCCGGCGCTTGAATACCTCACGAGAGGGAGCTTTTCTTATGGGCTCGGGTAGCTCATTCCATAGCCTGACACCAGCGACCGCAAAGGAGTCAGACATGAACCCTGACGTATGCCGGGGTGTGGACAGCATAAAATTGGATTGGGAACGTAAGGATGTATCGTGGAAAGAGGAAAGGAAGGAAAAGTCAGAAGATAGATAAGTGGGAGACTGAGGATTGAAGAGGATGGAGTAAAGTAAACAAAGGACTCTAGACTTCCTGCGATCAGCCACAGAAAGCCAGCCAAGCTGCCTCCTATAAGATGATATACGGTCATACTTGCGGAGGTTATAAATAAAGCGTATACAAGTGTTGAGTATCCGCTCGAGCTTGTTTACCAGTTCTTTATTCATATCCAAGGAGCAAGCATCACCGTAATCAATAATAGGAAGCAGCAAGGTATTGACCAACTGTAGTTTGGTCTGCACAGGTAAGAAATTTTTGAGGCGCACCATTGAGTGCAAGGAAGCGTAAATTTTGCGGGACATATCTGCCACATGATTGCTCCAAGTTAATTTATTATCAATTATAATACCTAAGTCTTTTACAGTGGTGGTGAAATTGATGACCGTGCCATTATAAGTTAAGTTGGGCAGTTTGCTGTAATCGAGCTTGGCTAGCTGTCGCGAGCTGCCGATAATTATAGCCTGACATTTGTCAGGATTAACGTTTATTCCGTATTTGGACGACCAAATCGAAATGTTACGAAGATTATTGTTAAGAGAATTAACAACACCAACAATATTATCTACACTAGCGTGTTCATAAAGCTGCAAGTCATCAGCATAAAGATGGTATCGAGAGGTTATAACGGAAGTGATGGAGTTAATGAATAATGAAAAAAGAAGAGGAGATAGAATACCGCCTTGAGGGACACCAGCTGTCACATCATGCCAGTCAGAAGAGGTCTGGCCTACACGAACCGACTGCCGACGCCCCTGAAGATAAGACGAAAACCATTGTAAAGCTGTGCTGGAGACGTTAGCGCAGGATAAGAGTGCAATAAGAAGATCATGGTCTACGGCATTGAATGCCTTACTGAAATCTATTAAAATAAGCACAGTTAAGTGCTTATTTTCCATTGCTGATCTAACGTCTTCAGTGACTCTCAGTAAAGCAGTAGTGGTGCTGTGACCAGTTCTAAATCCGGACTGTAGAGGGTTTAATAGATCGTATTTAGAAAAATGCCTAGAGATTTGTTGGTAAGCGGTGGATTCTAGAATTTTAGAGAGGAAAGGTAGGATAGAAATGGGACGAAAATGTAACCCGAGGGTTTCGTACCAATTTCTGCATTAAATACTACTTATAAGAGTGAAAGAACTTAATTTTGCTCTATTGGAATATGCACTTTCTTCATTCCTTTTATCTGATATCTCACTTGAACTAGCGGCAGTGATGTCAAATTTTGCCCCGTCTAAAGGCTATTTTTTAGGAATTAACCACAAATGATTACTTTTCTGATTTTTTCGTACTAACGTAACTAGTACTACCTGTACATGCTAATTGCCAACAAAGACCGGAAGTACCCTATTAATTTTGGTTCCCTTTAACGTTTGCGATATAAACGGCCATATCTTATATTAAGATTTAATTAAGTAAATGTAGAAATACAATTTTTTCACAAAATGAAGGCACCGTAGATCTGAGGTTTGGATTTAACTCGATATCTCCAAGCGTTCCTGTGATAAGACAGAGATAAGACGTACAACAAAGTGATCTTATAATATATCACTCAGTTGTACGTCCGTCTTTATCCTTTTTTTCCTTAAAGGTACGGAACTCTAGAAAACGCACTCTCTGAAACGAAACGAACAATTAAGTTTCTTATTTTTTTGGCAAAAACATTTCAATTAACAATCATTTTATTAATTTTACAAACACCACATACTATGGAAACACAAGCAACATTTTAACTCACACGTAGTCGCACGCAAGCAAGAAGGTGGTATCATCGCTAATTAACGATCAAGAGATTGGGTCAACGACGGTGGGAAAATATTTTTTCGAATTCGCTTTTATTGTAGCATGGTATTAATAAATCATAAATTTAATCGAGATTAGTTAGTATTAAATTGAATATTGTCCCCTAATCTATATCTTATATATATAAAATCGAAAGGTCACTCACTCATCACGAAATCTCAGAAACTACATGTGCTAGAAATCTCAAATTTGGCATAGGAGTTATTTATAGGACGTAGGTGCTCGCTAAGACGGGAATTTGCATTATTCGACTTTTAAGGGGTTGTTTTTGGGGTCCAAAGTTTGTATGAAACTTCGTTACTACAAATGCTAGGAGTCTCAAATTTTGCATAGACGTCACTAGGACGTAGTCATGGAGACAGAAATTAATAATAACATAGTTCACGCGGGTGAAACCGCGAGCGGGCCGCTAGCTTGGAATATATATGTGTAGGAGATTGTTCGCAAATGACTCTTACTGGACCTGTAAGCTCCATTGTGGGTTAATTCAAGCCGAAATAATGAAGCAGATTCGTGACACTCGTCCTTCCTTTCTCCAAGAACATCAGAAGACTAAATCTCCTTATTTTAAAATCTAACTTCACCCTCACACGTCACGACTCTACTCAGCAAATACTCTCTTTAGGGTATTTGCTGCTCGGTGCGGTTTAAGGGATTTGATGCCCTTTAAAATGGTCTAAGATCTAAAAAAAAAAACAAAGTGATCGTCGACTTTGATATATATAAAAAAAACAAAGTGATCGTCGACTTTGATATATAAAAAAAAAACAAAGTGATCGTGGACTTTGATATCTAAAAAAAAAACAAAGTGATCGTCGACTTTGATGCCCCTTTCCTTTTGATGCCCTTTAAAATAGTCGAAGATCTAAAAAAAAACAAAGTGATCTTAACAACTTTGAAAATAAAATTGCAGAAAACATAGACTTTGAATGCCTAATAAAAGAGTTCGCAGATAGAAAGGCTAAGAAGTGAAAAGAAATAAGAAGTGAAATTTTATTAGTTTTTTTCATTATTTTTCGCGCCGAAAAAATTTCGCCCAGGGCGCCGATAGTGCTAAAACCGGCACTGATTAACCATCTATGATAATGTAATATCTGTTCTAATCTCTTCCTTCGACATGACTCCTGGGACACCTGTATATACAGGATGGAATTGTCAGCACCACTTTAAATGAAACCACAGTTTTAACTACTTTATAAAGGCCTATACTATGTAATTCAGAAAAAAAATGAATTCTCAAAAATGAAAAAGTTATTTTTTCAAACAAAATAAATAATAAAATTATCGTTTTAAAATAAAACGCCGTTTGTAAAGTATAACATAAGCACGCACACACTTACCTATCAAAGCGGCAACGTCGCATACGTATGTGTGCGTTACACGAAATACAGGTACCTATGGATAAAAATCGTAAAATGAAAAAAAAAATCCTATGTCCAAACTGTTTAAGTACCTTGATCTTTAGTTCTGGGTTTGAAATATTTTAAGCTATAGGCAGTTTCAGTAAAAGGAGCGCTGCCTCTTCCACCCTGTATATATATACAGGTGTGCCAGGAGTCAACGATAAGACGAAAACAGGTGATAGACCAAGTCGTGACAGTTATGAGAAAAATATGAAAAAAAATCTTTGTCATGTATTTTTCATATTATATTGATTTTAAAAAATATCGAAAAAACCGACACCCTGTGATGATTTTTCAAGTCCTAAAACTACAAATATTACTCTTTCTTCATTGTTTTTTCTGTAATGTCATCATGAGTAACCCTTCTGTGAATTACAGCTTAAGATTGAAACACACCTGCATCAGTTTTCAATAAAATGCCGTAATTTTGCCTAACATTAAATTCAAAATATTTACTACACCCAACTTTAACCGACTGTACTATAAAAAAAATGTACTACACTGGTTTTTGCAAGTAACTTGAAAAGTTTGTGCATTTAATCTGGATTCCAAAATGGTACGATACTTGCTGGATTACTTCTTTGTTGAAGAGGGAAAAATCGAAATACACGATAATCGGGATGACGTTCAGCGTTTTGGTATCTTTTCCGATACATTCTAGCTGCGGCATTAGCGTTACATAACCATTTTCCGTGGATGAAATGTGTCAAAGACCTCGAGCACTATCCTTATAGGTCCTGGGTCAGCCCCTAAGTCGGAAAAGTTCGGAAGGGATCTCGATGGCCATATACTCGGTCTTTGACACATGTATAACCTTCAGTTCAGTTATTATCAATTTGTATATTTGTTTATTACAAAATTATGTGATCGCTGACAAAATACCTTTTCTTTAAAATAATATAACAAGACTTTTAGGATGAACCTGATATCGATTGTGGGTTTGAATTCTTAAATAAGAATAGTCTCGTAATCAAGTTAAGCAAAGGTCACTCAACATAAAATGTCTACAAAATAAATTTGGAAATCGAGCTGATGTCTGCCTTTTTATGAACGTTATATTTAAATGATACACTATTACACTTATAAAAAGCAACAACGTTAAAAGTTGAATATAACATACACTCTTCGGTCATGCATAACATTTATCACCTAAGGTCGTCCGACTTGCAAAAGATATCAAGTTTTTCGTTTCCAATTTCAATTATAATCATATAATTAACGCAAAATATTTTAATAGACTTTTTATTATATGTGCATTTGTTATAATTATCATTGTACATTTTTATTATTTGCAGACTTCGGTTTTTCCTGTTATTAAAATAAAAGCTCTTTTTTCCCGCACACAGCAGGGCAGGCAGAGGGAACCTAGTGTTAAGACACTCCGTTCTCCACTTTCTGCCGAATTCTTGAGGCATTGCGTGTCGAGTGACAGAACTCAACGCCGCGCTTCGCCTCGACACCAGAACGCCACGTCTGGCCTCAACCTGACCTACATAGTTTAATACAGGTTGTGGTATCATCTAGCTCTGCATGATCTGACAATGGAGCCAACCAGTTCAGACACACTAAATAGCACTTATAGAAGTTATAGAACTAAGTTTAATCCAGGATCCATAACCCTTACGTTAATACTGCTCAAATAGCTTTGTAAATTCCAAATTATTAGGTTTTTTATAGCTACATTTTATAGCTACATCTTGTCCTTAAGAATATTATTTTGAGGTAACGTTGCAATGAGGGAGCGTATCGAGTAGCGGAACTCAACGCCGCGCTTTACTTTCCAGAGGTTAAGTATTGCCAGAAAAATGGAAGATGAAATGAAAATAACAAATATTTCATTTCCTCGAGAAGGAACCGAACCGAAAACCTGTCGGGTTGACAGTCACACGCTTGTGGTCCTGCGCCACGACTCACCTCTTATAGTTATTAATTTCATAGTTTCATAGTTAAAAATTGTATATAATTATTATCTTTATTTTGTTTTTGTGTTTTCAATATTGAGTAGACCTAAAATATTTACTTTTGACCCCTGTTAGTGTCCTAACACTAATTTTTCTCTTTAATTTTCTGCTTTATGCGGAATTCAGCGGTAGACTAAAACAATCAAATTGCCAAAGCGTTACATCTTTAGCTTCACTACTGTAGTTAACAAACACAACATACATACAAAACAAACCGACTGTCGTCATATATATATATATATATATAGATTACGACGACATTAATGATTAAATTATGTACATATATATAAACAATGTACGATTATAACACGTATAATTTAATAAATAAGCATCTCATTTTCATTTATATATAAGAAGTATTTTAAATGTTATTAGTTACTATTTTGACAAAATGAAGACACCTCTTCTATTTCTTCTACTCTCGTTACACGATGCGTAAGTAATCTTTCTTAGTAATATTATTATTATAAAGCTGACCCTAAACCCGCAACCCGCAACCATTGCGTTTACAGTTAGCCAAGCGTCTAAATGTAAACGCAATGGTTGCGGGAGGCTAGGCAAAGGGAACCTGGTGTCAAGACACTCCGTTCCACACTTTCCGCCGAATTTTGGAGGCATTGCGTGATGAATGGCGGAACTCAACGCCGCTCTTTGCCCTGACACCATGACGAAAAAGTGAAAATATAAATGTAAATAAATATTTCATTTCCTCGAGTGGGGATCAAACCCACAACCGTCGCGTTACAGTACTTTTTTATGGCATAAAAATTAAGTGATAAAAATATAACAAATATAATTATATATTATTCTTCACCTGAACATTTTCTGCTATTTTCAGGCTATATTCTGTATTCAAGGTCCAGAAAGAACTTAGGGTTAAGACACTGTTCTCCAATTTCCCAAAGAATTCGAGACACCGCTAACTGGGTAGCCCGACCCGACTCAACCCTGCACTGCTATATATATATATATATATATATATATATATATATATATAACAGTGCAGGGTTGAGTCGGCAAAACATTATATATATAATGTTTTGCCCAGAGTGTGATTGAACCTATAACCATCGCGGTAAAAGTCGGACGTTGCTACGATAGCCATACATACGTAGATTTCACGTAATTCAAATTAAATATTTGTTTTTTACAGTTTATCAATAAAGCTCCCATACGATACAATAATAGTGGGCATGGGGACCTCGGGAGTCACCGCGGCTTCAAATCTCGTGAACGCTGGAAGAAGAGTTCTGGCTTTGGAAGCGCAAGATAAGATCGGGGGAAGAGTGCAGTCGGTGAACTTCGGTGATGGTGTGGTGGAATTGGGTGGTGACGTGTAAGTGGAAAATAACAACTTGGTATTTTTTTCAGCTTCAACCTATATCCTGCATAAAACGGGGCAGTTAGTGCCAAGACACTCCGTTTTATATGTTTTTATATTCCGCGCTTTGCCTCGAAGACTTGCCACCAGAACGAAGAAAATGGAAATATGTATTAAATATTTTATTTCCTCGCATGGTATTCGAAGTCACAACCTGTCGCGGTTACAGTCATACTTTTGTCCATACGCCACGACTGACCAAATTTTAAATTATTATTATTATTTTGTGAAAAATTATTATATAATTTTTATATTTCTAATAAAACAACATTGATGGTGTACAAGAACAATACTACAACGTATCTTAATTTCAGAGTTGAAGGTACTAAAAACAACATAGCCTATGAAACGGCCATCAAATACAACATAGATTTAGTCGTACAAAACAAGTCGCACAATGTGTTCATGTCGGATGGATACAACGAGAACTATACTTTGGTGAACGAACTCATCAATTTTGCCTTTGAGAACATATACAAGCCCCCAGAGGAGCCGAACACTTTAGGAAATGTTATTAAAGAAAGGTAAGTAAAAATAGAGAGAAATAATAAATAAGCAGAACACCCGACTGCATAATCCAAAAGGGTTTAAGAATAATTGTTGGAAACCATTTTTAGAGGGTTCCCTGAGAAGATTTGATTGGTTGAAGAATACGTCTGTCTGTTGCCCTTACGTTCATGTCCTACCTCACGCAGTAGGCAAAGGTATAAAGGGGCTCAGAATAAAAGTACAATTTAGTACAAAGGTTTATTCGACCGTCCACTGCGACGTCTCAGACTAGACTGCCATACCAAACTAAAAACACTTTACAAGAAGCCTTAGACAATTATGCTTTTAAGCGGGTAGATAACAATATGACTCACTGACAAATATTGACAAGCCTCGACAAGAATACAAAATAATGTCTATACAATTATATGTAACTTATATAAACTCTAACAAAGGGAACCTTGTGTTGTGACGCTATGAAATATTTATTTAAATTTATATTTCCATTTCTTCGCTCTGGTGTCGAGGCCAAGCGCGGCGTTGAATTTCGCCGCTCTACACGCAATGAACCAGGATTCGGCGGAAAGTGGCGAACTTATTGTCTTAACAATGGGTTCTTTCTGCTTACCCTGCTGTGTGCAGGAAGCTGATTTATTTATTGTTTTTTTAAGTGGCGGATGTCACCGCCAACAGATCTGAAAAATCATTAAATATAATTATTCCCTCGAATAGAAGTCCAACTCTTATCCATCGCTTTTATAGTCTGATCCTGTGCCGCCACCGTCTTCATATAATTATATGTTTTGTTTAGACGAGATATCCAACCGGTGTGCATAGAATGAAATAGAATATTCTATACAATTATAACAAGTGGGTTAAATATAGTTCCTTTTGTTGTTTTACATAGTTACAAGTTTAACTAATAAAATTAAATTAATTAATTAATTTAAAAAGCCCATAATATTTTTAGGCTATTCGATTACATCACAAGGCAATACCCAAGCCTGCTCGAGGATCAAGATTTCATGGACAATTTCATGGAGCTCGTGAGACTTTTGATAGTTGAATACGAGGGCGCGGACGACTGGGACGAACTAAGCGCTCTAACAACATACAAGTTGTTGGACGGCCTCAACTATTCCTGGCACAGATACGGCTATGCCACGTATCATGACATTTTATTGGTTATTTTGTTTCTAAAGATTATTTTTTAAAATTTATTTTAGTCATTGGCCTCCGCGAATGCTGGAGGCATTGTGTGATGAGCGGGGAACTCAACGCCGCGCTTTGCCTCGATACCAGAGCGAAGAAATTAAAATATAAATGCATGCGGGGATAGAACCCACAACCAGTCGCTTTTAGAGTCATACTCTGTGCCCCTGCGCCACGTCCGGCCACATATATCGTATTAATATTTTGTTTGTAGCTGTTAATGGTTTAGAATGTAAAAGGGTGGTGTGGCAACACTAGGTTTGCTCTGCTAACGTTCAAATTGAAAAGAGTAACTGTTGAGTTTCTTGCCGGCTCTTCGCAATAGAACTGCCTTCCGAGGCGGTGGTATCTTTTTTTGTATCTTCATTCGACGATTGTTAAGTGTTAAAATAGTCTACTTGCGGAAAAAACTGTGAAGTAGTGAAGTAAAAAGAATATATTTTTCCAGAACACTTACAACAATGGTCCAGGCCTACCAACTTTGGATATTAAATTAAACAAAGAAGTAGTTCGCATAAATTGGCCCCAAAATTCTACTGGAGATGTCGAAGTGGTTTGTAAAGACGGCGACGTGTATACCGCTGACAATGTGCTTGTTACCGTTTCTATTGGAGTTTTGAAAGCAAAGTACTTATTTTTTATTTTATTCATTGATTTTTAAGAACATCGACTGGCTATGAACGCTATAGTCGTAGGTTGAATACACGCTCAGGGCGATTGTTTTTATGTTTCCGCTCTGGAACGAAACAAAGTGTCACGTTAAGTTCTATCTCTATAATCTCTTAAGCAAACATAGGGAATAGAATGTTTCCCTTCCCTAACCAACTACGCGGTTCTTTTTTATAATAAACTTAAAAATTAAAGATTCTATCGATAGTTAAAGTAACCTTTCGGATTTAGAAAGTTGCGTTCAATTCAATTCATAGTTATTCAATTTGACTACGAAGGCGAAGCCTCGTATAAAATTAATGATACATACTAATTACAGTTACTCAACGCTCTTCTCCCCACCATTGCCCGAAGAAAAAACAACCGCCATCGATAAAATATCCTTTGGAGTCGCCGAAAAGGTGATCTTAAGTTTTGACGAAGAATGGCTTCCCAATGGTAGATCATACAATTTCCTTTGGAGAGATGAAGAAAGAGCGAAATTGAACGAAGAAGATTCCTGGACTGCTAGTATAGGGGAGTGCACAACTCCAGTTGGGTCGAGAGGGGTTATTACATGTCAAACTAGAGGTCATATCTCGAAATTGGTAAATCTTTGCGTTAATAGTTTTTTTTTTACTTCACGCCGTATCCTGCGAAACGCTTATTTTCAAGACTTTGTGAGTCGAGTGAGTAAACTTATTGCCACACTCTATCTTGTTACCAGAGCGAGGAGATGAAAATAATTTATTTAACCGAGTGGGAATTGAACACAACCGTCGAGCTTAAAGTCGACCTCAATATTATAATTTTATTCCAATATTTTAGGTAGCATCTCTACCAGAAGAAGATGTGAAGGATAAAATTATGGAATTTCTGCGCAAATTTCTGGGCGACGGCATAACGGTACCAGAGCCAACTGGAATTATTATGTAAGAATATTTCTATATTTGATAGATACATTCAAAATACTTTAAAGAAAAAGCGTACTTCTTAAAAAAATGATGTAGCAAGGCTCAAACCCGTGCCTCTTGGTAGCCATCTAAGCTCTTTTGACTAGTAATCTATACATTCATATTCATATTACAGCCCGCGAGGTGTAAGCTGAGCTTTGTATTTGTGTAGGTTTATAGACAGTACGTTATATGCTTGGCCTAAAACGTTTATGCTACGTTTTGACAACCGGCCTACACCTCTTGCACCGCCAACAGCGTCCTATATTAAACTCTTAATATATTTTTGCTGTGATTTTGATGATGAAAAAAAAATAGCAATTTTTCTAAAAAATAGCATATTTTACTGTAGTAAAAAGCAAAAAAAAAGAATTCTACTGCAGTAAAATGTATTTTATTTTATTTAGATTGTAAACAATTGTTAAAATTACAAACAAACACACAACTGTATACACAATTACATACAATATTTAAATTTCATGTCACATCGTCATTAAGCTACATCAATTTTTGTTTTCCAGTACTAAATGGTTCGCAAATCCGTACACGCGTGGCAGTTACACTTATGACAATTTCTTATTGTACGAGTATCCGGAAGCAAGACTGACTTTAGGGGAACCTCTACTTGACGGATCGGGGATTCCCAAGGTGCTGTTCGCGGGAGAGGCGACCAACTATGATCATTATGCAACCGTTGATGGAGCGAGTTATACGGGAAAGAGAGAGGCGGAGAGAATTCTTCGTTATATTTAATATCAAATGCGAAGATAGATAGATAAAAATATATTATGTAAAAATATTTATAACATTATACTTGTTTTAATTCCTATTTTGAACACATTCACTTTGATATGTAGTCTGTTAAGACTCACTCTATGACGACTACGTATAACCTAGTTATGTAATTTATAAGTGATGAGGATGAAATGACGACATACTTCCGCATTAAATCCAATTAATAGATACATTACATGCATGCAAACTGAGGCTTAAAATGCCTCCAGAAATACAATCTCAATGGATTACCTAAAAACTTTTTTTTTATCAGAACTTCATTTACTTGATAGTTATAATGACGACTGGTTTTAACGACGCTTTAATTAAATATTAATGTTTATTTAATTAACAATGTACATAAAAAATACTAATTTGGCAGACTCTTTAATTATGCAAAGCTTCACAATATACCTATGAGGATACCACAAAATATGACTGTAAACGCGACTGGTTGTGGGTTCAATTCCCACTCGAGTAAATGAAACATTTATTTAAATTTATATTTAAATTTCTTCGCTCTCGTGCCGTTAAGTTCGGCGTTAAGTTCCGCCACTCAACACGCAACTGAACTCGGCGGTGCGTGTCGAACGGAGTGTCTTAACATTAGGTTCCCTCTGTCTACCCGGCTGTGTGTGGGACACAACAACATGAATTTGATTTATTAACAATATAAGTAGTAGAAAAAGTAAAGTAAAGTAAAGATAAGTAGTAGATGGTAGACAAAGGAAACTTGGGGTAACTTTTTATTCTTAATTGTCAATTGCAAGTTCATCGGTCCAGCAAACTTCTATTTTTCAATCAAACTTATAATTAACTTACTATTAACTTTACTACAATACTAGCGCTTTGAACAGAACTACACATTTATTTATTTACTAATTTGATTCATTTTCGTGTTTAAATAACATTATCATTGTAAAGATAATGATCATACATCCTGAAGTAAAATTTCAGCCAATTTAATAAGATAATTTTGTAAAAATTTTGTCAGGTAAATTAATTTATATTGATATATTTTTTTATTTCTAAACAGTTTTAAATAGCTAAAACAAACACTAAATGTTAAGGGAAAATACAATAGTGTACATTACATTTAAATGCACGTGATAAATAAATGAAGTGCACAAAAGCACGCACACGCACACGCACACGCACTCACTATTTTCTTTAACAATCATTGATTTGGTTTCTATTATATTAATAATCAATGTCCCCAATAATAATGTTTTTCATATATCTTCCATGTACAGAGACAGATATAAATTACACTTTTATTGTATGTATACAATCTAGGTTGCACAGGAGAAGATGTCACGACCAAAATGATGGATTTACTACGCAAATTTCTAGACGACGCGCGACGGTATAACTGTACCAGAGAACTATAATAGTACGAGAAACGAGACTGTATTATGTTTGCTTCATATTGCTGAATAATTGTTAAAAATATATTGGAATTGTCAGCACCACTTTAAATGAAACCACAGTTTTATCTATTCTATAAAAGCCTAATATAATTCAGAAAAAAGTTAATTCCTAAAAATGAAAAAGTTATTTCTTCAAACAAAATAAATAATAAAATTATCGTTTTAAAATCCACCGGTAAAAGACACCGGTGCTAACGCGTTTGTTTCGGCACTCTTACTCAGTCGGCGTAGTCCCAGATTCATGGAAGAGCGCTCTTATCCACCAGATCCCGAAGAAGGGCGATGGTTCCGATCCATCTAACTACAGGCCTATTGCCATCACCTCCCTACTCTCAAAAGTCATGGAGAGCATCATCAATAGCCAGCTCTTGGTTTATCTAGAGGATCACCGATTGATTAATGACCGTCAATATGGCTTCCGCCATGGTCGCTCAACCGGTGATCTTCTGGTTTACCTTACCCACCGTTGGGCTGCGGCTATTGAAAGCAAGGGAGAGGGCCTGGCAGTTAGTTTGGACATGGCGAAGGCCTTTGATCGAGTGTGGCATGGGGCGCTCCTTGCTAAACTTCCATCCTATGGGCTTCCCGAGAACTTATGCAGGTGGATCGCCAGCTTTCTCACTGGGCGCAGCATCAAGGTCGCTGTCGACGGTTTTTGCTCCAAACATATGCCCGTGAACGCTGGCGTTCCCCAAGGCTGCGTGCTGTCCCCCACGCTGTTTCTTCTGCATATCAATGACATGCTGGAGGATTCTAGCATTCATTGCTATGCAGATGACAGCACGGTGGACGCTGTTTACTCCGGCCGCGCAAGTCTTTCTCGGGAAAACGCTGAACAGTGCCGAAATAAACTTGTGTCTTCTGTTGAGGCACCCCTCGAGAATGTCTCTTTATGGGGTGAAAAGAACCTGGTCCAATTTAACCCCCTGAAGACACAGGTTTGCGCGATAACCACAAAAAAAACCCCATTTATCGTATCGCCAGTCTTTCAGAACACTCCCCTTTCAGCTGCGCCGAGTATCAGCATATTGGGCCTTAATGTTTCGAGTGACTGCCAGTATCGCGATCATCTGGAAAGCAAGGCCAAGTTGGCCTCGAAGAAACTGGGGGTCATCAATAGAGCGAGAGGGTACTTCACGCCAAAACACCGATTGGCTCTATATAGGGCCCAGGTTCGGCCACACATGGAGTACTGTTCTCATCTCTGGGCTGGTGCACCCCAGTATCAGCTTGACCCATTTGATCGCATACAACGTAGAACTGTCCGAATCATTAAGGACCCAGTAAGCTGTGAAAGGCTTGACACTTTGGCTCTGCGTAGAGACGTCTCCTCGTTGTGCGTTCTCTATCGCATTTATCATGGTGAGTGTTCTGAAGAACTGTTTGACCTGTTACCTGCCGCCGAATTTTCTAACCGCACAGCACGTCACAAACTTAAATATCATCCACACCATCTGGATGCGTGGCACTCCACTACTGTGCGGTTTCGTAGGAATTTCCTTCCACGCGCCACCGAGCTGTGGAACGGTCTACCCGCGGCAGTGTTTCCAGGTCGGTACGATATGGGTACCTTCAAAAAGCGCGTCTATCTCCACCTCAAAGGCCGGCAACGCACCTGTAGCTCCTCTGGTGCTGCACGGGGTCGTGGGCGGCGGTGATCATCATCAGGTGACCCGAACGCTCGTTTGCCTTGTCCTTTTCCATTAAAAAAAAAACGTTTTAAAATAAAAAGCGGCAACGGCGCACACGTATGTGTGCGTCACACGAAATACAGGTATGAATGAAATTCGTGAAAAGAAAAAAAATCCTACGTCCCTGTTGAGGTACCTGGATTAATTTCTGTAGTTCTGGGTTTGAAATATTTTACCCTATATGCAGTTTCCATAATTTAATATACGTATATTATTACTTTCTTACCATGTATAAAGCAATCGTACGATTATAACTAAATATCTTAAAGTAGTAACGACAAACGCACTAAATGTAAATAAATATATTACAATATAGAGTAAAACATAAAATATGTAGAAACCACAGAAAGTGCTTCACCTTATTTTATTACCTTTTTATTTATTTTTTATCTTCACTCTGTATCCTGCACAAGGCAGAGAAGGCAGAGAAAAGGGAACCTAGTGTTAAGACATTCAGTTGTTCATTATAACCAATTTCTGAACTAAAACAGAAACTTCAAATGACATGTGCGATTTGACATTTCACAAAGTCAAAATAGTTTATCACAAGCGTTCCTTACTAGATAAATAATCGTGTTTATCTTATTTATATATTCTATTATACGTCAGGGACTAAAAACTGAATTATATAATTCATTTTTAAGAAAATTTCTTATGAAACCAGATATTTTAAGGTATGTGGCCATTTTATTTATATATGTTTTTAATATTAAAATAATTTGATGTTATTTGCAAGCTCTATCTATTTATATTATAAACATTTATAAAATTCTAATGATGACTAAGAGAGTGATTCCATTTAAAGTGGTACCTTAACCTTTTTTCTTTACTTTATGCTGTATCCCACTTATAGCATGGTAGGCAGAAGTAATCTGGGAACCTATTGTTGAGGCATTCCTGCCGCATACTTGAGGTGTGGCACATTGAGTGACTCAATTCATCAACACACTCTCGTTACCAGAGTGATGAAATGAAAATATTAAATCTTTCAGTTCCTTAAGTAGGAATTCAACCCACAACCCGTTGCATTTACAACTTGCACCTGCTGCACCACACTTGCATGAATTATTAAGACCAGTTATGTTAATTTATTACAGGAATGTACTGCCATTGTGAATAAATTTTCATATATTGTTTATTTCCATATCTTATGTCTTCTATTATGTGTTTTAATCAGCTAAGATCAGATTATTATTAGTAGTAAATAATAATTCCACTTGCCATGGTGTGTGAAATGTCAGAGAGTATATAATATTTGTTATTTGATTTAAAATTGATAACATGATTTTTTAAATTATGCCTGTGAAAGTGTAAAATGCCCATTCAGTTTGAATAATAAAGTTCTTTTAAGACTTTGCCTGTGATAAGCATTAGAGTTGTATAATTTGTTAATTAATTAATTAAAAAAATGTTACTAACATAGGTTAAGTAAATATGTACTAACAAAACTATATATGGGCGAAAAGTCTGGTATAAAATATATTTAATATTTTTACTGATAGAGAAAATTCTATGTTTATGTGTGCTTTGAAACTTCATAAAAAGAACTGAATTATAAAGAAAATCACACCAAATTATTTACACTTATTTGTGTTCCTTTGAGGCAAACAATACCTGTTTTTCCACTAGTGTATTGAGATTAGATTTGCAAGGACCTTGTATTATGCTTTTTCTACAATAGGGTGAAGTAAGGGATCATGTAATTCGTCAGGTATTTCAGTCAGTATTAGTTGCTCTATGGTTTTACTCTGTTTGACAACCATAATAAAATGTGAGCATGAAGTAATATTCTTTTTTGCTATTTGACTCTGTAAAAAAATGTGCAAAGATATGTTGCTAATTTTAAATGATATATGGCATGTCTATTGTATTATGTTTAATGGGGTAATTTTTTTATTGTGGCTTTCTGGGTATAGGATAATAAAGAGATCTAGGCTTCCAAACTTTCTGATGTATAACATTGCATCTTGAATTCATCACTCATGTCTTTGCCGTGAAGATCCTTTAAATAATTATGGCAACATAATATGCTGACCAATAAAAGAAACATCTCTTTCCATCATTGGCCAATCATGGATATCATTTTTGCCCCTATATCAAACATAATATGAATTTGCTGAATAATCTTTTGAAACATTTAAGTTTTAAAGTAATCTATTATCATTGGGAGTCTGAAAGCAACAAAAAATGTATACATGATATAGTTCTAAATCCAGCAGTACCATTATGTTGTGAAATATTTATACAACAAGTCATTGCCATATGGAAACAATAACAGATATTGAAGTGTATCATAACATCTGTCAAGTTAAAGACTCGTTATGGTTGACCATCTCTCGCATCCAAAATTATATCTCTGGTACCTTTATTCCATCTATCATAAGAACAGTTACTTTAGATATTAATAGCGCATTATATATCATTAGAAGGTTTATAGTTTTTTCTTATTCTTGTCAGTCTTAGTTTTCTTAAAAACAGTCTGAACAGGAACTTTTGTTGATTTATCATCCAGTCTTTTAGTAACCTTCTTAAGTTTATTATTCTCAAATTTCTGCTTTTGGTCTTCCTTGATCGGCGTAATGTTTGATGTCTTCTGGTATCAATAAAACACAGCTTGAATATTATAATCACTAGATAATAATGTAGACAGAACGCCGAGCACGTCTGCACGTGTTCACGATCGGTGAGCGAGAGAGACGCATTCGGGGTTCGCATACACTACATCCCTTGTTTATTTTGATATTTTTCTTTTTTAAAGTAAACAATGAAATTATTTATTAATCTTACATTTACTTAATAAGCACTAAATTTTAAATACAAAATAACATGAAAACAATAACATAATTAATCAATACAATTCTGACATAAATAAATTAATTTAATTCGTTATTATGTTCTTAATGTTCTTAACTATTATTGTTAACATTTTCGATGACGAATCATTAACTTTTTTCAAATGAACTATATTTCGACGATATTCTCTCCCAGTATCATATTCTGTTCCGAATATTAACATCGCCACCAGCCTCACCAGTGACTGTATGTGTAGTGTAGTGTCTAAACTGTCTCCTATAAAACTCTGAGGGGGATTTACCTGTAACAGAGTGAGGTGTACTATTATACATCATTAAATAACTAAAAAGGTCTTCTTTCCAGTCTCGACTTTCTACTTGAAAAATTTTTAAACGTTTTAAAACATCATTTCATCATCATTTGAGACCAATAGGGTACTGTATTATTTACAATGATACCACATTCTTTACTATAGTTCTGGAAAACCTCACTGGTAAACTGATTTCCATTATCACATGTTAAAGTCGCCGGGTAACCTAATCTGGAGAAAATTTCTTTCAGGGCCTTTATCGTGTCCAAGGAAGTAATACTACGCATTATTTTAATTTCCTTATATCGACTATAATAATCGACAAGTATTAAAAGGTAATCACGACTTGGGAGAGGTCCTAAAAAGTCCATTGCTACATCAACCCAAGGTTTAGCAGAAAGTGTTCGTCTCTTCATTGGATGCGGTGGAGTAAGATTAGATACCAGAGTACAACCTCGACAACATTTTACTAATAGTTCAGTATCTTTATCGATTCTTGGCCACCAAACCTTTGTTCTAAGACTTCATTGCTTCATTCTTGCTGCTTTTAGTACACGTTGATGCAAATTATGAGGAATAACTATTCTCGTACCTCGGAGAAGGATCTCACCATGAAAGCATACTTCATTTTGTATTAATTTATAATTGTTAATGGAATCGTGCCAATCATTATAGTAGATACCTTTCTTGACTTTTAAATTTCTCCATCTTCAACAGAGCCTCCTTTAGATTCACGTAATGGTACTGCAATAGGTCTACTATAGTTTACAACATAGTTTATATAATTTTCAGAATCGAATAATTCTGACGGGGAAGTTTTGCCGAGTCTCGAAATGGTGTCAGCTATGTTTAATTTGCCCGGATGATAAATGATTTTATACCTATAAGCCTGTAATCTAAGAACCCATCTCTCTATCTTAGCGCATGATTTAGACGTTCTTCCAAAAATGTTTTCCAATGGTTTGTGATCACTTACTAGTCTAAATCTTTGCCATCAAACGAAGCACTCGTTTGTGCTGTTGAACATTTTTTTTTCTGTTTGGCAATATCTTATCTCACAGTCTGTTAAAGCTTTATGACGATAAACAATCACAACCTAATGATTTAACATTCGATACGCTTCTCTTTAGAAGTTCGAATGCTTTATTTGGCCTAGCTATCCAATTTTTTTGTATAGTTGCTGACTTTGCTAAGCCTAACCGTAATATTTCGCGCAAAGGATCAGTAAGTGAAGCTAAATCTGGGATCCATTTACTAACGAAATCAACCAATCCCAAAAAGCTTTGAATTTCTTTTATGGTATTAGGGGTTCTACTATTTTTTATTGCAGTCAAGTATTTATCTAGATCGAATTGTTCTCCTTCCTGTTTCATAAGTCGGAATAGGAATCTTTCATATATTCGACTTTGTTTTGGAGCAAAATAACTATCTAATTTATCTAAAGCTATTGTATATATGTACATCAACACCATCTGCTTCTTCAGAATGAGCACCAGGTAAATTATAATAAACTTCTTGGAGTGATAATCCCCCTAAGTGAAGAAGTGTCGCAGTAAATAAATTTCAAATGCGCTTGAGATCTCTTGATTACGAGCTTCGTCTACTGATATCATTACATTTTCTAAATCGTGCTGTTCTAACATACCAGCTATGAATACATCACGCATGAACTCGTTTTGATGCTGCTCTGCTGAAACAGTTTAAAGTTACAGTTACGAGTTATGAGCTTATTGTTTAAGTATATGTAATTATTTAGGGTCACACCTTGGTCCATTGTTATTTTTGATATTTATAAACGACCTATCTAATGATATTAAATCAAGTTTTAAATTTTTCGCAGATGACTTAAAAAATTATCGAATTATTAATCACGAATCTGATAAGCACATTTTACAAGCAGACATAAACATTATTAGTAATTGGTGTAATTTGAATGAAATGTATCTCAATGCCAGTAAATGTTTCTTTTTAAAATTTTCTCGTAAAGTTGATGTTGAAAACGTTACATATTTTATTAATAATTTACCTTTACATGAAGTGACAAGCATTCGGGATCTGGGTGTCACATTTGATGGCTCGTTAAGTTTCAGAGCACATTTCGAAAATATAATAAGGAAAGCTTCCAAATTATCAGGTTTTATCAATAGACAATTAAAATTATTTAAGCAACCACATATAACTATTCTCTTATTTAATACGTTTGTGCGAAATATCCTAGAGTATTGTAGTACGATGTGGAGTCCTAGCTATCAAATTCATATTAATAGATTGGAAAATGTTCAAAAAAGGTTCTTATATCACGTATCTTACTCAGATAATAAATGCCATGAGTTGAATTCCTATGTAAAACGGTTAGAGTATTATAAAATTTCACCCCTCTCTACACGTAGGAAGGTACTTGATATCATTCTACTCTACAAGTTAATTAATGGAATCATTGATTCACCTGACCTCTTGTGTCGCTTAAATTTCTGTGTACCACGGCCCAGCAGTCGTTTGCGAAATAGAAAAACATTTTGCTTTCCTCTCACTAGAACCAATGTTTTAAGCCACTCACCCCTACATCGCATAACTGCTTCATATAATGCTATATACTTTAAGTTAGACATTTTCAATCATATGTCTATATCCTCTCTACGTCGTATGTTAAAAGAAATTGTTTAGATTTTAAAATTAATATAGTTTTAGTTGTAACTATTATTTAAGTTGTCAAATTAGTCTTTGTATTTACGTTTTAAAATTGTTAAGACTTAAAATTTTATTTTTACATATATATGTATGTGTATTAGTTTTTTTTTCACTGTTACCATAAGTTAGGCTATTTTTGTTTACTAAAATGCATGCTGTGTCTACATCTAGAAAAATGCAATCACGTGTAATTACTATGTTTATGATTTTTTCTTTATGTCAATGTATTTTGTTTTGTGTTTTGTTTTGTGGACCAATAAACAGAAAAAAAAATTATTAATGGACTCTCCGGCGTCTCATACAGTAATCTTACTGTATGAGACGCCAAGATGTAACGTGCATGTATCTTATTTTCCATTTCTATATATATTTTATCGAGTCGTTCAATAGCAGTGTAATGTCAAATTAAAAATGGAAATTTCAATTAAATGTCAAATTAGTGTCGTTGAGTAAAAATGTTTGCAAAATCGCGGATGTGTTCCAAAAATTTATCTTTTTTTTCAAGTGTTATAAATATTAAGTGTAAGAGAAGTAACTTTTTCAAGTGTAAAGTGAATTTTCAGAGGTAATATTGAACTCTTAAGTGATAAACACTTACAGTATTTATGATATAGGTATGATTAAATATTTCTATAACATTAATATAATGAGTGGAAAATACAAAACGGATTATTTTCATACTAAATTCTCTCTGTCTACCCTGTGGTGCGCGGGGTAACCGCGAAGCTACTTTTCAAACTCGAAATATTTAAATTTTAACGACAATATGAGCGAGCGCATAGCAAGTCACTGTCGTACCATCCTTTTCTAGAACCATTTCGGTATATTTTCGTGCCCCTATTTGAGTACCTCGCGATAGATGTAGAGTTTTTAAATTATAGTCTTCTACAAGAAGCTATAAGCACAGACCAGAACCTCAAAATTTGTAGGTCATGTATTTCCGAAGTTAGGCGAAAGCAAAGTTTCACTATTTCGACATTGATTCACTACCCACTCACTGATCATCAAAATATGTTGGTTGTGGGATTTTAAATATTAAACACATATAAAACCACAAGACAATGAATATTTATTACACACATTTCGTCGACCAATGCTATGTTGTTAATGACACCCTGTGTTAACATAGAGTTCCATTGTCGTCAGATTTGGGCGGGACCTGGTCTCTTCCAGCCAACCCGTGGAAGTGGATAAGTGCAAAGTAGCGGGAAAGACAAGATAGTGCAGAGCAATTGAGAAAGACAAAAAAAACAATAAAAAAATAAAATAAAACTAATAGTAATAATAAATATAAAAAATAATTAAAATTAATAATAATTAAATTTTAGCTACCAATTTTTCCTTATCAATAACACAATGTACAATAATCATTTCTGGATTTGTATCTTTCATCAATTTTAGGCAGTCATATTAGGGGAGCCACCATCTCCAGCACAATATGTTACATTTTTCATTGGTATATCATTGACATCTAAGTAGTTTTTTAACTTATTATATATATCTTTGGAGGTAGAGGTGCTTTCTAACCTTTTACACAACAACATTTCTTCAGCAAAATGTCCTTTATCAATATATCTTACATAGGTTATTAATACTGTCTCAGTCTCAAAGTTGATTCATCCATTTATACTGAGAACTTTTTTTCTCTATTCTTCTGCTAACAGTATTGTTACTGAGTGGCATAGCTTTTACATCTTTATCATATTTTTCCAGAACCATTTTAAGAAATTCTCATATGATTTAAAGTAACTCAAATCTGAATTTATATGAGCACCTATAATTATTTAGTTAATTATTTAGAGAATTTATATGTTGCGCCTTCAAAAATACCTCAAGACGACCTCATTTCATTGATTCGTTGTCCAAGCATTGCTGGCATAAAAGACAAAACGACATCCGCTCATCGTAAACATCGGGTATGAACCCAAATTTTAAATATTCCTCCAAATATTGATGAGTTTTTTTCTTTTTTGTTCAAAGTTTAGAAAAAACAATATAACAAAAATCAGGGATATGCGAGGTCACTGTAATTTGATCCACTTCCGATTCACGCGTGTCTTCTGTCATTGTTCAAAATATTAACTTACGTTCACTTTATAAGTCAAAATCAAAACACAAAAAGTAAAATGCACAAAAAAGTTTGCAAATTAAAGTTCCTATATAATTCACGTGGATGCTTCACCACTGTACAAGTGGGTTCATGACATGAAAAACCTATGTGCATTTAACGCACTTTCGCACTTTTTAATATATAAAAGTTTTTATCTCTGTCGCGTTTTGGTATTACTTGGGAGATTTCCAAAGAAATAAACATAGTTCCCTTAGTCTCCGTCAAGGATGGTACGACAGTGCTTTCCTATACGCTCGATTAGGCCGGGACACTGCTTTGTAATTACGCATTAATGTAATTGCTAAACTAAATTTGAGGCCAGCCAAGATTGGATTGGACTTGAGGATGGCTGGATCCTCTCGAGGGAATGATTATATAGCATTTTCTAAGATAATACAAAGTTGGGTTTCTCCAAAATGTCTAAAAAATATCTTAACACCAAATTCTCTCTACCCACCCACCTATATGCAAGATCTACAAAATAATTACATTTCCTCAGATCCACCATGCTTAACTCATATGATACGATAATCGTGGGTCTGGGCTCCGCCGGTGCTACAGCTGCATCTACTCTCGCCAAAGCTGGAAAAAGAGTCCTAGCTTTGGAAGCTGAGAACAGGATCGGTGGAAGAGTAAAGACAGTTTCATTTGGTGATGGTGTGGTAGAGGAAGGTGCTGAATGGTTGGTGCTCACTATTTTTGATATATTAATATATAATTAGTAGATGTCAATATTGAGCGTGAGGCAGATGCGTAAGGTAAGAATTGAATAAATTTTGAGAAAAATCCAAACCAGATTTCCAATGTTTCTTTCTATGCGTATGTATTACAAATAAATAAATAATAATAATAATAATAATACTTTATTGCACATGAAAAGAAAATATATACATATAAAATTTACACAGAAAAAAAAAAAGAAAGAAAAGAAAAAGAAGGATACATAGGAATCCTCCTATGTATCCTTCTTTTAAAATCCTACGGAAGTGGAGCCGGGTCCTTGAAGGTTTATTGATCTTTAGAAGATAAATTAGATTTTTATCCGGCTAACCTTTTATTCCGTCGGGTGGTGAATTTGAATGCGTTTTATTTAAGAAATCTTGACTTGAATGTGTAACGTTTTACGTTGTACATTAGAACCTATCCACTTACCTTAAAAATAAATTTCATCTAATCTTCCAGGATTCACGGCACAGTAAATAGTAGAGTATATGAGATGACAATTAAAAATAATATATCAGTAGTTCCCCAAGATTTATCATTTAACGTATACAAATCAGATGGGACGTTAGGCAACGATACACTATTGAATGAGCTCTTCGAATATTGTCTTTCAGTTGTTGAAAGTCCACCAGAAAAACCTGAGGCCTTAGGAAAATTTATTACTAGAAGGTAAGTATTTAATATTCTGGGGGATAAGCGATTATATGCAGTTATCTTTCGGAATTACTTAAATGTGTTCATTATCGATCACTGTTTTAATATTTTATATCTGTATTTTGTACACTGCATATTGGACCAATACCCAATACCTACTCCCAATAAATTTATTTTATTCATATGAAAGTTTAATGTTATTATAAAATCAAACATTCCAATCAATTAAGATCAAATATTTGCACATCGTGAATTGTTATCTACTAATCTAAAATAGAAAAGTCTACAATTAAAGATTTTTACTTCCAACATTTTGTACTTTCAGACATTGAGAAATAAGAATTAAATTACTTGACGAACAGGCTTAAAATCTCCACCGTGCTCCCGCTGTCATTGTTATTCTTTAAGTGCCACATCATACAATCACGTTACGGCACGGCAGCGCACACATACTTATACATTAGTCCACGTACACAACATACAAAGCTTACATATATATTAAATTCTATAACATGTTTACTAGGACACTAAATAAGTATATTAAGTGTGGTCCAAAATATTGTTCTATATGTCTTGGTGCACTACCTCAACGGTAGTGGGGGGGAGGGGGGAACATTATAGCGCTAGCAATACAAAAGCAGCGTTGATATCGACCACTCAACACAAAAAATTGGCGGAAAGTGGGAATGGAATGTTTTAACACCAAGTTCTATCTGCTTACCATGTGCTATGTGCGGGTTACAGCGTAAAACTAAAAAATACATCATATTCATAAAAGGCAATAAGCGCCAAACTAAAGGCGGCTAAGCGATTTGTGTGTAATAAAAAAATAAAGTGTAATTTTAGTTTGATGGGCTATCTGAAAGAAAATCATCCCCAAATGCTAAAAGACGAGGACTTCCTGAACGAATTTCTAGAATTGATGAATCTGGTTATAAATAATTACGAGGCTTCTAACGACTGGAATGACGTCAGTGCTCAAACTAATTATAAGGAACTTGACGGTGACCAGCACATGAGCTGGCATAGATATGGATATAAGACATTCTTTGAACTTTTATTGGTAAGTTTTTTAACCTTTAACTGAAGAGTATAGAAAAGTCTTAAACATGTTTTTCTATATAATAAATATTATCATTAAGTGTGGATAGTACAGTAACAGTATGGTCGACAAGTGGTGGTCGCAATTAAATTACCCATAGCTCCGCAAATTAGATTTTTTTTTTTCGATCGCGAGCGCAAAACATCAGAAAGCCTAACATTAAAACGGCCACGACTCGTCGAGTGTACTGTATATTCACATTACTTCGAATATTGGAATATACACAAATATGTTTTTATACTACTTTATTTCTATTTTTACGTTAAATTTTATTATTTGGAAAAATATTTGAAAAATAAAAGGTTCTTGTAGTTCTATGTGTGAATTAATTTCATTTCCACCCTCATCTATACTAATATAATAAAGCGGAAGAGTTTGTTTGTTTGTTTGTTTGTTTGTTTGTTTGTTTGTTTGTTTGAACGCTAAGATCTCTGGATCTACTGGATCGATTTACTTTGTTTTTATTTTGTATGAAAGCTACATTCTTCAGAAGTGCTATATGCTATATAACATTACATTACACATATGTACTAATAAATTAAAATACTTTCTAATTTGACATGCAATTTATTCTGCCATGTTAATAACAACCGTCGTCGCTACGCGACCGCGTCCGTTACCGCGTCATTTCGATATTCATCCTTATGAAAATAAATATAATAGTCACTTTTAGCATTTCATCTAGATTGAAATTATATTTCTATAGAAATTATATTCTTATATTTCAAGCAGGCGTAGCCGCGTCCGGGTCCGCTAGTATTTAATAAATAGATTTTTGCGTTTAAATTGATTATCGTTCCGGCCAATTAAACTCTAGATTATAAAATCTTGAATATTTGCGATTTTTACACTTTACACTTATTAAATGAAATTTAATCGCGTACATTTAGTACTATACATTTCCGAACGCCACGCATTAGTGCGGTCCTCACACGTGGTACCAGACTGAGGTGGCATCGTCTGAAACTACCGTCAACGATTTTTTAATCGCTTTTAAGAAATCGTCAATGAAGGCAGTCCTTGGATTCTTACAGGAAGTCTTTGTTGACATTGGTATTTTTTAACTTACTCAATTTCAGTTCAACTTAGAACTTTTTTCTTTACATGTATTATATTATTATAATTTTAGGAAATATAAAAAAATGTGAACCCGTGAACCTCTTGTTTACCGTCCAAACACTCCGACTGCTATACCATAAGTTCTCATCAACGCTGGCTACGTGGATATTTATTCTAATCTGCACTGCATTATGTATGTTGATAGCATGTCTACAGGTTTAATTATTATGTTGTACATTTTTTTTATATCAGTCCTTAAGTGACAGTACTAGATTTAAATGTGCGGAACGTGGGGAACGGAGTGTCTTACCACTGGGCTCCCTCTGTCTATCCTGCTGTGTGCGGAATACAACGTAAAGCTGATTTCATTTTACTTTAATTTTAGTAGATTTAAATTTAGTTACTATATTGTTAGAAATCAGAAGCGGTTAGCGTTTTGAAAATAAAACGATAAAAATACATACCGTCTATATGTGTTTAACGTACTCGGTTAGAGGTTCCACGTAATTACAATAAGTGACATGTATCGCTCAATAACAACACTACACACTACACACTGGATACCTTCCGATCAGGGCTTCCGCCTGCAGGCAACTGTTCCCGTTTGACACTATTCCATTACTTTTTTTGTTTTTTTTCATCTAAATCTACCCACTTTTACATGAGTACGCTATCAATATATATTTTTTTAATTCTACCACAGAACACGTACAACAACGGCCCAGGCTACCCAACATTAGATATAAAATTAAATAAGGAGGTAGCACACATAAAATGGCCACACAACTCTACCGCAAGTGTAGAAGTGCTATGTAAGGATGGCGAGTTGTATAAGGCGGACAATGTTATTGTTACAGTGTCTCTTGGCGTTTTGAAGGAACGGTAAGTTTTTAACGGTACGCGTCGCTTGTTGGTTCGATCCTTGTTCGGAGAAAATTTAATTGAAATTAAAAATATTCTTTGTGTAAATAGACTTTTACAAACACTTTGGAATCGAATTAACTTATCAATATATTAAAGATAAAGATAAAGATTAAAGATAATTATCGAATGAACACTTCGCTTCGGAAAGCAGTTCTGCTGAGAAGACCCGACGCGAAACTCAACAGTTGCTCTTTTCAAAAGCGAGATTACAATTTTATTGCTTAATACAGTGGTATTTAATACAGTTAATTAAGTCTATTGATCTTAATTAAAAACCTTTTAATCCTTTAAATATTCTTCAAATCTTATTGTTGTATTTTCTTGTAAATTTAGTTTAATGAAATATTTTGTTGATGCACACACACTTACTTGAGCATATAATGATGTGAGTTCGATTCCCACTGGGGCAAATGAATTGTTTTATTTCCCGACTAGGAAATAAAGAGCGGGGTTGAGCTCCGTTATTCAATTGCAAAAAAGGCGGTACGTGAAGAACGGCGTATCTTATTACAGGCACTTCTAGTTTTCTAATATCTTATTATAATGAAATAGTTACTAACTATTCCAAATTGACCAAAATGTCGAGAAGAGAGTGACATATCATGCAACTTGTTTTCTAAAATAAGAAAAAAACAATGTTAAATAACTTAAATAAAACCCAAAAATTAAACCTTAATTTCAGACACACAAAACTGTTCCTGCCGTCTCTACCGCAGGAAAAAGTTAAAATTATAGAAAACATGTCCATCGGCGTAATGGATAAAGTTATATTAAGTTTCGACGAGCAATGGTTGCCGAGCGGCAGATTCTTTACTTTCCTATGGAATGGGGAGGATAGGAGGAAAGTAGCGGAGGAAGATTATTGGACGACAAAAATTTTTGGATGCAGCACTCCCATGGGTGCCAAAAAAGCTTTGACATTTTGGACTAGCGGGGAAGTTGGGAAAACGGCAAGTTTATCCCATTTTAACATTATGGATGAGAACAATGGCACAGTGTATGAATGCGTCGAAATAGATTGCTTGTTTTCACAAATTAAGCATGTTTTTTATTATTTTATAGTAATTTTAGATATAGAAGTAAGCAAAGAATAGATGCATATCATATATTTGTTTCAAGTGTAAACAGCGACGTAACTCTTTCCGAGGTTAAACACCCATTCGGTTAATTGATGATGATATAATTAAATATATTTTAATTTTTTTTTATCTGGTTAGTTAAACCATGGCTTTACGTAAATGATAAATGGAGAACGGAGAGTATGTAAACACTACACTATTCTTGACTGAGGTAAGACGCACGCACAGCAATAACCGCTGTGCGTAGAAACGTGGAATTTAGACAGATGTTTAGTTTTATAATCGGAACACCCACTAAGAAGGAATTTTAATTTTTTTTAACCTTAATGAGCTTGTACGAGAATATCTTTAAATCGCCCCCGATTTTCAAATCTTTAATTGAACACTTGTTTCATGGTTTATAAGGCTTTCACTCCTAAGGGTGCAGGCGAAATTGCGCGCGTCCGCTAGTACAATAAAAAAAAACACACGAATACAAAAAATCCAATAACAAAGGTGATATCTCACACACATAGTCCCCAAATAGTAAATTAAAATATTAAATATTTCATTCGCTTGTATGAGTGGAAATCAAACCCAGTCGCACGCCTGTGCGACTGTCACTGCGCCACGACGGCCAAACAAATTTCTACTAATCTCTATTTTTTTGTTCTAAAAGATTTTTTTTTACTGTATTTTAGGTTGAAATCTTACCAGAAGATGTAGTAAAAAGGAAAGTAATGGACCTTCTTAGAAGGTTTTTAGGTAAAGACATGACGATACCAGAACCAACTGGCATGATACGGTAACCGTTTATTTTAAGATTACTTTTTAAAATACTTTTATAGAATATGTATAAAAATTCGAACGAAGCGGGATTTGAGCTACGCCGAAATTTTTACACGCTTTTTACAACGTATTAATTTATGTTGTAATGTTATAATTGTAATGTAATCATTTAAATTTAACATTGTACATCAGAATGTTGTTACGTTGTATTATTTTACACTTAAACTTTTCTACGTTCATATAGAAGGCAAGGCAAGGTAGAGTGCGGCGTTAAGTTTAGCCACTTAAAGCACAATGTCTCAAAAGATGAGCGTGGAGATTAAAGTGAACACTAGATTCTCTTTGCTTCCTTGCTCGTTGCGGGATACAGTGTGTATCCTACACAAAGCAAGTTAGGCAGAGGGCATCTGGGAACCTAGTGTTAAGATACTTCGTTTCCCATGAAGTTCCCCCTTTGCTTTTAACCTATAATTTCTACCTACCTAATATCTGTAAAAATTCTTTCTTTCAGTTCAAAATGGTATTCCAACCCATTTACCCGCGGTAGTTATACATACGATAATTTATTGGTGCATGAGTATCCAAACGCTAGGGCCGTACTAAGAGAACCCCTGGTCGATGAGTCGGGGAATCCCCGTGTTCTTTTCGCGGGGGAGGCCACGGATTCAGTACATTTTTCTACCGTACATGGAGCTAGTGACTCTGGTTATAGGGAGGCTATGAGATTATTGCCTTCTAGCAAGATTTAATTAAAAAAACTGTATAGTGTCGATTATCCGAAAGTTATCGCTTATCCCGACTACTAGTAGGTATTGCTTATTACAACTTTTATATATACATATACACTGTTTTATTGCATTTGTTATGACTTGTTACTTATGTAATTCTACAAATTAGATTTTGACGCATAAAGTAAAGTTTCGATTAAAAATTCCGCAACTCAGTTAAAAGACAAGCGCGGTCTTGAGATTTACCGCTCAACATGCAATGTCTTGAATATTTAGCGGTGGGCGGGGAACAGACCGTCTTAACACTAGGTCCCCTTTGCCTACCCTCCTTTATCTGGGATAGAACGTGAACTTAAAAAAAACCGAAGTAATTCATTACATAGTAGTACAAGTAACCGAAATTTACTTTTTTTACGCACTATTTGTATGTAGTTAATATGTTCATTTCCCATTTTAAGATATATTTTTTAATTAAAATTTTAATATTCTGGTTGCATTATCCGAAAAAATCTGTTATCCGGATACCCATGAGCCTATGATCTACTATTAGTTCGGATAATCGACGCTCTACTGTACTAAGATTTTATTGAACATAATTTTGTGCTGTGTCGAATTTTTTATATTACCTAGGCTTTTTGTAATCGTCATCTTTGCCTCATAACTATAATTCTGTTTATCTGTTTTTTAATGTATTTTTATTAGGTTATTTTGTTATTATTATATTTATTATAAAAATACTCGCATTAACTAAGACTTCTTGAAAATAATATATTGTGTTTTAATTAGGATTTTTATACATGTGACCTATGCCATATAAAAAAGTATCAATTAAAATTTAATACTAAGTGAATAAAAATGTATTATACTAAATATATTCTAATACAAATCTTTTCACTTTTGAAAAACTAGTCATCGCCCGACACTCATTTCTTTTCATTCCTGTTGGAATTTCGAGCTCCTCTCTCTTAGTGCTACCCTATACTCCCTAACCTACCTACATACCAAATTTCAACTTTCTAAGTGCAGTAGTTTCGTCTGTGTGAATCTTATGTATCGATTTGTATACCTAAGCCTACCTTAGGGAGTGTAGGGGAGCACTAAGAGGAGATTTCTCCAAATTTCTACGGAAACGCAATTTGACGACATTTTTCATTTTATCTAGTGTTCAAGACCAAATACTAGTTCTTAAAATAATAGTTTTCTTTTCTTAATTTAAATAATTAAGTTTATTATACATTATAATTAACAAATTTTAAGTAGCAACATTTTATTGTAAGTTGTTAATAATCTGTCACTGTTGACGTTTATGTTTGTCATTCTCTTGTGAATCTGTTATTAAACGGCTGCGCAGCCCTTTGTTCACCCTTGCGAGTGAATTATTTTTCCATCCTTCTGAATCCTATTTATCCATGGTCCTTCGAGCCGGATCTATGTAGTTATACAAAGTTGAGGGCGACGACTAGTAACTATATAAAAATGCTGTACTTTTGTATTTAAATGTTAATAATTTTTTTAACTCCGCGTTACATCATTCGCTTAGCAGCATTAAGCGGAACCGAGTAGACTTAAAACACTCCGTTCACTATTAAATCATTTCTGTTCCTCACTGTCCACCGAATTCTTGAGACATTGCATGTGTGAGTAGAGTACAGAACTCAACGGCGCTTTGCCTTGTTACCAGAGTGAGAAAATAAAAATCAATACATATATTATAAATTCGAGAGTAACTCTGTCTTTTTTGCAATCAGGGTCAAACCGCTAATTTAATTGTGATACAATACTCATATAGAGATATTTGAGGGTTTCGGGATGAACATAGGTTACTTTTTTTTCATATTTGTAATATTGTTGATATATACCAATATATTAAAATACTTATTAATTTGACATGCAATTTATTCCGCCATGTTAATAACAACAGTCGCTACGCCACTGTAGGTATACATTCGAGGACATAAAATATTTATTGAAGTTTATATTTCTCTTTCTTTGTTCTGGTGTCAAAGCGTGGCGTTGAGTTCCGACAATCAGCACGCAATGCCTCCAGAATCTAGCGGAAGGTGGGGGCAGGAGTGTCTCTTGACGTAAAGCTTGGAGCAGTGCCGTGGACTTGTGACTACAACTGTACAGTACTGACACTCGCCTTTCACTGCTCCAGCCCAGTATAATTGCAAATAGGTCTTAACCACATTTGTAATTGAAGTAGTCGAGGTTGGCCAGCGGTGGAGCACGAGTAGTGCTCCGAGCCGACTTAGCTTGCAACGTCCGTGCGGTTGGTTTTATCGGTGCAACGTCAGAGTGACAGGCAACGCCATCTGGTTTTGACAACTGGCAACTTAAATAATCTACTTCCCTGATATATATTTTATTATTATAGTAAGATTTTAAACAGATTTTATAATAAATAATATACAAATTATAAGATAACTAATATTGTAGTGATATTATTTATGAATGTATATATTTATATTTAAAATATAATGATTTTTTATACAATTTTTAATAAATTATATGTTTTTATTTTCATATTTCGATTGACTCTAACATATGATCTCACATCCACACATATAATTTCCTATCCAAACATGTGACCTCACATCCTTTCCTCCATTTTTTTTTTAAATCTTACTAGTAGGCCTAATATAGTAGACTAATAAGGCCTTAGATTGTAACACTCGTAAATATTTTATTACCCGACTGCAAAGGAAGGCAAGTGTTCTTAGACAGATGACAGATAAAAACAACAAAAGTAACAACGTAAAAACGAAAATTCAATGAAAATAACGAAAATAAAATAAAATGGTAAATATAATCTGACGGATGACATTATTTTTATACTTTAAAATATGCAGTGGCGTAGCTAGGGGGGGTGCAAGCGGTGCGGTCGCACCGGGCATCAAAAGGAAAGGGGCATCAAAGTCGACGATAATATTTTTTTAAAGGTAGCCAATGTCACATTTTAGTGTCTGACACTTGATCTACGTGAGAGTAGAAGACACTTTGGTTTTATTTCGAGAAATCAATCAATCAATCACTTTGGTTTTTTTTTTGTTTTTTTTTTAGACCTTAGACCATTTTAAAGGGCATCAAGTCCCCTAAGCCGCACCGGGCAGCAAATACCCTAGCTATGCAACTGAAAATATGTATCTAGTTTGAGAAGAAGTTGACTTTTGGGTGTTTTTACATTTCAAGCATTTAAAAATTATTAAATTTAAATGAAAAAAATATTTATTTTTTTCATTTATTGTATTCGTTTCTTTTTACGTAAAATTACATTACATCCTAACTGTAGGGTTTCGTCGCTCAATAGTTATTCATAGTTTTATGAAACATTAAAAAAAATAAGATTGAAACAAAAAAAATTAAAAGTAAAATTTTAACAACAACTTTCAGCGGCTGTGCTGAAAAAAAATTACTTGTGTTTTTTTCTACAACTAATTTCGAACACTGCTGGTATTCTTACAGAATATTTTCTGAAAATTTCATGAGGCTAGCTCAATAGCACGATAACACGTTAAAAAATGTATAAGTATATTCTAAAAGGGATAATATGTTAGAGATATACAATTTGCTTGCATTCAATTTTAAGCCTTATCGTTTTGGTTTTACGTGTCAGTTCCGCTTTGCTAACTCTTTTGGCATTTCTTTAAATTTCCTTCTTTCCTTCTGTAATCGTCAAATTATTCTCTCTTTGTGTATCTTTTGTGTTAAATAATACGTATCTCACAAAACCGCAATAACCGTATTATCTGGGGTACAACACTAACATCGCTATATATACGAGGTGTGTTCAAAAAGTAAGGTGACTTTGTATTTTTAAGAAAAAATATTTATTTATTTATCAATATTTATGTTGTCCCCTTCAAAGTAATCCCCCTCAGATACAATACACTTATGCCAACGGTTTTTCCAATCGTCAAAGCACTTCTCATAAGCACTTTTCGGTATAGCCTTGAGCTCTTCCAGCGATGCAGTCTTTATCTCTTCAATCGTTGCAAATCTCCGTCCTTTCATAGGTTTCGATATCATAACCATATACCCATGATTCGTCACCAGTTATGACCCTTTTGAGTAAATCTGGGTCGTCGTTGACGTCTTTCAACAGTTCTTGAGCGATGCTCATGCGACGGTTCTTTTGGTCAAAATTTAGCAATTTCGGAACAAACTTCGCTGATACACGTCTCATGCCCAAAACGTTAGAAAAAATTTCATGGTACGAGCCAAGCGATATACCAACATCCTCAGCAACTTCTCTGATAGTGATTCGACGATTTTCCAGAACAATTTTCTTCACTGCTTGAACGTTTTCATCAGTTGTTGACGTGCTTGGGCGTCCAGAGCGAGGCTCGTCATTGGCATCTTCCCGGCCATCTTGGAAGTTTGTACCACTTGTAAACATTTTTTTTACTCAGAACAGTTTCACCGTATGCCACTGTCAACATTTTAAGTGTTTCGGAGCACTTTATTTTATTTTTTACACAAAATTTTATGCAAATCCTTTGATCCATATTTTTCGATAGCAAGAAATCGCCGAGCACGCAAAACACTTATAACCTTTACGCCTCTCCCAACCAAACAAAAAATGCTATACACTTGAAACTTGGTACAGATGTTCGAGAAGAGTGTACCAACATAACAAAATAAAAAAATCGATAATCGAAAGTACGTTGCCCGCCAAATTTGAAAAGTCACCTTACTTTTTGAACAAACCTCGTATGTATTTCACGATTGTTGTATTTTTTTTTTTTCAAAATCTTTAAGATATGAGTGTAAAATTAAAATAAGTTTATAATAAATCTCGTTAATTTAATTTAAAACTACAACCGGATATGTACAAATTTTTAAGAAGTGAAGTCACTTATTTAGCTCACGTTATCAGCGATAATGGCGTTTCTCCAAATCCTGATAAGGTAAATGCGGTATCTTAATTCCTTCTATCTAAAGAAGAACATCTATTTTAACAGCTCCTCTGAACAGTAAATCGCATTTGACAATCTATAACAAAAATTAATTACCGCTTCAATATCCGATTTTTTCACAGGATTTCGTAGTAGCTAAAGATCCAATTAACGACGTAGATGGGCATGCGGTTTTATCACAAGGTCTACAGGTAAAAATAAGCCAATAGTAAATGTGTCACGCACTTTAACCCTAACATACGATCACGTGGCTTGAGATCGTAACTAATCAATGTTGCTGTTGACATGACCGCGCGCCGCCGTGTGCCGCGCTAGTTCCCGAGGCGGACGGAGGATGGAGGATGAGGCATCTATTGATTTACTAATTAACGAAATTGTACCTTAATGTTACTATCAGTTTTTCTATTAGTGAAATGCAATATCTTACAACACTATTCAACGCAAGCATAAAAAAGTCAAAGGATGCAATCGACATCCTAAAGTACTTGAAAAACCGACTTTCGTGTAGTCTTCGTGTGGAATATAAAGTCACAGGCAAATAGCCTCCTCCATGTTCATTCTCGATGAATGTATATACTAGAATGCCGCGCGGCCATGTCAACGGAGGGTAAATCGACCCGAAGAAAAATATTCTACAATATACATTATTTGAAATTTCAAATTGATATAAAATAATAAACCCTCTTAATGCAACATGAATATGCATAATAATATATAAAGCTATAAGCTTCATATATTATTATTATGCATAAGCTTTATAAATTATAATTTGCTGTTCGTTATAAAGCTATAAGCATTATAATAAACAGCAAATTATCTCTAAATATTTATGTAATGCTGATATTGATATTTATGCTGTGCGTAGAAATGTAAAATTTGGACAGATGTTTACTTTCGTAATCTTAACATCCACTAAGAAGGGATTTTGAAAAATTTTAACCCTAAGGGGGTGAAATAGGGGTTGAAAGTTTGTATAGATTTTTTTTTAAATCGCCACTGATTTTTATAAAATTTGACACAGACTCTTAAAAGTATTTAATTGAACACATATTTCATGGTTTATTTTAATTCATCCCCTAGGGATTGAAAGTTCGTATGGAAAAATCTCTAAATCGCCACTGATTTTTATAAGATTTGAAATTGAGACTCTTAAAAATATTTCATTGAATACGTGTTTCATGGTTTATTAGAATTTACCCCTAAAGGTGCAAATAAGCAGGCGAAGCTGTGCGCGTTCGCTAGTTTACAAATAAATGCGTCATTAATTATTAGCTATAATTGAATCGAGAATGACACATTGCTTATAGGTCCCAAAATAAAAGTTATGCAATAGAAAATAGAATAACTGTATCCAGAGTTGCTAGTGCCGTGTCAATTGTCAAAAAGTAAAATTGTAAAATACCCTAATTACTAAACTGCTACTAATTTCATCACTGATAAGTACGTGATATAACATTTAAAGTAAAATAAATATTACAGAACTATTTGTCATACAAATACCATTGACTTTAATCGATTGTTCCATTACCGGTACTAGTATTTTAAAAATACTTGTATCTACTAAATATTTGTACATGCACTTTATTAATTAAGTTTAAATGTTTTATTCTAAAATTTTAATGAATTCCAAATAATTAATATGTATTACGAAATCTTCCTTAGATGTAAATTTTGATATAACAAGTGATTATTGGTGTAAAAGGGATATAACGACAGCATATCATATCTTTATCCAATATCTCTTAGTAAAATTAATCTTGATAAGTAAAAATATATTAATTGTGAAATTGATAAATTACAAAAAAAAAAATAATTTGAAAATAAAATCTCATTTTATATTAAATATGGTCTTTATTATTCAACCTTTATTTATATATTAATTATAATTTTATTTTTATAATATTATAAGATTTATAATTATTTTAAAAATAAATGTTCTAATTGCAACATACTATTAGTTCTGCGCACAGTATCTCAATCTTGAATCAATTCTTTAATAAAGAAGCAAACAAAAGTAAATCCAATTCAATTGAAATGACTGAGATATCTTCATCGTCTAGTGATGATTCAAATTCTCTCTCTTTAATCTCTCCCTGTTGATAAATGTAAACAAATTTATTAAGTAAAATCTCGATCCAACGCAAATAGAAGTGTTATTTTTTAAACCGACATCTGTAAAAGGAGGCAATTCGGCTGTTTTTTTGTTTTTATGTTTGTAACCTCAGAACTTTTGACTGTGTAAATCAATTTTGATGATTCTTTCTATTTTATTTGAAAGCTAGTGCTCCCCGTGTAGGCCCATTTTAATTTGGTCCATTTCTGACAACGGCATCCATGAGAAAAACACACAAGTCTTAAATTTGCATTAAGTATATGTGCTCGACAAATGGACGAATATCCCCCCAATATTTTGCCAATCGATTTCGATTATTCTTTTTTGATGAGAAAGGATACACTTCAAATAATTTGATGAAAATTTGATAAAGTGCTGATCATGGGATCCGGTTGAAATTGAAGAAGTCTGTTTTCTTGTTAACCATTATAATTATTACTTGTTATTCCTAGCATATTTATATAAAAAATAAAATAAATAAACTTCACACTGTATCCCGCACACAGCAGGATAGACAGAGGGAACCTATTATTAAGACTCCACACTTTCTACCGAATTCTAGAAACATTGTGTGCTCCCTTTGCCTACCCTGGACCCTGCAGTGTGCGGGATACAGCGTGAAGCTGATTTAATTTAATTTTTAATTTAATATTGTTTCTTGTTATTTTCCATAGCATATGGAATAGCGGATCAGCAAATGCATTTATTTTTATAAAATATAAAGTAATAAAGTTAAATAAAAACCGATTTTTTATATTGCGTTTAATGAAATATACTTAAGTATATTATTAATCTCATTTATTCTAAACATTAAGGTTTAGATTATAAGATGTCCAAACAGAAAGGTTGCAGGTTATTTTTTGACTGGCATAGGAATAATGAAATCATGCAAAATACATATTTATACTACTAGTAAATAAACTTAAATAATGTACATTGTTCTCGGACCTGGATTAGCAACACTTTCCTCAACATCACAATGTTGAAAATCAACGTCAATGCCGGCGTTAGTTGCAGTGCGTTTGAAGAAATGAAATCTACTAGATCCAATGTTCTCTTTATTGCCGTAAGATGGGAAAGGGGACTGTCCGTGTCTACCCCACAAATTTTACTAACGAATAAATTGCCCTGAAAAATAAAAAAAAATTACACGAACATATCTGTGCAAAGCAAACCAGGCCCCACCCAGAAAATATCTCTAGATACGTCTATGTAACTTTCGTGTTACCGCCCTTTTTCCAGCCTTACGTTACTAATGGATGGCCCCTTATCTCAAGCGTTCCATACTATATAAATGATCGCGTTTATCTTATTTATATATTCCAATACAGACTTGAATCAACATCAAATTTCTTATAGGACCAAATATTTTAAGGTATGTGGCCATTTTATTTATATACAAGATGTTTTTAATATTAAAGTACCTAATTGGATGTTATTCCCGACTGCTAAGGAAGGGTTATTTGTTAGTTTATATATAAAGTTTTAATGGTGACTCAAAATATCATCTAGAATCTAGACACTTGCTATAAGGATAGAGAAGGTAGATGAGAGTGGACGAGGCGAAAGTTGAGTAATTTGTTTTTGACCAGTGACACTGCCTACAAAACATGTTTATTAACAATTTATACGCACTAACTGAGAAGCCAGTCGTATGCAGCTGTCAGGTGAACGTGTCAGGTCGTGGGTTCAATTGCCATTCGAGGAAATTAAGTAAACATTTGATAATTTCATTTTCTCGCTCTGGTAATCTGGTCGCGTTCGGCAACTCAGCTCTGATTCCGGATTACACCGTTTATCACATGTACCAAATTGTCGTGCCCATACACTTTAGTGAGCATAGTGGCTGACGCTGCTGTAGCATGACGGGCGTGGTTGCGACCAACGCACACTTCTCGCATTGTGTAAGTACTTTCTATATCTTTATCAAAGTTCTAAAGGTCCTCAAGGTTGTTTAAAATTTTGGCAAACTAAATCATATTAGCAAGCTTTAATTTTACATATATTAATTCAAGTCCTCTTATGAGCACCCAAACCAATCCGCTGGCTCAATCATCCTCCCAAGGATACGCATACTGTTTTAACTGCATATTAGACTAATAGTCCTCAAAATTTCAGCTTTGCTAAAATGACGTAGGTCTGGGAGCTCTGGGATCTTGGGCTATTTCTTAAAACAATATCTCTCTAAAATTGCTATTTATATCCTTATGCGTAATAAGATATTTACGTACATCATTTAATTAACAAGGTTTATTATCTAGTGGAAATCGTGATAAAGCATCGGCACAATTATTGCTCGGTGTGACTGATATTGTATGTAATACTGATAACCAGATGATAAAATAGCAATTTGATTGCATTTGATTGCACAACATAGAGTCATCCGAATGGGGACCGGGTCGTTGGGGGCCGAGTGATCTGTGAAAGGCACTTTGGCTGTGCGTTCTCTACCGCATTTATCTGGATACCTGTAATTGTCTGGTCTGTCTGGAGTTACACGTGGGCGCCGGTGGTCACTTACCATTAGATGACCCGTACTTTTGTTTGCCTTGTCTTTTCCATAAAAAAACCGCCGAGGCTTCCGTACCAATTTCAGGTTGATAAGGCAACGGACTGGGCATTGTAAATTAATTTACGGCAATTAATTTGGTGATAAGCTTGATTTTTTCGGTGCTTCTAGTGAACATAGATATGAATATTTTTATTACTCCTCTTCGATCACTTGTTGTCCGTCTGCCGTCTGTCAAGACCCAATTATCTGCAGATCGCATGGAAATATCGTCGTGATTTATAAGATAACGTAAATCGTCGATACACTCGTATACAATCATCGTTCAGGTGTCCAAAATGGATCAACTGCGACTACTATCTGTAAAAGTTTTATTATTGAATCTACGTTTTGGGGGAATATTATTTAGCAAGTGTTATTAAAAATGTTAATGTCCTAAATATATATTTTGTCAAAATACAGTAAGTTAGTTATCCCTATACGGTAACATTAATATAATTGAGTTCAAAAGTATTATTTTAAAATAATTGATAGATAGAAGAAACTCATACCTGATGAATAAACTCGTCATTTAAATGACTTTTTTTTTAATTAACCGATTTTGATGAAACAAACTGTAAATGCTTTGCTGAGTTTTAAGTAAATCAGTTCAGTACTTTCGGAGATAAGCGTGATCATACATACAGACAAACAAAAAAACTGCTTTCCGTTATTCTTTTTAACTATCTGTATTTAGCACTGAGTTTAATCAACATCTCTGTAAATGTACATATACTAACTAACACCACAAATAGTAAATCACAATTTAACACAGTACAGTATACAACAAAGTCAACTACAATCATATTTATGAAACAGAACACGATTAATACAAATTTCGAAAGAAATACTAAAGTACCTATAGACAACGCATCGAAGGACAAGCATCGATTGTTAGAATAAAATATGCCATCGACAAGGGGTAGTTGAAACTCGTTAGTGGTAGTCGGTTCAATCGACGGCAGCGAACGAATTTTATTATACAGTTATTTTACAAAGAATATTATAAATCCTTACCCAAATCAATAACGTTACATTTAAGGCTGTTTCTGAACGAGTAAATTAGATTATTCATTGACATGAACACATTAGACTATCAGTCAATTCTGGTTATTAAATGAATAATCATGTAGTTTAAGCGGGCGAAGCCGGGCCGCTAGTTAATAATATGCTATTGTTTTCTTAGTAATAAATAAGTTTAATAACTCTTAAAACCCAAGATTATTGGGAGGAACGGGGAAAACTTCATCCTCTCTTTTCTCTTTCACGCTCTCCTTAGAGGTAATGATTATGTTATATACATTCTATGATGAGAGGAACGTTGGGTTCCGCCACCCATAACGTCTGCAAATTGTCTTGACACCAATTTTTTTCTGTTTACTCTATAGGTACGTATACAGGATGGAATTGTCAGCACCACTTTAAATGAAACCACAGTTTTAACTACTCTATAAAAGCCTAATATAATTCAGAAAAAAATTATTCCCAAAAATGAAAAAGTTATTCTTTCAAACTAAATAAATAATAAAATTATCGTTTTAAAATAAAACGCCATTTATAAAATATAACATAAACACGCACACCTGTCAAAGCGGCAACGTCGCACACGTATGTGTGCGTCCCACGAAATACAGGTATGGAGAAAAATCGTGAAATGAAAAAAAAAATCCCATGTCCAAACTGTTGAGGTACCTTGATTAATGTCTTCAAGTCTGGGTTAGAAATATTTTACCCTATATGCAGTTTCAGTAAAAGGAGCGCTGCCTCTTCCATCCTGTATATACAAGATCTACAAAATAATTACTTTTTCTCAGATCTACCATGCTTAACTTATATGATACTATAATCGTGGGCCTGGGCTCCGCTGGAGCAACAGCTGCGTCTACTCTTGCCAAAGCCGGAAAAAGAGTCCTCGCTCTGGAAGCTCAGGAAAGGATCGGTGGAAGAGTCAAGACTATTACATTTGGTGATGGTATGGTAGAGGAAGGTGCTGAATGGTTAGTTGCTATAATTTTTAAATATAAATATATATTTAAAAAATTAACGTCATAACGCAGGGGCACAAGGGTGCGACTGTAACGCGTTGGTTGTGGGTTCGGTCCCCACTCGAGGAAACGAAATAATTACTTAAACTTATATTCTCGTTTCTTCGCTCTGGTATTCGAAGCGCGGTGTTGAGCTCCGCCACTCAACACGCAATACCTCCAGAATTCAACAGAAAGTGTAGAACGGAGTGTGTTAATATTATGTTCCTTCTGCCTACCCTGCTGCGTGCGGGATAAAACGTGAAGCTGAATTGAATTTAATTTTATTTAAATAAATATATAAGTAATAGAAATCATTGTAATAAATGATTATTAGAATGCTTCGATTTAAAATGTTTGGCTCATTATAAACGGTACATATTGAACTGGCACAAAGGCTCACTAAATATTTTTCAACTATAGAGGGGCCAAAAGAAATAAGAGTAAAGACAATGGTGGAAAAAGAGGTTGTCTCTCTCTCTCCCTCTCTGCTTACATAGGAGATTCTAGCTGCTTCCCCTTTCAAAAGGCAACAAATATAATGTATGTATATTTTCAGGATTCACGGCGCCGTTAATAGTAGAGTATACGAAACGGCAATTAAGAATAACATATCAGTAGTTTCTCAACAATTACCATTCCTTGTGTATAAATCTGATGGGACGTTATGTAAGGATACATTGCTGAATGAGCTCATCGATTATTGCGTGTCAGTTGTTTATAGTCCACCAGAAAAACCTGAAGCCTTGGGTAAATTTATTACCAGAAGGTAAGCGTTTTACATTTTGAGTGAGGATGGGTAATTGATTTTTTTTATGAAAAAACACAAGGCAAATGAGTAAGTGATCACCGCCGCCCACGATCCCGTGTAACACCAAGGGAGCTACAGGTGCGTTGCCTGCTGTTAATATGGAGATACGCGCACTTTTTGAAGGTACGTACGAAGGACGTATCGACCTGGGAATATTGCCGCAGGTAAGGCATTCCACAGTTCCGTGGCGCGTGGAAGGAAGTTCCTACGAAACCGCACAGCAGTGGATGGCCACGAATCCAGATGATGCGGATGGTATTTGAGTTTGTGGCGTACTAATTAGCTTAAAAGATGATTCAGATAATTTTAATTAATATTTTATAATAATTATATTTTATAATAATAAATAAGCCTGAGGTGGCGCAGGGGCACAGGCGAGCGATTGTAAATACGATCGATTACTACTCGAGACAATTAAATATATAATATTTTCATTTTCTCGCTCTGACAACTAGCAATGAGAAAGTAGGGAACAGAAGTTTCTGAATGGCGTATACCAATACGGTGGAAACCTTTTCCTTTGCCTAACCTACTATGTGCAAGATACAACGTTCAACTAAAAAAACGATTATTTTAGTTTAATAGGTTATCTAAAAGAAAATCATACCGAAATGCTAAAAGATGAAGACGTCCTGAATGAGTACCTAGAATTGATGAATTTAATTATAAATAATTATGAGGCTTCTAACGACTGGAATGACGTCAGTGCTCAAAGTAATTATGAAGACCTTGAAGGGGATCAGAATATGAGCTGGCATAGATATGGATATAAGACGTTCTTCGAACTTTTATTGGTATTTTTTTTTATTTCTACCCTTATAAAGATTTTTAAAATTCTCATTTTTCTAAAACATTTCTATAATAAATATTATCATTCAGTATAAAACGGTCAACAAGTCGTGGCCTCCCTGATTAGTTAGCCATAGACAACGGCGCTGATCTAATAAAAAAAAACTCTCTTTCTGTTATATTACACTTTTAGTAAATGTACATGAACATGAACCCGCGAACCTGACCTCTAAGTCAACGTGTCTCAGGTTAATGTTGTAATAATGAGCAATTATTACTTTTCTTGATGTTTATATTTTGCCTTCATGCCAGTGCTTAGATGGATGCTGCAGATTCAAATTTAGCTATAAAATATTTTTTATTGTATATTTTTTTAATTCTACCACAGAACACGTACAACAACGGCCCAGGCTACCCAACATTAGATATAAAATTAAATAAGGAGGTAGCACACATAAAATGGCCACACAACTCTACCGCAAGTGTAGAAGTGCTATGTAAGGATGGCGAGTTGTATAAGGCGGACAATGTTATTGTTACAGTGTCTCTTGGTGTTTTGAAGGAACGGTAAGTTTTAAAAGTTACGTAATAATTAAGCCTAAAATTCGAAAGCTGATGTACTCAACGAACCAAACAACTACTACTAGTGCTGAGAGCGGGAGAGAGGAAAGTAAGATGCTAGACGTTTGCGCTATTTGTTCCAGTCTATTTTTTTAACGCGGGACAGCGGTTTCTTCTTTTTTCTCAGTCCACCGTAAATATTGTTAATGAATTCGTAGCACACGCCTGTAAACACGATGGTTGTAGGTTTGATTCCCAATGTGTCCAATGAATTAAGTTGATCTCCTCGCTGCGGTAGATGAAGCGAGGCGTTGAGGTCCGAAATTCAACTGGAAAACAAGGCGGCGTGTGAAGACCGAAGTGTCTTAACATACAGCACATCTAGTTTTCTACAGAGTGTTTTTCTCAGCACCACTTTAAATGAAACCACAGTTTTAACTACTCTATAAAAGCCTAATACAATAGCAGCAAGTATTCAGAATAATATCTACTAATTAAGTACTCCAAATTGACCGAAAAGTCTAGAGGAGAGTGACAAATCATGCAACTTGTTTTCTAAAATAAGAAAAACACAATGTTAAATAACTTAAATAAAACCCAAAAATTAAACCTTAATTTCAGACACACAAAACTGTTCCTGCCGTCTCTACCGCAGGAAAAAGTTAAAATTATAGAAAACATGTCCATCGGCGTAATGGATAAAGTTATATTAAGTTTCGACGAGCAATGGTTGCCGAGCGGCAGATTCTTTACTTTCTTATGGAATGGGGAGGAGAAGAGGAAAGTAGCGGAGGAAGATTATTGGACGACAAGGATTTTAGGATGCAGCACTCCCATGGGTGCCAAAAAAGCTTTGACATTTTGGACTAGCGGAGAAGTTGGGAAAATGGTGTGTTTGTCCTATTTTAATAGTTGTTATTCAGACATTATAGAAGAGAACGGCGGCACAGCGTTCGTGTCGGGTCGTGCAGACAGCAGGATAGGCAGAGGGAACCTAATGTTAAGACACTCCGATCCCCTTTTTCAACTCAACGGCCTGCTATGCCTGGACACCAGAGCGAGAAAAATGGAACTAAATTAACTTAGCAGGGTATCCTTTATCCCTCGTCCACTGTCATGAACTTATTCATACTCTAGTATCTTTGATACTGTGTCAAAGATCAACCGAGGTCTCCCTCTAAAATGGAAACATTAATTATTCGTTACCTCGAGTGGCATCGAACCCACAACCTATCCGGTTGAGCCATTGGCATCCGGTTAGCCAAACCGCGGTGTTTGGTTATGCCACTCAACATGCAATGTATCTAAAATACGTTATAAGTAGAGAACTATTTTTATTTTACCTAATTCACATAACATTAAAAATACAATTAAAATGGTAGGCAAAGGAATCTTGGGAATCTAGTATTAAGATATTGCCGATCACCACTTTCCGCCAAACTCTCGACGCGGTGCGAGTTGAGTAGCGGAACTCAACAGAGCGCTTTGCCTAGTTACTAGAGCGAGGAAATGAAAGAATAAATATTTCATCTTTCTGAGTGGAAATCGAACCCGCCACCCAGCCACAATCTTGTGCCCCTACGCTACTACGGCCAAACAAACTGAAACGTATCACTGACTTTTTTATTTAAAATGGTTTCTTTACTATATTTTAGGTTGAAACCTTACCTGAAGATGTAGTAAAAAAGAAAATAATGGAACTTCTTAGAAGGTTTTTAGGTAAAGACATGATGATACCAGAACCAACTGGCATGATACGGTAAGCGTTTATATAAAACTAGCGGCCCACTCGCGGTTTCACCCGCGTGAACTATGTTATTATTAATTTCTGTCTTCATGGCTACGTCCTAGTGACGTCTATGTAAAATTTGAGACTCCTAGCATTTGTAGTAACGAAGTTTCATACAAACTTTCGACCCCAAAAACAATCCCTTAGAAGTAGAATATTGCAAATTCCCGCAATTCCTTAGCGAGCACTTACGTTCTTTAAATAACTCCTATGCAAAATTTGATTTCCTAGCACATGTAGTTTCTGAGATTTCGTGATGAGTGAATGACCTTTCGATTTTATATACAGGGTGTCCCAGGAGTCAACAATAAAACGAAACCAGGTCCAAGTCGTGACAGTTATGAGAAAAATATAAAAAAAATCTTTGTTATGTATTTTTCATATTATATTGATTTTAAAAAACATCGGAAAAACCGACACCCTGTGATGGTTTTTCAAGTCCCAGGACTACAAATATTACTCTTTCTTCATTTTTTTTCTGTAGTGTAATCATGAGTAACCCTTCTGTGAATTACAGTTTAAGATTGAAACATACCTGCATCAGTTTTCAATAAAATGTGGTATTTTTGCCAAACATTAAATTCAAAATATTTACTACACCCAACTTTAACCGACTGTACTATAAAAAAAATGTACTACACTGTTTTTGCAAGTAACTTTAAAAGTTGGCGCTAAATGCGCCAACTTTTAAATCTGGATAAATCTGGATTCCGAAATGGTACGACACTTGCTGAATTACTTCTTTGTTGAAGAGAGAAAAATCGAAATACACGATAATCGGGATGACGTTCAACGTTTTGGTATCTTTTCCGATACATTCTAGCTGCAGCATTAGCATTACATAACCACTCTCCATGAATGAAATGCATATTGGCAATGTGTCAAAGACCGAGTATATGGCCTGCGAGAGCTCGGACTCGAGAACTATCCTTATAAGTTCTGGGCCAGCCCCAAAATTGGAAAAGTTCAGGTAACTTGGATCCGTCATGCACGAGTCTGGAGGCATCGATCATAATCTCCTTGGCCGGATAAGAGTTTGGACGGTATCCTGCGATCACAGACCACACCAGTGACCTCCCGCCTTAGCCCAGGCAACGCTTATCCGACTTAGGGGCTGGCCCAGGACTTATAAGGATAGTGTTCGAGTCCGAGCTCTCGCAGGACGTAGACGTCACTAGGACGTAGCCATGGAGACAGAAATTAATAATAACATAGTTCACGCGGGTGAAACCGCGAGCGGGCCGCTAGTTTATAATAAATGTTAGAATACAAAGTTGATGGAATCACCAATCAACATATAATGTCTTATAATAATTCAGACATTAGGTGGGAAAGTGTCTTGACCCTATAATTTTTACCTATCCTAATAATAATTCTTTCTTTACAGATCAAAATGGTATTCCAACCCGTTTACTCGCGGTAGTTACACATACGATAATTTATTGATACATGAGTATCCGAACGCTAGGGCCGTACTAAGAGAACCCCTGGTCGATGAGTCGGGGAATCCTCGGGTTCTTTTCGCGGGGGAGGCCACGGATTCAGTACATTTTTCTACCGTACATGGAGCTAGTGACTCTGGTTATAGGGAGGCTATGAGATTATTGCCTTCTAACAAGGTTTAATTAATAAAAATTGCATAGTTCCGCTTACCGACACAAAATGTTTAAATATTGAGCGTCTTTGACGGAATGTCTCGGTTTGTCTTTACAGTTATTTCCATTACATTTGAAATATAATGTTTTTTTTTAATAAATTATATAAAAAATGTGTGTTTTTTATTTCGACCCATTTTCCATTGTAGTGGAAAATTACAGAATAAATCTATACATCCACACATGTGACCTGACATTCACACGTAAAATAAAAAAGTTAATTTTCTACTGGATCAGGACTTATTGAACTCACGACCACTTGAAACTACTCAAGTAACAATAACGTCCTTATAAGAAAAGTATTTTCACAATGAACAAACAATAATCTACACTAATATAATAAAGCGGAAGAGTTTGTCTGTTTGTTTGTTTGTTTGTTTGAACGCTAAGATCTCTGGATCTACTGGTCCGATTTTCATTGTTTTTGTTTTGTATGAAAGCTGCATTCTTCAGAAGTGCTATAGGCTATATAACATTACATTACATATATATACTAATATATTTTAAAGTACTTTCTAATTTGACATGCAATTTATTCTGCCATGTTAATAACAACCGTCGCGTCGCTACGCATCCGTTACCGCGACATTTTGATATTCATCCTTATGAAAATAAATATAATAGTCACTTTTAGCATTTTATCTAGATTGAAATTATAGTTTACTGTATAACATACTAATAAATAATTAAGGAGATGTCACTGATTCCAAATGACCTAGCCACCTAGCGGGCGGCACAGTATGACCGACGCGAACGGGCAGATGACGTTGACGGTTTTATAAATTTTCATACATTTTCGAACTATTGTAAATGTTTATGTAATTATTTGCTGTTTATAATTAATTTAAGCTACACTTTGGTTCTCTTCTTATTTTATTTGATATTGCCCGCTAAAATTATCCTGCTTAATAGAGAGAAATGTTTAGTTATTTCGTAGAGTCAATATCTATGTACGCACGCACGGAAAACTTTAGGTACTTTTTCTAAACTTTAGGTACTTTTTCTATTAAGAATATCTATCCTTTAGTTACTTTTAATCCTTTTGTTGGTTAATTTCAATAACTCAGATAATTTTTTCTAATAATGTATATCTACTTATTATTCTTTTTGATTATTTAAGCTTATATTTACTTACTAATTCTATTGAAAATTGAAAATAATTTAATGAATATATTTAATAAATATTCTTATAGTTGAAGCAGGCGTAGCCGCGTCCGGGTCCACTAGTGATTTTATAAGAGAAATTATAATGACTTTTCTTTATCTTCCAATTACTGTAAAATAATTAAAACAACGAAGTTGTTTAAAATTCTTTATACATACATAATAACATATGAAAACTTTTATATACACGAATAATGAAATATATGACGAAAAAAATCTTGTTGTGTTGACGCCAAGAACCCACATTTTATTTAAATCCAACTAAATTAATATGTTATTGAAAATAATGATTTTTATAGTGCTCATATACTTTTGTATAGTTAGTACTACATCTTTATTACTAACTTTCCCCAAAATAGAAGGCAACTATCCAAATAATAGTCATTTAAAACTAAAACATATACAAAATATATGTAATAATTCTATTTTGTTATGTAAAAGTAACGATTCAAGTGTGTGTACAATGAAACAGTCTGGAGGAAAAATGGTCTATCGAGATTTTAAAAATTCATGTTTTTTGTTTGTGAATAATATGTGTCGATTTTATGGGAGTGGTGAGTTTGGTTTTCATTTTCACGCTGTATCCCGCATATAGCAAGAAAGGCAGAGTGAACCTAGTGATTGTGTGATCAAACTCCAACGCAGTCTGCCACTGTACCTGACTGGAAAAATGAAACTAATATATTCCCCCGAATGGAGATAAACCCACAACGTAGAGCTGTTCGAATCATTAAGGACCCAGTAAGCTGTGAAAGGCTTGACACTTTGGCTCTGCGTAGAGACGTCTCCTCGCTGTGCGTTCTCTATCGCACATATCATGGTGAGTGTTCTGAAGAACTGTTTGACCTGTTACCTGCCGCCGAATTTTCTAACCGCACAGCACGTCACAAACTTAAATATCATCCACACCATCTGGATGCGTGGCACTCCACTACTGTGCAGTTTCGTAGAAATTTCCTTCCACGCGCCACCGAACTGTGGAATGGTCTACCCGCGGCAGTGTTTCCAGGTCGGTACGATATGGGTACCTTCAAGAAGCGCGTCTATCTCCACCTCAAAGGCCGGCAACGCACCTGTAGCTCCTCTGGTGCTGCAGGGGGTATTGGGCGGCGGTGATCACCACCAGGTGACCCGAACGCTCGTTTGCCTTGTCCTTTTTTTCCATAAAAAAAAAACCATAATCAAATTTACACGACTCTGCCACATGTAGCGATCTCAATTCTTTGTTTTAGCTATAAATAGTATTTGATTTGAATAAATAAAATATAATAAGAGCCATTTTTGTTTCTTTCACAGAATTTTCAATAGTGTCCGACGGTACATGTGCAAATTATTTAAAAACCAGAAGAAACGCTGAAAACATTACTAAAAGTACAGTGATTAAAGATAAAAAAAACTGTAAGTTTATTTATATAAGTATCCATTGAAATCTACGAGTACCTAATTGGGCATATATTTTAATTACTTATTTTAACAATAACTGTTATCAGTTTTTATTTTTTATTTTTAACTGTTATCAGTTATTCTGCGACGGTAATCTGTTCGTACTCATATTATCATCAATAGCGCCTCTTGCGTCGCGTAAAATAAGGCTACGTTCAGATGACAAGCGTTCAATGCGCGCTTTAAGATCATTGGTTTTCTATGTTTCCGTAAAGAGTGGCAAAAATTAAAAAACACCCAAATGGTAAAATGTTATACTTAACATTTTGCTGTCGACTCCAAAATTAAGAAATAATTTAAATAATTGATTGATGATTAATTGAAGCCAGTCGTGGCACAGGGGCCCAAAGTGTGACTGTAACAGCGACTGGTTGTGGATTCGATCCCCACTCGAGGAAATTGATTATTTATTTAAATTTCGTTCGTCGTTCTGGTGTCGAGCGGCGTTAATTCGGACTAATAAGTAGTTTCTAAGATTAAAACGGTCAACTAAAGAACTTCATTTCCGTAACATTAATATATTGATTTAATTACGTCGTCTATTCGTGAGAATGAATTGATTTTATTTCCCCGTTCTGGTAATAAGTCAAAGCGCGGCGTTGAGTTCCGCCATTAAACACGCAACATCTCGAAAATTAGCGGAAGGACAAGGATAGCGTGACTTGACTAGGTTCCTTCTTCCTACCCTACTATTTTCGGGATAAACAATTTCAACTTACCTTGATGAGAACGTAAGGCTTAATGGTCAGAGAGCGTGGACGGTAAACACGAGGCGCAGGTTCAAATTTCGTTACGTTAAATTTTTTATACCGTTTTCTAAGTGTGGAACAGCACTTTAAAATATTATCAAATTAAATCTTCTTTCCAAGCCACGGTCAAACCAAATCTGCGGGAAGACAAGAATTTCAGCCCGTTATATGAAACGGATACGGCATTCGACCTCCACATCTGTCCTCTTTCATGCCCTAATGTCTATAGCCCGGTGTGTGTGGGGGTCAACCGGGGGCATGGTGCTTACTACAAGTTTTTTACGTTTTCAAGTCATTGTGCTGCTGATTTATACTATTGTAAGAATTGGAGAGGTGCGTTTACTTATTTGTGTTGTTTTTTTTTCTTTTTTAGGATTCCGTACCTCAGAATAAAAACGAACTCTTATAGTATAACTTTGTTATATGTCTGTATGTTTTTCGTCTGTCAAGATTTATCGTTTGTGTTACCAACCATCGCATTTAGAATGTATTTTTACGAGGACGATGGACCTTAAATTAGAGACCTAGAGGAGAATAGCCCAGCTTCTCTATACGGAATACAGCGTAAAGCTGAAAAAAAATGTCAAAAATAAAGGATATACTTAGTAAAGTCATCTCTTCCACAATATTATTTTCTAAAAAAGTGTTTTTTATAGAGTTCAGCCCGCCTCCGGATCTAGAAGAGATGGTCAACAGTTCACCTTTAAGTTGGTCGTATTGTGCTGCGAACAGGTAATGCGTCAGTAGTCTCCATAATAATTTTGTTTTCTTTTTGTTTGCTCCACCCTACATCTGTATATAGCAGGATAAGCAGAATGAACCTGCAGTGTTGATGGTGAATAATAAAAATCTAATCACGGTTAGCGCCGAGTAAATTCAAAACCACTTTAAAATTTATTTTTTTAAGAATAAAACAAAATAACTACTAAATACACCGAGGGAAAGGTAATTAATCAGATAATTAAAAAATATCCAGATTATTAGTCCCGACTCCAAAAAAGGCTAATTTTAATAGTAAAATATATACCTAAGTATCGATATTTTCGTTAGTTGTTCTTTACGTATCTTAAAATAATTAAAATATTATTTTCTACTTTTAACTTTTATAGGTACCGTACTTCAAAAAAAAATTGGAATCTTTATGAGATCACTTTGTTTATTTATTGTTTACTTAATATATTCTTTTTGGTTCTTTTTTATTTTTGTCTGTCCGTTTGTCTAGACCGTTTATAGCAAAATTATGAGAAGGTATCAAATTGAAATTAATATCACATATGCAGGTGCACAAATATAGTGTCCTAGGATCTATCGTTATGAAATTTGGAAAGAAGCGAATATTTATAACAAAGTAAAAAATCCGAAAGATGGAAATTTGTAGCATATATATGCATAGCTATAATATCATAAAAGTCAGAATTATGCTATGCACGTAGCTATTCGTTCCCGTTGACATAAAATTATTGGTAAGGAACCCCCAGTGGGCATAACCGACTCGCACTTGAGCGATTTTTTTATTTCATATAAAACTATGAAAAAATATACGTGTTTGTAGTGGGTTGCAATACAATACCATCGATTTCGGACAAACTAAGCCGAACAGCAAGAAAATCCAATAATATCAACAAAATTTTTCTAGGTTCATTCAATTCGCGAGATTCACTGAGATGACTACCTCAATGGGCCATTATGGATGGCTCGCTGGTGACTACACGTAAAGACTATAACTTATACATTCTATATGCAGAAATTGAAAAAATTGCAAATTCAGCAGTAACCTAACCTACCTAAGTGGAAAATAGTGTTAAGATATTCTCTCTTCATATACTGTTCAATTTTTCTAGCATTGCTTGTTGAGTTGCGGAATTCATCGCCGCAACTTTTCATGTTACCAGGGCTAGGAAATGAAAATATTGAATATTCCATTCCCCGATTGGGAATTGAACCCACAAACGTCACGTTTACCTACGTTCAAAAACCTATGCCCGACTGTGCGCTGTCGGTCAGTCACTTACTAAAGAAAGCTTTACATATACAGTGTACATTATACAGTTCAAGAAGAAAGAATATAATATATACGTTTTATACTACATTTAATTTTCAGTCCCACTCACATATTGGAGCCCCACGAAAGGCAACCTGGGTACGGAAGAAAGAAATGAAAGAATTCTTTAGTTACTCTCAATGTATTTTTTTTACATAATTTGTATGAAGTAAGTTTAAAAATACATACTTATATTATATTATTTAATTAAAAAATCTTGTACCTATTTATAAACTTTTACTAAGAACAACTTATACATTATTTTCTGTTTACATATTTAGTATTTACATTCCTTTTACCTACGCGTTGTGTATGACACATGACACATTCTAAGAAATGATTAACATGATTGAATACAACCTCTTGCCTTCCTCCATAAATGGACTATTTAATGCAAAAACATTTTATCAATTAGAACCCGAGTAGTTCCTGAGATTCCGCATGTAGCAGGGTAAGCAAAAGGAACCTAGTGTTAGGACACTCCGTTCCCCATTTTCCGCTGAATTCTGGGGACATTGTGTGTGTAGGAGGCAGGGGTAGGGGGGGGTGGTCAGTGGCAGAACTCAACGCCGCAATTTGCCCCGACACCAAAGTGAAGTAATGAAAATATATAATTCGTTTTCTCGAGTGGAAATTGAACCTGTCGCTTTTACACGCTTGTGCCCCTGTGCCATGAATGGCCTCAATAAAAAGATGCCGATGAAGCTGTGGAGGCTTCTGAGATGCTACAACGGGGACTGGACAGTGTATCCTTATGGCTGAACAAATGGCGAATAAAAGCTAATGTTACAAAATCTGTACACGTCACCTTCACCTTTAGAAAAGGCGACTGTCCTCCTGTACAACTAAATCAAACCATTCTCCCACACACAGTTAGAGTAAAATACCTGGGAACGCACTTGGATAGGCACTTGACGTGGAAAAACCATGTAAAGATTAAAAGAGATGAACTCAACATCCGATACAAGAATCTCAAATGGTTGATTGGACGGAACAGTATATTATCTATTGATAATAAATTGTTGATTTATAAAACAATCCTTAAGCCTGTATGGACTCATGGCATACAACTGTGGGGCAGTTGTAGCAATTCTAATGTCTTAATACTGCAAAGAATGCAAAATATAACACTCAGATCTATATGCAAAGTACCATGGCTTGTTACCAATGCCGAAATACATAAAGAACTAAAAATGAAATATCTATCTATCAGCCTTTTAAGGTCCACTGCTGGACATAGGCCTCCCCCAATGCTCGCCACTCCGTCCGGTCCTGCGCCCTTTGAATCCAGCGGGTTACCGCTGTCTTCTTAAGGTCGTCGGTCCACCTGGTTGGAGGGCGGCCTGTACTCCTTTTGCCGAGGCGTGGTCGCCATTCGAGGACCTTTCTTCCCCATCGGTTGTCGGTCCTTCTGACAATATGGCCTGCCCATTGCCACTTTAGCTTGCAGATTTTGAGAGCTATGTCGGTAACCTGCGTTCTTCTACGAATTTCATCATTTCGAATTCTGTCGCGAAGAGAAATACCAAGCATAGCTCTCTCCATCGCTCGGTAAGCGACTTTGAGCCTGTGGATAAGGCTTGCGGTGAAAGACCACGTCTCAGCGCCATACGTTAACACTGGCAACACACACTGATTGAACATTTTTGACTTCAGGCACTGAGGTATACTGGACGAGAAGATATTTTGCAATTTCCCAAACGCTGCCCAGCCGAGTTGGATTCTACGAGTGACCTCTCTCTGAAAGTTGGACTTACCCATTCAGATCACTTGTCCCAGGTAGATGTACTCGTCAACAACTTCCAGAGGTACGCCTTCAACAACGACCGGTATGGGTGTTACATGGACGTTAGACATGATCTTTGTCTTGTCTATGTTCATCTTAAGACCCACCCGTTGTGAGGCGTTATGGAGGTCCCCTAGCATGGTACTGAGTTCCTCCAGAGACTCTGCCAACATTACTATATCATCGGCAAATCGAAGGTGTGTTAAGTGTTCGCCATTGACGTTAATACCATGGCTGTTCCACTCCATCAGCTTAAACACGTCTTCCAATGAAATATATATATCCACGTCTTTAAATGAACACCATAAAGGAAGAAATCCTGTCGGCTACAGATAAATATAAGGGGAGGCTGGAAGCCCGTCCCAATGAACTTGCTGCAAAGCTAATAACACCTTCTTATCAAAAACGACTTAAAAGGAAAGACATCTTAAGTTGCTAAGGAAAGAGGAGATGTCCTCACGGGAGGACACACTCGAAAAGCGATTAAAACACCTTCATCGCATCTGCTTAAAGTACTGAACGTAACTGAATGCAGATAAATCTGAGAAAAAAAAAAAAAAAAGAAGAAACAAAAAGACAACACTTAGTGTTAAGACACTCCGTTCTTTCCACCCAAGTCAAAATCAAGGCATTATTCCATGATTTCTTAAAACAGTAATATCTATAACATCTTCATCGACTTCTTGATTGGGATGGTGAATTAAATGCAAAAGAATCCTAGGCTTACTATTAGACGACCATTTACAAATTATACACTTAAAAATATCTAATTTAGACTTTTTATACCTTCTATCTTGCTTCCCATGTTCTAACACTTTGTGTTCGGATAGCAAACTTTTCGTACACACTTTGAATGAACACTGGTCACACTTTTTTAACACTTTGCTATGAGACAGCAAGGAATCCTCATCCGGAAACACTTTGGAACACTTCTTACACTTAAGCTTATCGCTTGCACTGCACTTCTTCTTGTGACAGGCCAATCCTCGCCTATGTTTAGCTATGTAAGAACAATTTGGGCATTTTAAAGGATTATCAGGACGATGAATTAACTCATGTTTTTTTAGATTTTTCTTTGATACATTAGTATGGGGACAATAGGAACACTTATAAGGTTTTATCCCTTGATGGATTCGAACATGTTCTTCGAAAAGCACTTTGTTGCTTGTGCTATATTCACACATGGAACATTGAAATGGATTTTCACCCCAGTGCACTTTTCTTATATGTCGGGTAAGCTGTTCCTCATTTTCTGCTGAATATCGATTACATTCTGGGCATTTTAGACGCCTGTAAAAGAAAACATGCCAATAAATATGCCGCCATGCTTCAGTGCCACAGCACGTAATTGTAAACATGAAGGTTTTGGGTTTGATTCCCAAAATGAATTATTGAATTTTAGGGAATGAATTATTTAATATTTTCATTTCCTCAATCTAGTAACAAGCAAAAGTCGAACTAAGCGTAGCGTTGAGGCCCGCAACTCAACACGCAACTCCACAATATAATCAAAACCAACATAAAAAAACCCACCACTCAGTAAAATTCAGCAGACAGCGAAGAACGGAGTGTCCTAACACTACTCCCTCTGCATACCCTTTTACATATCTGATACAGCATAAAGTTAAAATATATTGAGTTTATTGGCGGCTCTGTATTGAGTAGAACTGCATTCCTCACCAGTAGCAGTTTCCTGTAAGACTGACACTACTGACATTTTTATGTAACTTGTTGATACAGATGTGGGCTTATCATATAGCACATTGATAATAAGACTGTCACTATAGGAAAAATAGTGTGGTTTTTATATTGACATTATCTTTAGAAGGTAGCATTTCTAACAGAAAAACACAATTTTGTGTATAGTGACAGGTAAGATCACATGTCCTGATTGAATAAGAAATATTTTGATTTGTGTTTCAAATTTTGATTAAAACAAAAACACAAACTCACTTTGTATTAGTTGTCACAAATTCTTCTTCATTAAAGACTTTTAAATCATTGTCATTGGGTACTTCTACAAAGACTTGAGTATCAAGATGTCCTTCCATTTTTATTAATAAATTGATTAGTCTATAACACAAATATTATATTATTAGTTTCTCAATGCAGCTGGTCGTCATTAAGCAGCACCTGGCTACAAACTTGATTATGCGATGTTCTCCACTTGGAAACAAAATTATTTTAATTTCATTACTATAGTAGACAATATGTTGACTTTATTCAATTGATATGCAATATCTCAAAAAATGGGCAGGTAATGAAGCAGTGTACCTCCTCATAGCAAGGTCCTACTCTACAGGGAACCTGGGAACCTATTCTTAAGACAACTCATTTTCCAGTAAGACATTTTCGTTTTCCATTTTCCACCGAATTTGAATTTATATTATTACAATTTTGATCATTACTTCCGATTTAAGCACGTTCGAAGTAAAAGAATGTCTGTATGAAAGTAAACTTAATGTTACCGAGATAGTTAAGTTTAACAACATAAAATTGGCTGTAATTAGTTATTACTCGGTCTTCAATATTCTTTCGGCTTGTTAAATTATTTTTATTGTTTAATTCCTGTGGTTCGTCAGTTTAATATAATTTTCTTTTACTGTCTTACACAAAGCGGGAAGAACAGAATGGATTTCGAAGTTTAATTTTAACTAAAAAATATATTTCTTAGTTAACAATTAATTCACTAAAGAACTACTATTTTATAAAACAAAAACGCAAACAGTTGTTTGTTTTATTTTAACGTCAGATCAGAATTGACATTTACAGATAATTACAATGAACAAATGTTTTCATATTAAAAATAAAGTCATTACATATACCTACTTCCTATACACGTTACAAATCTAAACAAGAATTATTATCAGTGTGTATAGCAAATATATGTGAGAAATTTATAAATAGTTAAATTCCTTTGGATCATGTAAATCGAGGCTAATCGTAGAACACAAGCATGTGACTATAAATGCGATAGATTATGGGTTCGATTCCCACTCGAGGAAATGAAATATTTTATTTTCAGTTCCTTGTTCTGGTGAATGAGGCACAACGGGAAATTGAACTTCGCCACTCAACAAGCAATTTGTTCAGAATTCAACAGAAAATGGGCAACGGAAGTGTCTTAATATAAATTTCTCAGATTCCCTCTGTCTTCGCGCCTTAAGTGGCGTAATCCAGCGCCACGCTTTGACGCCTCGACACCAGAGTGAAGCAGAATTAATTTTCAATTACCTCTAAATACAAAAAAAACCGTCCCAAAGAATATAGCGCTACAACGAAAAAACCAAAATAAAATTATTATTTTATTACTATTCTAGCCTGTACTGTCCCATTGTTGGGCAAATACCTTTGTCCGTTTCCCGCACTCTTACCTATTTTGTGCTATTATACACCAGTCAGGCCTGTTATGGTACAGCTCGTCTCTCTTGGCATTATCCTTTTAGAGTTTCGAATCCAATTCGTAACAAAAAGAAAGCTAGAAGTAAGAAAGAACAGAAAATATTGTACACAACTTTATTACATTACTTATTTATTTATTTATTTCTACTTTTAAGTCGTAATTTAACACTGATTATTATAATTAATATATAAAATATATTCTTTATTGATTTGGGTAATATTAATTTAATTAAGCTGCTAATTTATTTTAACCTTTTAAAACTTTAAAATCTTTAAGTGTTGCCAGTAATACTTGAAGCTCAGATTCAAAAAAAATTAAAATTAAATTTAAGAGTACCTTCAAAAACCTTCAATAAATTCTTTAAACTTTTTATAATAATAAGTATTAAGTAGTAATGCTTAAAACATGTCTGTACCGAAACTAAGAAGACCTAAATCTAACGAACCCGAAGTAAATTCCAAAATAAATATTAGTACTAGAAAATCTGATGTACAACAATTAATTATTTTAACTCTAAGAAATGGTAAAAAACTTGTCGTGTCCTCCGATTCCCTCCACGGCATAATAATGACTGAAATGTATAAATGTTTATTTTGTAATATTGAAATTGACTCAAATGAATGTAAGGAAGCACATAAAACATTAAATAATCATAAAACATTTTTACAAAGTCATCCTTTTATAGAAGAACTCGATGAAAATTTAATAAGACAGGTAAGTCATTTATTATGTTATATTTAGAAACTATTGTTTCAGCTTCATGGTTTATCCTGCACATGTTTTTTTCCTGGGGCTTGTCTCAAGTGGACATTAAAATGATTAACCATATTGTGATGTAATATAGGCCATAGCCTTCCTTGATAAATGTACTATCCAACACAAATATTTCACACATTCAACCAAACAAACTCTTTAGCATTGTAATAAATAAAAAAATAAACATTAGTGCAGATCAGAATGATTCCTCTTATAGATAGTGTAAATGATTTTTTTTCCAGGTCACCGAATCAACATGCTACTGTACTATATGCAACGCTATCACATCTAATTCCATTATGCGTCACATTAAAACTGAGGAACATTTGAATGAATTAAATAAAGCTATTTTAAGAGGAAGTACTTACAAACCATTGGATCTAAATAATAATAAGTAATTTTTTCTAATGCTTTTTTAAACAGTTGTTTATAGAATAAGGAGAGAAAAATGTTTAGAAAATGTATAAAACAAAATATTTAGTAGATAATAATAGAAACCACTCCTCTTGTATAGCGTCCAGCCACTCTAGCCATATAAGCAAGTTAATTAAGTAACAAGCATATAAGAATTGAGAAAATCTTTAAAATTATATTTGCTATTACATAAAATTACTGACCCACTAACAGACAGACAAAACAGTCATCAGTGTGAACTATTGCCCCCACACACACACTCATATATATATATATATCTAATAGATGTGTATTTCACCCAGCATTGCCAATTTTCTCTTGATGAAAAGCAAAATTCTTGAATATATTAATTAAAGTGAGATTGTTTCGCCAAAATCGACACAAAATAATTTAAATAGTGAGGATTTCTTATTTATCAATTTATTTGAGTTTTAAAAAAAGCTTTCAATGGTGAAAGATATCAATATAAAATATTTTTAATGGAAAAACATCATTATACCGTATTGGTTTACCAAATGTAAGGAAGTTCTTGTCAGAATCATTATACATAACTTATAGTTTAACATACTTAATAGTTTTTCTATGACATTATTAATAACTACATGAAACCTTGAAGTAATAAAAAAGATTTCTCATAGTAGGTGTCCAACCAGGACATTTGTTTTGGGCTAAATGGGATACCCCACCAAAATTGGGACATGGCAATGCTGATTTCACCATAGATCAATAAAAACTTATAGGCTAATTGGCAACTATATAAATACAAGAGGCACAGGTTCAATATATTTTTATTTTTTCTAAATATAAGTAATTTTTAGTTTGAGAATATTTAAAAATATTTTATATGTTCTGGTTGTAACATTTAGAAAAATAAACAAGTCTTATATATTGTTAGGTGTTTTATTTTGATTACAAAAACAATGTTAAGACACTTCTTTCTCCACTTTACATTCCATAAGCCTTAAAGAAACAAAACCAAAATTATTTGTATAATTATAATTTAAATATTTAATTGCTATATTAATTAAGTACCAATTACTTAATTACTGAAAAAATTGTGTTGGATACTTTTTATAGCTTTAAAAAAATGTGTAAGGACTTGCATTGTATAGTAAGTAAGTTAGTAGCATAACTTGAAATTACCTGTCGTAATATTAATAACTAGATTCAAAATATTGGTTAACAAAGAAAACAACTATGTTTGCATAACATTTAATGACACTTAAAGCTATCGTCGTCGCTTCTTCGTTTTTCTCTTCATATTTTTTTTGTTCGTAGTCATTTTAGCGATTTTCCTTTTGTGTAACCACACCGGATATTGACCGTTTTGATCTTTTAATGTTTTACTACTGAATATACGTTTTTTACCATCCTCTGTTGCTACTTCTACTTTTTCATCGTCAGAGCTCATTTCGACGTCCTCTTCAGGTGGTTCTTCTTCTTTTTTCTTTTTCTTATCTTTATTCTTTCCTATTTTGCCAGCGTCTAGGAATATTACTTGATCGGATTCCATAACCTCGCTTTCTGTAACTTTTTCCTCTTCTTTTAATCCTAACATTCTCTTTAGACGTGCCAGTTCTTTTACAGCGTAACGTTCCCGCTTTATAGCCCGACATTTTCGCTTCCATCTGCTTCTGATTGATTTAGCCATTGCAGTTTAATTCGTTTTTTGTAAGAAAATAACACTTGAACACTTGTCAAGTATCACACGTGAAAGAAAATTACAAACAAAATGAGTGCTGCCATTAACAAATATTTTATTTTAAAAAATATATAACAATAAAATAATGTTACAAAAACAATATTAATTTATTAATTTTAATATTTTAAATTAGAACTCAAAATGTACCATGTTTAACGATCAATAATAAAATCGAAAGAATATCTTCAATTATCCTCATAATCATAGACAAAGCCGAATATTTTTATATTTCATTTTATAGGAACAAAAATAAAAACAAACAAATTGTCTATATGCCACTCAGAATATCAATTCTTGTTTTCTACTGTCATAATTCTCTTATTTTTTCTTTATATTTAGTATTAAAATTACCTTTTCGACTTGGATACATTCCAATTAAAGGAAACAAACAGTTTATTTATTATTATTAAGCTTACTCATGCACTCGTGATGCATTTACGATCCTTTGTCTTTTGTGTAATTAACTTTTAATACTAAAAGAAGCTGTAGTTTATAAAAATCTTAAAAATGAGTTTAGAAAATGCTGTTAGTAATTTAAAAACTGATTTAGATGATAGTGGTTGTGTACAAGACGGTAAGAATCAATAATAATAATTTTAATGATATTATAAGTTCAAGAATTTGAAGCAGGGTAGACATATATTTTGATTAAATTTAACTTTAAGAAACAATTTTTTTGATAATTATCCAACTTTGAGTTGTTTATATTGAAGAGTAAGTGCTCAACTGGCACGCTCGAAACACCCTAAATTAAGAACTGAACTGATTGTAGAGTAAAATAATTTGTAAGAATAAAATAAATGTACTTAGAATGTAAATTCTATTATCTTCTAAATTCTAGTTTTGTAAATTGATACAAAAAGATGAAATATAAGGAAAAAATGATATTTTTGTTTTATATCTGAATAGATCTTGCATTCTTTCCTATATTAGGTATTGTGGCATAGTCATACAGCATCTGACTTAATATTACGATTGTGGGTTGAATCCCTACTCGGAGGAATGATTAAGTTTAAATTGTGAGGTGTTGAGTTCTACGACTGCTGCTTTTTTTTATATCATAAAAAAAAGTATTTGCATAGTTTAGGTTAATTCCTAAGAATTAGAATTAACATTCTGAGTACATTAATTCCTAAGTAATATTTTATAAAGACATATTCATTTACAGCGGATTCCATACAAAATGGAGCATTTCAAACCAATCTCCTTGATATGCCAGATGATGTTCTCCTATATATATTACAAAGTTTAAAAGCTTGTGATTTAAAAGCCTTGGGATAGTAAGTATAACTGTTTTTTGCAGTATTAAAAAAATATGCAATAAAAGACTTTATAAAGAAGGCCAAACATGGAGCAGGGGCACAACTAAACAACAGCAATTTACAATGTTGTGGGTTCGACAAACACTTTTGTTCCCCAATTTCTGCTGAAATGTCGCAGTATTGACGGCATTCCGTCTTGAATAACGGAAATCAATGCTGTGCATTGCCAGAGCAGAGTGTTAAAATACAAATATTAAATATTTCATTGTTTACAGTCGCACACTATCACGCCCCTGCACCATGATGGTCTCAAAAATGTTATTTATCTAAACTTTTAGTTGTTCAAGACGTCTCTGTCGATTAGTACAAGAGAAGTCGCTATGGCGTTACGTAGACGCAAGAGATGATAAGTGCAGCCGAACCCGGTTCAAATGGTTCTTAGATAATGTGTTACAGTTAGACACACAAGTTTTATTGTTATCTGGCTACGCTAGAGATGTTGAGGGGTATGTATGAAAGGAGTATTTTTTTTATTTTTAGTGTAAATTAGATGGTTCTAGATCTGATTCTTATGAGGGGAATTATTAATTTTTAAATTATTATTATTTGCTCTGGTGCGAGCGATTTGAAACTTGATTGGTGCTTGATATGTGGGATATGGCGTAAAGTTAACAAAAAAATCTGTCTGTTTTTAGAGTTCCATACCCAAAGGATAAAGCCAGATTACTAAAACTGTCTGTCTGTCCATCTCACCAGGCTGTATCTCTTGAACTGTAATAGACGGTTTTGTTTTTTTAGTTAGAAAGTAATCTAACACAAAAAGCATATACTTTGATTATTTTTTAATATTCTATCGTATCTTTTTTATATTCTATGCAATATTTTTTATATTGTACACTTTTCATTCAAATTAAGATTTTTAATACTTATTTCGTTTTTTACATTTGATAAAATATTTTTGTTTTTAATATTATTTTTTATATTTCAGATGCTTAGGTTTTATGAACCTATCTCGAGAAGAAGGTGAAAGAATGAAGAATTCCGATACAAATTGGGGTATGTTATAATATATAAATATATTTGATTATAACAATTTTAAAATGGTATATAAAGATTTTGTATAAATCGACACCAGTCGTGGCCCCTGCGCCACAAGCGTGCGACTCAATGCTAAATTTATATTTCTTACTTTTCTTCTTACTTCTAAAAAATTAAGAAATCAGCTTCACGCTGTATCCCCATATAGCAGAGTAGGCAGAGGGAACCTAGGTTTAGGACACTCCATTTTCCACTTTCCGCTGTATTCTGGAGGCATTGCGTGTTGAATGGCACTCAACGAAATGCTCGACACTGCTTTGTCTTGACACCAGAGCGAAGAAATCAAAATATACATTTAAATAAATATTTATATAATAACCTGTCGCGTTTCATAGACAAAGGCTTGTACGCAACGACTGGCCTAAATTTGTTTCATTATAATGTCTGAATTCTCTCTTATTCAACAGAGCATGTGGAACACTTTGCTCTACAGCTGTCGTCTGTTAGAAACGCAGTACTAGGGCCGAGAAAAGTCTATTCGCCCAAGTAAGTGTGTAGATATTTTTATATATATATTTAAGGGCGAAGCTCAGTGTTTAATTCCGTCACTGAACTGACTCCGCAAATTAGACCAATTTGGCGGTACAAAGAGAATGAAGTGTATTAACACTAGAGTCTGCATGAAGCTAAAAAAAATTACATACATATATGTTATGGCATAATGGAACAGCTATAAATACGATTGTTGTGGACTAATTCCCAATTAGGACAATGAATTTTCTTTTTCCACTCTGGTTGAAGATCAAATGAGTGGAAGAACCAGTTGGCATGCAGTCTTGAATTCTGGCACAAAGTGGAGAATGTATATGTCTTAACACTAGGTTCCCTATTCCTATCCTGCTATATGCGGGATATAGCAGGTGTTAAGACACTCCGCTTCCCACTTTCAATTTTTTTAAGGTGTAGAGCGGTGGAATTCAATGCCTAAAAAAGAGTGAAGAAATGAAAATATTAAATATTTGCTACTCAACACTCCACCATGCTTCTAGAATTAAATTAATATTTTGTGATTACTTTAAGTTCTTTTTTTCACTTTTAAGTGAATGTTATTCACAAAAATATTTAAAAAAGTAAAAACATTAAAAATTGTTCTGTTTCAGTGACTATTGGTTCAGAAGATGTAGCGGGTTACCTTCCTGGGGTGACAATGAAGTGGGAAAGAAGGGACCTCAGTCCTGTATAGGGCCACAGTTTTCCCTGTCCCTGGATTTATTGCAGGACTTGTGTAACACATGTCCTAAATTACACACTTTGGCCCTGGAGTTTTGTAATATTGATTGTAGGATGGTGAGTTTTTTTTTATTCGTTTTGTGTATCTATAGGTATTGAAAAAAAACATTGTGACAGAATGAGGGTACTCATTTCAGTAAATTGTTACCCTACCATCATTACATATACTTAAGTACATTAAATTTTATTTCTTAATAAAAATAAATATAATAATTTTAATTGAGGAATTTCATAATATGTGTAAGTCTTAACACAATAACTATGGGTTCAAATACTTTTTATATTAAGGGAAAAAAATTGCATATATAAGTTGTTAATACCTTCTTTATATAAAAAAGGCGTTTTTTTTAACAATTGTTATAATTTTTTTAAATTTCTTAATTTCAGACGAATCTCGATCAATTTCCTAAAAGTTTAAAGAAATTGTCTCTGCGAGGTTCAAAATGTTACAACATGGTCATGGATAAGACCTTCTTGTTTAGGATTAATTCTTATTTACCGGATTTAGAGGTATGTATAAGTGAATTGGCAGTAAAGGACTATGGGTTCGAATTCCATTGGAGGTATGAATTATTTATGTCCCCTTTTTGGTGAGCAAAATTCGATGTTGAGCTCCACTTAACAAGTAATGTCTTGACTTAGGGAATTTCTGAACACTAGGTTCTTTCTGCTTATCCTGCTATATGGGGGATACAGCGTGAAGCTGACTTGCGTCTATCCTTTACAGATAAATGAAATAAAATGTTTTTTTAATTATTTTCTATTAGTGCTTAGACGTTTCGGAATGTGAATGGATGGATCCTGCTACCCTCTTACCACTCAGCAAGCTGGCGTCTCTACATGAACTGTCCGCCCAAAAATGCGTTAAAATGACTGAATTCGTTGCGTATGCGTCTTTGACGGCGCGGTACGGCTTCAAATCCTTGAAGGTAAGTTTTCTAAAATTATTTTTGTATTTTTTTTTTATTAAATAGGTGATTATTGTCTTCGATTTGTGGGGAAACGATGTTTGTATTTACCTCTGCCTACACTAGCATGTGCGGGATAAAGCGTGAAGCTAAAAAAACAATAGATGTTAGTATAAACACATGAATTTTCATATATATTTCTCCTTTTTCTTAAAGTCTTTAGATCTTAGAGGATCACCAGTAGGTGATTCAGAAGTTTCAGCGTTAGGATGGTTGCCAAGTTTGGAAAAGCTTTGGTTGTCAGCGAGTAAAAACATGGTGGCCAAGAGTGATCAAGCCCACGCCCATTTTATAGATGATCCGGACACAAATCACGTGCAATTGCATGAGTGGGAGATTAAAGTGAGTTCTTTTTTTTTAAATTTTTTGGAATAATTTTAGGGTTTCCTATCTCAAAATAAAGAAATGGAATAGTTAAAGGATCACTTTGTCTTGGAATCTAATCATAGTTTTGTTAATACACTCCTTTCTCCACGAACCACGTTTTTGCGGGGGTTGAGCCTCAATTATTATTTTAGACATTTCTGCATAGTATGCTGTTATGTTAAAATCATATGGAATGATTTTAAATAGATAAGTAATTAAGAAAGTAATTTGACTGAAGACCTTGGTAACAAATGACATGTCGCATTTAATTTTATTATTAAAAAGTACTTTTATGTATAAAAAAAACTAAATGTAAATAATCATTCCTGTCAATGTATTTTTTGTTTTAGGAACAAAGTTTCTATAGAGAAAAACCAGAAAATATTTACTATTATTATGACGACGAGGATATGGAGATAAAAGAGAAAGATAGTTCAAAACGAAAATCTGAGCCTGAACAAGAAAATGATGGAGAAACTACCAAAAAACGCCAAAAGCTAGATCAAGATGCAGCTGTTAATGAAAGTAATGATAAAGAAACTAATAATAATGAAACGGATGACACGCACAATGAAGATAATGATAAGTTTGAACGTCCATCCACATCGAAAAGTGAAGTTAATAAAAAAGACAAAAATGAAGAAAAAACTTTGGATACAGATAATATGAATAAAGAAACTGGTGAGAGCTCTAGTTCTTCAAAAGGAAATGAAGATGCCCCTACAGAAGAAAATGATAAAAATGGCCGCCATGCTTTAGATAACGTAAAAGAAAGGAGTGTAGTGGACTGTATCAAAATTGACGGCCTTTTGAACTGTGGTGATATACTTAAATGTGACGATCACGGAGAAGTGATAGTGTTTGCGAGTAGAAAACGTACAAGAGTGCAATCATCCGCACAAAATGGCGGACATGTTCGTTTCAGACGCGGTGAAAGACCAGTAGTCGTTAATGCAAGTGAGAGTGAAAATGTTAGTGATAACAGTGATAAAAAATTGAATCTAAAACACTCGCATGAAGTAAATGAAGGTGCGTCCACGTCACGTCAGGAACGTACTGAAAATGATACTAGTGAAGCAAAGCAAGAACCGGAAATCAATCAAATCCAAAACCGTAACCAGCAAAACCAAAACGAGCGTGTCAATGAACCAATAGACTACAGGATCGAGCCCCGCCACCATGTGTTATACGTGAACGTGGGACCCCAAGTCAACACGTACAGGTTCCCTCGCGAATTTTCAACCCCGGAATACCCCGGAATAAGGGGTTTAAACATGCAGAGACGCCATATTGAGGCAAGTTCTCTAGTAACGGACTTCGCCATAAGAAGATTTGGAAGAGCTGATGGAGCAGATGTCAATATAATACACATTGGACCTAATGGTCCAGTGGTTTTCGGCCAGGATCTGGCTTCAAGACCTGATAGATCCAATCTGAGATTCCTTTCTGTCAACGGGTACAGGAATATAACGGATCGAAGTCTAGTCCATCTGGCAACGGCCGCACCTAATCTAACGGAAATCGATTTTTCGGATACAAACGTAACGGAATCGGGCGCTGAGAGTTTTAGAAGCTTACGACCGGATTGTAAGCTTATTTACACAAAGTTTACGGAAAGTGAAGATTAAGTTATTGTTGGCGGAAAAAAATTGTGGATATATTTACGGAAACGGGGAGTAAGATTTTCTTGTTTCAGAGAAATTGAATGGAAATGTGGGTAAGTTTTCAGAAAAAAACTGATATAGCATATATACTAATTTGGATATATTTACCGAAAGTAAAGAGTAGGATTTATTTACGGAAAAAAACGATACTAAGGTGAGGTGAAAAAACGATATTGTGTTGAGTTTGGTCACTAAATATAATGTCTCTAAGGGAAGAAAACAGTGTGACAAAATTATTCCATAATTTGTATGTATATATGCATACAAACGATAGATAGAAATACATTTAAGATTTTTTTTAAAATTTCTTTTAAATTAATGTTTAAACGAAAAATATTATGTAATTCTATGTAATTAAAAAATATCTATTATTGAAAAAAAATACTACGAAATACTACGAAATCCCGTTTTTAAATCAGTTTGTTAATTAATATAAATGTATTTCTTAATATAAAAAAAGATAGTTTCCTAATATGGGTGTAGGTTTGATTCTCACTTGGGGTTAATTCACCGGTTTTGTTATTTATTTTAATTATTTTTCCTGAATGGACTGAAATGTAAATGGTTATTTTTATGATTATTTTTATTAAATTAGCATGTAATTAAAGGATTAATTTTTGTAAAAAGACTACGGTATTTATACAAACAGCCTACTGTTTCTAGAATCTAATTTCATTGAAAAAAAATATATAGCAATTTGGGCAGATCCATAGAGAAATGTCTAACTTATTAATAGATCTCATATTATTATTATGTTTCCCTTTCCCTGAGGATCTCAGGTTCCAGTGAACCCGATATTATTATTATTTTACGGGTTTTGCGATTCGATACGTATTCTTATCGATTTGGCGATATTATATAGATTTTAACATATTCCGAATAATTGATTCTAATCGATTTCCTAGATACGAATATTCGGATTATTGTTTTTTGCTATTAAGTACATTTATATATAGGAAATAGTATAGAGAAAGTGAAGTTAGATAAAAACTTTATTAATTTTCTTAGTGTTATAAGTTATTTCTATAATGATATCAGTAAGACGTGACGTCATTTTATTTTTTAAAAAGTTATAAAACATTGTATATTGAAATGAACATGTTTGAAATTTAAAATTCTTCTTTTTATTTGCGAAATTTAAAATGGCGACGTGAGGTTCATCAATTAGTCTAAATATTAATTATGATAATTTTGCGAAAACTTTCTTAGCTTTAGACATTATAAGAAGTTATAATATGTTTGTTTTGTTTATTTTGTTTTTTAACGATGTCAAAAAAAATAATAAAGTGACGTTTCTTATATTTTTTTGTTGGCTTAATGATAAAAGACAATTTGTTTTTTTATAAATTTAGTTTTACAAAATTTACTATTCGTGGGTTCTTTGATACGCATTCAGTTTACCCGCTCTCATCAAAGTGTGCCATTGAGCCGTTACGTACGCGTAATATCCAAAACTGTCGGAGAAGAACAGTGTCTTTACACTAGGGTCCCTCTCTCTAATCCTATTAAAACACTAACTTATAGTATAGAATTTCTTATAATGTTTAAGTATAATTACTTATTGTTTAAAAATATTTTTCCATCAATAAATGGTTGGAATCTTTTTGTATTGAACCATAGATGATTAATTAATTAAAAAAAATAGTAAACTAGTAATATTTTATTTAGATAAGATTTAGAGGACGTCGGTAACTGTGATGGTTGCGAGTTCGATTCTCATTCAGAGGAATGATTACAGTATCAATTTTTTCTCTATCATTAATTTATTGAGTTAGTACTTATAATGAGTTCTTTTGGTGTTTTGATTAATCGAAGTTTAATGTTTAATAATTATAATAAAAGTGAACAATCTCATATTTTGTTTTATTTTTTTTAAGTATTCATTGCTATTGAGATCGAGGGATACAGTTAACAGATCTATTTAAATATGCAAAGCTGTCGTGTTTATGGGTTCGATTCCCACTCGAGACACTTAGAATGTATCATATTTAACTGTTAGGTATTCTAGAAAACTAGTGCCATATAAAAACTACATTAACAAAAGCGTGAAATAAAAAATAAAAAAAATAATCTAAAAATTAGAACTGGTTACCTTCAAAGACCTGTAAGCAACTTGAACATATAAGAAGCATAACAGCTATTCAATAATAAACGGTACTTAAATGCAATCGTATCTAAGAATGTGTGAAATCAATTAATAATGCTTTGTGGCCGTTTTGCGTTTTATTTTTCTTTTGTTGTTATTTTCACGCTGCATCCGATATGTGATCGCGAAGTAGGCAGAAGGAACCTGGGAACCTAGCGTTAAGAAATTCCGTTTCCGAACATTTTTTTTTAAATTTGCATATGCAATTAATATTATAAAGCCGAGGAGTTTGTTTGATTGAACACCCTAATCAGGAACTTTAGAAAATGTTCGAATTGAAAATATCTTATGGTGCTATATAGCCCATTTATCGATAAAACAATTGGGCTATATTACATCACGTTAATCGTTTCCATGCAATCCACTGCACCTACCAGGTCCGGTCAGGGCTACCTCTCGCTTTTGTCATGTCATAAATGTATGTGTCATGTTTCACACGAAAAATTTTTTTTTTTTATTTGAGCATGTCGGCGAATTTGGAAGCAGCTGAGAATTCCGCCATGTCAAAGATTCGCCGGAGAGTGGGGAACGAAGTGTCTTGACACAAGTTCCCTCTGCCTACCCTTCTTTATGATGTGTGAAATTAAAAAAAAAACAACATAGATTATATATAGTTACAATATTACGGTTTTGGCTATCTAGGTCATGATTATCATGTGTTTACTAACAATGAAATGCCGTTAACTCAAAGAAAGGCTCTAATTTGCAGCTTCAAACTTGTTCTGTATACATGCCTCTATAGCCTTTTTTATATTTTTAAAAGTATTTTTCCACCTTAAGAATAGAAAAGTATTTAAAAAAATATATAAGAATTTGATTTTGATTTCTATCCGCCGCCTTGAAATTCTTATACGTTTTTTATAATTATTTTAGATATAACTCTATAGTATGTAAACGCGGAGGTTGTGGGTACGATTTCCAAGAGAGGGAATCAAATATTTTCATTTCTTATTTCTGGTAATGAGACAAATCGCGGCTTTGAGTTTCGCCACTCAATATGTACGCAATGCCTCCAGACGTCGGCGGTGGAAGAGGACTGCTACTGGTTCTGCTTCCTTCCTTCCTCATAATATGTCAATCACGATTGCTTTCACGGTATAACATATTTTTATTTTTTCTTTTCCTAATATAAAAGAAACTAATTCTTTATGCCGTATATTTTACTTTTTATTACGATATGGTATATTTAGTTGTAGGTCGTCGTCGGTCACTGGTTCAATTCTCTCAATTTTTTATAAAGACTAACCTAAAGAGACGAAGTTGAAAGCAAATATGACTCGAAAAAAATTTACTAGAATACCATTGATAAGAATTCCGTAAATTATTACTTTTTTAGGCTCGCACTGTTTCTTATACGATATAGGTATAGCAGAGTAGACAGAGGGAACAAGGGCACCTAGCTCTAAGACATTTCGTTCTCATTAAGATACTTTCCGCCGATTTCTCGAGGCATCTCTGCCTCTTTACCAGAGGGAGAAAATGGGATTTCATTTCTCTAGTGGGAATCGAACCTACAACCGTCGCGATTACGGTCGCACGTTAATGCCCCTGCGGAAAGACAGCCTCGACTATAAAAACACTTAAATATGAACGGAATGCGTAGAACGGAGATTCTCTCTGCCTACCTACTGCTATATGCTGAAAACACCAATATAGATGAAATTTCAATAGTTAGAAAATAATATAAGAAAATGTATAAAAATTTTAACATATTCTGACTCGAACCCGCGCCTATCGTTCACTGTCGCACGTCCATATTAATTCTCTCAGGTGGGAATAGAACCCATAACATTCACGTACATAATATATTTATATTAAATAAAAATATTTCTAAATGTCAAAAATAACTAAAATAGCAGGACCTCTAATATTAACCGCAAAGCAGTTTGAATATCACATCTTTACTTTCACAAATTACTGTCTCCCAATACTTATAGCGCGGTGTGCGCGGCGCATAGCTGTTTTAACCGACTGTTGCAAAAGAAGACGAAGTGTTTATTATTTCCGAGGAAGTATCTGTTGTTGAGTTCCGCGAGGACGCTATAGTTAAAGAGGTATATTGAAGATTGTCTTAACACTTACAATTTCTCGCTCTGGTAATGAGACGAACGAGAATGTCTCGAAAGTTTGGCAGAAAGTAGGGAACGTAGTGTGTTATTACTAGGTTATTATTGCCTATCCTGATATATGCGTGATGCAGTTAAAGAAAGGAAGAAGAACCATATAATTTAACTTGGTTTTATATCTATATTACGAAAGTAAACATGATAAAACAATAATATATATATATATCAAAACAGTATGTGTTATTAACAGACTTCTGTAAAAGGAGAAGATTTTTAATTCAACTGCATTTTTTTTATGTTTGTTATTTCAAAACTTTTCACTGGGTGAACTGATTTTGATGTTTATTTTTTTATTTGTCGCCCTATTTGAATTTGGTTCATTTCTGACAATTGTATTCATGAGAAAATCACATACGTAAGCCTTAAATTCGCACCAAGTACGTGCGCGACTAATGGAAAAATCCAAAATCGCCAACCGATATTGCCAATAATTCGTTTTTTTAAAGGAAAGGATTCGCTACAAGGGTGGCTTGATGAAAGTTTGGTTAGTGTCTGATTGTGGGATCCGATTCACGTAAAAAAGTCACTATTTTTTTTTTTTTTGTTAAATATTATAATATTTTTTTTATTATTTATTATTTATTTTCATCTTTTTATTTTTTAAGCTTCACGCTGTATCTCGCATATAGAAACCTAGCGTTAAGACTGTCGCGTGCAAAGCGGCGGAACTGAACTCCGCGCACCAAAGTAACATTGAACACACTACCATCGCCAATACTCAATTTACTTAACGACTATATCATTTTGGTTATAAAATAAAAATCAAGTCCAAGTTATGTTAGCTATGGACATACTTAACTGTAGAATGAATTTTGTTCAGTTGACATCCAACTGTGAATGAGAACGGACGTTTTTTTCTCTAAAACAAACAAATAGAAAAAAGTACACATATATTTTATTAGTCTTTAGTGTTTTTTTACATTGTGATGTGACTTAGTGAAAATTTTGGGTAAGTGATTTAATTTACAATTATTTAAATGATCAGTAGCTCTCAACCTATTTTTGATATATCCCGAAATAATTATTTAAATAAAAAAATATATTTTCTACGTAATATTTTAAAAATATCTACATTTAATCTGGTTATAGAACAATATATTCGTGGTAAATAAAAAATGTGACACGAGACTATGGTCTAAATATAACAAAGTGTATATTAAAATGTGATGATAAGTGAAATTCGAAACACTTTTTTGTTTTCACATAGTTTTTTGTATATCCATACCTATATTATAAATTCGAAAGTAACTCTGTCTGTCTGTCTGTCTTTTCCGCAATCAGGGCAAAACCGCTAATTTAATTGTGATAAAATACTCATATAGAGATACTTGAGGGTCCCGGGATGAACATAGGATACTTTTTTTTTCTCATATTTGTAATATTTTCGTTATATACCAATATATTAAAATAATTAATTTGACAAGGAATTTATTCCGCCATGTTAATAATAATCGTCGCTACGCGTTGCTAAGCAACGGCTTGCAAAGTTTGCTGTTTTAAGAAAACGTCACCCACAGTGAGTTTGCTTAATGCATACATGGCGCGCGCCGATATAGATTTGTATACATTAACAAAAATTAGATGATTTCTATAATTTGATATTCATCCTTATGAAAATAAATATAATAGTCACTTTTAGCATTTCATCTAGATGGAAATTATAATTTACTGTATAACATTCTAATAAATAATTAAGATGTGACTGATTCCAAATGACCTAGCCTTCGGGCGGCATAATATGAGTATGACCGACGCGAACGGGCGGATAACTTTGATGATTTTGTAAATTTTTATAGATTTTCGAATTACTATTATTTTTTATGTAATTATTTGCTGCTTATAATTAATTTATCTCAGTTCGGTTATCTATACCGATGTTATACACTTAAAATATCGTAATTTTAATCATTTGAGATTTTATTTAATATTGTTCGCAAAAATTAATAATTATTTAATATAGAAAAATGTTTAGTACGCGCGCACGGCAAACTTTAGGTTTTTTTTTCTAATATTAAGAATTTCCTTTAGTTACTTTTACTTCTTTGGTTTGTTCATTTCGGTTACTCAGATATTTTTTCTAATAATAAATATCCACTTATTATAATTTTTTAACTTATTTTAATGATTTAGGCTTATATTTTCGCGGGCGTAGCCGCGTCCGGGCCCACTAGTTTTACTTATAAATATCAAAGTGCTTATAGCTTTAAATACGTAATTATTGCCATATCAATTTTTTTTTTAACTATACGCTGTATCCGCATATAGCAGGGTAATCGGAAGGAACTTTGTGTTAAAGCACCCTGTTCCCTAATTCCTTCCCTCGAGTGGAAACCGAACACATAACCATCGCGTCGACGCTGTGCCACTATGCCAAGACACGCCGCGACTTTTTTGCAGAATTACTTTTTGTGTTAAGAAACATTTAGCAACTTTAACTTAAATGTAATTATTATAAATAAGTACAACGCATGTTTAACGAATAAATAAATAACTTTAATAAAATAATTAATACATTTTTTTTTAAATTATGCTTAATTAGTAATCTACAAGAGCATTATATTATAGCTCTTTCTTGCTTCTTAGTAAGCTTATTTCTGAACTCTTCGTGGCACTATAGCACATCATCTCACTGTAAAAGCGACAGTTGTGGGTACGATCTGGACTCTTGAGAAATATTGAAATAATTATAATTTCTCCACTCAGGTAGACAAAGCCATTCATTTGGAACGAAAGTTTGGGACGAAATATCTTATTAATTGGTTGCCACTACCTAACCTGCTCTTTGCGGGATGCAGCGTGAAGCTAAATAAAAATACATTTTTAAATGGTTTATTTTGTAGGTAAAATTGCGATGTATGTATACAAAGTTATGTTTATGCATGGCGATGTTGCAGAAATCCTGTTTTATGCCTCTCTCCAGATGTAGTTCATTATAGCTTCCGCAATTACGCTGCTATTTTATTTTAGTATAAACTTTAAGGTTTTTTATTAAATTAATGCATATATATATTTATATAATATACTCTTGTGTTACTCCAGCGGCGTATAAAACGGTAATTTCTTATAAGCACTAAATGTATAAATGAAATGGAAGAAAAAATTAAAATCCGCCACTCGACAAGCCTAGCCTAAAGAATTTCGTGAAAAGTGGGGAACCGATGTGTCTTAATGAGAAACGTAGTGTTTTAACACTAAGTTTCTAGATCTAAATATCCTCTGCCTGGTAAAAAAAAGACTAAAGCTACTTTTGAATTTGAACTCACAGTGTTTAATATAACATGTAATTTTAATACTACGATTAAACGCGATATATAATTGTTATTACGTGGGAAATGTAAATTCGATTCTCGCTAGGGTAATTTTTATATTAAAATCGTTTGACAGTCTTGCTAAAATTTATTACGGAGTGACTTAACACAAGGTTGCCTCTGCCTACCCTGCTAAAAAAAAGAAATTAATCCACCAAAATTAAAAGACTTTTACGATATATTAATCAATTTAAAACGTATGTGAATGATATATTCACATACATTTACCAACTGTTGTTATACATAAATTTACATAATAATATGATTGTTTTGTATTGTCATTTAAAATGGACACAATTTGAAATATTTGTTACTTTATTGCGATATATTGTACATTTTTATTTTGTTGCTTCTATAGGAGATTTAAAATATATATTTTTTATCTTCACGGTGTATTCCGACATAGCAGGGTAGACAGAGGGAACCCACAGAAGTGTTTAAGACTAAAATTCTAGGTTTCCTCTGGAAAACGATTCTGTTTTCCATTAAGACATTTCCGATTTCTTCTTTCCGCCGAATTCTGGGGATATTCCATGTTACAACGGTAGTGGAACTGACGACGCGCTTGGCTTCGGTATGACAGATATAACATATTTTTTTTTTCTGCCATGCTTTATTTCAGAGCTCATGCTGTTATGAAAAGCAAAGGTCACGGTGCGTAAGGCAGTTTTGTTTGTGAATGACATATGATACAATTAATTATTAAGTTATAAATTAATAGTAGGTACATATTAGTGTTAAACAAGCTTTTTAATAACAATTTAATTTCATATTTTAAAATGGTTCCTTCTGTGGAGTTCATTAAAAAATTAAACACATTTAAGATACATTAAAAGATTATAAAAACGAATATATCTAAAAGTATGGAAAATACTTTGATTCTAACTAAATTATTGAATCAAGCTACGGCTAAGTTTTGTATTCAAATATGAACATTACGCATAATTAAAAAATACTGCTTTCTATATTCTTGATTTCAAAAATATGCGGCGCTTACTTTGACCTCCTAGTAAGAACATTTAACTGCGGCTTCGTCCCAATTGTGGAATAGATCGGACATTACACATACTAAGTGCTTGAGGTAACTCTGACCACAGGACACACCCACTCTGGGTCACATCGAAACGATTACTGTGATGTAATATAGCGCTTACAGCCTCTACAATACTATCTCATAGAATTTAATACATTTATATTTTTATGCATCTTCTTGATGTCAAATATGTAAATAAAACAATCATTTCGTTTTCCACTTTGCCCAACATTGCGAGTAGACAGGCCTAAGCCAAATCGTGGTCTGACGAAACCAGATTAAAATATTGTAAACATAAAGACTACCTCGAGTAGAATTCGAACCCACTAACTTTTGTAGTCAGACACGTCACTTATTCATGGAATTCTGCATTTTAACGGTGAAAACATGTTCTGGCTGGCTTTAGAACGCAAGCAATGCCTGCCCCGAATGTCATCGAGACTGTTAGTGTTTTAACTGTAAAAAGTTATTATACAACATTACTGTAACGCAGCGCAGTTAAGAAGTGACTATAGTATATTATAAGTAATTTTATTTTCCATATAACATCCACTATATTTAACAGAAATCAATATTGAAAAATTATCGTTATAACTAATTTATTTAATTTTCCGCTCAATTTTTGTGACATCATTTAGCATCGTGTTGTGCTTTGTCTACTTATCTTACCAATCTGATCTTGCACTTAGCTTAACGCGGCGTCTCTAAAATGAGCGAAATTTAATATACATACTTACTGGTATATCATTAAATTCTTTCTATTTAGATAAATGAGAATAAAAAAGATAACACCAATGTTACATTCAACAGACTGTTCCTCATTATGTCTTGAACGAAATTGCTCAGACGGCTTAATGACGTTTAATTGATAGCATTTGACGCTTCCTTTGTTTCATACTGGCTCTTGCCAACGACGTTGCTTGCCAAACTCACTTGTTTGACCTGTTGGCTTGAAGTTGTACTTGTGAAAGTATGTTTTATTTTTGTAATAGTGAAATTCGTTGGAAAAGAAACTCCCAACGAACTCCTATTTTTACGTTTCGGGACGCCCGAGTTTACCCTTCTATAACAAGTTCAAAATAAAAAAAATGGTAACAGTTTGTTGCTAATATTAAGTTTTTGTATACAATATCATAATTTATATTCTTATTTTTTCTAGGCAAGAATATTTTGCGAAGGATAGCTATGTTATAAACTATATTCTAAAAGTGTAAACTATTTGTTGGAAGCTTTAAGATTTAGTACACAAAAGGAAAATCATAGGTAATTTTGCGTCACCATAAAAAAGGTCGTTATCAATAGGTATCATTTTAACATTTCTCTAATTATTAATTGAGGATAATTTTACTTTTATTAATAAAAAATCAAGGTGATCGTTATAATAGGTGCATTCTTAGCAAATCAAGGTGTCTGTTATGAGTATAATGCAATAAAGTATAAAATAGTATTTTTGTAAAAAAAAAATGTATTTTAAATTCTGTATCCTTCAGACCTATAAATATCTCGGAATTTCAGGTTTCAGTTAACGGCTTAATAGCGAAAAGTCTCAACCAACGTCTTAAGAGGTTATCGCTTAACTGTTGAATACACGGCCAGGTATGGCAGGTTTGGCAGGCAGGTTTTATTTGAGACGATGCGCTTTGTAAAGAGATTCCCCTATTTTGATCATTAGGCACTTATGGCCTTGAAAAATAGTCTCATTGACGGGAGAGTATTTTTAATATTAATTTAATAAAGTAAAACTTATTTCTCTTTGATAATAAAAATATATGAAGTATAAATCTATAAATTAATTATTAATGCGATTGTGATAAATTGGTTAAAATTTTAAAATATTTGTTGTCCATTTGATTTTAATATTAATGTAACAGTAGTTGTTACTCATCCATTTGGTTCAACATAATGCACAAAGAATTATTTATTAAAATAATTATTATTATCTATGTGCCTAAAAGTTTGAAAATTTGTGTTCTAGTAATGTATTTAGACATCGAATTAAAACAAATGGTACATTCATATTAAATATAATTTTATAGGCTTAATTTTTGCTTAACTTAACTGTACCGGAGTAGAACCTAACAATCCGAGTGGCGGAACTCAACACCGCGCTTACCAGAGCATGCTGGCTGCGGGATACAACGTGAAGAAGAAAAACTAATTTAAGAAGTTTATTAGATCACAATCATTTTAAATTTAATTTAAATAAAAATAATTAATAGATAACGAAGGGTAACGAAGCAAAGTGGGGAACGGAGTGTCTTAACACTAGGTTCCCTCTGCCTACCCTGTTGTGTGCGCTAAGTCTCAAAACCTTCATACGATTTTAACGCTATTATTGGTACAAAAGTCAATTAAAATAACAAATATAGGTTGTCGTATGTACAAAATAATGAATATGCGAACGGATATTGCCCTATTGTTTCGCGTTTCATATCACTTTAACCGATTAAAAAAAAGGAGCAGGTTATCAATTCGGATAAAAAATAAGACATACTTGAATGTCAACACGATGGTTCACAGTTTGATTCTCACTTGGGGGAAACACGGCAAAGAAGGGCTGCTTTCCACCACTAGGCAATAGGCTCTGTTGAAAATTGGGCGGAAATCGGCAAACGGAGTGTCTAAACACAAGTCCCTCTGCCGACTCTGCTATATATGGGTAATATATTACTTAAACATGAATAAGTCACTTATAAATAATTAGAAATTGAAAACTTGACTGCATAAACTAAATTAATGTATACAGTAATACTTATTAAAATCGGTACATTAGTTTGGTGATAAAAACAAATCCCTCCTTCTGGGTTTTGGATAAAAAACACACTCGTCACAGTCACAGTCGGATAAAAACATAACCCTTCTTTTAGGCTTCACCACAGTTGGGTAAAAAATATCTTTATTAACACTCTTTTATTAGTTAGATTTGTCATTATGTAATTAAAAATCTAAGAAACTTAACTTCACCCATTGATAATAATCGTATCACCATGAGAGGTGGCAGTTATACGTAACATAGCCTACGATGTCAACCATCATCTAGCTGGTCCAGCTGGTCTGATGGAGCTCCTGGCTCCAACATCAGACCAGCTTAAAGCTGTGAGCACTTTGTCTAATACGCAGTATTTTGTGTAAAAAACCGTTTTTTTTTCTCTTTTATTAATTATTTTCACTTTTATTAATTATATATATTTAACATTCGCACGTTAACTAGGTCATATGATTTTTTATTATTCATTACAACACTTTTATTGTACAGCTTTTACGTGATTCAAGCGTAGCCTTTGATATTGTATATTGGTTCCGCACACGCAATCCTAGTTAGATATAACTGTTATATAATAATCTTGTAATATTTATACGTTAGTTAAGGCCACCGACAGCGACGGTCGTAGGTTCTATTCTCACTCAGGGGAATAAAATATTTTCATTTCCTCGTTCTAGTTACAAGTGTCGTCATTGAACACAATGTCTTGAAAATTGCGGAAAATTGGGCATGGAGTGTCTTAACACTAGGTTCGCTCTGCCTTCGTTGCTATATGTGGGATACAGCGGCTTATCAATCTCAAAGGAACCTGATCCCTTCAGGTTCTTTGGAGGCCCACCATTCCTATAATGCGATCTATTCTTATAAGCACTTATGTACATACTCTACCTGTATTGAGCAGAGAGAAACTAGCGTTAAGACACTCCATTCCTCACGCACCCCAAAATATTCGAGTAACTCTGCGCTTTGTCTTGTAATACCAGAAATAAAAAAATATATTATTTATGATATTTAATTTTAACTTTAACTTAAATGAATTAAAATATAGATAAAAAATCTTAAATATATACTGAAATATCGGCGTTCTCGTTGTCAATGGTGGTGGCGGATGGGACACTTCAATTTTTGCAACATTTTTGCTATTCTTTTCCACTTGTTGTGGTATTTAATAGATGTTTTTGAGAGTATTATTTAATGTTAATTATTCTTTAAGTCCTCATTCACCTTTCTGGGCACTTTTACTTAGGTTAGCTGTGCAATGACATACATTAACTGACATGTTTTGCTCATACCATGTAGGTATTGTAGGCCCTTAATTATTCGACTTTCACACTAAGTATGGGAATGTGTTTAGACTTTTAGAATTTGAGCTTAACAAAGGAAAAAAAATGCTATTGAATTTAATAAAACAATTATACTTTTTTTTAACGGAGTTACTATGAGTTATTCATAAAAAAATCTATCGATAAATCACATAGACGATAAAAACTGTTGTGAAGGTTAAAAATTTCGATAACTTTCTATTTTAGGAACGCATTCTGATCCCTTCAGTGTTAGATAACTTTGAAATAAATGTCAATGATCGACTGTTATGTTTAGGATTTTTTTTGTCACGCATTTAACCCTGTAGCAGGTTTGAAACACGCTTCCCGCTCGAAGATTTGTATGTTGATTTACGGATGAGAACGCCGCGTTTTTGCTTTGGTCAGAGCGGGGAAGTTCCTCCGGCTGCCGCGTTTGTACTTCGGCGCGACGACTGGCCTCAAATTTATCTTTATTCTACTGTAAAAGTGTGCAAAAATTCACGCACAGTCGAACGCGAAAGCTAGTTTCCGTACATTTGATATGGCGATGGCAGGCATGCGGATGCTGCGTAAATAGACCATATCAAGATTTATCTTATTATATACAGACATATATACATATATATGTAGAGTACCTGAAACGCATGAGTAAACGGGTGGGAAAACCAAATCCGATTTAGATACTCGTAGTACGTGATCCGTGATAGCGAAGCCGGCGTGGTAAAGACGATGGTTGCAGGTTCTATACTACTCGACAAAATTATTATATTTAGGCTCCCCAATATAATAATTTTCTCGAGGAGAATGGGGAGGCCATTCAGGGAAGTGCAATAATTAATATTTTCATTTCCTTTGGTAATGAGGCATAGCCACGGAAAGTTGGGAACGGAAGTGTCTTAACACTAGGTTCCCAGGCTCCCTTTGCCTACCCTGCTATGTGCGGGTTAAACTAATGTATCTTATTATATACAGAAATAATTACATAAATACCTATATGTAGTACGTACTTGAAACGCATGAGTAAACTGGTGGGAAAAGCTAGCCTAGCGAAGGACCCAGTATATGACTGTAAATACGATGGTTTGTTGGTTCGTTACTACTTGAGAAACTACACTCAACACGCAGAATGCCTCAAGAATTCCAGAGTGTATTTACATTAGGTTCCGAGGGTCCTTCTGCCTACCCTGCTACCTGCGTGATACAGCGCTCAGCTAAAAAACATTTCATCCGTTCACTCTAGGTTCACTCTGCTTACCCAGCTATGCGTATAAGAAGGTTAAGCACTCAAAAAAATTAATATATATTTCTCCTTCGAAAACATAAAAGGTAAGTCAAATAAACGAGACAACTAATAATCGAGACGAGACATCTCCTATTTCCTTTAACTTTAGAGTTGCGAAAAGTTGAACGAAAATTCAAAGAATTCTTTACGTTAACAATAGTTTAGTGTTGCGCTATAAGGATCATGTTAAGATTTTACCAAAGACAGTTCTTTCCTGTTGGACAGTTCTTTTAGATCCTAGCCGCGGAGCATAAGCACAACCGACTGTAAACGCGAAAGGTTGTGGGTTCGATTCCCCCTCGAGGGAATGAAATATTTAATATTAATATTTTCATTTCCTCGTTCTGATAACGAAGTAAAGCGCGGTGTTGAGTTCCGCCGTACAGCTCGCAATGCCTCTATCACTCAACACATGATTCCCTCTTCGTTTGACCAGCTATCTGCGGACTATATTACATTACCTCTGCCACTTAGGTCGTGTCATGTCTCATAACCGTTAGTTATTTCAATTGGAGTACGCGGGCGAAGTTCTACACGGGGGGACGGGGCACATAGCAAGGCTAGCTAGAAGGAACCTTCTGTTAACACTCTCCGTCCCCCATTTTCCGTCAAATTTTGGATGCAATACTTGTTGCCGACCGCCGACGCCACGATTTGCCTCGGCACCAAACATTTCATTTCCTCGAGTGGAAATCGAACCCGAAACGTGTCGCGTTTACCGTCACACGCTTGTGCCCCTGCGCCACGACTGCCCTCTATATATTAGATATAAGATAATTACACGTTCCCACGACGCCTAGAGTGATTTAACGCAGCGATGCACTTTAACTGTATGTCTGTGGATACATTTCTATTTAACAATTTGCCTTGTCTTTGTAGACAAAATAGTTTTGTCCTCATTTTATGATATACTAGTGGCCCCCCCGCGGCTTCGCACGCGTGAACTACATGATTATTCATTTAATAAATGGAATTGACTGACAGTCAAATGTGTTGATGTCAATGAATAATTTAATTTACTCGTTCAGAAACAGCCTTAAATGTTGAATTATTGATTTGGGTAAGGATTTATAATATTGTTTGTAAAATAACTGTAATGATTGCATATTACTACAAAACATACCAAATCGAATCGAATAATCCAATATCGAAATCGAATCCAAAATAATTAATCGAATAAATGAATCGAATATCGAATCTAAAATATTTAACTGTGAACCTCCTCCTTGTTTTGAAAGTCGGTTAAAAATATTGATTTATCACAAACGCTTTTCAATGCTGCGCTTTATGTTGATTCTAGAGCCGAATTGTGGAATGAAAATAATTCGTTCCCGACATGGTACTCGAACCCAACCGTTGCGCCAGACGCCGCGCCGTGCTGCTGCGCCGCAACGGCGTCAGCTTTAATTTCGCTTATTTATTCACTTAATTTAATAAAATTTAAATTTACATTAAAATTAATACAGAAAGGCCAGTCGTGGCGCCGGGGCACAAGCGTGTGACGGTAGACGCGACACGTTGTGGGTTCGATTCCCACTTGAGCAACAGTAATACTTATTTAAAAAATGTAGAACGGAAGTATCTTAATGGAAACGGAGTGTTTTAACACTAGGTTCCCAGGTGTCCTCTTCGTACTTACTTCGTACTTGCTGAGCTATGTGTGGCATATAGCGTGACGCTGAACAAAAACAAATACGAATATGTTATTTCTCATATACTATTTACATTCTTTTACAGCAACAATGTTCCAATACGAGTATGAAAAACGACCGTCATCTAGAAGTAGTGTGCCATCGGCACGGAACCCGCTACCTCCTGACTGGCACTCGCGTCCCTTGCCACCGCGCCCTGAGGACGTGTTGCCGGCTAAAACTTCTGTAAGTAATAAGAATATACAATCTATGAGATGGGAGTTAGCTGTAGATCGCTGGGCAGATTTCATTTCAGGACTTTTTATAATTTTGATAACTTTCTTTTCGAGGACGCAAAAGTTCAGAAAGCCTAACTGAAGTCCAGTAGCCTAAAGCAAATTATTTAAAATGATTATTTCCCGAGAAGGAATCGAACCTACAAACGTAGCGGTTGCGTGATTGCGGCACGACCTAACTCCAACCTCAACTAAATAAGTACTTTTACAAAACACGTAAATAAATGACAAGTATACGAAACGCAACGTCAAACAACTTCCGCCTCACGATATAACTTTACTCAATAGTGATTGCTTTGGAAATATACTTCACAGTACAGTATGTATCCCGCATATAGCGACATATAGCAGAATAGTTATAGGCAGAGAGAACCGCATAAACTGCAGACATTCCAAAACAAGCTGTCTGAGTGGAACTCAACGCCGCGTCTTGTTTCGATAGGGGAACATCAAGAACAAGCGTGTAAACGCTACAAGGTGTGTAATATACCTACATAATTTCAGGTGCCACTCAAAGTGTGGATCATAGCCAGTGCATCCTGTTTCGCAGTGTGCGGAGCGCTGGTGTTAGCAACTATCGTCATTACAAGGTGGGGCTCCAGTGACAGTTATATACCGAGAGAAGTGTATGCTGAGGCCAGGGTAAGATATAACATAGCTGTGGGAATCCACAATTACAAAATAAATTGGTTATTATTTAGAAAACAATTATCTTTACAACATAAGTACCTAAACAAACGTAGTCGATGAGAATGCAGATTCAGATCTCGCTACGTCCAAATTTTAAATTATTGCATATTAAATAATCTATACTAATATAATAAAGCGGAAGAGTTTGTTTGTTTGTTTGTTTGTTTGAACGCTAAGATCTCTAGATCTACTGGTCCGATTTTCATTGTTTTTGTTTTGTATGAAAGCTGCATTCTTCAGAAGTGCTATAGGCTATATAACATTACATTACAATATATACTAATATATTTTAAAGTACATTCTAATTTGACATGCAATTTATTCTGCCATGTTAATAACAACCGTCGTTGCTACGCGACCGCTACCGCGACGTTTTGATATTCATCCTTATGAAAATAAATATAATAGTCACTTTTAGCATTTTATCTAGATTGAAATTATAGTTTACTGTATAATATTCTAATAAATAATTAAGGAGATGTCACTGATTCCAAATGACCTAGCCACCTAGCGGGCGGCATAGTATGACCGACGCGAACGGGCAGATGACGTTGACGGTTTTATAAATTTTCATACATTTTCGAACTTTATTTGTTGTTTATAATTAATTTAAAATACACTTTGATTCTCTTCTTATTTTATTTGATATTGCCCGCTAAAATTATCCTACTTAATAGAGAGAAATGTTTAGTTATTTCGTAGAGTCGATATCTATGTACGCACGTACGGAAAACTTTAGGTACTTTTTCTAATATTAAGAATACCTGTCCTTCAGTTACTTTTAATCCTTTTGTTAGTTCATTTCAATAACTCAGATAATTTTTTCTAATAATGTGTATCTACTTATTACTCTTTTTGATTATTTAAGCTTATATTTTCTTACTAATTCTATTGAGAATTGAAAATAATTTCATGAATATATTTAATAAATATTCTTATAGTTGAAGCAGGCGTAGCCGCGTCCGGGTCCACTAGTTAAATAACATATACTTGGTTGTACAAAAATAGTATTTTTTGTATAATTTCAGGAACCTATTTACCCAAATCCTTATCCGCCCCGACCGATAGCAGCAACAGATAAACTGGAAGCTACATCTGAAGAAATAGACACCGACATACAATTTCCAATCCTAGAAAAGCTATCCATCTTCAAAAACATCGTCCCAAACAGAGAGAAGAAAAAAGATGACAAAAATCTTATATCTAAACCGCAAATCCATCCCATCCATGATACGTCACTTCATCACCTGGAGCGTAAAATTGAAAAGAAAGATCAAGCAAAATTACCAGAAGATTTTCCACCAAAAATTCCGGCATTTCCAGAATTTAAGCCAACTTTGCCTGACGTTTTCTTGGACGATACGATCAAATTATCAGACGGATATATAGCAGGTCTGAAGAAAATTGAGGATAATTATGAAGAATATTATAATGACGATAACTTATACGATGATTATATGCAAAGCAATACCATGACCAGTTATTTGATAGAAAAAGTCCAGGAATTGCACGACTGGATATCATCAGATCCTGATATTGAAGGAAAATCTGAGAAACACAATAATGGCAACGAATTCGGGCAGCTACTAAAAGCTCTAAACGAAAGTATAATCGAAGGTAACGTCACGATAGTGATGAGTAAACTAAAGGATTTGTATTTTGGAGAAAATTTCACAAATTCAAACCAAAGTAGGAAGGTCATATTGAGTAATAGCACGAACTTGTTATCGTTTGGTATTCTAACACTGGACGTGATGCTGTTGCATAATATTCAGCTGATGGCGTGGGAGAGTCAGGTACAGCAATTATATCACCTAAAATAATGCATGATGGCATTTACATTGATTATGTTATTTTTGGTACAAGCCTGCAACTATAAACGTGACAGGTTGTGGGTTCGATACCCACTCGAATTCCACCACTCAATACTCAGTGTCTCCAGAAAATAGGAGACGGAAGTGTCTTATTGGAAACGGCGTTTTTAACCCTAGGTTCCTGACTGCCCCCTGCCTCCCCTCCATGTGCGGGGTACAGTGTGAAGTCAAAAAATAACCCCCACAAACGCAACCATCATATTTAGTTACATCAAACAAATAATGCAATTTTTCCAGGAAACAGCGCGCAACAAAATGCTGAAAGATCCAGACGTGTTCGCATTCAATGCCCTCTTTATGGAACCGGGAAAAGTAGAATCGAAAAGAAATGAATTATATCATCCATATGATAGTCCCGTACATGGGTGAATTTACACTTTTTTTAAGTTTATTCAAATAATTGATATTTCCTTTTAACAATCGATGTTTGGTTGATCTCACTGTTAAATTTTTAGATAAATATTTCTGTCTATTATATAAAAAAAATAATTGCAGCATTTGCGGCGTTCAGTTCCGCCATTTACACGCAATGTCTCCAGAATTCGACGAAAATTGCAGAATGAAGCTGTCGCAAGTCAGCACCGTTACTAATGCTATATAATATATTCTTGTTTTGCCATCCCGCCATCATCCTTCGACTAATCTATCTATTGAAGATGAGGGAAGGGTCATAGGTGAAGAACGGATGATGGTTGATGATGGCAGCTGCTGTAATGCTGATATTCTGGTCCCATACGTACTTTTTATAAATTATTTTTATTATTTTTCAAACCATTTCTATATTAAAATTTCAATGATTTATGTGAGTAATCTTAACAATTTAACAAGAGTTAGAAATCAAGATTATTATGTATGGCGAAGCACTACCATAAATACTAAGATAGAAATGTAATAAATATTTTATATTACAGGAAAAAACAGAACCGTCAAGAAGAAGAAAATAACATAGAAAAGAATCTTCTAGAAAATGTCTTAGAAATAGGCATGAGTACGGCGAGAGCTGCTATACATTTGGGTAGAGCATATAAAAATACCAAGTATGTCATAATACTTCATAAATAAGTTTTAAGTTATTTATTTTGTACTAATATTGTGCTTTTGACGAGTTTGTTTGGTTGAAATTTGAACACAGTAATCACAGGAAGAAAATTCCTTTCAGAATGGTTTTGAACCAGTTATCCAACAGAGAAGCGCTCGCTACCAACATACAAAATCAAATATCCCGCAACATTGATGCCAACACTCACGCGCTAAATCACTTGCAAACGTCATTCAACAAAAATGACAGTTCAAGTGTTGCCAACAACATGAATTTTACTGACTTAGATTGTGTGTGGTTGTTGTACTGTAAGAATTTAGTTGCGACTGGCAAGTTAAATCCTCCTTATGGGACAATGGCTAGGATTAATGGGTAAGTTAATGAAATATATTAATTATTTTTCAATAAAAATAAATTATGTTTTTTTATGATATATTTATATCCAATATTTTTTTGTATTATTTTCAAGATCATTTGTTTACTAGTTAGTAGATTACTAATTTGCTAAGATGATTGATGGCCATCTAAGGTTTGACCATACAATTATAAATTTTAATGTGTTTTAATTATAGAAGTTCATTTTGTATCCAACTTCGACTAATTCGTTAATACTAGGTAGTTTTCAAAATTCTTTATGCGTATAAATATAAGTTACAATACAAATATTAACGTAATAAGAACTTATATAATATAATGAAATATGATTTAATGAGGCTAGTATCGCTTTTTTTTTATGCCTTTGTAAGCTTATAAGATATACATATGTATATTAAATAATTCATAAAATTTAACGTTAATACTAAATTATTACATACTTAATTGTATCTTTATTATTTATCTTATTAAGATAGCATATAAATTTGTTGAATGTGAACTAATATGACCTTTATTAATCCCAGAAATTTATTTTTTATGGAAAATCAACTTTGAATTTAAGATTATGGAATCGATTCCCACTCAAGGAAATAAAATATGTAATATATTGTTTTACTCGCTCTGGTAACGGCCCAAAGTGCATTAATTTCCGCCACTCAACACGCAGTGCCTCTATAATTGGTTTTTATAAACTAGCAACCTACGGCTGGAGAGCAGAAGTGTCTTAACAGTAACGGAGTGTCTTAAGCACTAAGCTCCCTGGTTCCCTCTGCCTACCTGTGCTGTAGATGCTGTAGCTTTGCTTGGTGCTTTAGATTAACCGTTTTTTATTTTCTTCCATAGATTAGCATTAAGAATGCTGACAGGTGAACTACCTACAGACCGAGCATTCGACACAATGTTATATGAAGTTCTTACCGGATGGAGTGAATTAAAATGCACAGATATGTTCCCAAGGTAGTAATATTACGGATACGAAATTATTTAATTCTATAATTTAGCTTAGGTATTCATAAAAAATAAAACATAACTACAAAGCAATACCAGTAATCCTACTAATGTAATAGATGTGAAAGTTTATAAACATGGGTGTTCTACTTTTACGCAAAAATTACACAACGGATGAAGATGAAACTAGAGTATACTGTAGACTGTACTTTTACATCAAAATAACATATGGGCTACAATTTATGAACACATTTTGTATAATAACTTAGAATATAAGGCGGCCGAGGCCGGGTTTTGGTCTCTAGGACTAAGGAATTTCTTGGAAATCTTTCCCTTTTTGAGTTTAAAATTAAGAATAAGTATATCTATATTTTAGAAATGAATATAAATAATCATAAAAATAATTTAATTAAGAACTTCGTCTATTTTTAGGTGCAATAAAGCCAACCCAGCAGCAGTAGTTTTAGACTCCATACTGCAGCCATTAAGAAAGTCACAAGCATCTAATAGATTATAATAACTAAAAAAATGTGTTCTTGATAGATTTCGGGACACGGGGAATTGAATTTACATTATTGTAGATCTCGAATAAATTGTTACATCCAATATTAAATTATATACATTACGATATGTTATTATAATAAGCTTTTATACAGAGCGCACGCTGTTTGTCGGTGAAACGCTCTATGGCGACAAATTTTAAGAGAATCAAACTAGTTATCTCCATTACCGGTAGAAGGCCCAACCTGTACAAATCAGTTTCATGCAATTTTATAAGTAAATTTTTTGCTATAAATGTGTCTTATCCTGGCAAGATTATTATTTTATCAAATATAGTCATAGAATTGGGTAATATTTATTTAATCATTCTCTTAAGTAGTAGATAGCTAAACTTAAGTATGTCACTTAAGCAAGTGACATTATTCAAAATGTATTTTTTCTATGTAGGCCTGTATTTTAAAATATCTCTCTTTTCTACTGTATTACTTATTTGAATACATAAAGCTTTTACTAGAAAGGCCATAACCGTCAAGATTACTGTTGTAAAACAATTTTGCTTCATATTTTTTTTTATATGTAAAAACTAGTGTCAATGAGTACAAAACTTTTGAAGATTTAATTAATAAGAGCCAAAAAGAATCTTAAACTTCATAGCGTAATTGTGCTTTTAATATTAAATATATTATTTATAATTACATTATTCCAGTGATTATATTTATAAACAATAAATATTAAGTTTAAGCTTTATAATACATAAATGTTGTTTAAAGTTACATCATTATTATTTAGCAATTTTTATTTTATATGAACATTATATTCTTTTATATTTTTATTGTTACTAGGACTGTATCATTGTAGATTTTTTTGATCATAGACTTTTTTAACGTTTAAATATTTTAATGATGTCGGTATAATAATTTCAATAACATTGATTTTTTAGGCAATTAATAATAATTACATAAAGTTAAGTGCTTAATTTTTTTTGTATTTAGCCGATAATATAATGTTATAATTAGTCTATGGTCAATATATTTTGTAAAAAAAACTAAATACAATTCTACGTTATTATACATATTTAAGAAGTGGAAATGTTATAATATGGACTGATTTAATAAATATCATTTAAAAATGTCATTTTTTTATTTTACCATCACAACTTCCTTTCCTTATTAAAGAACATATGTTATATCCTAATGGTATTACTTATATGTTAGGATTTATCTTTAGCTACTAGTGATTATAAAAAAATGAAATAATAACATTACGAATTTTAAATTATGATTTTATTAATTTACGATTTGATTTTATGTACCACACACATACACAACATATATTTCCTAACGTCATAATTTATCATAATTTATTTATGTTTAAAAATATAACATTATATTATATTACGTAGAATATTAGAATACTTATGCCAAGTTTACAAATGATTGGAAAGTACAATAAAATGGCTTATATGATGATGCTTATTTTAAAGAAAAAAAATTACAATTATTTAGACATTATCATAAAAATATATAAAAACTATGAAATTGAATATATTTTAAAATCGATAATTTTAATCGAACAGTTCGATTATCTATCTTAACAATTACAACAACTCACGTCAGTAACTATTTACATTTTATTTGACTAATGGCAACACTGTACATTAATGGCGTCGAAGCGGTAACTTGCTTATATTAATATTTTGTGTTTGGTCAAAGAAATGGTAAAATGGATGGTTTTATAAATACTAAAATAGAAGCGCAAACGATATACGAAATATATCGAGCATGTCGTCTCTGCGGCGCTGGTGCTGGCTACAAAATGCCTATAATACAAAACGTCGTCGACTTGGATGTAAGAGAAGTAGAACTCAAACAGAAAATACGAGATTGTGTTCAAATTGAAGTAAATCATTGTTTTTAGTTATTATACTAATTAAATATATGCTATATAAATGCTATATATTAAATATCTAGCGCACTTTTTTTTTGGAAAATTTTGACAGGCCATTTGTTTTGACGCTATGCGATTGTGACATTGTATTTAATTCTGTGCTATTATAATATTAAGTTTTAAGTGGATCATATAAATTATGAGAATATATCCTGATTTTAATAGTACAGTTATAAATACCTATAAGCAACAAAATACTAAAGATGATGATGATAATCTGATGCTAAAGCATCAAGCTTGTTGAGCTATGTAAACATTAAAAAGTTAGGTTATATTTAGAGTAAAATAAATTATATAAAAATTATAGTACAATCTCAAACAAATAGTCTTAAATAAAAAAGAATATTGTTACAAAGACTTAAAATGTGTATGGATAATCATTATACTGTACATTTAATGACGTCAATGAAATTAATTTTTATATAGTCATTCCCCAAAATGAAGTTGAACTCCCAACCACATGTATAATCAGAAAGTCCTATTGCTACAAAATGTTAATTTTCTAAGCTTAATCTATACAGTATAGCATAGTAAAGCTTAAGAGTTTGTTTGAAATGCTCTAATCACATGAATTGAAAAACATATTTTTGTGTTGTATAGTACATTGTATAGTACAACAAATAAAGCTATTTATTTGATAAATATATAGCATATATATTCATTTCAATGTTATTCCCAGAGGAGTGAAGCCACAGTTAAAAAGTGATTTTTATTATAATCAGGTCCATCAAGATGATAAAATGCCTCCGCTGATTTGTGAACTGTGTGTGGATAAAGTGAATGATTTCTACGAATTTCTCGAGATGTGCAGACAGACAAACAAAAGAACTAGGTTAAGACTGGGCTTACCTCCACAAACAATGCCTAGGGGTGCGGTAAGTTATATAGGCTATAGGTGTCAATAATAATGTGAATTAACTATTTTTTACAAATTATTGTAATTCAAATCTATATTTTTTAAATTTTCACAGAATTTATATAAATATGTTATTATAGTTATATTTCGGCCAGCATGTCAAAGTAGGCAGAAGAAATCTAGTTTTAAGACACTTAGTTCTCACCAAGACACTTTTGTACCTCACTTTCTGATGAATTCAAGAAGAATTGCATGTTGAGTGAGGTGCTTTGTCTTGTTACCAGAGGAATATCATAATCAACCTACAGCTTGTACCCTGTGCCATGACAGGCATTATACTTTTAGATATATAATTTTTTTTCATATTTCAGCCAGATGCAGGTGATTGCATATTGGGTATAACTGAGCCAGTCTTTATAAATGATGGTGATAACGAGCCATTGATAAAAACAAGACAATCTAAAAACTTTAAAGGCAATTTGAAAAATATCAAAAATAAAAATCAAGATAGTAAAGTTAAGGTATGATTTTTATTATATTTAGTTTATAGTATACATAGAAATATTGTTATTATTGAAATTCTATATATTTGTTTTTTGTTATTGTTTGTATGTCTGTTATATTATATGGTTTATGTTTTTTTCTTGTTAGAAACAATGAAAATTAATACTTTTCTACTCAAACCTGCAACCTTCAAGTTTATTCCGCACATATTTGGGAAGGCAAAGGAAACCTAGTATTAAGACACTATTCTCCATGCACAACCTGATTTTGAGACACATTAAATGTTGAGTAACAGTGCTATATGCTGTGCTTTGTCGTGTGACCAACAGGAATGTAATAAAGTCATTCCTTTAAATGATAGTCAAACCTGCAAGCGATGATAGCCTCTAGATTATTATTGTTAAATTACACCATGACTAGCTTGAACATATATAACTGTGATATATCAATTTCCTTGACAGATTCAATTACCAAACAGAAAAGAAACAAAAAAAATTAAAATTGAACCACGGTCATTGCGGAGTAAACAGCCGAGCCCACCTCGCTTAAGAGGAAATAAACGGATGCACGAAGATGACGTTGCTTTGGGTAGTTTACAGGTATTTTTTATATTTTTTTTATGTTTGAAGGATTATGTTTTGCGTTCTTTGTGATGATGAACATCCATGTTCACAAAGATTCACATTTATAACATAACTAGCGGACGTATTTAAGGGTGAATTCTAATAACCCATGAAACATGTGTTCAATGAAATATTTTTAAGAGTCTAAATTTCAAATTTTATAAAAATTGGTGGTGATTTAAAGATTTTTCCATACAAACTTTCAACCCCTTATTTGCACCTTTAGGGGGTGAATTCTAGAAAATCATGAAACATGTTCAATTAAATATTTTTGAGAGTCTAAATATCAAATTTGATAAAAATCGGTGGTGATTTAAGAATTTTCCCATACAAACTTTCAACCCCTTGTTTGCACCCTTAGGGGGTGAATTCTAGAAAACCATGAAACATGTGTTTAACTAAATACGTTTAAGAGTCTGAATTTCAAATTTTATAAAAATTGGTGACGATTTAAAAGAAACCTATACAAACTTTCAACCCCTTATTTGCACCCTTAGGGAGAGAATTCTAGAAAATGATGAAGCACGTGTTTAATTAAATACTTTTAAAAATCTAAATTTCAAATTTTATAAAAATCGGTGCCGATTAAATTTTTTTTCCATACAAACTTTGAACCCCTATTTCACCCCTTAAAATTTTTCAAAATTCCTTCTTAGTGGATGTCCAGATTACAAAAGTAAACATCTGTCCAAATTTCACGTTTTTACCATCAGCGGTTACTTCTGTGCGTGCGTCTTACCTCAGTCAGTGAGGACAGTCCTTTTATGTATATAGATAACATAGATAACATTTGCAAGAAGGATATTGATTACATATGTTTTCTAAATTTCAGAAGTCAAAACGGTCAGTGCCAATACCCAAATCGATATTAAAAAAAACTGAGGTATTATTTTTTTTACATATTAAGTCACATTAAATATTGATTCTAAGTTTGATTCTCACTCTAGGGAATGAAATATTTAATATTTTCATTTTCTGACGTTGGTAATGAGGCAAAGTTGAATCACCAGTCAACACACAATGCCTCAAGAACTTGATGGAAAGTCAGGAACGGAGTGTCTCAACACTAGGTTTCCTCGGCTTGGCTAGCTATGTCTGGGGTACATGAAGCTAAGCGCTACTTTGTTTTTAATAATGTATACGAAAAATGTTTAGTTATTTCATTTCTGTTTAGTTATTGTATGTGTGTGTATTCACATCGTGTAAATAATAAAAAAAAAACACGATTATTTTGAAATCACAGACAGACATTTCAGGCTTATTTATATGTATAGATAATTGTAAAGAAGATTAAAATGAACATTTGTCACAGTGTCCACATTCAATATTCACAAAAATACATTTTTTTTTTTTGTATATTTTCAGAACGAAGATAACTCTTATCTAACACCAAGATTGAGAGGTTCTACGGAAAAAGTTAGAGAAACGTCATTAAAAAAGGAAAATTCAAACAAAAGAGTCCAGTAAGTATAGTTTATTTGGTACATAAATCAAAGCGCGACGTTGAGTTCCGCCACTGTTGCAATGATGTGGTATGTGTGTAATATTAATTAAAATTATTAAAAAAAGTTCAGTTGAAGCAAAAAAGTTCAGAAACCATATTTTATTTGCTATCATGCCATTGTGATAAGCAGCTTTGGGTTACACTAATCTCTCAGTGTCGAATTTGACACTAGTTTTTTTCTTTTGCTAATAGTGATTGTATAAAATGTCAAAGGCCAGTTGCGGCACAGGGTCTGTAAATACGACAGGTTGTGGGTTCGATTTTCACTCGAGGAAATGAAATATTTGACATGCTTTGGTATGGATTTTTTATATTACAAATTAAAGTATATAAATTTAATAGTCTTTATTTTCTACAGAAATATAATATAAGTTGTAAATTTTATTGTATTGTTCAATATTACCGAAAAGTTGCTTGAAAATGTCATTATGCCTATTTCTAATATATATTTGTATATTATTACAGGATAATAGTAAGATCAACGCCGAGTAAACCAATGCCGAAACAAAATGAATTCTACTGTAAAATATGCAAAATACAATATAACAACTTTAGATCTTATTCTAATCATATAAAAATACATGAAAAGTAAGTTTTTTTTTCACACAATATACTGCGTACAGTTAGTATAGGTAGGCAGAGGGAACCTAGAGTTAACACACTTTGTTCCCAATGCACAGCTGAATTGAACCTATATGAGAATACAGCAGAAGAAAAAAAAATAAAAAAAGAAATTATTTAATAGTTTATATATTTAAACTTTAAAGTGTTTACTATTAGCTCTTTTTTTTATAATTTTTTGTTTTTTTAGGCCTCCACCAGAAAAAAAACAAATTAAAAAAATTAAACATGTTGAATGTGAAAATTGTGAAAAAACATTTCCCAATAAGAATGTTCTGAATACTCATTTATGCTCCAGCGGTAAGAATGTTTTATCTTTCACCTACAGTTGCGGAACTAAACGCCGCATTTTGTATCGTTTCAGTGGGTTTATATCAGTGGGGTCTTGCAACTATGGCTTGTGTTTCTTTGACAGAATGAAAAGATATTGTATTAACACTAAATTCTTCATTCCAGCTATATGCGAGATACAGCGTGAAGCTATTTTTTATTTTATAAAATACACAGAAGACACTTTTAATAGCTTCATGCTGTATCCTGATATGTGCAGGGTAGGCAGGGGAACCTAGCGTTAAGGCTCTCGTTCTCCTCGTTCAGAATCCTTGGGGCATTGCGTGTTGAGTGGTGAAACTCAATGCCGGGCTTTGCCTCGTTCATAGAGCGAGGAAATGAAAATATTAAATATTTCACTACTCCAAGTGGGATTACGCACCCTTGTGCGTCCCTTCGTCACGGTGGTTTAGAAAATCCTTGAAAGAAATAAAACAGTGTTTCATACTAGATAATATTTACTTATTTATTTATATATATATATATATATTTGCTATATGCGCGATACAGTGTGAACAAAATACACATTGAGATTAAATAGGTTAAAAAGATATGATATCAATATAATGTATAAAATTCTTCCATTACTGAGTGATTGACAGGCAATACACAGACGTAACTCCGCAATTTGTTATATAAGAGGACCTTCTTGAGTGTAGGGTAGTAAAAAAAATTCCTATGGAGACGGGAAAATAACAAAAAATATATATGATAATATAAAAAAATGTAAAAATTTCTATTTCATTGTTTTAAACATTACATACAAGCGTATATGTATTTTAGTCAACTGCAGTCCTTGTGGTCGCAAGTTCAGTTCCCGTAAAGCGCTGGCGGCACACAAGTCCTATTGTGTACAAAAGAAGAAAGGTAACTTTTTTTATGTACAATTTTAATTTTTTTTGTAAAAATGTCGAGGCCAGGGGCAGGGGATTTCGGCGGATAGTGGGAAACGGAGTAGGTTACCGGGATCCCTTTGCATACTTTGCTATGTGCGAGATACATCATGGAGCTAAAAGAAAAAAAGTTGAAACAACTGAACTCAGAAAGTCAATAATAAATGAAACGTTATATATTTACATAAATTAATAATTTATATTATTATGCTTATGCATATTTGAGGTTATTATCTGAGACTGAAAATTTTAAAACTTATGACGCGATGGTTATGGGTTCAATCCCCTCTGACAAAGTGCAATTACCATTGAGCATTGGGTTCCGCGAATTCTCAATGGAGTGTACTTAACACTATTCTCTGCTTACTCCGTTAAATGCGTGATACAGCGTGAAGGTAACAACAAAAACATATATGTTTTAAAAAACAATGAAATGTTTTATTTATTTCAGCGTCAGTCATAAATCCAAGATGGCTAAAAATAGTCAAGCCAATACAAATAAGAATATCTAAATGCGATCCTCTATTAAAGAAATCTATAAATGAACATTATGATGTTTCATGCGTACCTTTTGTGAGTATTTTATTATATCAATAATATTAAATAATAGTAAAACTGTAAAGAGGAGCGTTGTGTTGTTTTTTTTCTTTTATACTGTTGTATAAAAAAATATATAGTAATAATTAAATAATATTATTATTCAGGGGCACAAAGGTGCTATTGTAAACGCGACTATTGTGGGTTCGATTCTCACTCAGCGGGATAATTTTATTTTATTTTTAATTCCTGGTTTCTTTAATGAGGCAATGCGGGTTGTTTAGTTCCACCGCTCAACTCTGAACTTAGAACACAGAATTTGGCAAAACGAAAGTGTCTTAATGGTAAACGGAGTGTCTTAACACTAGGCTCCCTCTGCCTGCCTTGCTATGTGCGGGATACATCATGAAATTAAAAAAAAAGAAAATAATGTTTTTTTTGGTTACAGGACTATGGCTTAGACGAAAATTGTATATACCCATATATATCTCGTAAACTATGTATAAAAACGGAACCCGGATACATGGTCAATATAAATGACGATATAAAACAAGCGTTCGATACCGACAAATACATACACTGGGATTCCGAAGATACAGCTACTGATACAGATGAAGAAGATAGTATAAAAGTAGATTCGTTAACAACTATCGCCCTAAAAAGTATCTTTTCACCTAAATTGTTAGGCAAAGTACCGAAAAAACGTCGTAAAGTCAAAGCGGAGAAGGCTTTCGATTCGATTCTTAATGCCAGCGATGTGGATTGTGATATTCGATTAGGTATCGATAGTATAATCGATAGATTAAACGATACTATCGATACTAATAAGAATAAAGGTAGCGATAACGATTCGCTATTTGGTGATGATAAAACGCAGTCAGTTACTAATGATGATTTTGACACGTTATTTGGTGATAGTAATGATAAAAATAATGACAAAGCAGTAAATAATGATGATTTTGATTCGTTATTTAGCAAGGATAAAGTTGGTGATGGCATAAATAGTGTTAGTGATGTAATTAATGATTTGAATGTAAGCTTAGATAATGATCAATGTATGGAGGTAAATGAAGTTGGTGTAAGAAGAGATGAATCTGGTAATAATGATACAGTTGATAATACAAATAGTGATGTAAGCAAAGTAGATGATATAGAAAAAAGAGAAGAAATTAATGAATGTTCAAGAAATAATAATAAGATTGAAGAAACAATGAAAGAAAATGAAAGTATCGTACAAAATGATAATAATAGCGAAAAGTCTAATTTAGACTTAAATAAATTGAATGAGACTGATTCGAAAAAAATATCAGATTCGGAATATAATGATAAAAATCTTAGTTATAGTAAAATTGATGACTTAAATAATTATAATAATGAAGTTACCAATGATAACGAAGATACAAAAAAAATTGAAGAAAATGAAGAAGTTAAAATAATGGAAACTGAAAATATAAAAGATTCAACACAATCTGAAACTTTAAATACAGAAAATAAACAATACGACAATGACAAAAAATATAGCACAGACTGTAAATCAAGCAACGAAAACGCTAACACAGAAACGTCAAATAGCACAGATAATATAGAATTTAAGAGAACAGATAAAGAAAATACAACAGATAACAAGCCTGTAAATGGGGAAGATTTGGAAGATATTAGTATAGAGGACTTAGAAGATGTAAGTGATTCGGAGATGGATGATAATAGATTAATGGCGGAATTAGATGCCCAAATAGGTGAAGGGAGGAAAGTATGATAGAAATTCAGACATCATGGATGAGAGAGGGAAGGTGGTAAAATTAACTCAAATGTCTTTGAAATTTCAATATAACCAATATTTGAATTTCAAAAAATAGCGTTAATATTTAAGAAATATTAATAAAACCGTTTCAAACATTTTTATGAAAATATGTTCTTGTAGGCATTTTTTTAAAATAAATAAATTGAATGAATATTCTAACGGCGGAAATTCTAATGGAGATTTTTCTCATAATTCCCATTATGACGTAAGATATAGAAAATCGGATATTATAGACGAGAGAAGTTAGGCCGAGGGAACCTAATGTTAAGACACTCCGTACCCCGCTTTCTGACGAATGCTGGAGGTATTGCTGTTAAGTGGCAGAACTCAACGCCGCGCTTTGCCTCGACACCAGAGCGAAGAAATGGAAATATACAATAAATAAATATTTCATTTCCTCGGGGATCGAAACAAGTCGCGTTTACAATCACAATTTGTGCCCCTGCGCCACGACTGTTTTAAATAAACACAATATTATGTACTACATATGCACAAAACCATATGTTGAACCAAGTGAAGAAGTGTTCTTCATGCATTCGATTATCCGAATTTTCTATTATCCGAACGACAGCCGATCACTACCCTGAGTTACTGTAAATTTGAATTTCAAAGAAATTGAGTTAATTTTTGCGTAAACATTTAAAATTTGAAGGAAACCATCAATCAATATTTTATATTAATAATATATACTATAAATTTCAATATTTTTATTAAAATATGTTCTTTTTGGTTTCTTTTATTAAAATAAAAAATATATATATTTTGGATAAGATGGTATGTTTTCGTGCGGAAAGTAAATTAATAAATATTTTTTCATTTATTTATCAACTGAAATATAACAAAAAAAAAAGAGATTAAGTTCACCAAAATACAATAGAGAACATTATATGTATATGACAAATATTATATTTTGAAGGTAATTTCCTTTTTTGTTTTTTTATATACAGAATAAATAAGATTTTTTATGTTTTGTAAATAATTGTCAGTAAAATTTATATATTTAACTATTTAAAAAGTTTGAAAGATTTTCTCAGTTTTTTTGTTATCATGTTTTCTCTCACACTACTTTAATATATTTATAATGAGGGAAAAAAAATATATAATTTTTTCAATGTAGTTGTAAGTTGTTATATTTAGTTTAGTTATATATAGTTTACTTCTTTATTCATATATAAAATATAAATATAAAAATATAATGTGTTATTCCACATCAATTAAATATTTTTTTATTTTGAAAATGGTTGAATTTCAAAGATTGTGTTTGTATTTGATGGGGATTGATCCTTTAAAGTAATATAAACATTAAAAATGCAGATTTATAATTATACTGTATTTTATTAATTCCTTTCTTTAGTAGCTAAGACCCCGTTCTGTACTTTCCGTCATTTGTACAGAATAGGGAAATAAAACTGATTTGGCGGTATGATCGTTCCCTTTCCTATAAACGCAACAGATTATGGTTCCCACTCGAGAAAATGATATATTTAATATTTTCATTTTCTCGCTTTGGTAGCGAGATAAAGCGTTTCGCTATTCAACACACAATGCCTTCAGAATTGCCTCCATCCTTCTGCCTTCTGTTAAGTGAGGGATCATGAAGTGAAAAACAAATCACTCCCTTAAGTGAGAATTGAAACCATAAGATCTTATAATCAGTCGCGTTACGGGATATGAATAATATATTTTTTATACATAATAAATCACAGATTAAATAATTGGAAAAGTTTATTTTTAACAATAGATTAATGTAAACTTAAATTGCAGGGGCACAAAGTGTGACTGTAAAACTGATTGGTTGTGGGTTCAATCCCCACTCGAGGAGATGATATACTTATTTAAATTTATATTCCCATTTTGCTCTGGTGTCGAGGCAAAGCGCGGCGTTGTGTTATGCCACTTAACACGCAATGCCTCCAGAATGCGTCGAGCAGTGGCTAACGGAGTGTCTTAACATTAAGGGCCCTTTGTGGGTTATAGCGTGAAGCTGACTTTTTTTTTTTAAAACTTTTAAATGATATTCTAAAACAGTACTAAAATTCATAAACAAAATGTCTAATTTTCACAAGATTTTATATTTGAAATGCTATGTTAAAATGTGTGTAAGTATATGTTAAATCTTGCAAGCTCAACTTGACTATCTCGTGTCTTATTGAGCTGAAATTTGTATTACGACTTCAGTTCTGATGGCAATGAAATTACATAGTTATCATCAATATTTTTGGTAATCCAAAATGGCCACCGGATCAAACTCAACACTTATATTTAATCTCAAAAAATAATTTTACCAATCATTCCCCCAAATCGGAGTTGAACCTACAACCATTTTGAATCTTGTTTCATACATTTTCTTTTTTCTAATACAATCATACTTTTCAAGGCACTAGCAATAATGTAACGGAATTCAAGAAACTTGTTCAAAGACAATCTATAAGTATTAATCTGACCATCTGTTAAAGTAAATATTAATATAACTTGAGTTTTTTTATACATTATTTCTTTATTTCTTATAGGATTTGTATTGTCTCCTTCAATTGTTGATTGGCTGAAATAAATAAAATATTTATGTATTTTTGTAGGCAGAGAGAATGTGGCTTCAATGTTATTTTTGAAATACATTTCATTTCTCTTATACCAAAGAAAAAAACTTCAAATCAAAAGCATAAAGGAAAAAATATCATAATAACCTTAATGAAACATCAATTTTCCATTGCATGTTTGCTAAACCGGGCTTAAGTCGCAAATGCTTTGGAATATTCTCATATATTTTATCTGTACATAATAATGTTGATAGTTCCTCTGCACATTCTGATGAAAATCTAAAAAATAAATAAATTTTAATATCTACTATTCCCATTGAAACAATTTTATTCTCTCCTTTCTGCCAATTCTCAATATTTTATTTGATTATTTTACTGTAACTATTCTAAATCTCTAATACATTAAATATTATTTATACCATACCCATCAGAATACTCAATATTTTAATCAGTGGCGTAGCTAGGGTACTTGCTGCCCGGTGCGGCTTAGGAGATTTGATGCGCTTTAAAATGGTTTAAGGTCTAAAAAAAACAAAGTGATCGTCAACGTTGATGAGTTCTAAAAAAAAAAAAAACCGTGATCATCGACGTTCGTGAGTTCTAAAAAAAAACGTGATCGTAGACTTTGATGCCCCTTTCCTTTTGATGCCCGGTGCGGCTTAGGGAACTTGATGCCCTTTAAAATGGTCTAAAGTCTAAAAAAACAAAGTAATCGTCGACTTTGATGCCCCTTTTCGTTTTGATGCCCGGTGCGACCGCACCGCTCTCACCCACTAGCTACGCCACTGATTGTAATGAGGCAAAGTGCTATACCACTCAACATTAATACATCCAGAATTCGTCAGAAAGTGGGGAAATGGTATGTCTTAATGGGAATAGAGTATTGTTAAGCTACTAGGTTCAAAAGATTACTCTTCCTAATCTACAATGTGCAGGATACAGTGTAGAGCTAAAAAAATAGAAAAAGAATTATACCTTAAGCCTTCCAAAAATGTGCGTACATCAGTGAAATTCCAAAGTTCTTCGGTTGCTGATCTCAACCTCGCAACATGTCTCACTACAGATCTTACTGCTGCAAATTTGTTTACATTTTGTAAGCTTGATATTCTGCTATCCGGGTTACCTTCTAACTCTTTTAAGGCTACTGTAAATTAAAAATTACTAATAAATTCAAATTATATACAATAAAATTATCTACATATGTTTGCTACAAGAAACTAGTAGAAGTATCTCTCAAATAACATTTAAACAGGGATATTTATTATCGAGGGGCGGACCTAAAATGCCTAAGAATGTAATTCATATTAAAATTTTGCAACTAGGACTTTTTCTAAATAATCAAATATAGACAATAAATGAAAAACAATTGATGACAAAAAAATAAAAGGTCAATATAAACTTCAAATATAGTAACTTACATAAAACAAAAGGTTTTATTTCCTTTTTTTGTATTTCTGGAGTGACAAAAGACACTGGACCCCATTGTGATGGACTTTCCGTAAGTAATTCTAATTGTTGAGACATTATTTTAATAATAATGAAAAGTACAATGCATTATTAAAGCGAGTAAATATATAATAAAATAATAATAGTATACAGAAACTTTTTAAATATTACAGTAAAATCAAAAATGTAAATTGGTCTTCAAGTTCAAAGAAAATTACTTTTGACGAGTTTGCGTCAAAGTTCAAATGACAGCTGTCAGACTTGTTGTGAGTTGTGACTTGTAAAGTTTTCCATACAACGTGACATTGGCGTTGGCGACTGGCACGCTCGAAACGCCATATATCTTCATATTTATAATTCTTGAATTCAATTCAATTCGACTTGTAGTTATAACCACATAACACATTTACTCATTTACAAACACTTAGGTATAGCGCGCACTAGTGATTTTTGTCACCGTGACTGTTGCGTCACTGTCACCGTGTACATTACACTTAATGAAGGTGCGCGCATTTGGATACGTGACAATTGGGTGACTTTTTGTCCGCGGAGGCCGGCAACACGCCGGTGACGCAACTGTCACCGCGTCCATAGATTTGTATGCCCGTGCGCGCATTAGCAACTAAATGTCACCTCCCCCTTGCGGTTTCCATACTAGTCGTCTTCCGCATAAACATGAAACAGCAGCGTGTTGCATTGCAGCACCGAATTATTATTTCAAGAATGATGTCAAGTTCATCACCAAGGCAAAACGTGTGTTTTCATGAAGATGAAATAGACAATGACAATACAGATTGACGAAATTGAGTTGAGGCCATTGCTCTAAGACAAATGAAAAGTTGAAAGCCAATATTTTCTACGTTTGCTTTTTTTTCTATTTCTTAATATAAGTGGACAGACAACCATCTCTTCGAGATCCATTTTATCAAATGTAAAAAAATTCGTCACTGTCATCGCAAGTGCGCGCAGTGGCGAAAAGTATGATGACATGTCAGTGACAAAAAATTTATTGTCACCGTGACAAAAGTTACCAGTGCGCGCTAAGCCTTACATGTAATGTAACTAAAAAGGTGGCTTTGGCGGATCAATGAGAACTTTATAATTATATGTCATTTAAAAATAAGTTGAGACCGAACTGTCTATAAAAATATATTTAAAATATGTATTTTGTTTTTTATAATGGATTTATTCCGCCGGACACGAAAAAAATGCATTTGGAGATTGACCGGGCCCTAGACATTTTGTTTTGTGGAAAAATCTAAATATGAATGAAATCGATATTTATATGTAAATAATAATACTTTAATTTAATGTGTTTGACAATAAGTATTTGGTGAATGAATATTTAGAAATAATGAATGTAGATATAAGTAACGATTTTGGGTCGAATGATTGGAATGATACAAAAATAAACAATTTAGAAATAAATGCTATATTCTATTTTTTGTAACATCAACGTTTAGGTCGTCGTGTCACAGAATCTCAAAATGGATATTCTGATAGTTTCAATGTTCTCGAGTCAAGTCAAATCTCTTCTCCATCTCCAGCAAATAAAACTTTGAGATTCCCCTTAGTCTTAACACTAGTTTCCAACAAAAAAAACTTTTCCAGTGTAGGTGCTAAAAAATCTGGGAGGTCTTAATAAATAAAAGAATGCATAGGGGTCATACTCATATGAGTGTTATATTACAATAGCTATAACAAATAAAAGAAAATAGAACGATTTTTCATTCTAAATTTAACTATGCCTACCCCCTTATGATAAGTAGATAGTCTACACATCAAAATTGAAAAAAAAATGTAAAGAAAAAAATTCAAATTTCATCATTTGTCCCCTTCTGTGGAATGTTCAGATTCGTAAATATTAATAAATAAAAGTAAATATTAATTTAATAAATATACTTTTATTAAATTAGCGAATCAATTTTACATTTTAAAATATAAATTATTATAAAAAAAAGATACATTTAAAAATATAAAAAAACCACTCTTCCGAGGGCGGGACAAGGGTCCAAGCCATCGGTGGCTAGGGCTCCAGAGAGAGGAACCTCCGCACAATACGTGCCGTCTCAAGTAATACTGCCTTCTGTATCCGGTTCTTGATCCAACAGCTAAGCGATAGCCTCTTAAGGTGTTGGTCGAGGCTTTTCGCTATTAAACCGTTAACCGAAATCACTATCGGCACAATGATAGTCGCATTGACATCCCACATGGCGGTAATCTCATGGGCTAGGTCCAAATATTTAGATTGTTTTTCTTTTTCGGCCTTCACGAGATTTTCATCATGTGGGATAGTAACGTCAACAATCACTGCGCGGCGCGCCACTCGGTCTACTAGTACTATATCAGGTCTATTGGCAACAATATACCTGTCAGTAATAATAGACCGATCCCAGTAGAGCAAAGCACGGCTATTTTCAAGAACTGACATGGGATTGTACCTGTAGTAAGGCACCTCCAATTCTACAAGGCCATATTGAAGAGCAAGTTGCTGGTGTATTATCTTGGCTACTTGATTGTGTCTATGCAAATACTCACCATTAGCAAGATGAGAACAACCAGAGACAATATGTCTGAGGGACTCCCCAGGTCGATGACACGCCCGGCAGATGTCGATAGTGCCATCTTTCATAATATGTCTCTGGTAGTTCCGTGTCTTGATAACTTCGTCCATAATTGCACAGACAAAACCTTCAGTTTCTCCGAAAAGATCCCCGAACTGTAACCAAGATAATGATGAAGCAGTATCCACGTCCTGGCCCACTAGGGCTCTATGGAATCTACCATGCAGCTCCTTGCTCTTCCGTACAGCCATGCGATCAGAAGTAGTAAATACTACAGGCCGACGCCAGTTCTCTTTGCCCAAGGAAAGAGGAGTAAGGCCTTTGTCAACTGTTACCACATCCTTGTGCATATCCACGTCAATCTTGAGAAAATATTCTCTAAGACTGCATACCTCGTGGTTATGGAGGTTCTTGACATTCAAAAAGCCACGACCTCCAAACTTACGCGGGATATACAGTCTCATTACAGACGAACGCGGATGGTGCATTCGGTATGTCGTCAACAATTTACGTATTTGGCGATCTACGGAGTCTAACTCAGTCTGCGTCCATCTTACAATGCCAAAAGTATAGGCTAAAAGCGGCATAACCCAACCGTTGCAAGCACGCACCTTGTTGCCACTGCCAATATACTTGCTACTCAGTAATTGTAAGAAATTATTTTTTTTTTTCTATTTATTACCTTACATTTTTAAGACTGAAGGAATCTGCTGTATGAATCTGACATTTACTAGATTTTTTTTATTTTTCAGGACAATATTGATGTCATATTGTAATCAAGGTCGTTATTAACCAATATCGTCGAATATCTTTCTCGAAAACCAATAATGATCTGGTCTCATATTTTCCTGTATTAGGTTAATTTATAAGAATTAAATGAGAGTGATTTTGAACAAATATTCCACTTTTTTTTTCGTACACATTTAGGTCGTGAGTTGTGTAGACATGTTTTTGGTGTTAAATAAAACACAAAATATTTATAGAATTTATTATTTTTCACAAATTGGATTCTTTCTATGCATATGTATGTACAGCATATAGAAAAATCATTTTTTAGTAGAATTCAATATTCTCATAGCTTCCCTATAACCAGAGTCACTTGCTCCATGAACAGTTGCAAAGTGTGAGACATCTGTCGCTTCTCCCGCAAACAACACTTTGAGAGTTCCTGCCACGTCAACGAGGGGTTCCCCGAGCGTTGCCCGCGCGTTTGGATACTCTTGCATCGCTAAACCATCGTATGAATATGTACCGCGTGTGAATGGATTTGTAAACCACGTGGACCTGTAAGTGTGAGGAAACTTAGGAATTTTTTAAATCAATTACTTTTAAATCAATTTTTTTTTTTTTAATAATTTGTAAGTATTACAGATTCTGTGAGTCTACGTTTTCTGTGAATATTAAATCGGATTATAAAATTAACGCTACGTTATCTGTGTTAGCGAATGTATAGTAAGAAAAGACAGAAGGGGAAGTCGGTTGATCTTCAAAAACACAGTATCAATGAAACTGGAGGAAGGTCACGTAAAAAGCATAAGGACTCCTCTCACTCAGGAGGAGAGCACGTTTGACGAGTACTATGACAGTGGATGAGGCGTATAAAGTATGCAGAAATTGTAGAGTATTTCGCTAGGGATAAAACGTGAAGCTAAGAAAAAAGGACTGGACTAACGTAGTATTGTGATATATATTGTTATATATAGTATGGAATATTATATTACCTTATGATACCAGTTGGTTCAGATATTGGCATATCCTTGCCCAAAAACTGACGCAAGAGTTTCATAGCTTTGTTCTTAACAATGTATTCTGGTAATGATTCAGCCTATAGTAATATATATTTATAGATATTAGTTAATAAATTAGTTAAGACCCTCGTCATTCAGTGGGACAGCGACAGAAAAGACACTGGCTGGGGATTCGATCTCCATGGGAATGATTATAACTATTTAAATCTACTAGTAGACAACACACGGTGCTGCGTTCCAACATTAGAAAACTACACAGAAAGTAGGGTTCTATCTATCTTTTCGTAACCTGCTACACGAGAAAAAGCGTGAAATTAATTATTTTGATATTTCTAGATCTTTTCCACATCACGCTGTATCCCGCTATGTCTACCATGCTATGTCTCTGTTCTATTTCTGTTGTTTACCACTTTAGTAACATCACCAGCCGTCCACAAGGTGATAGTGTTAGAGGAACCAGCTGGAGTGGAGACATCTCGTATTTTGGTCAGCCATGTATCATTAACAAATTTTTCTTTATCTCCAGGCAAATAATAAAATAAATAGCCATTACTTTTCCACCATTGCTCTTGGAAAGAAAGTATAATCTTCCCAATGAGACCGTAAGAAATCTTATTGATAGCGGTTATTTTGTCTTCTGGCAAAGATGGCGAAAATAGATTGGTATACCTGAAAATTGATTGTCAATGTACTCGTCATAATTTTAATAAACGCAATTAAGTTTTGGTTAGAAAAATGTATAAGCATTATTATATATTATTGTCGAATATAAAATTGATGATGAATTGTTCTTAGACAGAGTAAGTATAGCCGAACGTATAGGTACGTCTTTCACATACAAGCATGACTAATAATATTTGACATCCGCTGTGGTACAGACCCAAAGACTGTAAACGCAACGGTGGTGGATTCGTTTTCTACTCGAGGGAGTGAAATAGTTTCATTTTCTCGTTATGATAATAAGAGAAGGTGCGGTACTGAGTTCCATCCCTCTATAATAATGTAGCATAAAATCGACGGAAAATGGAGAAGGTAGTGCCTTGTACAGTAATAATGAATTCTCTCGATTGAGAACTAAAACTAGAACCGGTGCGTTACAATCACGGGTTTATTTAGTTTTATCAGAAGGTAATTATTTTGTCATAACCATAACACACCGCTCTTTCAAGACTCCAAGAGAGACGGTAACAATAACATTGTTAGCTGTATACACGTCGCCGTCTTTACACATCACCTCCACGTTGCCGGTGGAGTCCTGCGGCCATTTTATATTAACTACTTCTTTATTAAGTTTTATATCTAAAGTTGGAAAACCTGGGCCGTTGTTGTATTTATTCTGTTGAGAAGATTTTTTTAATATATTATTTACCTCAAGCGGTATCACGCATATAGCAGGATTGGTAGAGTAGGTACTCAAAGTCGTGCTTTGCTTGTCTTGTTACCAGAGCGAGGAAGTTAAAATAATTCTATCCCCTTATTGTGTCATGCTTTGTTTTAAGTGATAGGAAAAAAATATTAGGTACATACGAATTTTAGGTATATTTCGAATAATGTAGACCTTGTTACTATTGAAAAATTAAGTTTCGTCAAGTAACGTTGAACCAAGAGGAAAATCACGACAAAGTTGATATTATTAACTTCAAAATTTAAAAATTTTCACAAGCAATCGTAAACCAACAAAGATGTAAGCAGATATAGATTTTTGAGGATCATCAGAAAAGAAAGTCATAAGTACTCTTTAAAAATAAGAACATGGCTAAAACTCCTCCGTTCCGCACTTTCAATTCTGGAGGCAGAACTCAACGCTGCGCTTTTGCCTCGACACCAGAGCGAAGAAAAGAAAATATAAATTCAAATAAATATTTCCTTTCCTCGAGGGGGGACCGAACACACAGTAGATTTTGCAGCACTCTTTGTGCCCCTGCTCCACGAATGGAACGGAATGGAATTTGTGAGGAACGGAGTGTCTCAACAGCACGTTCTCTCTGCCTACTCAAGCAAAAATAAAATATAAATTAAAATATCATTTTAAAAACAAACGTTCTGGGTTTTATCATGGTGTATTGTATTTTACAATTCAAGCCTTTTCGTTTGATATGTACATAAATAAAGAGTAGAGTAAAAATTTGAAATCCACCATTTTGGATTAACATCAATATTGAATATGTAATTTCATTGACATCACAACTGAAGTCGTAATCCAAATTCTGGCTCAATCGGATATTTTATTTATTGTTTCAATTTTTATATGTACCTACTCTATTCTTTTCTAAATTACTATTTAGTGTCGAATAACACCATACTACTAAATGTTAAGAATATAAAGCTCACCAAAAGAATATCAAAGAATGTCTTATAGCCATATCTGTGCCACGTGGTGCGCTCTCCACCGCCCAGGCCTGTGTATGTAGATTTCGCGTTTAAATCATTCCAATCATTTGCTGCGTAATCATTCGTGATAGCGACATTCATTACTTCCAAAAATTCATTTATAAAATAATCATCTTTTAGTACGTCTGGATGATTTTGTTTTAAATGATTTATTAAACTGAAATTAAACATGTGCACAAATATATTAATTTATTATTTTTTAAAGTTAACTTTAAGGACAGTCTCTGACTTTAAAAGAAATAGTTGTACGGTCGGTTTCCGGTCGAGGGAGTGATGAAGTATATTGAAATTGTTAACTTTCCTGTTCCGGAAAACCGTACCGTATTCCGCAATACTAGCTATCTGCAGCAGCAGTTCGCAATTACAAAAATATTGGCTCTAAATTTTAATGATAATTGTTGTAAGTCAAAATAGTATGGAAATATTCCTGGCAAATATATATAGTTGGGGGCGGCCACTCGTCATAAATACGTTTTTAAACAATGCTATAATCACCTCCTGGTTACATAAGCGCCTTCACCTTCGCTTTTGTCTGGTTTAATGTCTGTAACGCCAGTGCAGAACTCCAGCAGCTCATTAATTAAGCTGTTGTTCCCTGGTCTGCCGTCTGAATTATATACTTGGATATTTATGTCTTGTTCCCACACCGACACGTCGTTACTTACAGCAGCGAGGTACACACGACTGTTTTCAGTTCCATGTATCCTGAAAATTTTTGTAATACGTTTTTAGACTATATTTAGGTTTTACATTTACTAAATATAAGTCCAAAATTAAACCAATGAGATCTGGTATTGTAGAAGTTTTTAATGTATATATTCGTGCATATGTATGACCTGCACATATGCATGTGTGCATATGGCACGCACGCATATATACAAGACCTTGGGTCCTATGATATTAATGAAAATTGTATTAAAAATAAACTTATATGAATCTCTTATTACTAGGATATACCACTGCACACGTGTGGTTGCAAATGCGGTGGTAATGGGTCTGGTACGGTGGTCACGGCGCGGACTTCTACTGCTCTACACACAATGGCTTATGGCAGGGAACGGATTTATTTATTTTTACTTGATGTTCCTTTTCCATACTATTGTATATGTGTAATACAGCGTGCACATACCATTCTGCACCTTCCTCTACTAGTCCATCTCCAAAGGGAACTGTTTTCACTCTCCCACCAATTCTGTCCTGAGCTTCTAAAACTAGGACTCTCTTGCCAGCTTTAGCGAGCGTGGATGCTGCAGTAGCGCCTGCTGGTCCTAGACCAACTACTATGGTGTCATACAATGAAGGCGCGGGTGATCTGTTTAAAATATATGTAAGTATTCGTATACTAATGATATAATTGGTAATTACATGTTTAATTTGTAATATTTTTTCAAATGAAGTCGTGTACAATAACATTGTGAATAGAGATGTATTTTAAAAAAATAATTGAACCTGTTTGAGAAAATGTGTTTGTTGATTTTTGAAGTTTCGCTGGGGACACTTTAGTCAGTATCTATCATAGAGCGGAAATGATAGAGCACTACATAGACTTAAGTATTTACGCTTTATCATTTCGGCCTTGGTCTATGACCTCTGAACCAATGATGCTACGATCTTAGATCACGAAAATGACACCCAGACGATTGAGTTTCCATTTATAAAAAAATTCAATTCGATTATACGAAATATATTTATTTTATAAAAGAAAATGATGTGGCGATTGTCTTAAAGATGGTATCTCCTATGTCAATGCGAGAACTGGATGTGAGATACCTTTCAACAATTTATTAGGTCATATCTAAATTACTTCGGCTATTTTTTACTACTTATGTTTTTGATGGGATATAGAATTAATTATAATGTTAAAACGGGACTCACGCCTTTATACAGATTAGGAAGCTCAGAACAGTGAACCGCCCTAGCGCCCTCATCGCGGTGAAAAGGTGAACTAAGCCGTAGTTTGCTCATCGCTAGCCATATAATATCGTTAATATCGTTATCTGTCCGCGGCTTCGTTTACTTGGACTAAACGATCATTTAATACTCTTAATTACGAACTTCATGATTTTTACGTGACACTCATGTGCTCTCCTTGCCATCCTCGCTAGTACCTCGCTAGTACCCGCCATTTCTGTGTATTCCGTAAGTCCGGAGTTTCTATTCTAAGTGTGTTCGCCTGAGAACTTATTGTTAGTTTTTTGGTCCATGCACCATGGACATAATCCGAACGCCATAACAACTTAAGCAGAAGAAGTAACTGTGCTCTCCTATAATAAAGTCACTCTCCGTCAAATTTGTTGACGTTAATATTATTTGTTGATATTATATATATATATTTTTTTAATCTCTTGCGCTTTGCAAGGAAGGTCATTTTTACTTGAAAAGGACCACTTCCCCTACATTCGACCTTTGATACAACTATAATAACAACATAGTTTATAAATAAATAATTGTACATGACGATATAAACTTAAATAACGACATGTAAATATTTATAAAATATTGACATATAAGAGTAATGTAAATAACATTTGTAGCTTAGTTGACCTCGCCGCCGCGATGGAGACGCTAGGGCTGATCATCATTTTGAGCTTCCTGGTATCTATAAACGCGTAAGTCACTTTTTTAGCGTCAGCAGAGCAAAATGAAGTGTTAAGATACTCCGTTCCCATTAATACACTTTCTTTCTCTATTTTTCTCCGATTTTTTGGGGTATTGTGTTTTGATTGGCCGATCTCAATGCCGCACTTTGCGTTGTTACCAGAGAGAGGGAGAAAATTAAAATATTAAACATTGCATTTCCCTGAGCGAGAATCGAACTTACAATTGCCCCGTTTGTGCATTACGATGGCTGCCAACTTCGACTTTTTCTTTTTTCTTTTCTCCCATTAAATTTTACAAATTTTGTGGACAAATTTTCTTTAAAATTTCTGTAATATCGATAAATATATGTTTATGTAGATTCAAAAGTTAGTAGATAATTACGCAATTTAAAATTGCTTTGTGGGTTCAATTACAGATCAAGAAAATGGAATATTTAATGTGTTCATTTCCTCGCTCTGGTAACAAGGCAAATTGCCCGATTTGTAAATGCCAATTACCTATGTGAGGGTTACAGCGCGAGCGTCACGTTAAAAAACAATAAGTTAGTAACCAAATATATATTAGATATCCAATTTTTTATCAAATAATTTTATCTCAGGATGCCCGCTCTCCAAAAAGTGTAAAAAACACGACGATTTCTTACACACCTGTTTCTCACAGAGAAACACATATAAACAGATATGACATAATAAAACAGTAAAAACTAAAAGTTGGTAGTTAGTTATTAAAATAATATTTTTCCTCGGCTTTAGTAGAAATGTTGACAGCGACAAAGTAAGATCGTGGCGAACGTATAATCAACAATCTAATATCATAGTATCATTAGTTCAGAGGTCAAAGATAGATAGCACGTCCATAACAGTCCGAAGTGATGTAGCTAATAGCCCAAGATCCCAGGGACCCCAGACCTGGGTCACTTTAGCGTAGCGAGGTACCTACATGTCTGTCTGGGAGGATGATTGAGCCATCGAATTGGTATGGGTGCTTATAAGAGGAAAATTTAGGCTTGCTTGAATAACGTAGTTTGCCTTAATTTTAAGCAACCTTTAGGACGCCTGACACGAGTCAAAGCCCACGCAAAGGGCACATATAGGGCCCACAACAGATATTTTACATTATTCTAAAAAAATATATTTAAACACGAGCGTTTCTTCTTTAACGTAAGTTAAAGAAGAAACGTTAAGAGTTAACCTTTATTTGGCGCTAAATCTTACTATATACTGTCTTTACATATTAAACTAATTGTTTTCAAAATTATAGCTTTGCTAAATAATATAGATCTAGAGGCTCTGGGATCTCAGTCTATAACATTGGATATATGCAAATATTGTGAATCAAAAATGAGTAGGCTCAGGCTTATATTTATATTCAAAATAAATCCATTTAGATTAATAACAGTGAACTAAGTATCTTTAAAGTAAATAAGTAATTATCTTTTACGAAAAATTTCTCGCTTTAGGTTTTTGTAGAAATAAGCGATAGGATGTAGATGATGGAAAGTTTTCAATACAATTATGTGAAGTTCAGTTCAGTATGTGAATTTTAATAACTGTCTCGACCATTGAGGATTTGACATGACACTAAGAGCAATATTGAGTTCCTTCTTCAAGAATTGAAGGTAGTCCATTTAGTAATAAGAACGATTGCAAACGTCCCTGTGAAATTTTGGTTTCAAAAAATATATTCAGAATTAAAGTTAAGCACAATATTGCAAAATAATTATTTGTTCCGAAAAATTAATTAACATTTCTATTATAATCAGATCACCCCTACTTTCATCTTACGACACCATAGTAATTGGCATAGGACCAGCAGGCGCTACTGCAGCATCCACGCTCGCTAAAGCTGGCAAGAAAGTCCTAGTTTTAGAAGCTCAGGACAGAATTGGTGGGAGAGTGAAAACAGTACCATTTGGCGATGGTTTAGTAGAGGAAGGTGCAGAATGGTAAGAGATTAATAAAAACAAATAAAGCAAGACTAAGTCTCTTTTGATAAAGTTTTGCCGTATTGTATGGTAGTCAATAAGTCCTAAAAGTAGTCTAAAATATTATATAATAAAAATTCTTAGGATACATGGAACTGAAAATAGCCGAGTGTATCAAACTGCTATAAGCAATAATATCTCAGTATGGGAGCAAGATTTAAATATGCAAGCGTATAACTCGGATGGCAGACCTGCAAATAATACATTGATTCAGGAGTTAATGGAGTTTTGCATGGACGTTGCAGACAGTAAGCCAGACAAAAGTGAAGGTGAAGGCGCATACATAACGAGGAGGTAAGATCATTAATCGAAGAACCTAGCCGTCTTCGATTAATGATTTTAACGCTTGATGATTTTAACGCTAAAATGTAATGAAATTCAAAAACTTCATTTAGTCGCAATGTGATATGTGATGAGTTAATGACTAATTGCGTAAAGCCAACTGCCTATTTTTATTTTACTTCGCTTGTAGCTTGTACGGCATCCAATAGATGCAGGTTCATATCCTAACACGTTCACATTTTTATTAGTTCTTTAGATAGAACTTTAAAGTAAAGTAAAACTATTTTTTACCATTTTTAAAATGTAATTCCATGCTTAGAAACGAAAATCTTTTTTGGAATCATAACATCTTAACGTAGCGGGATTTGAACCGACGTCTCTTGGACGGGTCTAAATAGATGGGTCTAAATAAAATTTGTATTCACATGTTTCAGCTTAATGAATCATTTAAAAGAAAATCATCCAGATGTGCTCAAAGACGAATACTTTATAAATGAACTTCTGGAGCTCCTGGACGTAGCGATCAGTAATGATTATGCAACTAATAACTGGAACGATTTAAATACCAAATCCTCGTACATAGATTTGAATGGCGGGAAACACACGACGTGGCACAGAAATGGTTATAAAACATTTTTTGATATTTTATTGGTGAGCTCTTTATATTCATTCATTTTCGTTTATGCAATTTTTACATATTCTTTACGGCCCTCGAATATACTCAATTTCTCGTTTGTTTTTCTAAATTTATTTTTATTTAACTTCACCTAATCTGGTAAACATAAAGTGTTACGACACTCCGTTCCTATTAAGACACGTGCGTTCCACACTTTACGCTGAATATAAAAGACATTGTGTGTTGAGTGGTCGACCTCAACGCCGCGCTTTGCTTCGTTACCAGAGCGATTAGTAAAACCAGTTGGTCTCATTAATTGTTTAAGTGTCCTGAGAGAAATCCTGAAAATATTTTTTTCTCCCTACTTTGAAGTGAGGTTTTCCTTGTCTGAGCTCTTCTTAAGGTAGTAGCTGCCGTTAACTGCCGTTAACTATAAAGTTGCGTCGACTAGCTCAGAGTAAGATATCAGGTTGTGAAGAAAACTGTACTTAATAGGGAAAATTATACATTTAAATCTTCCCGAAATTCACTTTTATCAACAGAATACTTACAAAAACGGCCCAGGCTGGCCAACTTTAGATATAAAATTGAACAAAGAAGTAACTCATGTGAAATGGCCTCAGAACTCCTCCGGAAGTGTGGAGGTGGCTTGTAAAGATGGCGACGTCTTCACAGCTAACAATGTTATTATTACCGTCTCTCTTGGAGTTTTAAAGGAGCGGTACGTAATGTTTTAAAAAACAATAATAATGTATTAATTTATAAACATATGTACGAATGCTTCTAGTAGTAAACTATAATAGAAAATACTTATAAGAATTATTAATTTTTGCCGGCATTAAGTACGATTTTCAGGAACCCAATCATTTTGATATATATATATATTAAGTCTATAACAATTCTATTTATGCTAACCTCATGCTGCATCCCACACACAGCAGCAGAATAAGCAGAGGAAACGCAATAATCTATTGATAAGACACTCCGTTACTAGTAAGACACATACGTTCCCAACTTTAGTTCTATTTATAAAATAATATATTTTTAGATATTCCGATATATTTTCCCCTTCACTGCCAGAAGACAAAATAACTGCCATCAACAAAATGACTTTCGGTCTCATTGGAAAGATTATATTATCTTTCCCCGAAAAATGGTGGAACAATACTGGCTATATGTTTTATTATTTGCCTGGAGATAAAGAAAAGTTTTGTGACGATACGTGGATGAAGAAAATGCGATATGCCACTACTCCCGCTGGCTCCTCCAACACTCTCACCCTGTGGACATCTGGTGATGCCACGAAAGCGGTAAATAACTCTGATCTCACAACTCTAACAAATTATGACATAGTCAGGTAGTGTACTTACCTGAATGTGGGTTCGATACGCTCCCTAGGAAATAAAATATTTAATATCTTAATTTTAATGCCTTTAGAATTCGGTGGAAAGTGGAGAACAGAGTATCTTCACATTAGGTTCCCGGGTTCCCTCGGCCTATCACCTTTTGGGCGGGATACAGTGTGAAGCTATAAAAAAACAATAAGTAAAGTATTCAGTATTTGATAAGCCCTATGTTAGCGAAGAAATTAAAATATAAACGTAAATAAAAATTTCATTTCCTCGAGTGGGGATCGAAACCAGAACCAATCGGTTTAGAGGCACACTTTTTGCCCTGCGCCATGACTGATCCTTGTTTATTAATTAACATTATAGATTGAAGCATTGCCAGAAGATGTAGTGAAGGAGAAAGCAATGAGGGTGTTGCGTCATTTTTTGGGCAAAGATATGACAATATCTGAACCAACAGGAATGATAAGGTAATATATTAAGGATTTTTGTCGAATTAAGAAAGTTGAGGAAATAAGAAAATTATGATTAGAATAGAGGATTAGGAATGAATTGGAATTAGGATAGAACAAGTATAGGTAAAATAGAATAAGAAATATCCGTTATATATTTTTTAAAAAATGAAAAACGGCAGATCGGCCCCGTTTAGTGTGTATTTGTGTAGTAGTAGATGTTAAGTACCGTAATAGGAACGGAGTACTTTAACACTAGGTTCCCGGGTTCCCTCTGCCTACCATGCTTTGTGCAGTGTGAAGCTAACAAATATATTTATAATGTACTATCAATTGTCCATGAACGAGTACGTTGCGTTAATTATTTAACTCAACATGAACTCTGTTTTTTTGGCCACAGACGTAGCTCATGTGATTTTTTTTCAACCTACACACACAGCTATAGCTTGATTATCATCTATTTTTTCATCTTCATCTATGATAACTTTAAAAAATATACTTTCTTCTCACATTTGCAAGATTCTTATACGAGTATGTTAAATATTTTTTATTTGAGAATGACATTATCTTTCAGATCCACGTGGTTTACAAATCCATTCACACGTGGTACGTATTCATATGATGGAATAACGGCGCAAGAATATCCTAACGCGAGGGCAACACTCGGGGAACCCCTCGTTGATGTTGAGGGGAATCTCAAAGTGTTATTTGCTGGCGAAGCCACAGATATCACACATTTTGCAACTGTTCATGGAGCCAGTGACTCTGGCTACAGAGAAGCTATGAGAATATTGAACTCTAATAAGGTTTGAGTTATGTACGTACTAAGTACCTATATATGTAAAAACATAGAAAGAAAACATTTTTGTGAGAATAATAAAATTTAAGTAATATATTTTTTTACTTAATACCAAAAACCAGACATTCCAGACCGTTCCCTTATTTATTAAGTTTTCTAGATTTGTCAGTAAAGTAGGAAACGTTACTCTGGTAATAAAAAATAAAATAAAGAAAGAAATAAAAAAATGGGAAAAAATATTTTTATCACTTACTAATGAGTTAATTAATTAAAGCTGAATGTTAATAATACAAATATATTTTTAAGGATTTCATATAAAATATAATTGAAATTAAGGTATGTCTTATTTTGTAGTAAAAGTAGAAATTAGCAATAGTTATCTTAAAAAATTACAAACCAACAAGCAATAGTTATTATAAAAAAACACTGGTCCAAATCCTCCGATGATATATTCGTACCACTAAAAGACCACCCTTTTCTCTTTGCAAACTTAGGTCCGTAATTATAAACAGCTCCTAACTCTGATATTGAACATGAGCGCGAGTTTGAGATGCTTTTTTCGTTCCTAGTCGAGTCTTGCATTCTATCGGTTAAACATGCCTTATACAAGTACTTAGCACGGAGGGGACCTCGTAACAGGAGTGTATGATCAAAATAAACTATTGAAGTAGTTTCAACATGAACAGTTTCTTGAGGAGTGCTGGGATTCATTTATTACAACATCAATTTGTGTTGAGATATTGTATGTATGGAATTGGAATTTGGATTAGTATTGTCTTATTTGTAACTCCTCAAATTTTTAATAATCCATATAAGTTTTCGAATTCTCGTGCTTGTAAAGTCTATGTGTGGATGCAATAATAAACGCTGATGAAGCATTACACAAGGTATTTGGTAGTAGAAACTCTACTCAGGATCGATGCGGTACAATCACACAAAAAAGTATTACTATACAGGCAGTTGTGCAATTCTAGTTTAAAATTAGATCCGGGTTGAGTTCTATTGTTTATAGTGAAGCAAATGTAGTCATTACTTTTGTCTATATTAAGTGTGATAACATTAGATTTAAGCCAGAGAGACATCCCAATAAGCTAAGGGAAAAGTAATAAAATTACCGTGATTTTAGGACGCGTCAAATATTTTCTGCATAGAGATAAAATAATAAATTCATTCCTGATGTAGGTAGGATACTTTTTTCTGACAGAATAACAATAAGATAATTGACGGAAGAGTCAATTTCCTTATTGTGCAGCGATCACAAATCTGCCCACAATGAGGTTTGTTCCGGCGCGCTGTTGAGTTCCGTCACTCAACACGCAATGCCTCCAGAACTCCGCGAGAATGGAGTGTCTTAACACTTCTCTCTGCCTATTCTGCTGTGTGTGGGATACAGTGTTAAGCTGATTTAATAGAAAAGTTGAGTATTGAGTCTCGTCTAATTAACATGATAAAAATCGGAAATTTGAAGAGGAGGGATAAGGGAAATGCCAATGATTTATTCCACCGAATGGAAATGTAACCTACAACCGTCGCGTTTATAATCAGAAAAAATGCCTCCGCACCACAACGGTTACTATTATATAATATACTTACATAAATAACAATAAACAAACTTCTAATTTTATCGTATTATTTTATTGTATGTCTCGTAGGTCATTCAGTACACTGACGACCATGTGGGCGATACTACAGATTTCTTTACTGTCCTTTCTCGTCTCTATATATGCGTATGTATTTTTTTAATTTTAATTTAATTCGTGATAAAGATTCATTACATTTCTCCTCTCGAAAAAATACTGCGTTGAATTCCGCCAACTACAAACGTACGGAAAAGAATGTATTAACACCATTCCTCCTGATTTTCTGGTCAGCAGCATTAGGAAGATAAAAATTTTAAATATATAAATGACCACCGTAAACTTTTGCTTCATATAACGCCTTCATCCACACTCCATTGGAAATGTTTATACTGTATGTGATTATCTCCCAATATTTATAGCGTCACGCTTTATTTCTATCATATGTTATCAGAGAAATAATAAGACCAGACCAGTGCCGGGACAGAGTGTGGCGTCAAGTTCTGACACTGAACAAGCAAAACCTCAACAATTTCGCGGAATGGGTGTAACGGAATTATTTTGATGGGAAACGGATTTAAAATATTTGTTCAGGCAAAACAATGATCGATGCCAAACCTTCTGGATTAATCGATAAATATTATTTATTGTTTTTTTTATCTCTAAGCGATACTCACAAATATATACAATTCTGCAGTTCATAGGTGACTGATACACATTAGAAGGTCTACAATATTATGTAATATGATAACAAATACATCAAATTCAATGCCAATGAGTTTTTAATCTTTTTTTTAGGTTTCCGTGGACTGGGCGGACGGTAACCTGTTACTAAGACTGCGTTATCCATCCGTCTGTCTCTAAGCTATATCTCATGAATCGTATTAGCTAGACAGTTGATATTTTCACAAATAATTTTTGATGCTATAACAAAAAATACTGAACAACATAAATATTAAGGATGACTCTATAAAAAAACGTGAAATGTTTTTACTACTTTTTGCTCAATATTCATATTTTAATAATGTTGCATATATTAAACAAGTTTTTAAGGGGGCTCCCATACAACCAATATGTTTTTTTTACGAAATAGTGTTTTTTATTTTTGCCACTCCAGTATTGTACTGGTCCCATGGTTCGGAGACTAGTGACATTATGTGACTAAGCTCCATAACTATCGAGTCTTGTGATATTTCATTTATCGCTTTTTGCCTGTTAAGCTTTACACTGTTTCTCGAATTATAACAAAGCACGTACACACACGCACCTAGCGTTAAGATACTCCGTTCCCTTGTTATTGTGTGTTAGGTGGCGAAACTCAACGATGCGTATTTTCTTTTTACCAGAGAAAGCACATGGGAACACTTTACTGTGCTACGCTGTGAAAGAACGTGACGGCCTAAAATAAATAATTTTGCAATTTAATTTTTTTTGTCAACAGGTCGCCCGTACCTAAATCGTATGATACGATAGTAGTAGGTCTTGGGGCAGCAGGTGCGACTGCGGCGTCCACTCTAGCTAAAGCTGGGAAGAGAGTCTTGGCTTTAGAAGCTCAGGACAGAATCGGTGGTCGAGTAAAAACTGTTCCATTTGGAGATGGTGTAGTAGAAGAAGGTGCAGAATGGTAAGCTTTTATGGTTATACTTTTTTCTTGCTTTAAATCTAAGGATCAATTATTACATTGACATTTTGATATATAGAGTGGTACTCTATAGGATAGGCAGAGGGAACTTAGTGTAATGTAAAGACACTTTCTTTGCACACCGCCGAATTTATTTTCAAAATAATGCATAATGTATCATTACGATAACGAGGAAACATATATTGCTTCCTTGAAGTGGTGATCGTATCCGAGAAAGTTAATAAACGCTATCAATTTTAGGATCCATGGCACAAATTACAGCAGAATATACGAAAGTGCAGTTACTCACAACATATCAGTTTTTCCACAAACTCAGGGCTTCGTAGTGTACAATTCTGACGGAACCCCTGGGAACACCAGTTTGATAGCCGACTTGTATGAACATTCAGGATCTGTTGGTATCGTTCCAGCGGAAAAACCTGAAGCTTTGGGGAATTATATAACTAGAAGGTTAGTTATAGCTTAAAATTTAAAAGAAAGTGGCCAATCATGGCGCAAGGACACAAGAGTGCGACTGTAATTACGACAGGTTGTGTGTCTATTCCCACTCTAGAAACTGACATTTTTAATTATTTTATTTCTTTACTCTAGTCACAAGGCACTCAATGCCGTGCTGCATTGAGTTAACGTCACTCAACACGCAATGGCTCAAGATTCGGCAGAAATTGGAAACGGAAGTGTCTTAATGGGAACGAATCTTGACACTGCGTTCCCATTTTACCTACCGTGTTTTGTGGGAAATACAGCACATATCAAAACATGTATGTATGTATGTCCGTTCCTACGTTCCATTGTACTTTTAAGCCTGTGAACTGATTTTGATAAATAATACGTTATTGGATTTGTCTCGGTGAAGCAAGTGAGGCTGGATACATTAATAAATATTTTTTATGAAATCGAGTTTTTGTGTTTATAATTCACTTGTTATTTACTATTTACGTTTATTTTAGCTTACTCGACTATATTAAAGAAAATCATGCGGAAGTACAGAAAGATGAGGCTTTTCTGAATGAAACGTTCGAAATGTTAAATATACTTATAAGTAACGATATCGCGTCGAACGATTGGAATGACATCAGCGCTCAGTCGCAGTATAGGGACATAGATGGGGACCTCGCCACGACCTGGCATCGACATGGTTACAAGACCTTCTTTGATATCATATTGGTGAGTTAAGAATTTTATTATTGACTGGTTATATATTTGAGGCCAATCGTGTTACAAGCACATGCGTGTGACTGTAATGCGACAAGTTGGGCATGCTGTGCCCACTCGGGGGAGTTTCAGTGGATCGTGGATAGCCGCCGTGGATGAAGTAGTAGTAGTAGTAGTAGTAGTGTTTATTCTAGGCTTATGCAAACATAAATTCTGTATTTATAGTAATAAATAATTTTATTTCCTCCCAACAGAATAAATACAACAATGGCCCTGGTTACCCAAATTTAGATATAAAACTAAATAAAGAGGTAATTGAGATAAAATGGCCGCGGAACTCTACCGGAAGTGTGGAGGTGATATGTAAAGATGGCGACGTGTATACAGCTGATAATGTTATTGTTACCGTCTCTCTTGGAGTATTGAAAGAAAGGTAGACTTAGTACATTTCTTCTAATGAAATATATTTCAAATTATAACCAAAACAAAGCATAATAGATATCTTATACTTGTTAATTCAAATCAGTGCATTAATCATTAAATTAGTAAAAAAGTACATTATATTTGTATTTATAAAATTTTCTTAATATTCTCGGTCTCTTCAAGGGCTTCTTATTCGCGAACAAATACTTATACGTCATCAACCACCGCCTCTTAAGTCTTAACACGCAATGCTTCCGGCAAAGAACCCGGCGAAAATTGACGAATGGATGTGTCGTAATGGGAACGGTGTGTCATGATACCAGGTTCTCAGGTTCCTTCGGCAAACATTACCTCAAAAATATTATAAACTCTTAATATGTTCGTAGGAACATAAAACTTATAGGATTTTGCAGTGAGTTAAAACCATACGAATTGTCTGGCAATGTGCAAAGTCATTTCTAATACTTATTACTGCCAAGAAAATATAAAAAAAAATGAGCTTTATAATTGAACCAAAGTTAGATAGATAGATAGATAGATAAAAGTCTTTTTACACACTTAAAAAGATACACAAAGGCGGTCTTATCACTATAAGTGATCTATTCCAGGCAACCAGATTCCGGAAGGATATAATTAAAAGCGGGCATAATGCGGTGCAAAGTGACGCGAAAAATAACTTAATAAATAAGAAAACAAAGAAATAAAATCAATTAATAAATATATATAATATGTATATATTTATTTATTGATTTTATTATATATATAATATATTATATTATATAAGGTACTGCTTTTGCATCTTAGTTACCTAATATCCGGTGTTGGGTATGCGCACAGAAACTCTCAGGCTTTATAAAATAACGAAGGTCTGACTCTACTATTCTACTATTGTCTCTAGTCGCAACTACATGTAAGAATAGGAGCGAGAAACGAACATATTAAATATCAATAAAAGCTATATAAAACATAATTATAACATTTTCAGATACGCCTCGCTGTTTTCACCATCGCTGCCACAGGACAAAATACAAGCCATAGACAAAGTGGTCATTGGACTTATAGGCAAAATTATATTCTCATTCCCAAAAAGATGGGTGCGTGACGAGAGTTATAAGTTGTTCTACTTACCTGGTGATAAAGACAAATTTGGCAATGACACCTGGTTGACGAAAATACGAGATGTATCGACTCCAGCCGGTTCCTCAAACACGGTGACCCTGTGGACTTGTGGTGAAAATACTAAATTCGTTAGTTTTATTTTGTTGAATGAAAACCTAGTGTTAAGACATTCCGTTCCCATTGAGACCCTTCCCACCCATTCTCCACCGAATTTTACCGTTACCAGAACGAGAAAATGAAAATGTTAAATATCTTATTATCCCAAGTGGGCATTGAAACCATAACCACACTCGAGCAACGGTTTCTTCATATTTTTTATAAAATTGATATTATTCTTCTAGAGTAAATTCTAAATCATAAAAAAATACTCAATAAAGATATAGACAAAACAAGACTCTGGTGTGGAAAATCCAAAAAGAAAAAAAATCACCCTACGTACTATTACTTTACAGGTAGAATCATTGCCAGAAGACGTTGTTAAAAATAAATCTATGGAACTTTTGCGTCAATTTTTGGGCAAAGATATGACGATACCGGAGCCCACTGGGATGATACGGTAGGCAAATGTGATTATTATAAAATTGTGGACAAATATGACTTTGTTAGAAACTTCTAAAGTACTAATATTATAGACCAGTTCTTTTTAGCGTATATGAATCATTCATCTCAAGATCGCGTAGAGGTGTAAAGCTGAAATTAATATTCAATATTTAAAAAAAACATAAGCTGCTACATACATAGATATCTTCACGCTTTATCCTTAGCGGGGTAGTCAGAGAGTACGGAGCGCCAAACGCTACGGTCTCTACATACCTCTTTTACCTCGTCCACTGTCATCAACCTCTTCATACATGCCCTCCGGGAAATCCTCATGCTTGTTACGTGATCTTCCTCCAGTATCTTTGATACTGTGCTTTCGAAGGGTAACCGAGTCCCCCTACCTCTCTTACAAACCGTTAAACCGTGTAAGAGAGTCTCTATTTTAAACCGTGGTTCCATCATTGATCTTTTTTACCATTTTTTCATCACTCATTCGTTCGACGTGCCCAAACCAGCTGAGCACGTTCTTCTTCATACTCACCGTGACATCCTTGCTAGTACTTGCCATTCTGCGTGAGATACATATTGCGGATTCGATCAGCTAAGCTGACTCCGTATATCCTACGAAAAGAGCGCATCTCCACGGCATTCATTTCTTTCATTCATCCTTATGGAGGACGGAGCTACTTAAGCTTCTATTTTAACATATTAAAATGTTTTATCTTATTTTTAACTTTTATTATGTAATTTAATCAAAAAATCTTTAATCAGCTTCACGTTGTATCCTGCATCACACAGCAAGGTAGGCAGACACACCGTTCCCCACTTTCTACCGAATTCTGGAGGCATTGCGTGTTTAGTGCCAGAACTTAACGCCGCGCTTTGCCTCGACACCAGAGCGAAGAAATGGAAATATAAACGTAAAGAAATATTTCACTTCCTCGAGTGGGAATTGAATGTTTTTCAAAAATCGTGGGAGTCTGTTTTTTAAAAGTCAGGAAGAACTCAGGAAGGCTTGGAGATATCGAGTGGAAATTTATCAAATTATACTCAGATCTACGGTCCTTTGAATTCTTGAAAAAATCGTATTTCTACATTTATTTACAAAAAGATGCATACATACATACGGAACCCTCGGTGGGCGAGCCCGACGCGCGCTTGTCTGGTTATTTCTGTGAAAAGAATTTTTATTAATTGTTTATTTTCAGATCCACATGGTACTCAAATCCATTCACTCGTGGAACGTACACTTTCGATGGCTTAGTCGTACACGAGTATCCGAATGCGAGAGCTGTACTCGGGAAACCCCTTGTAGACGCTGAGGGGAATCCCAAAGTTCTATTTGCTGGGGAAGCAACCGATGTGATACACTTTGCAACAGTTCATGGAGCAAGTGACTCGGGTCACAGAGAAGCTATGAGAATATTAAATTCGAATAAAGCTTAGAAAATATAAATATTGATGTTATAAAAAATATTTTTTGTATTTTATTAATGTTTTTTTTTTATATTTATTTATGTACCACACAAGAAAGAAAGTACAGAAAACTTATGATAACAGAAAGAATGTGTACAATGGATAACTTATCTGTAATAGAGATCTCTACCAGAAACCCTTGAATGTAGGAGATGTTAAAAGAAATGATTCGGCTGCGGTATTTTAATATTATGTTAATAAAAATAATAAGCCACATACAAATATACATAATATTAATCAATGTACCTACTATACCTACATAAATATACTTATACAAACATACAAAAATATAAATATATGTCGAAGGAAGAGATTAGAATATATATTACATTATCATAGATGTTTAATGATTAGCTTTAATATTATTATCTGTAGCAACTGTTTATAATATGACTGGCTGTGTTAATGTAAATCGACAATGTGTCAAGTTGTCAACACATTTGTCTAACCAATTAGATGATTTGACCAATTTGTGTAATATCATGAACTTTAGAAATTAAACATAGAAACATGCTTCCAAACGAATAAATTGCTTATGTTACAAACACAATATTTATTATTTTATTTTTTTTTATATTTTTTTTTCCTTTAATAAATGCTAAATTATCTTTTACAAAAAAAATTGCTTTCTGTGTCAATTATCTGTTTCAATATCTATGGAAACGACATAAAATATAATCTGTGTCATTTTATGATTTTATACTTAAATGGCTGACCGAAGCTATGGCTAGTGCTATTACTGCTATTACTATATAATATTATCGCTAAATTTACTTATAGTAAATACATTTTCTACAAAATAAAGAATAGAAATAATCGTCATATATTAAATTATTTAATAGAAAACTTATAAATTCGTTTAAAATAGTAAAATCATGATGGCGACAGTACAAGGAAGTAACAAGCAATGGCCAACACGCCCCGGCGTTCAGCACCAAAACAGTCAAAACGCTGTTAGTTTAACGATAAATAGAACAATAAACTTATATCCTTTAACAAATTACACATTTGGTACGAAAGAACCATTGTTCGAGAAAGATGCGTCGGTACCGGCCAGGTTTCAAAGGATGCGTGAAGAGTTCAGTAAAATTGGGATGAGACGGTAAGATTTTAAAATATTTATTTAAATAAAATAAAATTAAAGATGACGTGATAAAATTTATTATCAATAGTATAAATTTATACAAAGTTTTGTTTGTTTGTAGTAATTTAACTTATTTTAAACTACTACACTCATGGCGTATTTAGGATATGTTGAACAGAATAGGTTGGAATATGTTTAACATTCATATATTAAGTTAAATCTTATTCTTTGATTAAAACTTAGATCAATTTTTTTTCTTTCTACATTTTGCAAGTTGGGCTAATCACCTTAAAAGCAATTTGACGTAAGAAAACAGAATTAAAAAGACTATTACTGTGGAATTTGTTCAATGTAATTTCCACTGAAAATCTTTTCCTTACACTATCTGCTTTAAGTTATTGAGATATTTACAGGAAGCTATTTGCATACTATGTCACAGATAATTTTTTATTTAGCTTTATTAATCCCTACAGTAATATATTATGGTTTTGTTGTATATGATTATTTGTTTTTTTTACTCTATAGTCTGCTTAGGCTAAAAAGCCTCCAATATCATTTTTTCTTAGTTTAAGGATCATTCTTTCCATTGCATACTAGGAAGATAGTATTTTTTTCTTAATATTATTGGTAGATGTCTGAATAGCATAGGTCAAAAAAGGTAGGATACAAGAATCCCTAACAATATTTTTCAGTCTCAGACTTTCCTTTTAGAATTTCCTTTCATGCTTAATACATTTTCCATGCTATGTTTATTCTCCTGCTCACTTCATTCTAATTTCTGTTTTTGTCAAACATTAGCAGAGGTAAACACATTCCGTGACATATTCTATTTTGTTTCCTTCTATATTACTGGGTACTCTGTTATGTGGGAGGCTGTTGCGAATAGATACCAATAACATAAACCTTTACTACTATAAAAGTACAACTAAATGTTGCTAATCTGCCACTTTTCACTCACAAAAAACATATCCAAATGAGAAAAAGGTTTCTTTCATTCTATTTTACTCAATTACCATTTTTTTTATAATAAGCCAAAGGAATGTTCAACATCTCATTAGATTTGAGAATTAGTTGCTGCTTTGACAGGTTTTTGTTTTAATTGTATTAGGCTTTTATAGAGTAGTTAAAACTGTGCATAGATAAAGGCAATCTGTATATTGTGGAAAATATAAAGATTTTAGCATACTTGAATTCAAACACCTACCTTTATAAAACTATAGCAATTAATCCGGCTCTCCATTGCTAAAGAGTTTTTTGCTCAAATTTGAGATGCTGTGTGTTAAGTTGTGGAAGTCAACACCATACTCTGTGTTGGCAGAGAAAGGAAATGTAATTATTTTAGGCCCCCATTGAAATATAATATATTAAGATGTTTTAAAGAAATATTTCTTTGTTTTCAGATCAGTAGAAGGTGTACTTTTAGTACATGAACATGGTTTACCGCATGTACTGCTTTTACAACTTGGAACTGCTTTCTTCAAGCTGCCTGGCGGAGAATTAAATCCTGGGGAGGTACTGTGTTGAATTCATTTATTTTTTCTGGTTTGGGTGGTGGGATTAACTTGAATTCATAAAAGAATGAACTTGAAGTTCATCAATTGAAGTGAATTTTTACCTCTGCATTTTAAATTTTTAATAGATTTTTTTAACTGATTTTTTTTGAACTTAATTATTTTTGAATTCTTAAATATCATCAGTATTAGTTGAACTTTTTTTTGATTTCTAACTTGGGATATAGAATAATTTTCATTTTGTTGCTATTATATATGTATCATAAATAAAACACTCGAGTTCACAATAAGTATTGTATTAGCTAGGTAGCCTGATATGAACTGAACTTGTCATACATAATTCCAACTTACCCACTTGAATTCACATTATTATTTAATAAAGCAAATAAGTATCTACCTACATTTAAATCTACCTAACAATCGTTGACAATTCCTTACTTTATATATGACAGTTGCTTTCATAAGAAGACAAAGCACAATATTCTGCCACTCTTAGGTGCAATGTCATGAAATTTGGGTGGTGAATGGAGTGTCTTTACAGTAAGGTCCCTATGCTTAAACTGTGATATGCAGGATAAAGCAGGCAAACCATATTGCCACATAGATCATTTTGGCCTATATGTTTTAGAAAGGAGTGAAATTATGAAAGTAACAAATCTTCACGACATTTTCTTTTGAGGCACTTTTATATTATTTTTTAGATATCACTTTTTTGATTTTGATTCTCTTTAATTGTTTTTTATCATCACTATATTTTCTTTCTCAGCAAAATGTATGAAATAAAAATTATACATACATACAGATTTCGTGAAACCTAATATTTGAAGCAAAATATGAAATAAAAATATATAAAAATATTTTTTTTATAAAAATATTTTTATTTCAATTTTTTTTATATAAAATGGAGAGAACCTAAGAATGTACTGGTCTGTGATCATTTTCTTTCTCTTCAATTGTATGAGTATATAAGACATACATATTTTATGAACATTTGAGGCAATTTTATATATTTTTAGGCCATTTGTGGCACAGTGGAATGAGGAACGGAGTTTCTTAATACTAGGTTTCCTCTGTCTACTTTACCATGTGTTACTCTGTTGATTTGATTTTTAATATATTTATAAGTTACTTTCTTTTATATTATTGAATACAATGGAAGGAAATTGAGAAAGTAGTGCATGCATCACTACATTCTCTTTCTCTTCAGAAATGTATGGGTTTAACAAATTTAATGCTCATACATTACATATTGTATGGAAATTAACGTTTGAGGCAATTTTATATTATATCTTTATTTTACTATTAGAACTTGATTGTTTTTTATTTATGTCATTGCATCACAGCATCGTAGGTATAGTAGATATAGATGGATAGTGACACGCGGTGATTGTTAGTTTGATCCTCACTGAAGGAATCTCCAGGCCATGTAGTGTCACCGCCGCCACTTAGTGTTAAATCGAGTCTATTCGTAAATTTCGAGATGCGTTAAATTAAAAATATAAGATATTACATTCTAAGATAGATATATCATTATTATCATTAAGGTGAAGATTTTTTGGTTGATGGAAATAATGTTTTCTGTTAAATAGTCAATTTATAGAGGGAGGCTATATTATAGTACATCACGTTAATCATTTTGATGTAACTCACTGTATCTGCGGTAAGAGTAGATAGCCATTGCCATTTGACCACGACACCACGGGCATGCTTACGTTCTATTATAGACTATCGACCCAAACGCGACTTCACCCGCTTAAACTTAGTATTATATTATAGCCAAATTATACAAAATGTTAACATAAATTGTAGCCTACCTATTTTGATGTATAAGCTATATTCCTGAAAAGTTTCACCTAACTCCATTTAGTAGTTTTTGTGAAAGTTTAACAAACATCTATCCTTCCAAACTGCCACATTTATAATATTAGTAGGATTAGAAGCATAATATTTAACTGCATACCTGGCAAGACTTTGTTTTTAGTAACCTAATATAATTATTTTTTGTTGTATAAATTATAGGACGAAATTGAAGGTCTAAAGAGGTTACTTACAGAGACATTGGGGAGACAAGATGGCGTCAAGCAAGATTGGCTTATTGAAGATACGATTGGTAAGTGATTTGATATCAAAACAATGTCTGTGATGATTGTGGGCTTAAATAATAATTAAAGGGATTGATTATATTTTAATTATTTTTATTTGTCCACTTTGTTAGTTCAAGGGCGGTCCACTTTGTTATGTCAAGTTCCGCTGCTCAGCACGCAAAGTCTCGACGATTGTGTGGTTTATATGGATGTTATAGCTCGAGGTTAAAAAAAACATTCGCAGGGTGGGTAGATGGAGGGGAACCAGGGTTGAAACAATTTGCTCTCCACTCTTCGGCCTATTTTCGAGATACAAGAATGATTAAATTAAATTTATTCATTCCCACAACCCTCGCATTAACAGTCGGTGTCCTATTAACAGAATGTTTTTTTATAGGTAACTGGTGGAGACCGAACTTTGAACCACCGCAGTATCCATACATTCCCCCCCATATAACTAAACCTAAGGAACACAAACGTTTGTTTCTAGTGCAATTACAGGATAGGGCCTTATTTGCAGTACCTAAAAATTATAAACTAGTGGCGGCCCCACTGTTTGAGTTGTACGACAATGCTCAAGGCTACGGTCCCATAATATCGTCGCTATCACAAAGTTTGTGTAGGTTCAATTTCGTGTATATGTAGTGATATGTATGGGTATTATAGTGTATAGTGCGTTTTTAGTGTAATGTTGATAATGGTGGAGTTTTTTGGAGTGAACATTTGAATATGGTATGTATGTTGAACAAAACGTATAAAATATAAAGGTGGTTTTTCACCTAGATTCACCCACTTTTTTGCGAGTACGCTAACAATATATATTTAAAAGCGATACAAAGTGGCAGTTGATAAATAAGCTTGAGATTTTATGTTCGAAGGCGCGTTCAAATCCCGATATGCTAAAATTTCTATGTTTTGTTAGAAATTATAAATTTATGTAAAATAACATAATTTTATAATTTATTTTTCTGTGTAAGAATATTAATTTATATATGTGTAAAGAGATTGACCTCACCTTGTATTTTAGTAAGTTGGAATTGGAACCTCGCCTTTTAAGCTTAAAAGTAAAAACGTTAATTGAATAAAGAATTTTATTAATGTGTTTCATAAAAAGATTTGGTTGAAAGACAGATTGTAGGGACGGTAATCAATAGCTGTGGGTTTAGATTCCCACTCGGGGGAATGATTATATCAGAATTATATGTATTTCTCCCAATCCGTTAATATGAAGTGCTGCGTTGAATTTCGCTGCTTAACAATGTCTTGAAATCGGCCGAAAATTTCACCATTATCTAAGACAATTTTAATGTTAGGTCGGGGCAAAAGTATTTTCGTATAGTCTATACAAAGGAAAATATTTCAATATATTTAACCTCATCCTCCACGCTAAAATTTCCGGACTGTCCACAAATGTTGTTCAAGCGTTTCACTTGAACAACATTTGTGGTAATCTTATAGATACCGCATTAGGTCCGTAAACCGCACTAATTTTACTCAATTTTATTGCATCTTCAGAATGTCATTCAGTACAGCCAAAGAAGTTCGATTACTAATAATACATTCAAAATACGAAAATACTTTTGCCCCGACTTTAATACATTTAAGTAGACATATTGTTTATTTTTTCTTTATATAAGAATTAACATTTTGACTAAAGTATAAGTGAAAGGAAAATGGCGTTTTATTTATTGTGTACCTCAGAAAGAAGATTGTTTATATAGTTTATAAGTTATTTCATAATTTAATTCAATCTGTGATATATCGAGGAACTGATTTTCATTGTATAGAAAATAATATCTTTCATATTATGAACCAAAATGGTTAGTAAATTTATCATTGATTAAGTTTTTAATACCACCATGGTGCACGTTATGCATGTTCCCTCTGCCTACCCCTTCATGCGGGATATAACGTGAAGCTGAATAAGTTACGATAAAATGATTCTATGGAATATTATTAAACATATATATATATATTGTACTATATTAGATACCATCATGTCACAGTGAAACAGCATATGAGTGTAAATACGATCGTGGTGGGTTCGATTCCACTAGATATTTATATTTTATTTTTTATACTAAATATATATGTATATAATACCGATTATGAATATGACTAAAAATCCTTAAATGTAAAGTTGTTTCAAATTTATTTATAAGTGAACTTGTTAAGAAGAGTGTAATATGTGAATTAATGTCCTATTTTTATTAAGTATTTAGAGAACATTTAGTTAAATGTGTAAATATTATAATGTCAATGATAAACATAGTTTAAGAGAATAGTTTTAGATGAAAGTCTGTTGAATCGGGGGGACATGTTATGGCGGTTTTAGTCGTTTTCGTGACAGTCCGCGAGTCAAGGGGTCTATGATAATAGACCCCTTGACTCGCGATATGGATATTTTGCAGACATGACATATCTATTATACCACAAAATAGAGAGATTCCTTTCATACCAATGCCCAAGAGTCGCATGGTAAAAACTATTCGACGGTTTACTTCAAAAGCCTTATCAATCAGAGGACATGAGTTTATTTAGTTTACACCACAGTTGCACTTCACTGCTATTTTATAACCCAATCCACGAGGACTTGCTTCATTAGGATTGAGGACGTGCACTGATAGCTAAGAAGACCGAAAAAACATTGAGAATACTCTAACCGTGTTTTATTTATACAGAAATCGTCTCCGGTGTTCTTTTATTTTTTCGGTAATGTTCTTATGGGCAACTCACATTATAATATATATATATATATACTTATATATACGTATAAGTATATATTTATTATATGTATGGTTGCAAAGACTTATTAAGATTAGGGGCCATTCAGACAAATCATGAACTGATGGCGGGCCAGTCGCCGGAAGTATAGGTAATTAAAGACAAAGAATTGATAATAATTTATTAAAATTGAAAAAGAATTTATTAATTTGGAGCGTGGCACTGCATAGTGCTTACAATCTTTTTTATATTTGGCTAAAATTTACTTGTAGAAACACGTAAAAGTTTCATTTGCAAGGGTTTCGATTTTTTGTTTTATTATTATTTAGTATTGAAAAAGTTTATTCACATATATAAGTAGAACCAAATAAGCTTGCTCATATCAGAGCGTTTATGCGCAAATCTTCGTACATATTTTTATCAATGCAGCGGTAAAAGTTCAGCAAGTCTCCTTCGTTGAATGTATTGCGTAAATCTTGGTCGTTTTAAATGTCGATAATTTCTAACTGCATTGACTCTGGCGCATTTTCAACTGAAATCGTGAAAGGATTGCTGAATATGTCTAAAGGAGGTTTCACTTTTTTAAACTCCGAAAATCTGTCTTGAAAAGATTGAATCAAAATATCTAGCTTTTCTACATAACTGAAATTAATCGCAGTTTTGTTGAATTTTTCAGCCATTTTCGTATAATTCGGAAAATGATTGTAATTTTCAGAATTTAATTGTGACCTGAAAAGTGGCGCTTGTATTGAAAGGATGATACATGAGAGTAGAGCTGGGATATCAGTTGATTTTTGCCTTGAAGCCGTGTGTTCAAGACATTCAAATGATTTGAAATGTCAACTAAAAAGCCAAATGACACAACCAATCAGGATTTTTAAGTTCCGGTACATCCCTTTGCTTTTTCGCCAGAAATATTCCAATTTCTTCTATTAAATTTAGAAATCGTTCCAGTGGCAATCCACGACTTAGCCACCTTACTTCTGTATAATACAGTAAATCTTGGTATTCGCTTTCGATGTCATCATGGAATTATTTGAATTGTCTGTAATTGTCCTCGGTTTTATGAAATTTAGAGTCGAAACTACCACTTTCATGACATTTTGAAATTCATTTTTTTTAGAACAGAGGGCTTCTTGGTGTATAATGCAGTGAAACTGCATGAGATCTTCAGCTTTTATGTTTTTTTTCTTGCAGATGCTTTATCAGCAAAGTAACTAGCCCGGAATTGACTCCAATCATCGAAGGAGCACCGTCAGTTGCTACTCCCGATAATTTTGATAAGTCCAAATCAATTTTTGAACACTGATCCAAAAGTATATCAACTCCTTTGGTTGTTTGACCTTTCAATGAACACATTTCTAATAACTCTTTTAAGACTTTACAATCTTGAGTAACACCTCGTATGAATATGAGAAGTTGAGCTGTGGAACTAATATCGGTGGATTCGTCGAGTGCGAATGAAAAAAAATGAATGATCTTAGTTTTTTCAATTAATTGTTTCGCAATATTGCCTGACAAAGACAATTCGTCTTTGGATAGTCATACGATCCGGTTGAATTTTCTCAAACTTTTTTGCTGCTTCTGGACACATTTTCTCAGCGGCAATTTTAATGCATATTTTTACAAAATCGCCATCATTGATGGGGCGACTACGCTTTGGTATTAATAAAAAAACGTACTTTTACTTCCGTCTCTCGGAACGAACAGGAATGATTTATTCGAAGTAACTAGTACATGTCACGTGATGCCACAGATTATTATTTTTATATAAACCAACACCCTCACTATATAAAAATAATATAAGTAATTTAATTTTATATTAAACCAATAGCTTTTACAAAAGTGTTATGCTTAATTGAACTTAAACTCTTTGTAAACAAATCAGCTGGCATATATTTTTTATTACATATTTTTAAATTAATTGCTGCCGCTTGGTCGTTACGGGGAGTCAAAATCGCACGGTGACATAGCCAAGAACCAGATTTATTTCCGATCTCTGTGAAATTTTCATAAACAGAATTAATAAGATGCTTTTGTTATGAAACAGAACAACAAAGATTTTGCATCAAAATAATTTTTCCATTTTCTTGTACGGGATATGTGCCGTCGCCTATTTTTAGAAGTAAATTCGGGAATTCTTGCGCATTTTCGCAGCCCCCTAACTGTGCTCGCATATTTATATCGCTTTTCAGACAGGCAGCAATTTCATCGGCTTTTGTTCCGCAAGATATAACGGGGAATGTCTGCCGAAAATCACCACAGAAAAGAAATGTAATGCCACCCATAGGTTGATAATTTTGCCGTATATCTCGCAAAGTCCTGTCAACAGCTTCTACAGCTTTCCGATTTGCCATCGTGCATTCATTCTATATAATTAAGGCACAATCCCGTAACAGTTTTGCTCTATCGCAATTTCGTGATATATTGCAAACTGGGTTTTCGGCACTGTCTAAATCTAGGGGAATTTTGAACATGGTGTGGGCAAATCTTCCTCTTGGCAACAATGTGGCAGCTATCCCGAAAGAGGGCAATTTTAATTTGGCTCCTTATCCTAGCCAAAATAATTTTGGTAAGAAAAGTTTTACCCGTTCCGCCAGGCGCATCTAAAAACAGAATTTCACCCGATGCGTTATCGACGCTGCAGCATACTCTATAAAACGTCTGGCGCTGTTCTTCAGTCAATTTTTCGAGGCCACTTTGTAAAATATTTGCGAGTTTTAAGTGATTATAACCAATTTCCGAAGCGTATTCTCGGTTTATACGTTCCCCATCGTCTGTTGGTGACGGTAAGCCATATTGACTGACCGAGTTCCCTCCTATACTTATAACAATCTCTATAGCCAATAAAGACATGTTGTGACAATTTTCACGTACCTGGTGAGAAATTTCTCCATCTAGTATATTTTTATAGTTGATCATGTCTGTCAAAATCCTCAGCAAAATTGTTGCGGTACTTTTGCCACAACTCTCTAGCATCCGATAATCCACAAAAGGTCAGTAATATGGCAAATAAATGTCGCAAGCGATGTGGACTATCGCTAATACATGCCTCAGCTAACGCATGATCCCAATGCTCATCTCCACCTAATCATTGGCGTGCGCGGCAAGCGGCCTGGTAGGTGGAATTTTCAACATCGTCCACTTTCCGGAGTTCTGCAAAAGATGTAGGACCTCTTACTATATGAAGGAGAAGGCGTAAACAATAACATTCTGAATTATTCGGGTGTACCGTGTACACTCGTCCAATCACGTGCTCTTTAAATATACCAGGTTCACCATCCACAGTAGTTCCACGTCTCCGACGATGGAAAACACCTTGCTGCTTGTTATAAGTATAATAACATGGCACCTCATTATACAAAAGAGACTTTGCGAAATGATCTCTTTCGCAAAGACGAAAGAATGCAAGCAATGTAGTTTGTCTTGGGTTGGCTAACCTTTTTAGGACATTTTCAGTTTGAAAGTATACTCGTTGCCCACCTTCAAGGTAGACGTCGAGGTGAATGACCAGCGGATATCTCTTATGTATCGGGAAACTTAAAATACGCCAAACTGTCTCAGAGGAACTTATGTAACGACCAGACTGGTATCTTGTGACTTCATCATATTCATTACGATTTCTTAGTGCTATCATGGCTTGATCACTACCTTTATTGACATCTTTATATATAAAAGGACTTGTCCTCACTGACTGAGGTAAGACGCACGCACAGTCGTAACCGCTTATGGTAGAAACGTTAAATTTGGACAAAAGTTTACTTTCGTAATCTGGACATCCACTAAGGGATTTTGAAAAATTTTAACCCTTAAGGGATGAAATAGGGGTTCAAAGTTTGTATGGAAAAAAATTTAAATCGGCACCGATTTTTATAAAATTTGAAATTTAGATTTTTAAAAGTATTTAATTGAACACGTGTTTCATCGTTTTCTAGAATTCTTCCCCTAAGGGTGCAAATAAGGGGTTGAAAGTTTGTATAGGTTTTTTTTAAATCGTCACCAATTCTTATAAAATTTGAAATTCAGACTCTTAAACGTATATAATTAAACATATGTTTCATGGTTTTCTAGAATTCACCCCCTAAGGGTGCAAATGAGGGGTTGAAAGTTTGTATGGGAAAATTCTTAAATCGCCACAGATTTTTATAAAATTTGATATTTAGACTCTTAAAAATATTTAATTGAACATGTGTTTCATGGTTTTCTAGAATTCACCCCCTAAGGGTGCAAATAAGGGGTTGAAAGTTTGTATGGAAAAATCTTTAAATCGCAACCGATTTTCATAAAATTTGAAAATTAGACTCTTAAAAATATTTCATTGAACACATGTTTCATGGGTTATTAGAATTCAGCCCTAAATACGCAAGCGAAGCTGCGCGCGTCCGCTAGTATTTACATATACAGGATGGAAGAGGCAGCGCTTCTTTTACTGAAACTGCATATTGGGTAATATATTTCAAACCCACACCTAAGAAATTAATCAAGGTACCTCAACAGTTTGGACGTAGGATTTTTATCCATACCTGTATTTCGTGTGACGCAATGTTTCCGATTTGAGAGGTAAGTGTGTGCGTGTCTACGTTATACTTTACAAATGGCGTTTTATTTTAAAACGATAATTTTATTATTTATTTTGTTTGAAAAAAAAACTTTTTCATTTTTGGGAATTATTTTTTTTCCGAATTATATTAGACTTTTATAGAGTAGTTAAAACTGTAGTTTCATTTAAAGTGGTGCTGACAATTCCACCCTGTATATTTTATAGATTCAACGCTATAACATATTTCAACATTAATGTGAGTTTGAAATGCTTTAGATAAAACTGGCGAATACGGTACTACCCATTTATGGTCTAATAAAATTTCCTACCCACGGAACCTGATGGAAGCCATGAAACCACCTTTAGAAGGTGATCTTCGCCGGTACAGCGGATGCCCATTTTCTCCTGATATAGTTTGTTCTGTAAGTGCTCTAGGGTATCTTTTGAACACCGGCCATCTTGCGTGCATGGTGATTCTCTATTTAAAACGCCACATGGCCCGTAAACCATGTGTGTTTTAATGATGTTATGCAAAATTGGATCGGCACTATACGATATACGATACCCACTTTGGATTTGTTGTGAACGTTATAAATAGGTCGGGCCGGCCGTACTTACGGACATAGCAAAAAGCATCTTGCGTTCTTTCGTGCATATATCGAGGGCCGCCTGTAAAACTGGAAGGCAAAATGAGTAACCGCCCCAAAGCTTCGGCATTATTATCTGTTTGTATTGCGTCACGCAGATGCACGTATTCCTCAACTCGTAAACGACGCTGGTTAGTGCGAATGTACACTAAACGTTCAGTTTCAATTTTTGCGTACATATCCACAATAAGTTGACTAAACAAACTACGAAATCGTTGCAAATACACAAAACAATTACGCTTTATTTGCAAAAGGTATGAGTAATATTGTTGAGCTGATACTTTTTTACTTAAGTTAGTGACTCTAGTAGTAGGATTCAGTTAGTGCAACCCGAAATTATACTCATCTTCGCCATGACAATATATTAGGGGTACCCATAAGTAATCAATCAACAACAAAAAATAGAATTTAATTACATATATATATATATATATATTTTTATGAAAAAAGGACAAGGCAAACGAGCGTTCGGGTCACCTGATGATGATCACCGCCGCCCACGACCCCGTGCAGCACCAGAAGAGCTACAGGTGCGTTGCCGGCCTTTGAGGTGGAGATAGACGCGCTTTTTGAAGGTACCCATATCGTACCGACCTGGAAACACTGCCGCGGGTAGGCTATTCCACAGTTCGGTGGCGCGTGGAAGGAAATTCCTACGAAACCGCACAGTAGTGGAGTGCCACGCATCCAGATGGTGTGGGTGATATTTAAGTTTGTGACGTGCTGTGCGGTTAGAAAATTCGGCGGCAGGTAACAGGTCAAACAGTTCTTCAGAACACTCACCATGATAAATGCGATAGAGAACGCACAGCGAGGAGACGTCTCTACGCAGAGCCAAAGTGTCAAGCCTTTCACAGCTTACTGGGTCCTTAATGATTCGGACGTTCTCTACGTTGTATGCGATCAAATGGGTCATGCTGATACTGGGGTGCACCAGCCCAGAGATGAGAACAGTACTCCATGTGTGGCCGAACCTGGGCCCTATATAGAGCCAATCGGTGTTTTGGCGTGAAGTACCGTCTCGCTCTATTGATGACCCCCAGTTTCTTCGAGGCCAACTTGGCCTTGCTTTCCAGATGATCGCGATACTGGCAGTCACTCGAAACATTAAGGCCCAATATGCTGATACTCGGCGCGGCTGAAAGGGGAATGTTCTGAAAGACTGGCGATACGATAAATGGGGTTGTTTTTGTGGTTAACGCGCAAACCTGTGTCTTCAGGGGGTTAAATTGGACCAGGTTCTTTTCACCCCATGAAGAGACATTCTCGAGGGATGCCTCAACAGAAGATACAAGTTTATTTCGGCACTGTTCAGCGTTTTCCCGAGAAAGACTTGCGCGGCCGGAGTAAACAGCGTCCACCGTGCTGTCATCTGCATAGCAATGAATGCTAGAATCCTCCAGCATGTCATTGATATGCAGAAGAAACAGCGTGGGGGACAGCACGCAGCCTTGGGGAACGCCAGCGTTCACGGGCATATGTTTGGAGCAAAAACCGTCGACAGCGACCTTGATGCTGCGCCCAGTGAGAAAGCTGGCGATCCACCTGCATAAGTTCTCGGGAAGCCCATAGGATGGAAGTTTAGCAAGGAGCGCCCCATGCCACACTCGATCAAAGGCCTTCGCCATGTCCAAACTAACTGCCAGGCCCTCTCCTTTGCTTTCAATAGCCGCAGCCCAACGGTGGGTAAGGTAAACCAGAAGATCACCGGTTGAGCGACCATGGCGGAAGCCATATTGACGGTCATTAATCAATCGGTGATCCTCTAGATAAACCAAGAGCTGGCTATTGATGATGCTCTCCATGACTTTTGAGAGTAGGGAGGTGATGGCAATAGGCCTGTAGTTAGGTGGATCGGAACCATCGCCCTTCTTCGGGATCGGGTGGATAAGAGCGCTCTTCCATGAATCTGGGACTACGCCGACTGAGTAAGAGTGCCGAAACAAACGCGTTAGCACCGGTGTCAGCTCAGGAGCACAAGAACGAAGCACTAAGGGGGAGATGCCATCTGGCCCGCTCGACTTATGGATGTCCAAAGAGGACAGAGCTCGCCTTACAGCTTTTTGGCTGAACTTAACCTCAGGCATTGAGCTCTGGCACCGCGGGATGGTCGGTGGCGTTGATCCTTGGTCATCCAAAGTCGAGTTCGAAGCAAAGAGAGCGCCCAGGAGATCGGCTTTCTCTTTCGCCGTATGGACCAAGATGTCATTCCCCTCGCGTAAAGGCGGAAGCGAAGGCTGGCTGAAGTTGCCGAGTGCCGCCTTTGAGAGCGCCCAAAACTGGTGAGTTCCGGACGGGTAGCTCTCAAGCTTCTCGCCGATTTTGGCGATATGCTCGGACCTTGCTTTGGCAATTTGCCGCTTAAAGGACCTAGAGGCCCGGTTATACTCTCTTTTTGAGGCTTTCACCTTCGGATCCTTAGTAACCAGTGCCTCGGTCCAGATTTGATATGCCTCGCGTTTGCTAAGGGCAGCGAGTTTGCAAGACGTATCAAACCAAGGCTGTGACTTGCCACCGATGGGCACTACAGTGCTAGGAATATAAAGTTCCATGCCCTGCAGAACCACGTCGGCAACAGCAGCGGCACAGGTACTAGGATCATCAGAAGAGAAGCAAACCGAGCCCCAGGGATAAGATGAGTAAAATGTACGCATCCCATCCCAATCTGCTGACTTGTAATGCCAGACGCGACGAGTTGCGGGTGTTCTGCGACTGCCGCGCTTAATGGGCACGACACTCCGTACCAGGCAGTGGTCAGAAGACCCCAAAGGAGCATCGACGACAACCTGGTACTGTTCCGGGTGCGAAGTCAGCAGAAGGTCCAGTAAGGAGGCATTGTGGTTGTCCACGTCCGGGAGTCGCGTAGGCGACTCAACCAATTGGGACAATCCATTCGCCGTAGCAAGGTCAAAAACGGCCCTCCCAGCGTGGTCGGTGGTGCGTGATCCAAGCCAACTGGCATTGTGCGCGTTAAAATCTCCAAGTATCACGACCTCAGCAGAGGGGATCTGTGAGAGCATATCGTCGATGGCGGATTGCATGTGCTCCATGAGCCGATCCGTTTCCGCATTGCCACTGTGGCACCTGTAAAGGCATGCGTAGACTCGGGTTCGATCGTCCGAGTCAACACGGAGCCAGATAGTCGACAGGTCCCGACCTTCAAAATTTGCAAGACGACGGAAACTTAGGTCCTCCCTTATGAACACAGCGACCCCGGCATGAGGCAGAAAGTTGTGTTCAATTTTGTAGCCGGGGTATTGGAGGTAGGCTGTGTCGCTCGGTCGGATAATTTGAGTCTCCGTCAGAAATAACAAGGCCGGCCGTGCCGTCTCAAGATGGTGGTGGACGGCATTCAGGTTGGAATGAAGACCCCTGATGTTACAGAAGTCCACGTTTAGTGTGGAAGGGGTTGCCGTGGAGCGTACGTCTCGTTTGCCTTGTTTACGAATTTGACTTGTGCGCGGTTCTGTGCCCTCCCCAGAATTCGAAGGGCAGCCTGAGTTTGAGGACTCAGGGAGGGATTCTCCAGCACCGGAGGTGCTGGTACCCTCCTGGGGTAGTTTCTCTTTAAGTGCCGCTTTCATATTCTAGGGAGGGGTGGGGGTTGGGCTCCGGAGCCCGGCATTACCTAGTGCGCAACGCAGTGGCATAAAGCCACTACTTAACGCCGGTTTTAAATGCCGGGGGTGGTAATGATCCGGTCGAGTCTGCCCATGCGTGTTGCCATTGCTGGCGACGTGACTCTACCACACGTACTTTAGTCGCCTCTTACGACACCATCAGTACCAGGGTGATCCTATTCTAGGCCGGGATCACACGGCAAGATTTATTTATTGTTATTTTTAATCAATTACATAACCTCCATCGTTATCTATGACCTTTTGCCATCTTGTTGGTAAAGTTTCAATTCCCCGTTGGTAAAATTTAGTGTTTTTTGAAGAAAAATATTCTTCTAGATGATTTCGAACTTGATCGATATTTTTGAAATTTTTGTTCTTCAGGGAATATTGCATGGAACGAAATAAATAAAAATCTGATGGAGCTATGTCTGGTGAATAAGGAGGATGTGGTAAAACTTCCCAGTTCAACTGCCTAATTTTTTCCTGAGTTAATTTTGCTGCGTGCGGCCGGGCATTATCATGTTGTAATATAACTCCTTTTCGATTGACCAGACCTGGTCGTTTTACCTACAATTGGTTATGTAATCGATCCAATTGTTGGCAGTACAATTCAGCCGTAATAGTTTCTGCAGGTTTTAATATTTCATAATGGATTATACCCCCACAATCCCACCAAACGCACAGTAACACTTTCTTTAAAGTGAGGGATGGTTTAGGAGTGGGTATTGCTGTTTGATTGGGAGAAAGCCATTGTTTGGTGCGCTTGTTGGTATTGTGCAACACCCATTTCTCGTCTCCAGTAACAACCTTGCGCAAAAACGGCTCACTTTTTTGTCTACACAAAAGAGATGTGCAGATTGTACGCCGTTGTTCTTTATTCATCTCAGATTTCTTTAAGATGTCTTTGAACTGTTGACCAAATACATTGAAGAGTGTTTGCTAATTCCTGGATACTCAGTTTGGGATTCGTTTCCACCAATGTTTTTAAAGCGTCATTATCAAAATTTACTGGGCCTCCACTTCGATCGCCATTAGACAAGTCTAAATCACCAGTAGAAAATTTTCTATACCACCGTTGACACTTATTAATAAACCTTCAATACGTCTCCATATACATCATAATATTTTTTTGTTGCGACCGTTGCACTAACACGTGATCGAAAATGAAACAGTATGCAATGACGTAAATGTTCAATTGGTTGATCGTCCGCCATTTTACACCAGGGTAATAAAAACTTTTAAATTAACTTTAGTCTCTAAATTCAAGGTCACAGATTTTATATTGCGCAATACAACACGTCTGCATGCGTTCACGCACTGTGCTATACTGAAGCAAATATCCCTTAGTTAAAATAATTGATTACTGATGGGTACCCCTATTATTAATGGATATTGTAGAGCATCGTAAGCTCGATGAGTCTCAAAAATGCGTTGAAGACGATCGTCGCGAGTGCGTAACACGATGTCACGCCTCTCACACTCCTGGTCGACTAAAACAACTACGACTTCATCTGCGGTTGGTGCGTTGTGTCTCCCGCGGTGTTCACCAACTGGACGTCTATCTGCACTAGTGACTATTTTGTAATCATTGCTTCCTTGTGGAATTGACTCCAAGGCTGCTTTAAAATTCCGCACATATAGATTTACTTGATGCAACATGTTTTGTAATTCTGATATAAGCAAACCATTAAGTTGAGGAAAATAGCCATTTCTAATATTATGCTGTTCATTGTAATTGGATACAATATAAATTTGCAGAAATCTAGGTTCACTATCTGCCAATAAAGATCCAATAAGATGAACGGACCTTCTGTTATTTGTGTCGCCCCAAAAGATGTCATTTGAAAAGCGCTGTTATAGGACCGAATATTATCTAAAAAATGTTTAGACTGGGGATGATCACCATTTAAAAGGGCTTTAATAATGCTTGGTGGATCATGAAAATTTGTAACAACCACTTTTCCACTTGAACAGCACATTCCATTTGTCTCTTTTCTCCATCTCAAAGCATCACAAAAATTACAAATTTCTGTCATACAGGGGGTATAACAGAGGTGTAGAGGGCATAGTCAATTCTTGATGAATACGTAAATCCTGCTTTTTCCTTATTTTCCCAAGGCAGCATTATATTTTCAACATTATATTCCACGGCTTCATCTGCCTCGCCACTTGTAACTCTGTTTACTCTGACAATCAAATGAATTAGAAATATTTTTGGTCTGTTGGACAAAATCTGCATGTAGCACAAAATTAATTTTAACAGTAGCATGTTTTATAAGGGTATCATCAATTGAGAAAAACATTTCACTTTTTATTGAATCGAGAAAAGATTCTGGCGTTTGAAAAACTAAGTCAGATTGTTCTTTACTTTTGATTTTGTAAGTGATGATACGCTGTCCGAAAGCTGACTCTATAACGGATACATTTTCGAACGAGTTATGTGATTTTAATATATTATTTTTATGAGTATTACTTTTTAGATGATTAGCAAAATATCTCTTACTAACAAATATATTACATATATATCACAATGTACCTTGCCCACTACCGAAGTATCTTCTTTGTTTCGAGGTCTTTTGAAGAACTGTTGTTTTCAACGTCAGCTTCAGCACTTCTTTTCAACGCTCCTCCAAGCCCCGTTTGATCCACGTTAGATGATGATGATGATGATTGACTGTAAGAGGAGTAACGAAACATTAAAATCTAAAAGTTGTGAATACAACATCCTGGACGATGCAATCAAAAATATGTTGTTTTCTTACCTCATATTATTCAACCACTGCACATATCTGATACAACTCATCGTCATATGTGGGATCGAACAATTTAATATTTGTTTCAGCTTCTTCACAAAGAATCATGAGATCTATGTCTTCACATATTTCTTTCAATTCACATTTATATCTAATACCTTGACTACATTCAAACATTTCCGAATCTTCAGTATTAGCAAAGAATGCACTGCCGACAACACGATCCATTTTTAGAGCAATTGACAGCAATGAGGTTAAATTATAAATGATGTTCTCTTCACATTTAAGGGTCTTCTTATACACCAAGACAAGTTAAAAAATAAAGTAATTAGTATCTATTTACAACATATTGTTCCTAATCGTAAGTCCTTTACAATACAAGTAAGTAAATACGTATTGTCCTTAATAACCACTATTTGTTAAATAACATTTTTTTGCTTGAGTCTTCACTTGAAATTTCTTTTGTCATGTTTATAAATAGCCTTATTGATTTCATCAAAAATTTCTTTCTTTCTTCTTCTTCGCACGAGAACTTTAAAGGATGCTGACGGATAACAAAAACTAATAGCTGACTGTCCCAGTAAACGAGAATTCAAAATTGAACCCATATTCCTTCCAATATTATCACTAAATAAAACTATGTTTTGTGCATTAACTAATGAACTAGGTTCATAAATTGATGCACCAAATGACTGCTGTGACCTGAACCTACTACTACTATTAAATTAAGTTAGTTACCCTACCCATATGAGTCACCCTGGTCAATAAGTAGTCAATTTGAGTTAAGTGGGACCCGCTCTTATAAGCACAGAACACATTTACTCAAAGAATGTTCACTTCATACTAAAAAATGGGTGACAAAACGATGCTGCTGCTATCTCTTAGCATTCCCAACGAAACACAATTTGCGCGAAATTCAAAATTTGTCTTTAAATCGATCTTTATTCAAAAGCCAGAATTATTACTCTTTCAAAATAATTTGGAAATATTATTACTTAAATTATGTAATACCTCCAAATTATTTTGAAAGAGTAATAATTCTGGCTTTTGAATAAAGATCGATTTAAAGACAAATTTTGAATTGTATTGTATTGTAACAAAATAAAACCAGCTTCATGCTGTATCCTGCACAGAGAAGGGTAGGCAGAGAGAACCTAGTGTTAAGTCATTCCGTTCCCCACTATCTTCCGCCAAATGCGATGACTTTCTGCCGAATTCTAGAGGCATTGTGTGTTGAGTGGCAGAACTCAGCGCCGCGCTTTTTCTACGCATAATAACATAATGCTACGCCATATGTTTCACAAACTGTTTGTGACACTCCAGAACATTAGAACATCAGAAATCTTGGGCATTCTTAATTTTTGCTTGGTCTCACAATGGTCTCACATTTCTTTTTTTTTTCATTTTATCGTATCTGGAAACTTGGGTCTTCGGCAGTTCATCCATGAAGGTTAATGAACGCGTGACTACTTTGTTATCTTTCCAGACAACGCTGATGCTGCCAACATATTCTACAGAATACCCATGTTCTTTTTTTGAGATGTCATTGTCAGCGGGCAGTTTGCAATTAGATATGCGATATATGCGACGACGTACCGTTCTAATATTTCCCTAAAGGCACTTTTTGACTCGTATTATTCAGTATTTCAACGACAGGTCTAATCTTGAAGAGTCAATCCTGGTCAGCGCTTCGAAACTCTAGGAAGATGTACTAACGACATAATATACAGCACCCCAATGTCTTGTTGAATAACCGCCTCCGTGGCACGAAAAGATATATTTAGATTTTTCTGAACAATATAAAGATGTGTTTTATTAGTAATCTTGGCTATAGAACTTATAGAGATTAAGGAAATAATTCGTTATAGAACTGAAAAAGAGTATTAAGCTCTAAAAATTCTTACGGAAGCAACATCAGCGCCCGTAAATCGGAGTTGTTGCTCATTTAGTTTAAGTCCCTCTTTCTCCATGTAGTATTCAGTTTTTCTCTATTTTGACGACGTGAAGAATCTTCTGGCTGCGAAGGTATTGTAATAATGGCTAGTTGCTGGGAAACAATAGCATCGTACTCTATATTTTCAATAATATTGTCGATATCCAACTCCAGAGTTTCTTCAAATGAGATTTCTAGATTCGAAACGAAAACTGGATCTACAATTCTATCATCATCTTCGAAGCCATCTTCACTATCCTCATAGTTGAAGAGAATCTCCGTAATTTTGTCATCTATGAGATTTCGAGAAGCCATCCTGTCGAAAAGACAAAAGATCAATGTACCGCACTATATGAACATAATAACACAATGTGACAGAAATGGTACATACAGAAAATTTAAAATTTTACCATCAATTATCAAATATTATGATACATAAATATAATATAGGAATCAATATATACTTACCTGTTTATTCACAAAAATCTTTTGGTATTTAGACATGTTTTTGTATTATTACATTTGTTATTATTTATATTATTTTTTAATTTTTAAATATTTGGTTGTTAACGTGTGTTCCAAATCGGCGGCAACTGAAGTTCGATTTTATTTCACTACTTGTAACAACATTTAGTTGTCAAATATTATACTAAAATGTAATGATAGGTTCGTAACGGATAAGACACATTGAATTAAAAGTAAATAAAACATCAATTTGAGATTTTATAAGGAGTTGATCGGTTTGTTAGGGTAATGTCACACGATCATACAAAGGGTTAACTATTACATTAGCTGGCAGCTATCCTGCATGATATTCAATAGACAAAAATTAAAACAATTAAAATAAACTGCTAATGATTACAATATTGCTACAAGACAAACTTACATGTTAGAAACAATAACAAAACAATTACAGATAATGATAAAAATAATAAAATAGATATAATGAATTTAATACAGTGTTGGTCAAATTAAAAAAAATCGCTCTGGTGTCGAAGCAAAGCGCGGCGTTGAGTTCTGTCACTCTACAGTGGGGAACAAAGTGTCTTAACACTAGGTTCCCTCTGCTTACCCTGCTATGTGGATACAGCGTGAAGCTGATTTTCTGAATTTAAATCTAACATTAATATACCATTACTTATTTTTTAATATATCTATTTTCCTTTTTAATGATTTCTGATAATCTGCAAATTGTCTATTTTTAACTGTACAAAATCTTTTTACTGTTATGTGGAAGACACTATTACATATAAAATGAACATTTTCTTTAAAATGTTCCTCACATTAGGCAAGAAAACTAAAATTTACATCTTCCAATTTACAAATTACCAGTTTTTTGAGGTTTAAAGAATATGATAATGTTTCGAATAAATTATTGCACATTGTGGCACAGTTCTCAACACATCTAATAAAATCTTCAGATACATAGTTTAACTTCTTTTTAGCATTATCATATTCTTTGAAATCCATGAAAGTGTACAATAATACATTATCGGTATGTTTAAGTTTTAAAACTGAATCACAAACCTTGCATTTATTGCCAAGGTTCCTTAATAAAAATCCACAGACATATGCACAAGCTTGTAATTCTTGTGCATCAGATACACTTTCTTGAAAGGATGACTCCACAAATGAGAGCATCTCTGAAACAATTGGACTTTCTGATTCTGTGCATGTGCCTGTGGGAGAGGTTGTGGTTAAAAATTCCTTGTAATCTGACATAGAACTACAATCATCTATTTTACAGTTTCCTGACCCCAAATGAGCAAGATTGGATAAAATCGCCGTCTTCAGGCCAGCAACAAATTGCCCTGAAGTTGGATTATAATTTGATCCGCAATTTCCTCTAATAGTGCCAAACAAATTTTCTAAAGAATCTTGCTGAAGACGGCGAGTACATAAAGCTTTTATTTTATGTTTTATTTTTAAATTATTATACAACCTTAGGATACCTTTAATTGTCCATATCCAACCTTCCTTAGATGGGGGCGAGCTATGACATCCTACAAATGTACAATTTTCAAAAAAGTCATACATTTTCTTCAAATGATCCAAATGGGGAGAATTGTCAGTCATGTTGGTACAGTGTGGTTTTCCTTTCTTTCGATCCGCAGAATCACTATTTAAGCAGTCAAATACGAGTAATTTATCCATATTTGATACTAAATTTGCAGTGACTGTTGCCTCTCTAGGTAGCAATCCTGAAAATTACAAGAGCTAATAAAGATCATGTTACCAAAACTAAAATCAACATGTCATTGTTAGATAAATCTTCTTGTTTAAGCAATTAAAAGAAAATTAAAGAAATGGTTCAGTTTTAAGATTAATTCAATTTTAGTCGTAACTATAAGTTTTTTTTAAATTTGTCTCTGTGTTTATTTATTTTAGGTTTTCATGTTTATTTATTTTAGGTTTTCATGTGTAATTACCATGTTTGTGATTTCTTCTTTATGTGAATTTATTTAGATTGTTATTTGTTTTGTGAACCAATAAACAGAAAAAAAAGTTAAAACAATACCTTGAGATGTTTTGGCAAACATCCCTGCGGCAACTGAGTGACTTAGTACTTGAGCAGCAAGGTTCACCCTCATTTTCTGCTTAGCATTTGGACACATATGGTCCTGTTTTAATTTGGGTGCGAATACAAAATTTCCATCACCATTGTCTATTTGGAAGAAATTTTCTATGTGTTCCCATTTGGCTAGACCTATAATGTAATAAATGAGACTTTATGGTAAAAAATTTTTTTTTCAACTTTCATTTAATTATTAGTAACTAGGAACTTGTACTTTTGACAGGACTATGCATATTTGTGCTTTATGCATATTTTTGATAGTAATAAATTTATTAAATTTAATTAAATAAATTATGATAACATAAAATTACCTTGTCCTTCAACATTGTTTGATGTAATATTAGTATTACATTTTATATTGTATTTTAAAAATAAATTTCTGAAGCATTTCAGTAGGTGAGGTGGATCAAATATTGTTATAATTTCTTTTCCCTGAAACATAGAATGAGGAGCTTCTTTTGAAGCTCCCAAAATCTTTAGTGATCTCCTATTAACACCGCCCATATCACAAACTGTGGCTGCTATATGTAAACCATTTTCAAAACATTTTTCTATAATCTGGAAACAAAAATACAAATAATAAATAAAGCAACTAATTTTATATATCAAGTTCTCACTTATAGGCATATTTGATATATGAGAATTAGAACTTACTTCTTTTATTAGAACAGATAATCTATCTGCTGTCACATTGGAGCCTGACAAATAATATGCAATAGGCTGCTTAATTTTTCTTCTTATGCCTCCCAGCATAAACACAAGTGCATGTGTAACTTCATTTGGAGATCTACCATGTTTACCATGGTCTTGGTAACCTTCTATTTTGTCTTCTTTAACATTATATGACAAATGTTTTTTTATTGACATTTCATCAAACATTAACACATATTCATTATTAACTGGGTCTTGTTTTTTAGAATGTTTATTTAAATTAAGAAAATTTTTTTCATTTATGCCCACATTCAAGTGAAATTTTCTCAAAATGTGTTTTAATGTGGACGGTGCTGGAAATATAAAAACATATAAAAGCAATGAGAATATAAAATACAACAAAAATGCTAAAAACAGATTCCTTGTTTAAGCGCCGAAAACAAGTAGTAAGTTCGCCATTTGCAAATGCTAATGATACCATTGCCATATCAAAACGTAATCCTACTACTGTACTTTAAATACCGGTTACATAAACTGTTTCTCATATCGAAAAACATTTTATCACGGTACCTTGCATACATGAAATATTATAAAGAAAGTTATTTATTAAACATTAAGTAACTAAATCGTGAATTAAAATTAAACTCTTAAAAAAAGTACTTTTATAAAAACTACTAATTAGTAGTTTTACTTTAATATAGCAATACCACGGGTCCCAAGTTAGGTGTGTCGCCCAAGCTCCTTAGGAAGTCAACCGGGCCTGGTCATAAGGTGCTGAGAATTCTTTTAGAAGAACGTATTCACGACGGACAGATCAGACGCAATACAGGTTCTCAGAATATTTTCTCCGTCTGCATTGCGTGCCCAAAACCCCCGTGAACACGTTTATACGGCTCAGCACCTTTACCTTTAGCTCTTCAGAAAGCACTACCGCCACACGTATCTACCCGAAGGTGACCCAGTGTATATAAGCCGGTAACCCTATCTGATGTTACGGGACTTATTGCCCTTCCAGCGAGTTTCCTGGAGGAAAGCATACTGGACCCGACGTCTCTTTCGTACATCTGCGAGTTCCCTGCATCGTCCGGTTAGAGAGCCAATATTCCACATTGCAAAGCGGACGTTCCGTCTGGGTACTCGCGTCTTTAACCGTGCCCGTACTTCACAAGGTAGCCCTTGCCCACTTATCGCAGGTGTAGGGCGAGGTGCATGCGCGTTGTTTAGCGGCGACGCCCTAGCCGTACCCAGTTTCTTCCTGTGTCTTTCCTTTTTTTCTTTTCTTTCTTTTTTTACATTGAGCGATTGCCATCTGACCTCCAAAACCCAGTTATGGGAAAAACCGATAGGTCAGGTAAAATAAGAGACAAAGATAGGTAAAAGAAAGGAGCGAGCTAAGGAGAGGAGGAGGGGGGGAGAAAGGACACCACTCTTACGGACTGGATGGGGTTATAACAGTGGCGGCTCGAGGATCCGGGGTCGCGTACCCGTGTGCCCACAAACCAATATCAGACAGATATTAATCTGGACACCCTCTAGATCAAACTATTAATATTCTTAATATATATTAATATTGTTAATACATATTAATATTTTAATTTTCTCACTCTGGTAATGAGACAAAGAGCAGCATTTAGTTAAATTTATATCAGAAAGTAGAGAATGAAAGTATCTTAACACTATATTGCTTCTGCCTATCCTGCTATATGGTTTTCTTACCTTGAAGCATAGAGCTTCTCAACCAACCTTGTCCTTACCTAAGCGTAATTCTACAGATCTATTTGTATTAAAATTTTGTTCTTCGGACTCTGCTCCTAGGGTATCATCATCTGGCCCCATCTGGCTCCAATGAGGCATTGGTGTCTTATTAGGCAATATCTGATTACACATGTTGTGCAACACACAGCAGGCATTAATGATCTTAGCAGTAAAGGGATCGTAATGTAGGACCCTGTGTTTTAGTAAACATCTCCACCTATTCTTTAACAATCCTATAGTTCTCACATCATCGTTCATCGTTCATCCCACAGTACTGTGTGCAGAACAATGAATTTTAGTGTAATGTTCTTCTGGACTTCGTGCAGGGGCATCTATAATGGGTGTCATCAAATACTCCCTCTGAGCGTATTCAGTCTCCTACAAATTGAAATGCAGTATGATAATGAAGCAACATAAAAAATTATTACTTATTTAAATGGATGTTTCTTACCAAGTAAATTAACATTTTCTCTACTATCATTCAAGGTTATTAAATGAGCTTTGCTGAATGTTGGTTCCATATGAAACTGTCATGTGAAGCTCCCCCAAAAGATGAGTGTACTGACAGTATATTTAAATCTGCATCACTTACTTATCTGAATAAAACAATAATAAATATGTTAAATATAAGGTGAAAATGATTCTGTTTTATTATTTAAAATCTCTTACTATATTATCTTAAAATATGAGGGAACTTAAAATTTGACGTACTTACAACTAAAAAAGCGCTCTTCGTTTTCTTTGGGTCTTATAATTGCGACATGTGTCCTGTCAATACAACCCAAAACTCCGGGATAAAAAATTTTTTCATAAAACGTAAAAAAAATGAAATTTAAATAAGGTTAAATGTAATATAGATAAGGCTTTTAATTACAAATAAACATTTATATATATTATACAAAATAATACCTTCTTTTAATAACAAAACGTTTGAGGAAATCTAATCCACTTGTCACGTATTGAAGGATGGTTAAGTGCATTAGTCACTTGTCTTATGGCACGAGAAACGGATTGCTATGACATTACCGTGCCATAAGAATTTCCAACGAGCCTTTGGTAACTGCCCGAGGCATAAAAGGATAATGTTACTAAAACCTGCGAAGATGTCGTTTCGTTTAGTTCGGCACTTTATTAAAAACATAAAAATATGATATAATATGAAATAGGAGATAAATTAATTCTAATTATAACAATAATACACCTTGTATTTGGGAATTATGTCACTCCTTCTCTTAGGGATAGGCATCAATGGTTGCAATTCCGCAAAAATGTCCTCAAATAAACCTTTTGAGTTGCGATAATTTTTGTAAAACTCATCATCACTTAATTTAAATGCTTGGCCCACATATCTCGCCAATCGACATTCACTGTTCGACGCTGTTTAACTGTTAATTTATGTGCTTTTTTCAATGCACCATATATTACACCCAAACGTACCATTTCACTGTTGTTTTCTCCAAAAAATAACAAATCAATCTCTAACAAGTTACTCTTTAGCTATTGACTAAATTCACAGTTCCTGTTCAATTTTAGCTGTCATTATAGCTGTCAAAATCGTGTCAAGAGTACCAAATATTACAAAATTGACAATCCTAACGAATTTCTACAGCGATTTTTAGTTAAGGCAATCATCAAGCAGACGTCGCTAGTGGACTTGACAATTCATTGGTTTCAAGAGTACCAAATGACTGATGAATGAATGAATGATGACAATGATACCAAATGATGAAGAGTAGGGCCCCTGGTATTACAGATATATTCACACTTATATTTCTTTTCCCAATTTAGCAACGACTAAATTATATTTTGCCTCGTCACTAAGTTTTTGCGGCCCTAAAATTGCGTCAGTTTGCACGAACCACAACTTGGTTTATCACACCAAAACTCCGGTATCCTTGACGAGACTGTTATAGATGCTAGCCCGTGTGAGTCATTCTGCTGTTGTCCTTCACCCTGGAAACTTGAGAGCCTTTGCTAGTCATCTTGCCGTCGTCGAGATGGTTCCTTTATTCGATCAGGGTATAATGAGGAGACCGGTGCGAAGCAACTATTTATTATCAGTTACACAATTGTAGATCACAGTTGTAGCTCTGAGTTGTAGCTCTCAGTTGTAGCTCTCACTTGTAGCTCTCACTTATAGCTCTCTTAATAATTATTAATTAATTATTTAATAATAATTAATTAATTATTAATTCGTGCAAAGATTAAGCTGCGTTAGTTTCATACATTAATACCTAAAGGATAAGATGCCTATATGCGTACGGCACATTCATCATGCGCTGAAACGTTGCAGGCTCGTTTTTAAGACCAAAGGGCGTTCTCAAAAATTCATAATGACCGTTAGGTGTACTAAATGCAGTTTTTTCTGTTGAATCCCTATTCATAAGAATTTAATGATATCCTGACGTTAAACCGAGATTTGTAAAATAATTATTTCCTTGTAACTTAGAGAATAACTCTTCTATGTTTGGTAAGGGAAATCTATCAGATTTAGTTTTCTCTTTTAAGCGTCTATAATCGATTACCATTCTCCATTTCTTAATACCTAATTGATCATTTTTTTTTGGTACGATGTGTACAGGGGATGACCACGGGGATTCCGAAGGCCTAATAATTTTCTCGTCTAATAACTTTTTTATTTGTTTATGGACTTCTTCGTGTTGAATTGATAAATCGTTTCACTAGTTGCCAAATATACCTAAAAGTAGTTGTCATGCTATTAGAAACATCTTCAGTAAATAAATCGTTATAAGTCTCGCATAAATCCTTAATATTTAAATAATTATCATTTGTCATGTGGTAAATTAAAATGTCACGTTGTGATAAAATTAATTTTCGTTCTTTTAAATTAATTTTGGCATTTATTTGCTCAATCATATCGGTACCCATAAAAATATCATACTTATCACTAAAGTTATATATATAAAATTTCATATTCCCTTCGCCTATATCAAAATATGTATGCTAAAAAGGTGTCTCAATTAAACTCACTTGTTTAGTTACGCCATGCGAAGTACGTACTATAAATTTATTAAAATATTTTGATGCATTTTTCGTAATAAAAGATCTCTGACTTCCAGCATCTATTAATATTTTTAATCTAGGATTATCTGTCTCAAAATATGGTAAATACGATTTTACATTTATTTATTTATTTATTTATATTTTAGGGAAACACACAGAATACAAAATACACAAACATTACAAATTTAAAAGATGATACATAATCCAATTAAGTTTCCACATACAATTTATAGATACAAACAATAAACACAAGATAAAATATACTACAAAATTACAAGTTACATTAAGGAAAAAAAAATTCAATTTATTAATTCAATACATACACACACACGCATATATATATATATATATATATATATATATATATATATATATATATATATATATATATATCAAATTAAATGAAATAATCCAATTTGCACTATGCAAAATGAAATATACATAATTTATATAAATTAATCACAAGTACAGCAAGATGACATTACATTTATTAGAATTTTTTTTAAAACATTGACATCATTAATTTTGAAAATATCAATATTGGCAAACAATTTATCATAGCTGGTGCAGGCTCTATTGACAAAGATATTTTGTGCATGCTGGCTTCTAGTAACGGGTGTATTAAATAGTAATGGATTACGCACAGATCTTCTCGGGCATCTGAAATTAATGCAGCTCAAAAGAAACGGGGAGTTCATATGATTTTTAATTATCCTAAATAACAAAAGTTGGTCTTTAATTAATCTTCTATTGGCGAGTGATAATATCTTAAAACCATCGTTAGCCTCATTTAAGGTTTGTTTTTTAAAAAGTACAAATTTAATGAATTTATTTTGAACAGTCTCTAACCGGTTAATATATGTTTTATAGTGTGGGTTCCAAACAGTAGAACCGTATTCAAGAATAGGTCTAACAAAAGAATTGAACAAAAGTATCAGAGTGCTTGTTTTTTTGAAATCTTTGGAAATTCTAAAGATAAAGCCAAGCATGCGATATGCTTTAGCTATCGTTCTGTTGATATGTAAATTGAAGTTAAGTTTATTATCTAGATGTATACCCAGGTCCCTAACCTCAGACACTCGAATTAGCTGAGTACCGTCAAGACGATAGTCAAATGCAAAAGGATAGCGTTTACGAGTGAACGAGATGACATTACATTTATTAATATTTAAAAATAAAGAATTTTTCTTACAATATAAGCTTAGTATATTAAAATCTTCCTGTAAAAGTAAGCAATCAGATATAGACGAAATCCTTCTACAAATTTTCATATCGTCTGCGTATAGAAGAACAGATGAACATTTAACTATGTGGATGACATCATTTATGTATAAATTAAACAGTAGGGGACCAAGATGAGATCCCTGGGGAACACCTGAGGTAACAGGAACGAAAGACGAGCAATGACCCTTGACCGTAACTGCTTGACTACGATTTTGGAGATACGAACATAGCCACCTCAGCAGATCACCATGTATACCGACTTCCTTTAGTTTGTATATAAGGATCGAATGAGAAATTTTATCAAAGGCTTTGGAGAAGTCGGTATACACGACATCCACCTGTGAACTTTCATCCATGGATGAAGACACTCGATGCACCAGTTCACAGAGATTAGACTCCGTTGACTTATGGGTAACAAACCCATGCTGCTGTTCTATTACAACAGTACGTAATAAAGGAAAAATGGAATCATATATAATCTTTTCGAACATTTTTGCTATGACACACAGCTTAGAGATTGGTCTGTAATTTTGTATATTATGTCTATCACCGGACTTGAACACTGGTACAACATAGGAGCGCTTCCAAATAGATGGCATCACACCAGTAAAAAACGATTTGTTAAATAGTAAGTAAATAGGATATGCTAAAGTTTTAGAACAAGATTTTAAGAATAAGGGAGGCAGACTATCAGGGCCACAGCCTTTATTAACATCGAGGTCTTTTAAGTACTTCTCAACTTTATTTTGTGTTATTATTACAGAATTAGGACCTGTTGAGACAAAGTCATCAGCCACGCCGCAAGAAGAAGAAGGTTGATAGACTGAATTGAAATATTTGCTAAAAAGGTGACAAATATCTTCACCTCCAGCAGCAACAACATCATTATAGAACATGGTATCAGGGAAACAATTAGATGTTATCTTTGATTTAACAAATTTCCAAAAATATTTACTGTTTCTTTTAATTTGAAATTCAGCTTTATAAATGTAATTCTCATAACAAACGATTTGAATATTCTTTTGTCTATTGCGTAATAAGCTGAAAGAATCATAATCCACGAGTGTATTGTATATTTTCCATTTTTTATGATATCTAAGTTTTTCTGCAATAGTTTTCTTTAAGGAATTAGAATACCAAAACGGATAGCGATATCCACAGACGGTTTTATTGGGTATCATATTACAGATAATTTCATTTATGGTTCCATAAAATAGGTCTACTGCATTTGTAATGTCAGTCTCATCAAGCAAATCCAACCAATCCAACTCAGCTAAAACTTTATTAATTTCGATATAGTCTGCAATATGAAACATACGCACAGTACGAGAGGGAATAGAAATTTTACGAGATGTGTAATCGATCTTAGGTGAAATGCTTAAAGTAGGATGGTGTGTGTCTTCGGGTACCAAAGGATCGTTACACCTGGTTACCGAACATTCACAATTTCCAATCACTAGATCAAAGTATCTATTATTAATATTGCATATAGTGTTATATTGTTCAAAATTATTAAAGTTAAGAAAATGGTAAATGGAGTCCACGAAAATGTCATTAGTAGCAAAATTTTGGAGATTCATTCTATTGTCAAAATACTTCCAATTAGCATTTGAGATGTTAAAATCTCCAACTATTAAAAAATGGTCGTTAGGGTAGTACACGATATCCGAAGATACCAACTCATAAAATTCACACAGTGATTCATAATGGTATTTTCCATGAGGAAAATAACAACAATAAAGATGCAATAACCTCGACGAAGGGGATAAATGAAGCGAAACGGAGACTCTCACTACTTCAGCTACCGAATTTGATAATTTGACTGTTGACGATGAGTTAACATGTAGATGTGACCGAACTGCAATTAAGACACCTCCACCAAGTGTGTCTCCACGTGAAGCATAATCACGATCATTTCTATAAATGGCATAGCGGGCATCGAAAAATTCGTAGTCCAATATGGAATCATTTAACCACGTTTCACTGAGGCAAACTATGTCATAGTCAATGTTTATAAGATTTCTATAAAATATATTAGTCTTAGATCGAAGTCCTCTGACATTTTGATATAAAATACTAAGATCATTAGCCATGTAGAATGATATAGATTAAATTACACAATAAGCCATCATAAAAGATAAATATTAACCGTCTAACTTCATAACTGAATAAAAAGTTTTTATTTTTTATAAACATTACATTAAAGAACAAGTCGTAATGTACCCATATTACAAACCAGTACCAGATGTGCAATAAAAATGTAATATATGATATAAAATAATGCAAAAAATATCTCGTCTAAGTGAAAGCTGAGCCAATAATAACTATTTTTCTTTAAAAAACATATATGAAACAAAAATTCGAGTAAAAAGCCAAATTCAATAAATAAAAAATCAATACAATTGAAATTCAAGGCATACAACGTTGTATAAAAATAAAATATTAAACAAATTGCGATGGCACTTAAGCAATTTTTTTTAAATCAATTGAATTAATAATATGCAAGACAGGACTAGTATCATTCCGACGCACAATGCTACAATTTTTTAACCACACATATTTATAAAACTTTTCTTTTGCAGTTTTTTTTACCATTTGAAGCAATAGTTTATTAGAGCTCGTCAGATGATCATTGAAGTAAATACTAGTATTATTATTAGACATAAACCCTATATCATGACACTTTAGTTTAAGTTTCCTGATCCGCGAGAGGAACTCATCTTTCTTCCAACGGCAGAGAAATTTTACAATTATAGGTTTATTCTTTTTAACACTTTTATCTTTAGCTGCAACTCTTGTTACGACATCAATGTCCGTATTGATATTGATATTAAAATCAGCTTTGTCAGCAATATTCTGAATAATCGTGTTGAGATTTTCATTCTTTTTTTCAGGAATTCCATATATTTCGACATTAGATCTCCGGGACCACTGTTCTCTGTTATTATTTTCAATTTCAACGGCATCCATTTTAGATTTAAAGGAATTTAAATCCGAGCATTGCGCAGAGAATTCTCTCTTATTTAATTCCTCAAATTTATTATTAACAAAATCCAAGCTCTCTCTCTCTCTTATTTAATTCCTCAAATTTATTATTAACAAAATCCAAGCTATCTTTAATACCAGATACCTCTTCACGAACACATCTTAGGTCGTTAAGTAAGGGAGCAATAGATGATTTAATTTCAGTTCTCAAAATAGAAATTTCCGACGTTATTATAAACCTCACTTGATCCAGGAAGGAAGTATCTTCAGATTGACAGGACGAGTCCATTTCACAGGTTGAGGCTCCTCGACGTAAATTAATATTCTCACTACAATTTGACCTTGACATATGACCTCGGATAGGCGTGTTGTCATTGTTGATTTGCTTGGGCAAGGCGAGTTTGCAATGGGGGCAAATCCAGTTAATTACATCTTGTATTGCTGACTTATTAGTACTTGCTGCATTTAAACAACTATAATGGAACATAAGTCCACATTTGCTGCATGAAATTCCATTTGCCGCACCTCCAGCCAAAGATTTACAGCAAGCGTACTTCATTTTGTTTTTTGATTATAAAAAGCAAAAGAGGAAAACCAAGCCGAGGCCAAGCAACGTTTATTTCGTTCGTTAAAATAGCGAATCACTCAAAGCTGTGTGCGGCACCAGTAACGAGGACCGGTTTTATTGACCGGCAGCGTAACGACTCGTATGCACTCGAAAGTCATTCAATGTCACTGATTATAAACTTGCAACTATTACTGACAAAAGACAAATACACTGATGTGGAGGAATTAATCCGCACATAATTGTCTTAATACAATGTTAGAAGAACTTTATATAAGTAAATGCCTTAAATTCAACTAAGAAAGTCACTATTTGTAACTATTAAACACGGACACAAACAATATGGCGTCTGCTCACTACGGAAGTACAGACGCAACTGATTTAACTCTACGATATTTTGTCACGGTCGGCAACTTCGCGAAAATTTATATTATTATTTGTTTACTGACTTAAGGTTCAATTTGAATGGTCCTTGTGATTGTAAGGACGATGAATAGTAAAAACAAACGTGTGCTCTCTGTGATCATTTATTTGCTACTGTAATAAAACTGGTCAATATTGGATCTTTCTGGCAGTTGCTCTTTATGCTTCCATTTTATATGATTTGTCATACTACTAGTCGAAGCACTGCGCCCTATTCCACCGCGAGAAATAATACAATTACACAAACTGCACTTAACTTTTGTTTTGTCATCTTCCATTTCATTAAAAAAGTCCCAAACAAATGATCTTTTTCATCCATTCATATTGCAAATATAATAAATTAATATTATAAATTAATATATAATTAAATACTTTTGTAATAATAACTTTGACCGTGCGATGATTTGAAGCAAAGTGACAGCATGGTGTGTGCGGGGTGGTGGGCGATAAAGTACGACCACAGAACACATTTACTCATGGGTACGACTCGCTTGTCATCTAGCTCCAGTAGCGACACGTAACATACATGTTAAAACCTGTTTACGCAGCAAAATAATGAAATACTAAACCGAATAATTCGGCTGAATAACCGGTTCGGTCAAGGTCAAACCGAAGCCTTAGTAAAGATGTCAGCATATTGTTCTTTGGTATTTACATATTTAAGATCTATTTCTTTCTCTAAATATTTTTCTTTAATAAAATTATATCTTATATCAATATGCTTGCATCTTTTGTGGTAATCTACATTTTTAATTAAACAAATTGCACTTTGATTGTCAATGTTTAAACAAATAGAGTTCTGGTTAAATGCATTTATATCTATTAATAATCTTTTTAACCATATGGCTTCTTTGGTTGCTGAACATGCAGCCATGAATTCTGCTTCAGTAGTGGATAATGCCACACTGTGTTGACGTTGTGTTGCCCATGTCACAGCAGCACTATTTTTTATGAATATATATCCTGTCAAAGACCTACGTGTGCAAGTATCTTTTGCATAATCTGCATCGCTGTAGCCTTCAAGGCAGCTCTTCGAGGGCGAGTAGCATAGACCATAGTCTTTTGTTCCTTTTAAGTATCTAAATATTTTCTTTACAACATTCCAATGTGTTTGATTATAACTATTCAAATAGCGACTCACCAAACTGACTGCGTACATTATATCAGGCCTGCTTACCACTGCAAGGTGCATTAGTGAACCAACAGCTTCTCTGAACTGTATATTCTTGTCTGGTGTTTCAGTTCCCTTTTCTAGAGTTGTATGTGGGTCAACTGGAATGTTATTACTGTTAGCATTGTTCATATCAAACTTACATAATAATCTCTCAATGTATTTTGTTTGGTGGATAAAAATACATTTTTCAAATCTTTCTAATTGCATTCCTACAAAATTCTTTGGATCACTCTGTGTGATTTTGATTCCAGCATCTTGGTGCTTGTTTTAAACCATAGAGTGAACGATTAAGTTTACATACCTGATTTGGTGAGACATCCAAACCTTCAGGTGCTCTCATATAAATGTCTTCTTTCACATCTCCATATAAAAATGCAGTCTTGATATCAAACTGCATCATTTCATATTCATGTTGAACAGCTTTTGAGAGTAAGATTCTTATTGAATCATATCTTGCTGTTGGTGAGTAAACTTCAGTGTAGTCAATATCTTTTATTTGTCCACATCCTTTGGCACATAGTCTTGATTTAAACACTGACCCATTATCTTTTACTCTGAAAACCCATTTACAGTCAATTAGTCGTACTCCTTTTGGTTTTTCAATTAAACTCCAGGTGTTGTTCTTTTGGTGTGCATTTAGTTCTTTCTTGATTGACTGTTTCCATTTCTCAGCATGCACGTTGTCAGTGGATATTGCTGCAGCATAGGTTTCTGGAACATCATATTGATCAATTATTTCGTCTGCACACATATAAGTATTACCTTGCATTTTAGCAGTCCGCATTTTAGATCTAGTTGTTATATTTCGTTCTGATTCCATTTCCTCAATTGTTTCATCTGGTTCATATATAGATCCATCATCTGATTGGTAGGAGTCTTCAGTGCTTTCAGATGTTGTGTCATTATTAGTCGGGCTTTCATTTTCAATTTTTGATTCCGAGACCGACTCAGATAATGGCACCACTGCATAATCTCTCTTTACTGAACTTTCAATAAAAATTGCATCTCTGCTGATTAAGGTTTTTCTTGTCTTTGGATCAAAGAACCTATAGCCTTTTGTTTGTTCACTATAGCCCACAAAGATCATCTTTATTGCCTTTGGATCCCACTTCCTGTTTTTTTCTTTAGGGATGTGAACCATAGCTTCACAACCAAAGACTTTTATATTACTAATATCTGGCCTTTTACCAGTCCATTTTTCTTCTGGTGTTAAATAATCTAACACCCTTGTTGGACATCTATTAGTGATATGTGCTGCTGTTGTCACTGCTTCAGCCCAGTATTGTTTATTTAGTTTTGCATTAAGCAACATACATCTTGCTCTTTCTAATAGAGTTCTGTTCATTCGCTCTGCCAGACCATTTTGTAGAGGGGTATAGGGGGCGGAAGTTTGATGAGAAATGCCAGACATTTTAAGAAAATGCTTAAAATCATTGCTTAAATATTCATTCCCATTATCAGTACGGAGTGTTTTTATATTAAAACCAAGTTTATTTTCCACTAAGGCTTTAAATTCCTTAAATTTTTCAAACACTTCTGATTTCTTATTTAATATGTATATAAATACCTTTCGAGTGAAGTCATCAATGAATGTAACAAAGTAACGGGCACCTCCAAGAGATGATACCTCCATGGGTCCACAAACATCAGAGTGGATGAGTTCCAGTACATTTTGAGCTCGTGATCCCTCAGTAGGGAAAGGTATTCTTGATTGTTTTCCTTGTAGACAAGAAATACATATTACTTTTTCTTTATTTTCCAACTTCAATCCAGAGCTTTCTGTTAATTTATTCAAGTCTTCAAAATTTAAGTGAGCCATTCTCTGATGCCATAAATACCAGTCATTTTCTTTTGTTACAGATGTGTAGGCAGGCATACTATGAGTATTCAGTTTGTACATATTATTACTCATCTTTGCAGTGGCAACTTGTTCATTATTTCTGTTTGATATTTTACAACCTTTGTGATCAAATTGTACTTGACATCCATTTTTAATAATTTGACTGACAGATAAATGATTGATGGCCAGTCCAACAATTTTATTTTGGAAGATCGGAAAAAGACCGATGATTACCGAGTCGAATGTTATGGGTCGTTGTCTTGTTGGAAGATAAAGTGATCTTCCAATCCGATCTTCAGCAATGATTCTTTCAAATTCTCGTTGATTATATCCATATTGACATCGGCGGTCACAATGCCTTTTATTTGAACCAAATTGCCGACTCCAGACCACGCAAAACACCCTACACTAATAGACTTCCTCCTCCGTGTTTCACTGTCTTATGAATATTTTTTTTCGAGGAGCTGTGCTGTAGGCTTGTACCAAATGTGCGATCGTAGTTTATGTCCAAATAAATCAAATTTATTTTCCTCGGTCCATATTACTATTTTCCAAAAGGAAAACGGTTTGCCAACATATTTTTTTGAGAATTAGAGGCTCTTGATTTTATTTGCTTTACGAATCAGAGGGCGATGCCGTGCGAAACTATTTTTTAAACCCAGTCCTCGCAGTCTGCTGCGATTCCTTCGGTCAGAAACATTGAGGCCGGTATTCTGGAGTATTACACGGCTGGATATTGTGGGTTTTTTTACCACCTCCCTAATTATTATTCGATCGTCTACTGCAGTGGTTTCTCTTATCCTCCCTCTGCCGTTCTTATCATTGATTATATCTATTTTTTCAAACTTCTTGCGTATTTTTCGCACTGCCCCATCACTTATTTCATATCTCCAACCAAGTTCTCATTTTGAAATATTTATTTTTTGGGTTTTATCATTAATTTTCTAATTTAAATTGGTATTTTCGGCATCGCGGATTTTAACGTCTTTATTCGAAGTGAGAGAAGATATAAAAGGATGAAAAATGGAGAAACTTCGCCTTGTTAAACTTTGTTGTGAGAAAATCACTTCGCTGTCACTGTTGATAATATGATAACTTTGAGTGCGTACTTTTTTTTGTCCATCATATAAGAGGCACTTTTTACGCTAAAATCGTTATCTTTCTGGTTTCCTATATTTGCAACACTGTTACAACGGCAGCGTAAAGGCTAATTAAGGTTCTTTCGTCACGACCACCCAAAGTTTCAGTTATCTATGATATTTGAAAAAAATATGCCTTATAAGTGGACATCGATCGGTACGTACTTTTTTTTGTCCGGTACTGTAAGTCAAAAAAGGCTAATGGTTCCTTGGCTGGGGATTCCTTATACTCCAGGTTTTTCGGGCTCCGGAGTTGTAAAAAAAACGTTATCTGGACATTCTCCAACATGGCTGATATTTTTTATTTTGGAGGGAATCATTTAAGGATTACGAAAAATATATAATCTGACAAATTCCACAAGCCGAAGTAATAGAAGTTGATCGATAAAGTTTGATGTACCTAATAATTGCATATATTCCTCTCTTCGTATTTCTATTCCTCTCTCACTCTTTCTTTATTTATTGGTCCCTAACCCATCAATGAACATGATAATTTAAAAAAATACTTGAAAAAAAAAATTCTTGTAGTTTGAGAAATTGCCTCATATTATATAATTCGTATAGTTTATTTCTGCTTCCGTATAAACCAACAGTTGCCCAGTCGCTAAACATTAACTTCGAGTTTTTATATATTTGTTTTACTTTAAAAATGTTATCAAACTCTGTTGACAATAAATGAAAAACTTTGCAATATAACTGATTCGCACTTAATCCGGTTATTTTTAAGTTTTTATTTTTTCTATCACTTTATTATTAAAAACATTATCTTTACTTTCAGTGATTGGTCTAATTGATATTTATTTACGTTTTGGGATTATTTTATCTATTACCGAAAGCTTTTGTCCACAATGGTCCGAGCTTGGATTAGTAATAATTTGTTGTTCTAAAGTCTCACAATGACAAAAAACGTTATTTTCCGCGATTGCGACGTCTCACAGTGGTTGATAATCATGGGTGGGAAGACCCATTAGGAAATGATGGATGGCTAAGTCCTCCATAGCGGCTATACGCCCGGTAAGCTCACTCTTTTTAGTGTTTCTGAGTGATGCCTCCGTCAATAGTTGCCTCCGCTTTCTTTCACTAAATTGCTGTCTTAAAAAAATTTTTGAACTGTTCCCAAGTTGTGAATTCTTTGATTGAACAAGCAGCTTCCGCTTTCGCACTCAGTTGACTAAGTATGTATTATAAAGAATGGGTTTATGAACTGTACTAGCAAGGTCATATACGTTATTACAATTAATTATGAAAGAATTTGCGGTTTCCCTACTGCCATCATAAGGTTTAATAAACTTGAATGTGTTTAAGTCCATCTCTACGGATAAAGTAGTTGGTCTAGTCGCCTTAGGGGGATATTACAGTTTTATTTGTCTCTGCACTAAAAGGCAACTCCGGAATGTGTACACTTAACTTTTTGTCTTCCTACTTTTTTGTTACTTTAGGCATAACTGATATATTATTGGAGATACATAATTATATTATACACAAATTTATATTGAACATTTATGATATAAAACAATAAAATAATTTTAAACAATAGACTCACTGGAATGCGGCTGCATACACTGTCATAACGATACACCGAAATAAGATATGCATTCCGGACAGCAAAGTGACGCTTCGACGCAATGATAATGGAAACTTAAATTGTGGATACTTCTTTGGATGGAAGGATGCTCAGGGTGATTGCCCGGATACGTCTCGTTATCCCTCAGGATATTAGATGGTGTTACACTTCACTTCCTTAACACTTTTTATTTTGTCACTCACACGAAACACGGTACTCGATATATTAATCTATAATTGTTATAAAAAGGGAATACGATAGTTCACTGGCGGCTGGCTGGCTGGCTTTTTGGCGAACTGGAAATTTCCGTATCCCACCGCTGCCACCAAAATGTTGTAGGGTCCCACGCGGATGTATTTTTAAAAAAGATTTATTAATTTTAAAACGATTGTTGGGATTTTAGCACTATTTAAGGAGATAAATGAAATCACGTTACACTCAGTACACTCGTTACAAAGGAAGAGACGCTTTATTGCATAGACAACCGGTATCTTAACAAAATACGCGCAGGATGGATCGAAATAAAATTATGAATGAATGCATAGGCGTTTTGCGTGAACATATTCCCGCGCGTTGGCGTCTCTCTTTCAACCAGATTCTTCTCCCTCAGAAAAGGCAGGTAATGGGCCGATTTTACTGAATGATCTGCGAAGGATACCACTGGACGTCTTTACGTCGGCAACTCGGATGACTCCATCTGAGCCAGGATGCACAGCAATCACTCGACCCATCTTCCATTTTAAGGGGGGTAAATTATCTTCTTTTAGAAGCACCAATGAATTGAGTTGTAGCACACCCTTACATGATATCCATTTAGTTCTAACCTGCAGCTCTGAGATGTACTCCTTATTCCACCGAGCCCAGAGGTGTTGTCTTAGTTGCTCGATGCGTTGAAATCGGGTTAAGGAATTTATGGACAAGCCCATTAAATTATTTGATGCCAACGAAGTCAAGGGACGACCAATTAAAAATGACCAGGTGTTAATGACTTCTAACAACGAACTAAAAAGTGAAAAATAATTATATAAAGATTTCATAATTTTGAAGTCGGTGCCAAGTAAAACAAACAGGCTTAGTAATTAGATATTGTAGTAAAGGTGTTGTAGCATTAGTTTGACACCGACTTCAAAATTATAAAATCTTTATATAATTATTTTTCACTTTTTAGTTCGTTGTTAGAAGTCGGTTTTTGTTTTTGTTAAAAATTAATTTATTTTACGATTTTTAGTGATGGGTAGATCTTAAAATGATGCTTCTTGAACGAGTGGTGATGGTGGTGGTAGTGGTTGTCAACGAGTGGTTGTGATTGTTCTATGTAAAACTTCATTTAATTAGCTATTATTTTTGTGCAAAGTTACATTTTGGTATATTGACAAGAACAAACATAAAAAGTATTCGGGTGAATTCGGAATCTCCCTTTTTTGAAGTTGGTTGAAAATGAGAACATCCTCTTTTTTGAGATTGGTTGAAAAGAAATGCAACGATCAGGAATCTCACTTCTGACATCAATTTAAAAAGTTTTTGCTTGTAACTATTACAGTATAATTAATTTTTGACCAAAAAAAACAAACTTTCTCAATTTTCTCCGGATTCCATAATCGAAACCTAACCAAACTTTCACCAAATTATCCTTGAAGTGTATCCTTTCAAATAAAAAAAGAATCATCAAAATCGGTTGGCGCGACATTGAGTTATTCGGCTATTAGTCGCGCACATGCATAATGCAAATTTAAGACTTATGTGATTTTCTCATGGATACCATTGTCAGACATGGACCAAAAAAAAATGGGACCATTCGGGAAGCTATACCTTTCAAATAAAAAAAAAATTATCAATATCGGTCCACCCAGTTAAAAGTTATGAGGTAACAAACATAAATAATAAAAAAAAAAAAAAAAAAAAAAAAAATACAGTCGAATTGATAACCTCCTTTTCTTACAGAAGTCGGTTAAAAAATATCCAACTTCAGATTTTTCCTCAAAAAGGAGCTTTCTCTACCTGCTTGTCGAGTAAAAGGTGGGTGGCGGTCCTTTTTTTCAGTTTCCACAGCTCGAATTTCATCGAAATTGGTGTCAAACCTTCGGGCTCCGAAAGGCCTTCGAAATGGTGTACGAACAGCGGGGGTGCCCGGGGAGGTGCAGGCAAAAAGTGCCGAAAACTTTTCAGTGGTTTTTGCGTAAAAATGGCGCAAAAATTTTAGCAAAAATTTGGAAAAAATTTGCACAGATACGGCGCGGAAGACCCTACGACACGATACCAACAAGTCAAGAATCGACCCAAGGTAAGTGGTTCAAATTTCAATTTATATGTTAACTTTAACAAAAATTTTCTAAGTGATTTTTCAGGGTTCCAGGAATGTGTGAAATTTTCAGAATTAGCGTAAATAAAGTTTTTTCACTTAGATTTATTATATACAATAGGTTTTCGCAACAGAAAACTGTTTTGAAAAATACGATTTCTTATATCTCAGGGAGGGATTCTCCAGCACTGCACACACAGCTGGTACCCTTCTGGGGTAGTTTCTCTTTGAGTGCCGCTTTCATATTCCAGGGAGGGGTGGGGATTTGGGCTCCGGAGCTCGGCATTAGCTACTACTTAACGCCGGTTTTAAATGCCGTGGCTGGTAAGGATCCGATCGAGTCTGCCCATGCATGTTGCCATTGCTGGCGACGTGACTCTACCACACGTACTTTAGTCGCCTCTTACGAGACCAGCAGTGCCAGGGTGATCCTATTCTAGGCCGGTATCACACGGCAAAATCTATTATCCAAAAGTTTAAAAAAAAACCTCTTTTGTTTGTGTTCCTCTAATTGTGCCGATGTGTGTATATGCATATATATATATATAAACTAAAATGTTTATATAAACCTAAACTTATTACTAGAAGCGTGTTAACATAAAGACATGCTAACAACGACTTACTTTTCTCTATATTCTATATGGCTGGGAACGCAACTCGGCGTCTTCCGCGAATTCTAGCTAGTTACGTTCCCAGTAGCTAGTTAAACTTTCTAATTGAGAATTTACCTTTTTAAAAATAAAATACTAATTTAAATTAAAACTATTTAATACGTCTGATCGATTGTTGACATGACTACGAATCTTCATATTCTTTACCTCAACATTACATGGTTCGTCTAAGGTCATAACATAAGTCCCAATAATAGAATACTTATTGACATCCCCATTACAGGTTTGAGTTAGGGTGTTTCTAAATTTTGAAAATAGTATCCAACTTGTAGATGTGATTCTTTGGACCCTTATATTCTCTATGTCAATCTCTCTTTGCTCACATTGTGTTAAGTTATCTTCGAATTTTAAGAGCTGCTCGATACAAGTTATCTCAGGATAAAGAGTTTGATGATCTTCGTTACACAAGAATTGTTCTCCAGCAGCAAGTGACCGGCATGGTTTTAGGATCGGTAAGTATTTCGTACCCTTTGCCAAGAGGTAGGGATATTTAGGGATAATGGAAAATGTTTTATTTTCTGATTTACGAAAAATAGGTAAGGAAAATAATTTATAATAATTATAAGTAATGTTATCTGTAATTGGAATCTCCATTATAAACGTAATCTGGTTTTGCTTAATATATGATTTAATATTGATTGTTTCCTCTAGTTTTACCAAATTTTCCGCACTCGGCGTATATAATAAATTTTCAGTTTGAGATATTAAAACTAAATGTTGTAATAGTTTAGTAGAATTAATAATACTTTGATGTAATATGGATATTTTACTGAAAGCTAATGCAGTCTCTATTTCTCTTAACTTAATGAATATAGTACGAAAGTTACTTACGAACAAATTAAAAAGACTTACTATATATGTGGTATATACTAAATGATTATCCTTAGAAACTAACTCCTTGATCATAGATTCAACAATTTTCAAACGCTCATTTAATACAAAAGAATTTTGATTCAAAACTTCAGTAGTATTTATAAAACTATCAAGCATTTTAGATATTAAAGTAAATTTGTTCCTCATTGTAGTTTGATCATTTGCGAGCTGAGAAATGATTTTTTCATATCTTACAGCGTCATTATAGTCTAAATTCCCATTAATAATTTTAATAAGAGAACCCAATGGATTGAAAAGGCCTCTCTTGAAACGTTTTTGTGGAACTAGCTGTTCATATTTCTGTACGGTGATGTCGCGAATATATTCAATGTGAAATCTTGCAACTTGGAAATCACGTAAGTAAAAAATATTTTTATTAATTAAATTGTTAAATTCATTGTATTTATTTATAACAAAGTTTAAATCATCATATATTTTATTTAAATTTAAAACCTTAATTATAGTCAAGTAATCTGTTTGAAGATACGCCTGACCTTGTTTTACAGGATACACACCTGGATTATTTTCAAGAGATTGCAGATGAAGGGCCAGCACAGATCCCATTATTATCAGTATCAGCAAACACCACCTGCGGAGGGCGTTTTATATTTTTAACGGGAACTTTAGATTTTCTTTGACCAATTTGTATCGGTATAACATTATTTAAATCCTTTCCTATAATTTTGGCCTTATGATATCGCGGTTTATCCTTGCTTTTCCGTTTATTAACGTCTTTTGTAAATATAATTTTTCCTAATGGAAGATCTATTTCATCTTCACCACCTCTACTTTCCTTTACCTTCTGCTTAATTTCAATCATTTTTTCGGCTAAGTGTTTATATAATACTTTTAAACGTTTTGCATGATCTTTAACCAATTGCTGTATGTATTGTTTCTCTAAATCTATATCAAATAAACTACTTGAATCCGTATGACCAAATACTACTTCGAAAGGGATTAGACCTGTGGCAGAATGGATAGAACTATTATAGGCAATAATGGAATACATCATCACTGATGGTGCATCCGTGCATTTCTCTTCGTATTTCGCGCATCTATAAATTTCATTAATAGTAGAATGTAAACGTTCAATCAATCCCATCGAATTAGAATTGTTAGGGGAGCCGATATGGATTTCGATTTTATGTAAACTCAAAAATTCTTTCATTAATTCACTATTAAATTTGTTACCAGGATCGGAACTAATCTTTTTAGGGGTACCATAAAATGAAAAATATTTCTTAAGTGCACGAACTACTTCCGCGGTTGATCTATTATCTATTGAAATGGCTTGACCCAATTTACTAAATGCATCTATAATAGTCAAATAGTAATTTCCTTCTATCTGAAAAAGATCAGTGAATAATTCTTGAAACGGGGCGTCTTGTGTTTGAGTCAACTGTAAAACAGGTTTAAAAGGTTTTCTATCGTATTTCATTTTACAGCATGTTTCACAAGCGTTAATAATGGCTGAAATGGTTTCTTGCATATTGTGCCAAAAATAATTCCTACGTATACTTGCTAGAGTTTCCTTAATACCGCGGTGACATGTTTTACCTTGGTGATGTTTTAATACGATAGCTTTTTGTTCTTTTTAATTTTCTATAAAAATTACTCGCTCTGCTCTAAATAATAGAACGGTATCCTTCCTAAATAATTCTATGACAATACTAGTAAACTGTTTCCGATGTTCATTATTTTCAAAATAAATGAAATACTTGGTTTTTGGTTTAATATACTCCTTTAAAAATTGTTTAACTAAATCTCTATTATAAGTGGGTAAAAATACTTCTAACACCTTTTGCTTTTCACGTGAAAGATCGCGAACTTGTATTTCATTCTTAAACCATGTATATACTAGAATTTGATTTGGCTTTGTGTCTATTGCTTCGTGTAATATTGGTATACCTGACGATTCTACGATATTAGCGGAATGAACTGAGTCTGTTTTGGATGTTTCAGACGGTGACCTAACCGGATAGTCACATGTCCTAGGTGAACTCGGCACTGATAAAGTTTCGGAATCGGAAAGGGTTATAAGTTTTTCCCTAGAACTACATTCTGATATAGACATTGTACTAGAGTAATTGCGTTGCCGTAGCCCTTTCTCTTTCTTATCAAAATTTACTATCATAGAGTCTTTTTCATCGTCTGAATGTGTGGCATTTACTCTAATTCTTGACAAAGCGTCCGCATTTAAATTTTGGTTTCCCTTTTTATAAACTATTTCGTAATCGTAGTCCTGAAGTCGAAGGCGCCAACGAGTAAGTTTACTACTTGTATCTTTTTGTGAGTTCAGCCATGATTAAAGGCTTATGATCGGTGTATATCATGAATTTCTTACCGTAAAGATATGGCCTAAAATGTTTTATAGCCCAAACAATAGCAAGACATTCGCGTTCTATTGTACTATATCGAGATTCCATGTCACTTAAGGTACGACTAGCATACGCGATTGGTTTATCGCTACCAATGGGACCCTGGGATAGAACTGCTCCTAACGCGACATTAGAAGCATCAGTAGTCAAAATAAAAGTTTTATCAAAATCAGGATACTGCAAGAGTCATTTGTTAAAAGTTCCTTACATTTGTTGAATGCATTCATATAATTTTTATCTAAGACAATTTTATTTCGTTTTTTTAAGCAAGACGTTAATGGTTTTGTAACATGAACAAAATCTTTAATGAACCGCCTATAATATCCAATGAGACCTAAAGACGATTTTATTTCAGTTGTCGTCTTGGGTATTGGGTAATTTAATACGGCAGTAATTTTATCGTCATTTGGTTAAAGACCGTCTTTTGTTATTGTATGTCCAAGGTAAATTACTTCTTTTCGTAGAAATTCCGATTTATCTAGTTGGATTTTTAAATTCGTCTGTGTTCGGTCAAAAATGGTTCTTAATTTTTGAATATGTTCATCTAGGCTAGCTGAAAATATAATGACATCATCTAAATAGACCATACAATGTATTCCCTGTAACCCTCTTAATATACTATCCATAGCCCTTTGGAATGTTGCTGGGGCTGTTTTTAAGCCAAACGGCATTCTAAGGAATTCATAATGGCCATGTTGCGTGCTAAAAGCCGTTTTCTTTATGTCTTGCTCGTCTACCTCTATCTGATGGTAACCGCTTGCCAAGTCAAGCGTAGTGAAGTATAAGCTTTTGCCAAGTTTGTCCAGTAGGTCAGTAATATTAGGTAGTGGGTAACGATCGTCAACAGTCACTTCATTAAGACGTCGATAATCGACTACCATACGCCATTTTACTAAACCTGATGCATCAAGCTTTTTGGGAACTAAATGAACAGGTGCATTCCACGGGGAATGTGATTCTCTTATTACATTATCTTGGAGTAATTTTTCAACTTGTCTATTAATTTCGTCTGCTTGCGCAGGAGCTTGCCTATATGGTCTTATAAAAATAGGATCTTCACTCTTAGTACGGATTTTATGTTTAACTTCGTTGGTAAAACTTAAGGGTAGTTCATCACAATAAAATATATCCCTATATTCGTGACATAATTCTAGTATTCTAGTACGTTCAGTTTCGTTAGTGTGGTCTAATCTAAGTTTTTTTAAATTTTGTTTCAATATTTCGTCGGTGTCAGTCATTGTTTCGTTATTATTTTTTATGAAGTTACATTCTGAAATATTAATACTCGATGTTTTAAACGCTTTGCTAATAGTCAAAGTCAGGTCTATCTAAAGTGTTTTGAATTATTGTTGATGCATATCCATTAATACAATTTACTAATGCAGAAGGCATTCGTATACCAGGTGTAAACTCTTTAAATTCAATTACTGCTTCTCCCGTGTGTAAATCAGTAGGGATCTTTACTCGTTGTTCACACCGAGGTTGTAAATGAACGAGATAATTCAAATTATTAATTATAGGAATATCAGTGGTCTTAGTTCTCAGTAATAAATGTTTGAGGTCAATAATTGCGTCCAATTGTTTAAGTAAATCGTTTCCAATAAGTCCGTCATAGCGTTCATCTACATCATATAAATGAAATTTATGATAATCTGTAGTATTAAAAGTCGGAAATAAGGGAATTTCAATAATTTCTTTGTGTAGGCTAGAAGCATGTGTGCTAATAACTTTAAAAGGTTCATATTTAATAAAATTAGGAAAATATTGGTAAGCAATACGGGGGCTAATAAACGAGCGAGTGCTGCCAGTATCAATCATTAATTTTGCATTAATTTCTGGAATAAAAATATGAGGTAATTTAAGATTCGGGTCACAATTTAATTCTATGATTTCTTATTTTGCGAGGCTTCTGTTTGAAAATTTTCCTCGGCTGATGGAGTTACAATATAATTGTCTATTTCGTCAATAGGTGCATAAGGCACGTCCTCAACATACGGTTCGTAATTCATATAGTCATAAGGATCATAATCGTAGTAATAGTCGTATTCCAATTTTTCATTTTGTAAATCAGTTTCATTTAACCTAAACCCTTGTTGCGCTATTTGAGATCGCGGGGGTGCCGTTCTCATAGATATGTCAGTTGATTCTAAGCGGTTATTCTGAGGTGGTCTTTGACCAAACTGTTGTGGTGTCATAGTAGGATTTTGGGGATGCTTATACCCAAATTGCGGATTTTGGGGTGGCCTATATCCGAATTGTGGATTTTGGGGAAGCCTATATCCGAATTGTGGATTTTGGGGAGGCCTATACCCGAACGGTTGAGGCTTTAGTAATGTTTGCTGCGGTTTATATTCAAATTTTGGTTGTTGTGTAAATTGAGGTCTAATAGTATGGATTCCAAAATTATTTTTTTTCTGAGGGGTAAGATTATTTTGTGTAGATGACGACCCTGCGACGTTAGGTGTTGGCCTCGGTGCCGTTGAATTATTAAGAATGCGATTACGAAGTTGATATTGTTCATGAAAATTAACCTCCTCTAAAACTATTGATAGAGCTTGTTCTAATGTACTAGGTGATTTAAGTCTCACAATACGCACCATATTTTCTGGTAAATTATAGAGAAAAACATTTAAGGCTGTGTGGTTATAAATAGCAATTTTCGCATTTTTAACTTCTTCATCTGCCGATAAATTTACTTTAGATATTAACAGGGACCGAATATTTTGTATTCTGTTACAAAACTCTAAATTTGAAATCTCGAAATTTTTATACATTCTTCGCTACGTGGGTCACCAAAATGTTGTTCCAATAATTCTTTTAACTCAGGCCAAGTCTCGATATCCTCACGCTCAGATAACAACGCGGCGGCATCATCTATTAATCTACTAGTTATAGCATGTTATACATAAATATTCTGATGCTGATGACCACGAAATTTATTTATAATGTACTCACATTTTCTAAAAAATAAATTTAATATTCTTTTGTCGCCACCGAAAAGAGGAATTAGTCGTAACATTTCATTGGGTATTGGTAATACGCTATTTGACGCTAAAGGAATTTCTCGCGATTGTTTCATTTTGTAGAGTAAAAATTAACAGAGAGCTCTGAGCTTTAACACACACAAAAATATAAAATATATCAAAAACACATATAACAATTATGTATATAAAATAGCACACAGTAAATTAAAAATATAAAAATAGTAGGAAAATAAAACACAATAAAATTATTATTATTTTTTTTTATTTCATAAAACATAAAAACAATTACGATCGATTTTTAGATCATTAATTATTATATATATATTTTAATTACTAAAATATTTTAATAATATTACTTCTAGAAGTTAATTAGTCTATGGAGATACTTTTCTTAGAACTACAGGTTTAATAGAGTTTTATATTAAAACCAGATACGTTATAATGCGAGACGTTCAATCCCAAAATAACGCCACTTATATTTATTGTAAATCTCAAATAGAATGTGGGAATATAAGAAAAAGGAAGGCAAAGAGTTTTACTCACCGACCCATCGCTGATCCCATCTTCTTGTTCAACTTATTTCTTTGGTTCGTGGATAGCCTAAGTCTATTCGCACTGTACTCGCGATTTTTGGGCGAATTTGGACACCCAAATCTACAAGACACGCAGACCTTTGATAGACTATCCTACCGGCTGCGCCAGTTAAACTTTCTAATTGAGAATTTACCTTTTTAAAAATAAAATATTAATTTAAATTAAAACTATTTAATACGTCTGATCGATTTGGAGATCACAACAATATTAATTCTTAAAGTTAAAAATATTTGTATTACAAAAGTTATAATGTATTGCGACATTTAACATGAATTTTTACGAAACAATAAAAGTGCTTATAACAATAATGGGAATATTCCGGTGGTCTCGCTGAGCCAGCGGAATAATCTCGCTTAACCTAATACTGAGGGTTTGGGTGAGTGCATAACTAGCTTGCATAACTAGTTTCTTTTATAACATAACAAAAAAGTAGTAAAATATATTTTATTGATATTTCAAATTGTTTTTTATTGTTTTCAAAAATCACTTCATCATAGTTACAAAGACTGGTTTCTTCGTTCAGTATTTTAAAAAACAAATTATTTAATAAATGTGTCTTTCAAGAATTTTTGTGCTAACATTTGTATTTAAATTAGTTTTTGCAAATCTGTGGAAGAACGGAATTGTGCATTATAACATAAATAACAAGGAATATGGTAATATACATATCTATATATATAAATATTGAAAAAAAATGATTCACACTGTATCTTGTAGCAGGTAAGGCAGAGGGAATCCAGTGCCAAGACACTTCGTTCTGCACACATTGCCCATCGCACCCGCAACGAATACACGTCGCAAAAATGTATACAGCGAAGTTACAAGAAATGAAAATACTTGCGTTATGTGGTCTCACTTAACCTGTTAACCGGGGAATTAGCTATTGCTCAACTCGTTTCAGAAAGGGGGCTTTTTCTTCGCAGCGATAAGTATATAAGCGGAATATCGTTTTTAACTTATGGTTTTTATTTATTTTGATAAAATATTTTATAATTCAAAGGAATTTATTGAACAAATTATAATAATTATTTCGCAGTATGATATTGCTTAAAACAGTGTGGCATATACAAGGCTACACATCAGTCAGGATACCAGAATCTCGATTCTCTCCTAATACCTTTGGAATAACACACTTTGCATCTCCTGGTTACGTTTACTCTTGGATGGTATATAATCCGCAAAATGTCTTTCAATTAGTCTAGATGGTTTTGGTGTCAAAGAAAGGCGTCCCTTACTAGTTGATGGCGACTGCGACACATAGAAAGAAGAAGCATAGACCATGCAGCGCCCGTTTTCCCGTTAATAGCGGTCAAGTGAGAGATTACAAGAACATGAAAATTCATGACGCGTCGACAATATGATGGCATATATATAACCACTATAAGATTTAATACATAAGAACAACGTAGAACGTAATCCGTTCAATATATTATGATTAATTTCCATGACGAAAAATTTCGTCATGCCCATTGCAGTGGGCTCTTATGTATGACGAAATATTTCGTCATACCCAGTTAACAGGTTAAACTCATACTGAAACCTGCAAGTGCCCATATTAAAGCCTGTTGGACGCCTAACTAACACGTCTTCAGCACTCACCGAGAGTTTTAGATAATCTCTGTCGACCTCACGGTCTGCTTCAGACGAACTATCAGACACCATTGGCTTATACAACATTAGAGATTCTCCTGGTACCACTGCACTAAATTTTCTATACCCTTTGATACCTTTTATGCCACTAATAGTGTATCTATCTATATCTAATCGAGAACTAGAGATTTTATAAGGTCCAGTATATTGACTACCTAATTTTGTTGTTATACCTGTAGTACGATCTCTCGATACCTCGCCTTTCCAAAGGACTATTTCTCCTACTTTATATTTCCTACAGCTTTTATTTTTTTTATCGTAACAGGATTTCATAACCGTCATATGCCTATCTATTCGCGCCTTAGCAATCTTTCTACGTTCGTCTAATTACGCCGCGGCGGTTTTGTGACTACTAGAGGTTGTTGGATATGCAAAAGAGACTTATTATGAGTAAACATTAAATTGAATGGAGTCTCCTCCCTGGAAACTCCTGTTACCGCATGAGGAGTATTATTTATCCCCTACACTACGTCTGCTAATTTATCATCCCAAGTACACTCACTCTCTGTGGAAGTATTGAGGCCAATAATAATTGTCCGGTTAACTCTCTCTACTTGTCCATTTGAACGTGGGGAAGGTATTGCATTTAAAACGTGCTTAAATTGCTTTTGTAGTGTAAATTCTTTAAAATACCTGCTCGTAAAAGCTATACCATATTTTACCAAATACAGACATTATATCTTTCAAGTGCCTAATTGTTTCAATTGAATTGACACCCCTGACTGATCGGGCAAAGACAAATTTAGAGAAAGAGTTTAGTGAAAGCTGTTTTGAGCGGCCCAAAAAGAGATACATCGAGAGGCTGCATTCTATGAGATGTGTGTGGCGGAAGAGAACATATGAATGTGACTTGCAATATTCGAAAGTTGGGAGAGAAATATGACTAGCGTGGTTGTCAAGTATTAAAAGAATGGGTTCATCAGCAGACGGCTTAGCTTTAAAATGTGCCAAACAATCAAGAAACAAAACTTCATTGATCCAACCTTTGTCTGAGCATTTGTATAGCGCCCCTTCTGGACTATCTTTCTCGAACAGAGGAGTCAACCTTTTTCGAAGAAAAATAAATATCGGTGGGACATATCCGCCTGCAGCACTCATAGCACACAACAAAGTTATATCTCTTCCTCTCTCCCAGCTGGTTATGAATCCCACTCTCTTCTGTCCTTTTGTGGCCAGAATTTTCCCCGTAGTCTGCACGGTTGAAATGCCTGTTTCATCGCAATTATAAATGTTTTTCTGTATAAATCTATGCTTTTCCATCAGCTGGCCCAGTACCTCATAAAACAGAAGTACTTCTGTTTTATTAAAGGCTGTGATCCTATTTATACTGGTCGCCTCCGGTTTTCTGACAAAAATCTAATTTCTAGCCATAAAAGCAAGCAACCAATCACGTCCAGCCATTTTTAGAGCTTTGTTAAAATTATGCTTTAGGTTACAATTTTCAGCATATTCGAAAACCACTCTTCTTATTTGATTTGATTATTATATGAAATAGGTTTAATTATTGTTTGTATTTAAAGTTTAAATTTTATTTAAATGCTTACAGGCATTTGTTATATAGTGAAGTATATTGTTCATTTATATTCTTTTTATTTGCTATGTACTAAACATATATTGTAATTAGTATGCGAAGCTTTAGAGGAGAAGGTGGCAATGTGGCCCCCCATTTTGATTTTAGCTTATAACATTTGAAGTAATGGGTCTGTGAATTAATATTATACATAAAAACATTCAGCATTTATCTGTTTAATTATATTTGAACATGTTTTTAATGAAAACAAATTATTATGTGAGAAATAATTACTATTTAAAAAAAATAGAAATTCAAGTAATTGAGACATGGGGGTGGTATTATGGCACCCCGGGGCATACTCATATTATAAGTATGAACAATCAACGACAGAAATCACATATATAGTGCTCTCCTTCAGGACCCGCGCAGGCGCTTCCATTGTATCCATTCTTCGCCTTGTCGATCTTCGGAGTAAGCAGTGTCGCAGAAAATACAACTCACATCTGCATATACAGCCGAACTGTTTGCTTGCATGTTGTTTTCAAAATCTGAGTTTTCATTGCTATTGCTCCCGAATTCCTGGTCACTCGAGCTGTCACTCCCATCAGGGCTGATATTTTCACGTCCACGGCCAAGGCCACGCCCTCGTCCACGTCCTCTTCGAGTTTCTGCTAATTGCAAGGATTCCCTCAACTGGTTATTATAAGGAGATGACGTAATTACTTTAGCAGTCGTTGCCTTTCTTCCTCTTTTAGAGGTCTTCTTTTTAGGGCCAGGAACTGGAAAGATATCTTAGTCATTCGACAGACTTTGGACAATTTCAGCCGAATCTTTTCCATTGGTATGATGATCGGCGTCAGATGCAGATGATGAAGTGCTTGCGTGTAACTGATGCTGGTTTTTTGACTGTTGTTGATTTTCTGCTATAAACTCAACATCCGTAAATATCTGTGGCTGAAGAGGGTATATACCTGTAGCACGAAAGCCGTTTACTGCTATTTCTCCCGTACAGCTCTTCATATAAGCTCGACCAAAAAGCTCTGCTATGTCATGTGGTTTCAGCATTCTTTCGGAATGTAACATAAACTGACGGATTTCTTCGCTGTAATGTCTTTTGAGTGAACCCATGAATGTTTTATCGAGAGGTTGGAGTTTATGGGTTGTATGAGGTAGGAGACTGATGATAGTCACGTGGTTCTCGCGGGCCAGCTCTATGACGTCTACGTTGCGTGTGTGGCTGTAATGTCCATCTAAAATCAGCATCACCGGGCTAGCCTCAGATGGGTTTGTCTTCTCACTAAAGTGCACGAACCAATCCAAGAATAAGTTGCTTTGTATCCAGCCTGATGGATGGACTTTTCCAATGGCTCCCGGTGGGGCACCTTTCATTAAAATATCTGAAAAATTCTTCCGTGGAAAAATCATCAAAGGTATAAAGATGCCTGATGCGCTCATACAACACACAATAGTCATAAGTGAACCACGTTCAGCTGCCGTCAATGCTCCGATTTGTCGTTTTCCTTTTTTTCCAATGACTTGTGGAATTTTGGTTTGAACTATCGTCAGTCCAGTTTCATCGACATTGTATATGCGATCTGGAGGGTAACGGACTTTTGTCATTTCGGCTTCTAAAATAGCAAAGAACTCTTGGACCGCGTCTTTGTTGAATCCTTGGGCACGAGCTTCTGACCGTACCTATTGGCTTACGCAGAGATAATTAGTCTTTGTGTTTATCCAAAAAATGGTCTAACCAAGCTCTGCCTGCCATATTGTTTCTGAAGCCTGTAAGCAGCCCGCCTGACATCTTGCCTAGTTAACCCATAAAACCTGGCCTCCATGAATAAAATATATTTCAGTAAATGTTTCTCCAAAACATTTGGCAGGATAGGCTTTCTTCCGAGTGGTTTATTCACTATCATACAGGGTGAGTCATATTGAACTTTCCGGTTTTGGAAGGACGTTGCACGAAGAAGGGAAGGAGTAGAAGGGTGGGGATGGTGTCATTAGACGCGCCATGACATGCAGTTTTAGTGTGAGCAATGGCTTGGTCGGGACAACATCGTGCGTTCGTAGTTGAAGAGTTTATTAAAAATGGCGGCTCCGTGATCACAACACAGCGTGCGTTCCGTTTACATTTTGCTATTGGTCGACGTGATCCCATTCCCACTGGACCAACAATCAGAAATTGGGTATCAAATTTTAGAGCAACATCATCAGCATTAAAAACAAGACCACAAGGCCGAATTAGGACGTCAACGTCAGCGGAAAACGTGGATAGAGTGCGGGCTTCAATTCAACAATCCCCTCGGCGTTCTGTTCGGAAACATGCCGCTTCACTAGGATTATCTTTCAGTAGTGTCCGCAGAATACTGCATAGAGACCTTAAATTTCACCCATACAAGATTCAGGTAGTGCAAGAATTAACAGTTAGAGACTTAGACACACGAACAAATTTATGCCGCGACATTCAGCAGATCCCCCGCACTGCTGTTTTGATCTTCAGTGATGAGGCACATTTTCACCTCGCCGGAACTGTCAACAAACAGAATTTTCGATACTGGACTGAGAATAACCCACGAAACCTACACGAACGACCACTTCACAGCCCTCGAGTGACAGTGTGGTGCGCTATTGCAGAGTTTGGTGTGTGGGGTCCCTATTTTTTTGAAGAAGATGGTCAAGTCGTCACAGTTACCTCTGCTCGGTATTGCGACATGCTTGAAACTTTTCTGAAACCGAAATTGGAGGAATTAACGCAGAATCATGACAACGATAACATCTGGTTCCAACAAGATGGTGCTACAGCCCATACATCCAGGCGTTCAATGGAAATCCTGCGACAAATGTTTCCCGGTCATCTCATTTCTTTGCGAGGTGACGTTGGGTGGCCGCCGAGATCACCTGATTTAACCCCCTGCGATTTCTTTCTCTGGGGTTACCTGAAGGAAAAGGTGTACAGGCATCGTCCCCGAACCATCGATGAACTGAAGGCTGCAATCACGGAAGAAATCAATGCTATTCCGCTGAATATGACTCGACGAGTAATGGACAACTTCCGGGAAAGGCTTCAGCAGTGTGTGGTCAATGGAGGTAGACATTTACAAGATATCATTTTTAAAACCAACTAAATTAAAACTGCATGTTATGTGCTTTCAAACAATAAAATAATTTTTACTGCATGTCGCTTTGTTTTTAATACACACCTTATTGAAATCGGAAAGTTCAATATGACTCACCCTGTATCTAAAGATTGTTCGGTATCTTTTACTAGCCGTTTTAAAGTAAATCTCGGTACATCAAATTCTTTGACTGCTTTTTCGTAACCAATAGTTTTATTTCGGACGGCTTCAAACGCTCTTTTCATTTTTTCAGGATCCCAGGTCTTCCTTTTTTTATCCGAAATGGATGTCAAGTTCTTTCGTGGCATCTAAAACTAAAAACAAGAAACAAGTAGTTATCTACAGAATACATACAAGTATTATGGCCCCCAGAGATCGTAATACCTACACCTTTGGGTGTCAATCACGATAATGATATTATACATTAGTTCGAGTATTTTTTACTAGATGTCACTGTCCTAAATACCGAAATATTGAAAATACCTGCAGGGGCCACATTACCACCTTCTCCTCTATTTTTTTAAATATTAATTTTGTTTTGGTATATATGGTGTTTTATATTATAATAATAATAAGATATTTATTAACAAATAACATGTACAATTTTTGTTTCATCTGATGGTACCCACACTAGGTATTCCTGTATCGTGAGTTCCAATATATGACTTAACAATTTACGTTTAATGTTGACACTCGTTTAACAAGATATAGATAATACAGTAAAAAGGTAAATAATCATAATTAACAAAGGTAATTTTATAACAACTTTTTTTTTTAGTTAGTATTAATAAAATTCATAATAATAGGTACTATTGTATATGTGATAAAATATTTTCAGTGTTATTATAGTCTAAGGTAGCGAGCCATGACGAAATTTTAGTTTTAGCTTTTTTGATCCAGCAAAGCTTTATATCACAAGCACTAGCAATTTTATTCTAAATAAATATTTCAATGTAAGGACTAAAATGCCTAGCAAAACAAGACTACTACTAGGTAGTGGGACATTAAAGTTTCTGCGATTAATCAGCATTATAGAGGAACACGGGGGAATTGGCACCACTTAAGAAAAAACTCCTATAATTTTGGACAAACATCACTTTTTAATATAGTTTTTGGTTTTTTTTACAGCGTAACTAATCAGGTTTATCTTATCAACACATAAATTAAAAAATAAACCAAACGAAGACATTTATACTCATTTTTGATCAAAATAACATTGGCTCCCATTGCCCAAGAGTACGGGGTAATTAGAACCAGAGAAAGGGGTAATGAGATCCACTGGGACAATGGTAACCAGAGTGAGAATATGTAATAAAAAATATATTCTTATAATATTTTAAGTATATGCTTATAACTTAAACTTATTCTTATGTGAAAAGTAATTATATTATCTTTAGAAACGTTCAAAATCAGTCTTATAAAATTAAAAACAATTACTTATTGTCTAGTACAAAAATCACAAACATAATCTTTGGCGGAATCGCTTCCTGAACATTGCGCGTGAGCCCATTCACCACAGGACCTGCATCTGTACCACATTTCGTTAGATTTTCCAGATTTACAATAAATCATACACATGTTGGAATCTTCATCAACGTAGTTACTACTATTGTCATCGCAGATATTCTGGTAATTTACAGATTCATCTGATGAGCTAGTATCATCTTTAAATAAGATTTTTTTACCTTTTTCATTTGCTTTGTTAGTATATTTTTTCTTAACTTCTTTAATATTTTTACCCTTTCCTTTCGGCGCTTTATTTTCTTTCATTAGACGTTTCTTTTTCTTTTCTTCCAGTACAGTTTTATTTGGAGTCGCTGTGATTATTTGCGAATGTTGTTTATGTGTTCATTTTCGGGTCTCGAGAAGTTGATGGTTTAGGAGATATAACTGCGAGAACGGAATTCAGATTTTCATTTAATTCAGAGGAGACAAATGGAATATCTTCTTGGACGCATACAATATTATCTTGGATATTTTCAATATTATCCTTTTCAGGCGATTGAATTTCGTGGACAGACGGCATCACAGTACTTTGATTACGTTGATTGGTTTCATGAGGATCTACAGTGTCATCCACTACATTAGTGGAAGCAGTATTAACGACATAATAGTCCTCGTTGCTGAATATGTTAGTATTAATTGGGCTGATGCCAGTTGCGCGGAAACCACTTATGGCCTTATCCATTGAAGCTATTTTACTGTATGCTTTTTGAAACAAACTGGCAATGTCATACGGAGTGATTTTAATAAAATTTTTAGATTTAAGATATAAATCACATTCACGATTGTGTGCTTTTTTTAGGGGACCGAAAAATGTCACATCTAAGGGCTGCAAACGATGGGAGGTGTGTGGCGGTATAGACAACATTGTAATGTTGTTGGCTTTGCAAAACTCATATGCTTCTAAAGTGGAGTGGCTGTTATGGTTGTCTAGAATAAGTAATATTTTGTTATCCCCACATGGTTTTACGAATGTCTTGAAATGTTGTAACCATTTAAAAAATAGACTTTCATTAGTCCATCCATTTTTTGAACAGTCATAAATTGCGCCTGGTGGACCATCTTTTTCTAGAAGAGGAGAATGACGTTGTCTAGGATAAATGAACATGGGTGGCACATAGACGCCAGCAGCACTCATTGCACAGACAGCAGTGACGGTTTTTCCTCTCTCCCAGGAAGTTACAGTACCAACTCGTTTCTGACCTGTTTTTGCCAAAACTTTTTTTGGTTCTTGAACTGTTGAGACTCCTGTCTCATCCATATTAAATATTTGATGTGCTTCATATTTAATTTTTAGCATTAGATCTTCAAGATTTTTGTAAAATAGTTCTACTTCTTCTTTGTTAAATCCCTTAATTCTATTAATACTTGTCGACTCAGGTTTGCGAACACTAATATTAGTATTTCTCCTCAAAAATCCTTCAAGCCAATCTGGTCCTGCACACTTGCTCTCCTTGTTAAAATTATGAGGTATCTTTAATTGTTCGGCACACTCGTATGCTATTTTTCTGAATTTCATAGAGTCTAATCCATAAAAAAGATTCGTCATATGTATTAGATGATCAGCCAGAATTTGTTCTTGAGCAGGAGAAAATACTGGTTTTCTTCCGAAACGAGGATTTGTTTGTTCTGATCTGCAATACCTCTTTTGCAAAGTATGCAAAAGAGGTATAGCACGGAATGTTAAACTCTTGGGATGCTTTATGCAGAGAAATTCCATCATCATTGACTCTCTTGATAGCACGATTTAGTACGTCTAAACTCCATTGACACTTCTCCGTAATTCTGTCCCGTTTTCGAGGCATCTGGAAAATAAACAAAAATAATGAAATGGGGTAATGAAAGCCATGTGACTCTAATTACCCCAAATACTCATTTTTTAATTTTCATACAATTCACAAAATACAATTAGTTATTAACATAAATTCATATTTTTATCTAGTTTTATAATTATTAATCTACAAGTTAAAACAGACAAAACTTACAATACAATAATTTTAATACTTACAATTTGACTTTGAAGATCGTAAAATATTAGATTAACTGGCAGTAAAACCGACGTGCGGTTCGCTTACACACCAAAAGTCAACTGGCAACGATGTGACGAGTCACACGTACGCCTCCCGCGTCCGTCGTTTTTACGTAAAAACAAAACAGGATCTAACTCGTTCGGATTCACGTAAACTAAAGTAGTTCTCGTTACCCCGTGGCTCCGATTCCCCCGTGTTCCCCTACTCTTCTGAGGACGCTATTCTTTGGTGTGCTTTCAGTGCCATTTTTAAGCAAAATAATTGACGTACGGTAAGGACGTTACTTTCCTGATAGAGTTTAACGGTTGGGTAAATAAAAGGTTGAGCTCTTTCGAGCTGAATCAAGTGAGATTTTAAGGCACTACCCCAGGAGCTTTTGCAGTAGGCAATTATAGACTAACAAATAGCATAATATACAATATATAAGGTCTTAAGAGAGGCTGATTGTCTTAGTAGCTTCATTATACTGATGATTTTGCGCACTCGGCTTGACACTGATTTTATATGAGCTTTGAAGTTTAAATTTTGATCCAAGAGAATTCCTAAATATTTTACTGTATCTGTTTTTGTAAGGAATAAATGTAACTGTTCACAGTTACATTTATTTTTTGTAGACATGTATGAAGTTTAAGTTGAAAGGTTGGTTTGGGGGTGGAACTAGCTGTTTTATGAAAGCAGACGTAGTTTGTCTTAGCTATGTTTAATGTGAAGAGATTATAAGATAGCCATGTGGATATTTTTCGTATTCTTGTTTCAGCTTTTTCAAACACATCAAGCCATGTGGAACCTTTATAGCGGTTGAGATGTGATACCACTATTTAATATTATCTAATATTTATTTTACACTAAATGAGTAAAATTAAAAATCCAAATTTTGTGGAGAAATTGTCCAAATTTATTTAACTCACAGATACGTGAAGAGAAAATAATCACAGAAGGAAATAAAGAAATTTAAATAAATACCAATAGAAATACCAATACAAGCTAAACTAGCACGTAATAGCAAGAAGTTAAGGTTGAGAATTGAATGCAAGCTAAGAGAGCAATGGATACACAAGTGAATGTCGCAAGCGATTCTAGCCGACTCTTTAAACGTGGCGATGCTGGCTAGCAGCCTACGACACGCATAGCAAAAAAACTCGGAACAGGTTTGAATTGTTCCAATGCGCTGCGTGCGGATGATTTTAGTAAATGTAATAATATTAATTTAGAATAAGTAATGTTCCCTACACCTTCATAGATAATTGCGGTATCATCTGCATAGCAGACTTACGTTGATTTCTTGTTTAAAAAATTAAAATTGTTACAAGAGCCTACAATCCCGCAGCCAGAATTCAATCTCGGTTTTGCGGGACTGAGAATTCTTAATAGAAATAAATGGAGAAGAAATTGATTTTGACTAAATTATTTATTTAGGTTATTTAGCAACTGCCTATTTTAGAAGCATTGTGGGCAGAGCAACAATAATAGTTTTCGGTTACATTCTTTTAAGTTTTGTAATTAAATACTTCCTCATTAATAATTAATATAAAATATTTTCTTTAGCTCAATATTGTCCAGTCAATTAGGATATTAAACTTGCATAAATTCCCAAAAGAGCCCACCAAAATTATCGCCATTTAATATCCGACGACAATTGAAATAAGCCGACGACGATCTGGCCAAATTTACAGCTGGTAATGGTCGTTGGATAATAGGGCGGCGGGCTAGGACACTGGTGTGGGAGTAAGAAATATCTTTTGATAAAGCTCTCGCCCTGTAAAGTGAAAAACAAGTTTCTTCGGTAACCCTCGAAATTAAAACCCGCAAACAAAAAAATAAACTGACTAGGTAAAAAAAATATGCTACATATTTAAATTATAAAAAAAAATTATACATTTAATGTATTATTTTCAGATAGTCATTCCAAAGAGATTATAATAAATACAATTTCTAAAATACAAAATGAAATTTGTGTGAAGTTCTTTTTCACACCATTTTTTAATTCTACTGCAGCTGACGAAAAACTTCTGTATATAAATAATCCTAAAATAAATCCACTTTGTTTGCCTTTGCACCATGATTTTGATAATACAGTTGTGGTAAGTAATATCTTTTTTTTCGCATATGATAGGTGGAACGTCATTGAAACACGAAGTTGGGAGCCAGACTATTTATTAATGCATACTCACTATACAATATATAATATACCCACACTACACCTTTCCCCCTCCAATTTTAACACTAACAACAAATACAAATAATAACTGATACTTCAACAGTGAATAATATAATAATATTTTAACCTAATACTTAGTAATATTTTATAAATCATATAACCTCTAAATCTTTTAATACTTTACAAATAGCCTACAGAATAACAATTAATTTAATGACATACAATTTGCACGATGAGACAGACACACCATTGAGCTTAAGATTTACAAACATAAATCCCATCGACTCGATCTTTGAACCTACGTAACTACGTATATTTAGCTGATCGGCGGTAAGATTATTTCCCTTAAAGTACTGTCTGTAACAATCTTCGCTTATTGTAGACTAGTGGACCCGGACGCGGCTACGCCTGCTTGAACTATAAGAATATTTTCGCGTCGGTCATACTCGCACTATGCCGCCCGAAGGCTAGGTCATTTCGAATCAATGACATGTTAATTATTTATTAGAATGTTATACAGTAAACTATAATTTCAATTCATCTAGATAAAATGCTAAAAGTGACTATTATATTTATTTTCATAAGGATGAATATCAAAATGTCGCAGTAACGGTTGCGTAGCGACGCGACGGTTGTTATTAACATGGCAGAATAAATTGCATATCAAATTAGAAAGTACTTTAAAATATATTAGTATACATGTGTAATGTAATGTTATATATAACTATAGCTATAGGCTATAGCCTATAGCATTCTGAAGAATGCAGCTTTCATACAAACCAAAAACAAAGTAAATCGGACCAGTAGATCCAGAGATCTTAGCGTTCAAACAAACAAACAAACAAACAAACAAACTCTTCCGCTTTATTATATTATCGCTTATATCGCTTATTGTAGATATTCTACTAGCTGTATCAACTTCAAAGTCCACAGGTTTGCCATTAACCTCCACCGTTATTATATAGGGTACATCACCTGATCCGTCCACCTGCGCATTATAAAAACCCTCGTACTCATCATCACTAATATATTTATGCCCCGACTCATCTCGTCGATTCGAGCGCACCTCTTTGCACATAACTTTCAAGTGGCACAGCACATTCGTCACAATTATAGTTCGCAAACCGGCACCGATCCGCCCGATGGAGCTTCCCGCAGCGCCAGCAACGCTGCCCGCCGTCACGCCCCGCACTTTTTCCTGACGCAGGCCTTCGCCCGCCGCGCCGCCGCCGCCCGCAACCAGCTCGCTCGAAGCCGCGCCGACCGCCGTGGCCGCGCTCACCTCCGCGTGTCGCTCGGCTGCCTCCAGCGCCAGAGCCAGCTCCACCGCCTCTTTATATTTAATGTTTCTTTCGGCAAAAATCCGCGACCTCATCGCCTCGTTCGCTAAGCCTGATACGAACTGATCGCGTAAATTTTCTTTTAAATTCACTCCGAAATTACACGTTGCAGCAAGATGTTTTAAACTTTGCAAATACTTGGTGAGTGGTTCGCCGCCATTTTGCCTACGCAGACGAAACACGAGTCGCTCCGCGATCTCTGAACGTTGCGGTTCTAAATGTTCGGACACTAGCTTATTCAATTCCTCGAACGTTTTTGACTCCGGGTGTGATGATGAACACAAGTCGCACATAAGAGCATACGTCGCTTCGCCAACCACCGTAGTGAGCAATGTCACGCACAGTTAGTTCCTTTTTAATTTCATTTAATAAAATATACTGTTTAACACGTCTAATGTATGCCGAATGGTTCTAACTTTCCGATAGGCATATTTAAACACTTTTAGTACTATTTAACTCAGTAAGTACGCGTAAATTCTAATCTCGTCGCCAGTGGAACGTCATTGAAACTAACCTATTGTAGTGTGGGTACACAATATATAACATACCCACACTACAATAGGCGGGAAACTTAGTTCTCACACTCTGTTCCCTACGCACCGCTCAATTATTGAAATATTGTATGTACCTCAAAAGAATCTTTATAATCACTTTACATTTTTTAAATATTATTTTAGAATTCAATTTCAGAATATTCTTTATTCAAATAGATTATTATAAGCACTTTTGAATCGTCGAATGAACATTCTCGTATAGACCAAAAAGCTATTACCCGTTCGCAAGGCATTTCTGCTGAGAAGAAATAGGCAAGAAATTCAACTGTTGCTCTTTTCAACTGCCAAAGGCAGCTATCCTGAATGACATTCAATAGATACTAATTCCATACATGTTTGTCCTCTAAATATTCTTGAACAGTCTAATAAGCTTTACTTGTTAGTATTTTTTTACAGATACTTTAATTTATTAAATACATGTATACTCAGACCCATAACAGATTTATTAACTTTTTGGAGCTGAAAACTTAGAAAACAGATTATTATAATATACATACATTTCAGAATATGGAGATAGGCTACAAATGTATGAATGAAAAGGAAATAGCAAGGTATATTGTGGATATGTTGAAAGCTACCATCGATCCGTATAGTGAGTATTACAAATTCAATTTCCTTTTACAAGCAGTTTTGGATAAAAAAAGCGATAGTAAAGCCGCCCCGCCCGCTCGGAAGCAGTTCTGCTGGGAAGAGCCGGCAAGTAATGCAACAGTTGTTTTTTTTTTTAATATTCAGGTAGTAAAAAGGGGTGAATGGGTGATCCGTACCCACCCCAGAAATTTTACCTAGCAAATTTTTTTTCGAGAAGCCGTCGTAGCGGAGGGGCATAAGGGTGTGACTGTAACTCGACAGTTGTGGGTTCGATCCCCACTTGAGAAAGCTAATTTTAAATAAATTAATTGAACCTATTTGTTTGAAAAGTAAAACATAAAGCCACCTTTATATTCAGTTGACCACAACTAACTATATACTAAACTTAAATATAGTAACTTAAATATAGTAATTTTCTTTTTTATAAAATGAATTCGCTCGCTCTGGGGCCGTGGTGCCGCATGAAAGGATATCGATCTGAGGTCAAAACATTAATGACTTTTTGTTATTTTAGGTACACAAATTAACAGCTTTGATTTAGTACAAAAATTTGATCAATCAGTAAGTTTTGTTTTTCAATTATTCACGTTAACGTTAGTCGTAGTCATAAAGATAAGAAGGTATTAGTCCAAGATCCCAGACGCCCCAGACCTACGTCATTTTTGCAAAGCTGGAATTTTTAGCACTTTTAAAGGAGACTGAAACTTTTGGGCTAACAAGTAAAGAGTTGAGATGTTGAATTTAGTATATATTTTTTTCATTTTTAGAATAGCAAATAATAATTAATTGACAGTCTGGAAGTGGAGAAAAATAAGAAAAAAATATTTACATCCCGATGAATCTGAACGTATTAAATCATACCATTTTCATCTCTTTACATTCTGGGCCCAAAAATGTTTCGTTGGAATAGTTTCAGTTTCCTTTGGCGATGCATGAGGAACGAAGTTTTTTAATAATAGATTCTCTCTGCTTAACCTGCTATATACGGACTACAGCATCAAGCTAAAAAAAACAACATTTTAATAATAGGGATAATACCAACATTTACTGGATAAACATAAGATTTACTCATATAAGAAATTTTGCAGTAACAATTTCACTTCGTTCCAGGCTCAGGACGAAAACACATTGATATCAAAAAAAGACCGTAACTTCATAAACATGCATTATAATAAACATTGTGGGTCGATATCCCAACCATTGCTAGTACAGAGGCGGGTCACAAATATTACTGATTCTAAACAACTGAGCGAGGAGAACTTATCATATTATAAAAACAAATTATGGCCGCTTGGAATTGTGTTATATGGAGTTAAAAATGAACTGCGTAAGTTCATTTACTATTTCCTTTTACTAGGTTCACGATGTATCCCGCATTTAGCGAGGTAGGCAGGTGGAACCTAGTGTTAAGACACTCCATTTGCCACATAACTTGAGTGGCGAAACACGACGCCCCGCTTTGTTTTGTTACCATCGCGAAGAAATGAAAATAATTTATTTCTCCAAGTGATGATCCACACTACAACCGTCGCGATTGTAATCAAACAGTAAACGCGACTTCACTTTCCACTAGAATCCGAGACATTGCACACAACTGTTTTTCTGAATTTTAATTTTTTTCTCCGAATGGGAATCAAACCACAACCGTCGTGCATCTCTTGCTATTCCCTCTATAATAAGGATATGCGTATAACTGAAAATTGTATTTTTTTTTTCACTGACAATACAGGAACCACTCCTAACTATGAAACTCTTAAGGAATCCATAGCGCTCATAGAACTGTCCACTTGCGTGATATTCCAAGAGTTCGTTCCTGATGATGAACTAGAAGCGAAAAGCTACATTTGGTTTGATGATGAGGGCATTGATATGCCCAATCTTGGATTTTTTGAAGGGAAACAGGTAAGTTAGATAAATGATTTTTTTATTTAGATTTATAAAGCAAGAGTGAGAGACCAGACCCCGACCAGTGCGACTGTCGACGTGACATGTTATGGATCCGATTCCGACCTGGGGGAAATGATTTACTTTCATTTATTCGCTCTGGTAACAAGACAAAGCGCGACATTGAAATTTAAATGGATTCCCTCTGCCTACCCTATTATATGCGAGATACAGCCTGAAGATATAAAAAACTGGTCTATTCTTTACAGCAAATAAATTTAAGTGCCTTCGTCCACGGTGTCGCCGGCCATCACGATCATGTTACAAACAACCTGATAAGAATACTCGGTATACATATGATGTCGAACAGATACGATAGGGACAATTATGTTGTTATTAACTGGGGTAACGTAGAAAGCGGTGAGTTTTTTTTTTTGTCAACTTCACGCTGTATCCCGCATATTGCAGTGTGTGCAGAGAAACCTTGTGGCAAGGCACTCCATTTCATACTTTTCACCGAATGTTCGAGACATTGCGTGTTGACTGGCGGAACTCACTGCCCTGTCTGTCACCAGAGGAAGGAAATGAAAATATTAAATAATTCATTCACACGAGTGAGAATTTACCCACCCAACGACTTGCCACTCTGCCAAAATGGCTCCTTTCATATTTTTTTATATATATATCATAAATTAAATCAGCCGTACACAGCAGGATAGACAGAACAGTAGAATAGGTAGGTGGTCTTTTTTATGTTTGTTTTTTGTATACTACTATTGAGTCTGAGCTCGCGTTTTTTTTCTCAATATAGTTCAATAGTAGGATCTTTAGATTTAGCGTAATGTACAATTTCAAAACTATCGGCTTATAATGACGTTTACACGAACCCTCCCCTCAGTATATCTCTAGTAACGACACTTCATATACGAGTACCTATTTGTACATTCATAAGATTGAATTGAATGAAAAATTAAATATTGTCATTTCGTCGCTCTGGTAAAAAAATATAATATTAATTTATGATAATATAAAATAAAAAATAATAAATATTTTTTTAAGTAAATATACTGGTGTGATTGATTTTTTTAGGTAAAGAACAGTATTTGGAAAAATCACCAGAAGCTGCTTGGCTAGTACAATTTCCATACGATTTTTATAGTATTACTCATGCGCCTTCCAACTACATGTGTAGTGTCTGTGAACTAGGAGCTGCTACTGTGAAACCTATTCAGGTACACCCCACTAATATTATAAATGTGAAAGTTTATGGGGATGGGTGGGAAAGATATAGATGAAGCTTCTCAGTAGTAGGTAAGTATAGCTTGTACATCAGAATGACGCATAAGCTATAATTTATATAAACATTTACAACATACAACAGTTAAAGCGGGCGAAGCCGCGTTTGGGTTGCTAGTTATTGATAAAAATAAGCTTCATGCACGCTGAACATTAGGTTTTCTCTACCTACTTTACTTCTCGTAGTAAGGTAGGTAGATATCACTCCTTCGCAACAGAGCTGGACCTCCACGTCCTAAACTCGGGCAATATACCAACTTTCGAAACTTACAGAGGAGGGAGGTGTTACGAGAGCTGTGTGGATGTGACCTTAATAAGTCACACCCTGCTTGGCAGAGCGGAGAACTGGAGAGTGGACCGAAGTCTGGTAACATCCGACCACAACGCAATAACGTTTGCGCTGCGCTTGGAAAGGGCACTGGAACCCCTGAAGCCTATCACCACACGCAGGTACAATACCAAGAAAGCAAAGTGGTCGGACTTCGTAACTGCCTTCAAGGCCGCACTAGCCGAACACAACATAGCCAAAGATAACGTACACAGAGTTTCGATCCCGGAGGAACTGGAGAAGATGTTATCGATCTACACATCCATAGTCCACAGCTCATGCAAAGGAACAATACCCAAAGTTAGAGACCGGAAAGGTGATCCAAGGCCGCCATGGTGGTCAACCACCCTAGACAAATTACAATCTGACGTGCTTAGGAAGAAACGCCGAATCCGGAACGCTGCGCCCCGACGAAGAGAGTTCACTATCGATGAGTACATGCAGGCAAGGGACACATACCATCAGAAAGCAATAGAGGCAGCCACCCAGAGCTGGAAGGAGTTCTGCACTTCTCAAGACCGTGAGAGCGTTTGGGACAGCATCTACAGAGTTATAAGGAAGACGTCCAAAAGACAAGACGATATGTTGCTAAGGAACATAGCTGGCGAAACACTGTCACCAGATAAGTCGGCGGAGCTCCTGGCAAAGACGTTCTACCCTGACGACCAAGTAGATGGCGAAACTGAACTGCACAAGCGAGTCAGAGAGGCCACTGAAGGAAGAACTCCCGCGGAGATTGAAGACCTGTCGGAGGACGACCCCCCCTTCACGGACGCGGAATTGGAGATGGTTCTCTCGAGCCAGAACCCAAAGAAAGCGCCGGGACCGGACGGCCTGACCTCCGACATATGCAGCATGGCGATCAACTGTGACAGAGAGGTATTCTTGGCGATAGCTAACAAGTGTCTATCACTGTCATACTTCCCCAAGCAGTGGAAAATCGCCCACGTCTGCATCCTTCGTAAACCTGCAAAGGACGACTACACCAACCCAAAGTCGTACCGTCCCATAGGGCTACTACCGATCCTCGGGAAGACGGTCGAGAAGCTTTTAGTGGGAAGACTGCAGTGGCACCTTTTACCAACGCTTCATCCCAGCCAATATGGGTTCACGCCGCAAAGGGGAACCGAGGACGCACTCTATGATCTAATACAACACATAAAAACAGAAACTAAACAGAAAAAAAAGACAATACTCCTTGTATCCCTGGACATAGAGGGCGCTTTCGACAATGCTTGGTGGCCGTCCCTTAAGAGCCAATTGGTGCGGAAACGATGCCCAAAAAACCTCTACTCCCTGGTGGCCTCGTACCTGGAAGATCGAAGAGTCATCATCAACTACGCCAGAGCAACCAGCGAAAAGGGTACCACGAAGGGTTGTGTCCAAGGATCCATCGGCGGACCAACCTTCTGGAACCTCATCTTGGACTCACTCCTGCACAAAATGGCGTCCAGAGGGATATACTGTCAGGCCTTTGCTGACGATGTGGTCCTCGCTTTCTCCAGCCATAGTACTAGTGAGTTACAAGCCCAAGCCGAGACCACCCTAGCCGAAGTGCAGGACTGGGGAAGGCTAAATAAACTGAGCTTCGCCGCGCATAAGACCCACGCGATGGTAATTACCAAGAAGCACAAGTTTGAAGCCCCCGAAGTCTACATGTCCGGCATCCGACTGAGTATGGTCTCGGAAATAAAACTCCTAGGACTCGTAATAGACTCCAAGCTGACTTTCAACGCGCACGCATCTGCAATATGCAAGAAAGCTGCAGACATTTACAAACGACTAGCGTGCGCGGCGAGGGTAACGTGGGGTCTTAATGGCGAGATAGTGAGAACCATATACGTGGCGGTGATAGAGCCAATCGTCCTCTACGCAGCAAGCGCGTGGTCTTCGGCAGCCGAGAAGCTGATGATAAGGAAACAACTAGACTCGCTGCAAAGAGGATTTGCCCAAAAAATATGCAAGGCGTACAGGACGGTGTCTCTGACATCGGCACTGGTCCTCTCAGGCTTAATCCCCCTTGACCTTCGAATCCAGGAAGCCGCCAATCTGTACAAGATCAAAAAGGGGTACTGCGTGGACCTCCTACCACCAGGACGCGAAATAGAGCGCAGGGTGGGACCATTACAAAATCCACACCCATCACAACTCAAAACAACTGAGTACATGCGCTTGGAGAGCCTCGACCAGGAGACCCTCGATAAACACCAAATAGCCGGTCCCCTAATCTTCACCGACGGCAGCAAAATCGAGGGTAAAGTAGGAGCAGCCCTAACCTTGTGGGACCAGGGTAGGGAGAGGAAGTTCTCCACATTTCGCCTGGAGCCGCACAACACCGTCTTCCAGTCGGAAATGTATGCACTCTTCAGGGCAATAGAGATGGTGAAAAAGTCGAAAACGAGCGCTACCAACATCTTAAGCGACTCGAGATCATCCTTGGATCTACTAAGATCCCCATCGACGACTCACCCTCTCGGCCTACAAATGAAGAGCTGCATACGTGACATCCAGAACGAGGGCAGGACAGTGCGGTTCTTCTGGTTGAGGGCCCACGTTGGAACACCCGGCAACGAAAGGGCAGACGAGCTGGCGAAAAAGGCGGCAATAAAAAAGAAGACGGCACCGGACTATGACAAAGTACCAGTATCATACGTCCGAAAGCAGATACGCGAGGCGACTGTCAAGGCATGGCAAGCGAGATATGAAGCCTCCCAAACCGGATCAGTCACAAAGCTGTTCTTACCAGACGTCAAAAAGGCATATACCCTGGTAAGGAAAACAAAAATAACACCAACAGACACCCAGCTACTGACTGGCCACGGAGGTTTCGCGGCCTACTTGCACAGATTCCACTTAAAGGACAGCCCATCTTGTCTCTGCGATCCGCAATGTGAGGAAACGGTCACGCACGTAATCCTGGACTGCCCAAGATAAGGTTCAGATCGAGCGATGCTGGAGGTCACCATCAACAAAAACCTAGACCAGCAATCACTCCACACCATCTTAGAATCAGAAGCCACCAGGACACCTTTCCTCACCTTCGCACGTAAAGCCATCTTAACAGCCGCGAAACGCAACAGCTCGCTAGTGGCTCTCCCCTCCGCGCCAATACCCGCGCCACCCTCACAAACATCCCAAACACCAGCACCTGCACCATCACAAACCCCTGCACCACTCACACAAAATTCCCAAACACCAGTACCCACACCACCAACAACACCTGCACCGCTTCCACAAGCTCCCCAGATACCGCACCACTTCCAATCCCCGTACTAATCCAACAAACACACTCGACACCTGCTTCTCCCACACCAACAATACCAACAAAATCAACAATAAATAAACTACTGGCCTCCCTCAAAAAGACCACAGGAGGCCTGCCAAAGAAGTGGAAAAAACTAACCACAAAAGTAAACCCGCCACAGCACAATCCACCAACACTGGCCACAACCAACGTGATGGCAATGCTAAATGAGAAGGCAGCGGACGGACAACCCGGAATAAGGGTCAGGAGCGTAGCCTTGTTCATGGCCGAGGGATCAGAAAGGGTGGGAATAGCTTTCAGTCGCTCGGAACCGCCGGATAGAGTCCAAATTTCACCAGGACTAGCAGCCCTACTCAAAGGAAGCACGAGTAAAACATCGGTGAGGTCAGCAAAAATAGACTCACTGACATGGCAAAGGCTGGCTGAACCCCCCTGCCGAATACTGCGGTCACAGAACAAAGTGATCGCATTGCTCGAATGTGGGGAGAAATCTCCCTTTGCCCAACTTGACTCGATCCTCCGAAGAGTTCGGGAATGCACGCCGCAAGGAGCCCCTAAGACCATAAGCGTAGACGCAATGAGGGTAGAACCTTATAGAGGCAGCATAGCAAACTACTACGAATGCCTCAAGGTCGCCCACAAACACCAGCTAGTCGTCTACGAAGACAGGGGGGAATGCCTTGACTTCCTAAAGGCAAAGAAACATCTACCTTCCCCCTCAACAGAGGCTCCAACCGAAACGCCGAAGCAGAGCGGGTCCGAGAGGCTGCAAGAGAAGCTGTACCCCGAGCCATCCACAAGCAAGACCAACACACCCACCCCCAAACATAACATCTCGAGGACTTTGGCGAGGGCCATTCTGGGAGTCGTCGCTCCAAGGGAAAAAGAAACCCCAAAATGCTCTGCCTCTAATGCTGCGCGCCAAACCAGCACCGACATTCCGGGAGTCGAAGAAACTCCAAAATGTTCTGCCTCTAAGGCTGCGCGCCAAACTAGCACGCAAGAGAGAGAGGTCAAAGCCTTTTTCGACACCCGAAATCAACGGGAACAAAAAGGACACCGCGAAGGCGTACTAGAGCACAGCAGAGGCAACATAACACTACCTGACCTAAAAATAGCCAGAAGCCCAAAGGAACATGCTATAAATGCGTTCATCGAGTTCTTAGCCACATTAAAGGCAACCCGCGAGGTAAACACCAATATCTGTAAAAAGATCCTTCAGACTTTCCAGAGAGGGAACCTCAAACTCCTGGAAGTAGAACTCGATGAAGCCAAAGCCGCCATCTATGACAACGTCAGCTCCCGTGTCATTCACGGAAGCATGACGGGACAGTACATGGCGGCCTATAGCAGCACCAAGGGCTTTATAGGCCTGGTCGAAAGTGAAAGAGTAGACGATCCCCCCAAATTCCTTACATCAGAGAGCGACCAAGTGGTAGTAGTGGCCGAATGCACGAGGGTGATGCTGGACGATAGGATACTCGGAATGGCAAACGCCATTTCAAGCGATCCTGAGCCGGGCGCAGCCTTCGTGAATTGGGAGCTACCAAAACTTTCCTGGGTAAATGGGGTTCCGGGGTGTGGTAAGACAACTCACATTATCAAGCACTTCGATGAGGACACGGAAGTAGTAGCGACAACCACAGTAGAGGCCGCGAAAGATCTAAGAGAGAAGCTGGCGCACCGCCTTGGCACGAAAGCGACAAAGAGAGTGCGAACAATGGCCTCGATCTTAGTCAATGGTTTTCATGAGGGAATAGCTATAAACCGGCTAACGGTGGACGAAGCCCTCATGAACCACTTCGGGGCCATTGTTATGGCGGCCAGACTGTCAGGAGCGAACGAGGTCACACTCATCGGAGATATCAATCAGCTGCCTTACATCGACAGACAAAATCTATTCGAATTAAGGTACTGTAGGCCTAGCTTGACAACCAACATCACATGCGAGTTGCCTTGCACACATCGGAGCCCAATGGACGTCGCCTATGCCCTCGCCGGAGTATATAACAGCATTTACTCCGCAAGCCCCATTGTCCACTCCCTAAAGGTTCTAGGATATACCGACGCGCGAATACCACACTGTAACGACGGCACCCTATATCTGGTCCACACGCAGGAGGAGAAGAGGCAGCTGAAAGACCAGGGATATGGAGCTGGAGCAGGTTCGCGAGTCATGACTATCCATGAGGCTCAGGGGCAGACCTTCGCAGACGTCGTCATCGTCCGAACCGGACGCGCACGGATCCGAGTACATGAGAGCGTCTCTCACGCAGTCGTCGCAGTGACGAGACACACCAACACCTGTGTCTATTACTCTGACGATGGCGGTGACGCAATAGGCAACTTCATCAGCCGAGCGGTGGGCGCTTCATTTACGGAGGTGGTGGAGGCGAACCTAAAAGGGGCAATGTCACAAAGAGACGATAGGGTGATAGAGACACTGATCCAAAAACTTAAGGAAGGCGTTCTGCATAAGCCAGGCCAAATCTAAAATTCCACACCTATATACATAATAATTATACAAAAGACTATAATAATTATACAAAAGACTCTAATAATTATAATTTTTATTCTAATAATTTCTCTAATAATTATAATATATATTTTTAAAATTAAAAAAAAAAAAAAAAAAAGAAAAAAAAAAAAAAAAAATTGTCGGTAGGGGTCTCATCCAACCCCTCTAGTATAAGCTCTAGATATAAGTACAGTTTAAATTGTCCCAAAATTAAGTACGCCACATTAAAAAAAAAAAAACTTTCTTAAAATAAAAAAAGGCACGGGCAACTATGAGCCCGTGGATGTAGTTTTTTTTAAAATTAAAAAAAAAAAAAAAAAGTAAGGTAGGTAGAGGAAACCTATGGTTAAGACGGTTCACGCACAGTCGAGAAATAAAAATAATTTATATGGGTACAATAATTTCCCCAAGTGGACATCGCCAAAGTTAAGTAAGATTCAATAAAGTATTGCAGGGTACTAAAAGGGGAAAATCACCAGGTCACGAAGGCTTGAGTATTGAGCATTTGAGGTACGCTGGTGGTGTACATCTTCCCAGTGTCCTCAAGTTATTAAATAATCTCTGTTATAGATATAGATATCTCCCAGGTGATATGTTACGGACAGTTGTAGTACCTATTATGAAAAATAGAACAGGTGACGCGGCGGATAGAGAGAATTACAGGCCGATATCTTTGGCCACAATCACTGCTAAGGTGCTGGACGGTCTGCTTGATGCTCGTTTAAATAAAGCACTTAATTACTAGCCTAAACTTTCAACTGAAAGTGCGACACTATACTGAGCGGAAAACGCCAGTATTTTTAGATCTGTCTAAAGCTTTCGATCTCGTGTCATATGATATACTGTGGAATAAATTGAAACCTCGGTCTAGTTTAAATTCTAACTTAATTGACTTATTTAAATCTATATATATAAAATCGAAAGTTCACTCACTCATCACGAAATCTCAGAAACTACATGTGCTAGGAATCTGAAATTTTGCATAGGAGTCACTTATAGGACGTAGGTGCTCGCTAAGACGGGAATTTGCAATATTCGACTTCTAAGGGGTTGTTTTTGAGGTTGAAAGTTTGTATGAAACTTCGTTACTACAAATGCTAGCAGTCTCAAATTTTACATGGACGTCACTTATAGGACTTATAGGACAGAAATTAATAATATCGTAGTTCACGCGGGTGAAGCCGCGGCCGGGCCGCTAGTATTGGTATAAAAATCTGAGAAATATAGTTAAGTGGGGTAACTGGGGTAATGCTTTTAGTGAGCTCAAATTAATATAAAATATTCAATTCTGCGGTCCCTTGGAGCAAAGAAAAAATCCAGCGTCAACATGAGCATGAATGCATTAGCATTGATTTTTCTGCATTTTGTATGAAATTCGCTGCGTTACAGTTATGAAATTTGGCAAGAAGTAGGTAAGAACTTACAATACAAATAAAGAAAAAAATGTGAAAAGTGAAAATGTATAGGTATTTCATAGAAAAAATCATTACAAACTAATATTTGTAGTTCTGCAAAGTTGACTTTGTCAACTTTCATATATTGTACTTCCCAATGACCTACAATTCTATAATTGGCATGGTATCTACAATTGGCACTCGAATGACTTTTTTTAGGAATTTAATTTTAAAAGCTCGAAATATGACGAACCAAATAAATAGTCTAATGATAAATATTTAAATAATAATAATTATTGATGAATATCTAAATAAGAATAAGAGTGGAAATCGAACCCACAACTGTCGCGTTTTACTTTTATTATCTGTACCTACCGTGTCTGATTGCAAACGCGACGAATGTGGATTCTATTCCCACTCGAATTATTCTTATTTTCCCGCCCCAGCAAAACACAGCCAGGCGTTGAATTTCGCCACTGAACGCAATGTCTCGAAAAGTAGTTGGTGCATGGGGAACGGAGTGTCCGCCTATTCTGATATATGCGTGATACAGCGTGAAGCTAAGAAAATTAACAGTTTTTGATATTTTTTCAGGATCATCTCTGGCAACGCACTCTAATAATGGGTCACGTGACAAAGCTAAGTGATGCAGATAATCAGCAAATCAACATATTATATAGTAAACAATGTACAGACAGACTAACTAAATAAAATGTTATAAATTATTATATTTGTTATTATTATTAGATACCATACTATCTTTAAAATATTGAATTGAAATGAACCATAGCTTGTATCTGGGACAGAAAGGCGATAGAATATTATAATATTGATTTTTTTCTCTTTTTTTTAGCTTCACGCAATATCCCACATTTAGCGGGATAGGCAAATTGAACCTGATGTCAAGATATTTCGTGCCCCACGCCCCGTGTCGGAATTCAACGCTGCTAAGCGTCTTGACTTTTTCGTCTTGTTGCCAAAGCGAAAATATTAAATATTTCATTCCCCCGAATGGGACCACGTGTGTTATCGCGACTGGTTGTGGGTTCGATCCCCACTCAGTAAAAAGAAATATTTATTGAAATTTATATTTTCGTTTCATCGTTCTGGTGTCAAGGCAAAGCGCGGCGTTGAATTCCGCCATTTGACATACAATATCTATAAAATGATTTAACAACCGCCGTCCGAATCACAACCGTCGCGTTTAAAATCTAATGCTATAAACCACATCATTTACTATTATATATGTGCAGTATGTTTTTGAAATGACTAAAAAATACAAAATACACATAACAAGCATACACTAAATTAAGGTGGATCAATACAATACATACGACGTATCATTTATCAAAATCGGTTCACAGGCTTAATAGTTACCAAGGGAAGAAAGAAACGTAAATATTATTAACGTATTCTGGCCAAAAACAACCCTCATTAGCATTTAGCAGGCTAAAAGAGAAAATAAAACAACATTATCATGTCATAATATTAATAAAATATTATGTTCCTATGCATTTACTTAAAAAAAAAAACAAAATTCACAAAGTTTCTAATGTACATAGTATGTAGAAAATAATAATTATAAAGAAGAAAAAAAAATTACATCATTCCTTTCCTATTTGGAATAATTCATAATAAAATTTCTCGAGTTCAAAATGACTTGGTGCTTCGTTAAGCGGCGGATTTTAAGCGGGTAAAGTCACGTTCGCGTCGCTAGTAGTCTAATATAAGGCAGTCACCGATGATTTTCTAAATGTTTAACCATTTCTTGTTTATTATTCAGTCTTAAACCACAATAATCACAATAAATCACTTTTTTTTTTAAATTTTTGTTCTCGCAATAATCACAAGTTTCTTTGTCAAATATTGACGAACACACAAAACAATATCTGATATAATCGATTTCCGATATCAAAATCGATTTTTCATTAGCTTTTGACTCATTTTTCAATATTTTAATCGATTTTTCATCATTTTTTGCCAATTTTAGTTGATTACCTTTGTTAACTTTCTTACAATGTTTATAATAATCATTAATTTTGGCGCCATCTTTTAATTTTTCATTATTTGTTTCATTATTAATGATTTTGTACACCGTCACGTATTCTGTGTCATCGACTTTTGAATTTGAAACTTCATTAAATTGTGAATGTTTCATATAATCTTTTTTATTTTTAATGATTTCGTCAAATACACTCATATCCAAATATTCAACTTCGTCTGTTTCTCTATCACTTTTATTGTAATCAATTTCATCTTTTTCTTTTGTTTCTCTTATTTTTTCAAGTCCGTTATTTGTATGTAAATTGCTTTCGTTTTTATCATCAATAGGTATGTTCATGTTTTCTAAATGTTCTAATATATCGTCTTCTATGTCTGATAATTTGAAACTATCGGAATTTCGCTTTTTCTTAGATTTTTTTATTAATTTATATTTTTTATGTTTTCGTCTTAATTTAGTGTTGTTTTTCGTTTTGACTACTTTCCTCTTTTTATTTTGTGTTTCTTGTATTTCCTTTAATCTTGTTGATGACTCCGCAGAACTTGATATCGAGATTGCAGAATTTGATTTCACAATTGCGGAATTTTCAATTTTGTTTGGTAAATTCGATTCTAGTTTGTTTTCTTTTTTTGTTTTAGTTTTAATAATATTATCTAATATGACTTCCAACTTGGAACGTTTTTTTACGAACGTTTTATCATGATTTTGATTGTTTTCTATATTTATTTCTAATTTCTGATTATACAATTTTTCTTTAGCTTTTTTCTCTATTTCATTTTGTACTTGTTTTATTTGTTCTTCTAGAATTTGCGTTTTGATACTTTTTTGTTCGAATTTTTGTTGCGGTCTGGAGAATATTGCTTCTGCAAATATTTTATTATGTATTACTTTGACTATGAGGCAATTGTTTTCATTTCCTTGGTCTGTTATCAGACAACGGATAGGCGCTACTCAATACACAGTGTCTGACAAAATTTGAGCAGAAAATGAGAAACAGAGCGTTTTAGAAAAAAAAATATTTTATAATTTATTTATTTTCAAATATTTTATAAAACATTTTATTTAGCTTCACGCTGTATCCCACACATAGCAGGGTATGCAGAGGAAACCTTGTGTGTCAGAGCGCGGTAATGAAAATATTAAAATTTTATTTCCTTGAGTGAGAATCGAACCTAAAACTTGTGTCGTTTATACACCTGCGCCACTACACAATATGTATTAAATACTTAATTCTCACTAGGGGCTGTGGTAACAAACCTAAGAGCTGCTTTAACTTTTGCACTTAACACTCAATTCCTCAAGAATCCGGCGGAAAGTGGGGAACGGAGTGTCTTAACATTACGTTCCTAGGTCTCCTCTGCCTACACTGCTATGTACGGTATAAAAATAAAAGAAAGTATATATAAATGTAATTTAGACTTTAGAGACATATGTATGTGTGCAGGAAACCACCGGGAAAATAAATAATAAATCACTCCCCCTTGAACAGCAATGAAATTAAGACATGTACTCCTCACATGACAGGGTAGACAGAGGGAATTTGGGAACCTAGTGTTAAGACACTCCGTCCCCATTGAGTCACTTCCGTTCCCCACCTTTCGCCGAATTCTCGAATCATTGCACGTTGCGTGTTAAATGTCAATATCACGCCTTGATTTCATTACCAGAGCTAGAAAATGAAAATATTAAATATTTCACTCTTCCAAGTGGGAACCGCACTAAACACCATCGCGTTTACAGTCATACGTTTACGTCACTGCGTCAGGACAGCCTCAAAAAATAATCATAATAGTAATTGTATTACTAACCCTCTATATTTATATATTGTATTTTTTTAATGATTAATTGATTTTAATTAAAATTAAATTAATTCACCTTCACACTGTATCCCGCACATAGCAGAGCAGACAGAGGGAACCTAGTGTTAAGACACTCCATTCCCCACTTTCTGCCTAATTCTGGAGGCATCGCGTGTTGAGTGCAACAACTCAACGCCGCACTTGCCTCGTCACCAGAACGAAGAAATGGAAATATAAATTTAAATCAATATTTCATCTCCTCAAGTGGGAATCGAACCCACAACTAGTGAGTTTTACAGTCACACTTTGTGCCACAACTGGCCTAAATTTGATTTGATTTTACTTAATAGTATTGACAATAAAATTATCTAAATACCTTCTACATATCCATCAGGTGGATCTTCCCACCATACTGGACTTGGGCATGTTAGAATTTCCAGTAAGTCCTCATCGTCTAAACTTTTACTGTCTTCAATTATTTTAACCATATCTGTTATGGAAATGTCTGTTTGTTCGTTTTTTATTTCATTGGATGAATTTGAGTTATGCAATTCGAAGGATATTTCTGAAAAAAAAAACAATATGATTTTTTTTATTGAATAAAGAAGTATGTGCTACCTGTACTAAAATCATAATGCAAAAAAGTTTGATTCATTGAGCACACTAATTATGCACACACACACACAGTATTACAGTTACATGTAATACAGTTATATGTAACACATATGACCATGGAGCACTCTCCTCTCCTGAACGTTAGTTATATATATAAATACTCTTAAAAATTATATACCTAATGCACATTCAAGCACATTTACAATTAAAATATTGCTTTAATAATTGAAGATCTTCTTTGACATATTATATATTTTCTTAAAGAACAATTTCATGTATCTGTCCAATTATTGGGGTATATTTTTAAGCATTACATTTGTTGTGTGTCAGATTATTGGACATTTTGTCTGTCTTTTGTTTTTCTTTATTATTACTAGCTGCAGTTACATTAAAAAGTTAAATTAATAAAGTGTAATATCAACATTACACTTTATTAATTAATTTAACTATCAACAATGATTGTACAGATACCATCATTGTTAATAAATGAACTATCCAACAGAACAAAATCCCAATTGTAACCAGAACTTCTAGACATTAGTGGACTCAACCAAAATAATGTCAGCTTTGTAATATTAAAATAAAAAATTAATAGCAAAGCCAGAATTTTAATTACCTTTTTGAGGTATTCTCAGCTTTCTCTTATTACAGCCTTTGATTCTACCTATAACTTTGTAACAATGTCTCGGTAGAAGTATTATTTTTTTATTAACAGTCTTCCTTCTTAGTTTATTTGCATAGATATCTTTTTTTTCAGCCACTTCAATTTGTTTTAACTGTTTTATTACTTTTGCTTGGTTTGATACATTTTTTTTGTTTATTTTTTGTTTTTCTGCAAAATTTGTGTTTGATTGTTTTTTTTCCAATAACTTTTGTTTTGATTTGAATCTTGTGATAATTGTTTCTACAGGCATTGCTCTGGGCTTTTTCCTTTCGGGTTTATTAGCTTTTAGCATTTTGAGATTACTGAAAATAATAATGAGTAACAAGTAGGTAAGTAAATTTGAATTTAAAATTAACATAAAGTTATCATAGTTATATTATAAAACTATAATATTTTACATCTACAAATGAAAAAAAAAAATTCTTATACCATAATTATAATTAGTTTAGAAATAATTTCAGTATAACCAAAAAAATTTAATTTATATGCAAAGTGCAAATGTATTTGTAAAAAATTGATTATACATGACTAATATTTATTACATATTAACCTTAGAAGAGATGCGAAAACAAAAATGTATGTAGTCAATTACTGTACAAAATTCCTTAAAAACATAAATATTATGTACATTAAGTTTTAATTAAATAGCTTACGAAGTTTAAATCATTTCAAATGCGAAATAAAACTGATATTATTTACTATTTATATAATATATACTATATTTATGTTATATTACCTGTTATTTAAATTTCTCTATACCAAAGATGTTTCGAAATGTTCCAAAAAATATACAAGAGCCTTCACCTCTATAAAAAGAATCGCTTTTACTAATTTGTTTAGACAAAAATACTGAACTTGTCAGTTGACTTTAATTTCAGTCATATTTAATTAGATATAATATCGAAATTGATGGTTTTTGTTATATTTATGAAAATTACAATTAAAACGGTATAAAAACATAATCCTAAAAAAAGTACCTTCTTAAACTTTAGTTAATATTATTTTTTGATGGCAGCATTATAAAATGTCACTATGAGCGAGTTAGAACTTTGTCATAGTAAATGACTACTAAAAAAGTTGTTTTTATATACAAAAACTTATATTTTCGATATAATTTTGTATTAAAATTAATTACGGTAAATTATTTATATTTTGCTGACTACACGTGTAAATATTTCATTGAGTTTATAAACAATTTAAATACAGAATATACAAAATAATATAAGCGATTGAGACGTGTTTTGATATAAAAATTGTTTTAAGTGTTTTAAAATACTACATATAAATTTTTTGTAAAAAAAAGTTTTTGTTTCAACTATAATACTAATAATATTTTTATCGTAAAATAATTAAAAACTAGACATGAGGCTAGTCGTGGCGCAGGGACAGGAGATTGGTTATAGGTTCGAACCCCACTCGAGGAAATGAAATATTTATTTAAATTTATATTTCTATTTCTTCGCTCTGGTGTCGAGGCAAAGCGTGGCGTTGAGTTCCGCTACTCAACATGTAATGCCTCCAGAATTCGGCGGAAAGTGGAGAATGGAGTATCCTAGCACTAGGTACCCTATGCCTCTGCTCTGCGGGATACAGCGTGAAGCTGATTTGATTTTTTTTATTTAATTAAAAAATATATTCATTATTTCAGTAAATACAATATATAAGATAATATGTTTCTTTAAATAGATGTAATTAGTTATCAATTGAACTTATTTCAACTGATAACATTAAACTCAATTAAATTGGAGCCATAGTTTTAATTCAGTTATACTACGTATCATAGAGGACGACCGCGTAAGCTAGCTTTCTTAGTGTTATTTCTATTTTCCATTGTGCTCATAAAAGTGAATAGTATTTACTAAGGCGTTTTATTTATATATGAATTGAATTCTAAGGATTTATGAACAACCAATCACAGTAAATGATAAAAAAATATGATAACTTACAATTTTATAAACTGATTGTTACTTTTAGCTCGTTTTACAAAACCAGAGATTCTTAGATCTTATCTTTGTCTAATTTCATTCATTTACAATACAATTTTACATCTGTAGTTTGTTATAATATTGACAGATATCAACGTCAACATGTTTTATGTTTATTTTCGCGTATATTTTTATTTTGCCCGATTATTTTATTATTTTTTGTGATTTATTTACTTTTATACTAAGTTTTATCATTTAATTTTAAACAAAAATAGTCGTTCGGTTAGTCTTTTGATTATTATTTTATTGTTTTTGTGACAACATGACGAAGAAAGCTGTGCCTGTGGGAAAGAAGAATAATTATTGTAAACATTGCAACAAAATTGTGTTAGGTAGCGTTTATAAGTTTAAATCACATTTATTTAGACATGACGCTGTTCAAGCGAGATACAGATGCGAATTTTGCTCCAAAGAATATTTCAGATCCGACACATATATGAGACATGTTAAAAGCCATTCTGGGCAACAAAACAAAAAACCAAAAAAACGTTTTATATGCGATTACTGTGAACGTGGATTTCTAAATAAATACAATTTAATTGCTCATTTAAAAAATGTACACGATGAACCTATAAAATCCAAGGTTAAGTTCCCGTGCAAGGCCTGTGGTATATCATTTTGTGAGAATCGAATTTTAGATAAGCATATACGCAAAATACATTTTAATACAGAAGTCAATGGTGAGCCATCTCATTTTAGTAAACTTGTAAATGACAAGTGGATAGAGAAAGCTGTAAATGCCAATACTTGCGTAGAAATAACTAAAGTTAATAATAATGTTATAACTATTAAAAAATGTTCAGAAGTAAACATTTGTGATATAAAATCGGAAGTTAAAAATGAAAATTCTTCATATAGAGATACAATGCAATGTACAGACCAATATTCGAAAGCGATATGTGATTATTGTAAAAAGGAAATGGTAAAGAAAAGCCTTAAATGTCATATTAGGGAGCGGCACATGAATATTAGAAAATTTTCATGCCACAAATGTTTTAAGACTTTTAAAAGACACTATCAAATATATGATCACAAATGTTGCTTGCAAAAGAGAAAAAAAAAGTTATAAGAATAAATATTTATTGGCTTGTGGGTTCTTCTCTCACTTGGGGGAATGATTTCTTTGTGTATTCTCAGTTTTTAATTTATGCTCTGTCTTATGGCTAATGTATATATATTTGACTGGCATTAGCAAAAGTATTTAATGTTACAATATTTAAAATAACTACATAATTTTATAATTAAATCATGTTCTTCCACTACAAACATTGTTTATACTTTACTTGTAGTTTTAAATATAAATGTGACAAAGGTAGGATATTTAGAAGGATATTTCATATACAAATAGTTAAATACTTTATACAAATATATAAATGTGAAAATTGCTTAATCTAATTTTCAAAAGAATCATGTAGTTTATATGCTATATACAATTGTACATGTATATGTTACATATTCCTCAGTATAAATACAGGATTTATTTGTCACTTTCATGCTCTTTTCTAAATAAAGCAGGGTATTTAGAAAAGGCAAGGAGAACCTAATGTTAAGACACTCAAATCTTGACAGTCTGCCTGAATTCAAGACATTACAAGTACATTTGTTAGAAAATTAAATAAATGAACAGTTGTTGTTGTTGTTCTTTAATTATGGCGATCAATGAACTGTTAATAAATGAATATTACATATTGTCAGTTTAAAGCGTAAACCCGCTAACAGCCTATTAAGCAAATTATTAGGAGAGATTAAAAATATTTTTAAGAAATTATGGAAATATGTATAACAGAAAGTTATTAAAAAACACAGATTGAGCAGGTTTACACTCTAAGACAATAAGTGAAAAATTAAGTGACACAGAGACACTAGGTTCCCTCGGCCTATCCTGCTATAAGTAGGATAGAATGTGAGTATTAAGCATATTTAATTTAAAGACTAGACAAATGTATTAAGTTTTACTATAACTGCATAAGGTTACTTTTTTAGTTTATAATTTTAGTGGAACTAGATGGAACTTTTTTTTATTATTTGACTGTAGTTACTTATATTTATGTATCATTAATAGAAATCAGTAGTGCACGGCGTACACGCTGCGACTGTAAACAGCGAAATGAAGTAATGAGGCAGGATGTAGTGTTAAGTCCACTTCTCTACATGCAATGGCTTCAGAATTTGAATTTGGTGGAAAGTCGTGAATGCAAATGCAAATGAGAACAGAGTGTCTTAACACTGCATCCTGCTATATGCAAGTGTCATTCAAAAAAAATTAAAAACAACAATTGATACCATTTATTGATGGCAAGTAATCTCAATAAGTTAAATGTTTGCATGTACTTTTATCTATACTAATTACAATCACAAATCTAAAGACTTTGTTTTGTTTGCACTTATCTCAGGAACTACTGGTTCCAATTGAAAACTTTGGTTTAGTTATTCTTTTTATGGAGTCAGACTATAGGCTATGTAGGCAAGCATGCGCATCGTTCGCATCGTCACTTACCGCCAGGTGAGATAGGGGACAAATGCTTGCCCAAAAAAAATTAAAAAATGTTATATCATATTATTTGTTTCTAACACATAACTTGTTACTGAGGTTAGATGTGCCTCTTTCTGTAAAGAACAGCACTCGTTTAATGTGTCCTTTCTACGCAGAATTATTTTCTGAGTCAATGGTAGCATATTGACTTACCTTAATACTTTTTTAATTTTTTAAAATTTATATTTAATAATTTTTTGACTTAACTTAAATAATAACTATATTGAATAGAATAAACTAATTATATCTACATAGATAATAGAAAATTATAGTACGGAAAAATACTGAAAGTTATAAAAGCATTAAATGTATGCATATTAAAAAGTTTTATACAAGTATCTTTAGTTAGTGCTCTACACAACTAATATATAGTTATGTAATGCTTATTAAAATTTTAAAGTTCTAATACAAAAATATGAAAATATAGACTGAATATACAATGAATATACAATTTTTATTGTTTATAATAAGAGATACGGCGTTGAGATACACCACCTAACTAGCATTGTTGTTTGTTCGGAATGTGGCGAACGGAATTTCTTATTTTTTGCATAATCTTGTTTCGTTTTAATGTTAAATTACAATGTGTTTACTATTTACTGTGTTAAGTTAAATTATGTATACTTTTTTATACATTGTAAGTGCCTTGTAGTAAGATAAAATATATACAATAAAACTTACTTATAAATTCGTTTTATTTATTCTCTACTTACTAATAATGCAGATGAGAGGAGTATAGAATTATGCATAGTATAAACTTTATACAATAGGCCGTCGTAGCACAGCGGCACGGCGACACTCGCTCTGGTAATGAAACAAATATACTTACTTTCTATGGCTGTATGGCCTATAAAACTTCCAGTTGTTGATTGAGTTTTGGCAAAATAACATTTTAAAAAAATTGGGAAATCTACACAAAAACGCCATTTTTAAATAAATATGGATTGAATAGTACGAAAATTGGCATACAATATTGAGATTGAGAAGGAATGCAGAAAGTCAAGGAAACTAATTACCTATATAGCAATATATGTTGTTTCTTAAATTAAAATATTGCTTAGATAGGACCCGCACTAGTAAGAGCGCGTATAAGAACGACGTAGATTGATGAGTACGTATGGCTTAGCAGTCAAAGCGCTTGGACGGTGACCAAGGGGGTGAGTGGAATAACGTTTTAAAAATGGTAAAAATAGAATAAAATTAATTATTGAAATAGAATTCGTTTTGTATTAATTATACCAATAATCACTTAAATTCTCATCCAGTGTATATTTTTCACGTATATTGCTGCAACTCGATGCATTTTTCGATGGAGTCAATACATTTATATTGTTTCTTTCTTCCGAGCTTTTATTTTCATAATAATAATAATGTAGGCCGTTGGGCAACAATTTAGATAATTTTGACGATTCTTTATACATTTCTTCTCGTTTCTTTTTATTGTTCAGTAAATTTAAACTTAACGGTTCGTCGTTGTCGACAACCTTTTTTGTGATCGGATCAAATTTTCCACAATCGTTCGTGCAAATATATATATTTTTGCCACTTTTCATTATTTTTGAGTAGAATATGTGATTTGTTGAGTTTATTATTCTAAATACAATTGTATCTGGAAGTATCTGAAAAAAAAAATAAAGATTTTTTCCCCAGCAGGATAGTCAAAATCGACAACCGTGAGAAAAAGTGTTAAGGCGATCTGTTTCAGAATGGAAACCCGTCCACTATTTTCGAGACATTGCGCGCTGAGTAGTTGAAGTCAACCTTGTGTCTTGTCTACCAGAGTAAATAAAAATAATACATTCTTCCGAAATGGAATCTAAAAATATTCTTATTTTTTTTGTCATACATTGTGGATAATGGACATGTACACATAGGCATAAGAATGGGATTGAAGAGCAAAGATCAGCATAAAGTTAAAGGCAAGGCCTCCTCCTACCCCTCGGAAATATTTGAAATTATTTAGATACGCCCATGACTATGATAGACCCATGGCACGAAGGAGTGATGACTCACTAAGGAAACGTGTAGTAAGCTTACCATATATAAAGTACTGATATCACAAAAATCACGTCCTTGGCATATAATAGCTACATTTTTTCCTTTACTATTCCAAGTTTTACTTATTTTCAACGAAGTCTCTATATAATTATTGCACGCAATCTTCAATTCTCTTTGCGACATACGGAAAGGACAGTCACTAAACGTTGAGTTGTATTGAAATACACATATGTCGTTGGAAGAGTTGGTTGAGAATATTTCATAGGGGCATTGTGGTGGCTTTTCTTCTATAATCTGTGTAAATGTAAACTATAGATTTAAACAAGATATAACTTAAATAATTGCAACGGTTCTGAGTTCGATTGCCGCGGGAAATGAATTGATTTTAATTCTCCGAGTCCGAGAGTGCTTTAAACTCTGCTATGCAACATGCCTACAATGCTCCTTCAAAACCTGGTAACCTAGTGCTAAGACACTCTGTTCCCATTAAGACACTTCCGTACTCCACTTTCTGCCGAATTCTCGAGATATTGCGTCTTGAGTGGCGGAATATGTTACAAGAGCGAGGAAATAAATAAATATTTAATAATTCATTACCCCAATATGAAATGGAACATTACACTTGTCGCGTCCACAATCGCACACTTTTTTAATATACCCGGAAAAACGTAAAGCTCAAAAGAATATATAATTACCCAATAGCCGCTATCACATCTAGTATATTTACTTTTTACTATATTAGAACATGTATAGTGTATAATTTTTCTTTTCCCTCCCATCTCTACATCCCTCCAAGTTCTCCAGACGAAATCTCTCTTATAAATATATTTAGCTTCTTTCATTGCTATCATTTCCTTAAAGGCTTCCTCTATTTTGCTTTTATTTTGTAAAACATGTAATATACCCTCGAAAATTAATGAACTAGAATTTGACATACGATCTAGTAATTTCAGACGGATATCCTGTTTCCGTTTCTTCGCTTTCCTTTCTAAGAATTCTGTTCGTAAATCTTTGAAGTAAAATTCATCTATTTCAATAGTTGAATAGAAAATACAGAAAAATGCCGTTAATATGTAGAATTGCATGTTGATTGGACTTTGGTTTTGTAAATGAGTCGAATGTTTGTCAACTGACTTGAAAGTTTAATAAATAGTTACTTACGTAAGACGCCTTTGTGAAACAGTTGTAACCTTAATATACGGTACATAACCTTAATTAGATACTAGAGTGCAAAAGTAAACTGAGCGACGGCAATAAGTTTCTTATATTCTCGTACAGGGCCTGGTACTGAGACCTCTTTGGTTCTCTAGGATCCAGCTCTGGCGAAGCATGAACATCAAATATGATTACAATCCAGAGAACACACATTTGTAATATTGCGAATCATCAGCTAAGTGCCGTAATTTGTTGTGACCAACAAAGAAAATTCCAAAATTAATGTTACTCTTGAGAGTAGTTGGGAGTCCTAAATGGACCCACTCCGGAATCTGGGCTTTAAGCCTGGTTAATTCGTCATCACATTACGTGTTGAAAAGCGCAGTTCAGCGCCACACTTTGTTTAGACATGTGGAATGAATTTGAATGAATGACATTTCCGCCACTGAAACATATTTCATGTTTCAGTGGCGGAAATGTCATTCATTCCTGAATTCAGTGGGGAACGAAGATATCTTTATAAGAAGAGAGTGTCTTACTACACTACACTAGATTACCAGGTTTGCTCTGTTTCATTCGTCCTGGCATTAATCCCAGCGTATGTTGCCTGGATCTGCCTTCCCACTTAACCTACTCCACTTTGCACGGTCTGGAAAGGTTACCTCTGTCTATCCTGCCATATACGGGATACAGCGTGAAATAAAAAACGAAAGAAAATAAAATAAAAAATTCTTGTACTTTGAACGAATCATTTCGTATTAATTCTAGGACAGATTTCTTTTTATATACATAGACTAGTGGACCCGGACGCGGCTACGCCTGCTTAAACCCTAAGAATATTTATTAAATATATTATTTTCAGTTTTCAATAGAATTAGTAAGAAAATATAAGCTTATATCATTAAAAAGAATAATAAGTAGAGACATATTATTAGAAAAAATATCTGAGAAATTAAAATGAATCAACATAAGAAGTAAAAGTAACCAACATCATTTTTGCCAGCAATATCAAATAAGTAAGAAGAGAACCAAAGTGTATTTTAATTTAATTATAAACAGCAAATAAACTTCGAAAATGTATGAAAATTTATAAAATCGTCAACGGGCAGATGACCCGTTCGCGTCGGTCGTACTATGCCGAAGGCTAGATCATTTTGGATCAGTGACATCTCCTTAATTATTTATTAGAATATTATACAGTAAACTATAATTTCAATCTAGATAAAATGTTAAGAGTGACTATTATATTTATTTTCATAAGGGTGAATATCAAAATGTCGCGGTAGCGGTCGCATAGCAACGACGGTTGTTATTAACATGGCAGAATAAATTGCATGTCAAATTAGAAAGTATTTTAATATATTGGTTTATATGTGTAATGTAATGTTATATAGCCTATAGCACTTCTGAAGAATGCAGTTTTCATACAACACAAAAACAATGTAAATCGGACCTGTAGATCCAGAGATCTTAGCGTTCAAACAAACAAACAAACAAACAAACAAACTCTTCCGCTTTATTATATTAGTACTAGTGGACCCGGACGCGGCTACGCCTGCTTCAACTATAAGAATATTTATTAAATATATTCATGAAATTATTTTCAATTCTTAATAGAATTAGTAAGAAAATATAAGCTCAAATAATCAAAAAGAATAATAAGTAGATACACATTATTAGAAAAAATTATCTGAGTTATTGAAATGAACCAACAAAAGGATTAAAAGTAACTAAAGGATAGGTATTCTTAATATTAGAAAAAGTACCTAAAGTTTTCCGTACGTGCGTACATAGATATCAACTCTACGAAATAACTAAACATTTCTCTCTATTAAGTAGGATAATTTTAGCGGGCAATATCAAATAAAATAAGAAGAGAATCAAAGTGTATTTTAAATTAATTATAAACAACAAATAAAGTTCGAAAATGTATGAAAATTTATAAAACCGTCAACGTCATCTGCCCGTTCGCGTCGGTCATACTGTGCCGCCCGCTAGGTGGCTAGGTCATTTGGAATCAGTGACATCTCCTTAATTACTTATTAGTATGTTATACAGTAAACTATAATTTCAATCTAGATAAAATGCTAAAAGTGACTATTATATTTATTTTCATAAGGATATAAGGATGAATATCAAAACGTCGCGGTAGCGGTCGCGTAGCAACGACGGTTGTTATTAACATGGCAGAATAAATTGCATGTCAAATTAGAATGTACTTTAAAATATATTAGTATATATGTGTAATGTAATGTTATATAGCCTATAGCACTTCTGAAGAATGCAGCTTTCATACAAAACAAAAACAATGAAAATCGGACCAGTAGATCCAGAGATCTTAGCGTTCAAACAAACAAACAAACAAACAAACTCTTCCGCTTTATTATATTAGTATAGATAGATGTGGCTTAATTAAGATTAATTATATCAATTAATTTGTTTATTTCTTAATAAAGTTGTTATTTACTGAAAGTCTGTTATGTTAGATAATATTTATTTACTAATCATCTGCATCAATATACAATATCTCTCAAATAATAGGAGAGTGGAGAAAAGAAAATTGTGTTATTAAAACTATGTTATCCCTTCCTACCATATTATGTGGAGGATACAGCGTGAAGCTATTTAAATAAAGATAAATAAAATATCATATTTTACAAACCACGTATATTTTTCTAATGTTTAGAACATTCTGAACTCTAAAATTTATAGTTTAAATTTTCATATTTGATCCGTCATGTAAATATTTATCCGTTTCCATATCAAATACTCGGTTTAAAATGTAAAATTCGTACTTTTAAGTTTCAAATACTATCATTTATAAATTTTTAAACAGTAAATTGGATATATAAAAAATAATTTTCAGCGTCATTCGTGAAATTAAATACTAAAGTGTAGATTACGCCTTATGTAAATAAATAAATAGATTTGACAATTTTGACATTTTAGCGTCTAATTGTCAATCACTTCACTATATGAAATGAATCACTATTATAATTGTAAACGAATGAGAAACCAATTATTCATTAGTCAGTTATTTACATTAGATTATTATGAAGTGATTATTTAATTAGAGTAATTTAGTAATTATCGTTAATTGTAATTCTGTTCTTATCAGAAACAAACTTAGAAACAGTACTGTCGGTAGTCGATGTATCGATGTATTTATCATTTTTTAAAATATAGTTTTCTTTCAATGGAATTGACTACTATAATTTTAATTTATTTAACAAACGTTTCATTTATATTACATATTTTCTTTTCTTTTCTATTTCTTTACATAAAACATTTTTTCTATGAAAAGAGGCGAAATTAGTAGATAGGTAAACTGTTGATAATGATCCTATATTTTAAATATCACAAACAAATAAGAAATTGTGAATGCATTATCTCTCAAGAGTTGTTCTTTTTCAATTAAAATCTTATATTGTAATATTTGACAAAAGTCACAGATGGTATTTGCTTAAGTATACATGCGTGTGTATGGTCAAAAATAACATGGCGCACATACGTTTGGAAATTCTAGGCATTTATAATGAAAAAGATGACCGCTGACCTAAAGACAAAGTTTCGTGAGATTGAAGCAATTTATATAACAATATTAAGAAATCATCGTACAATGTCATTTGCTCCATGGAATAAGATATCAACGAAGTAATTTATTGTAAATTTTTTATACGTCCCTAAAAAAAATATTTTCGTTAAATATTTTAAACTGTAATTAGTTTTAATTATAGTAAAAAAAAACATTTATTCGATTTAACTCAAAATCGATTTTAAAAATCTAATACCCAAGAACATCACTATTAACCCACTATCATTCAATACAACCATATTCATTCATTGTGAATTTGTGATACAACATAAAACAATGGACTGCATACTATTTTGGAATTATCCAAATTTATAGCCTTTTACTGTGTTTTTATTGTGAAATGAGAGTGCAATTTAACATTTAGTGCCATTTTATTATTTATTAGACATATCGGTAAGTTTTTTTTGGATATATATTACATATTGTTATAATATTAGACTGGAGTTAATAACATGTTGTTATATTATTATAAATATATAATATATATTTATGATTGTGATATAATGTTGTTTAAAATTTTAAAAAATAGTTAATATTTCTTATTGATAAAAAAAATTACGTCCATAATTCATATAGGGACATACTTAGTAGTTTAAATAACATCTAAAATGTTATAATTACTAACTTATATATATATATATATATATTTATTATTCTTATATTATTTGAAACTTATCAATTTTTCTTTGTTTGATTTTGATGAGCAAATTTCAATAAAAATATTAATACCTATATTGTTTTATACCCAAATAAAGCAGCGCCACAGTGACTAACTGTTGGCGTGACGGTTGTAGGTTCGATTCCCATTTAGAAGAATTAATTATTTTCATCTCTTGCTTGGTCTTGCTACTCAATATATTCTCAAACACCAACACATTTTTAACAGTCTTCAAAATGTGTTGATGCTTGAGAAACAGTGTCTCAACCATTATTTTCTGAGGGGGGAGCCTGGACTGTCGTTTTGCACAGATAAGTGTGTGTAAATGTTATTTTTTTATTTTTCAGGGCAAAGTTTTTGTTAGTAAAATTTCTGGGTTGGGTTATTCAGAGGTGGGCAAGGCCCACTCGGCTCTCCCTCTTCCCACACCCATAGTCTTAACATTAGGTTCCTTTTTCTTGGTCCCAGATTATTTAATATATAGTACCAATTATTTTATGTTATATAAATTGTTTATATTATCTTTTATTTAATGAGGTGATACATTATATTGATATGTAACATTATATTACATAAGTGAAGATTAAATTGAAAAGGTAGCATAATAGAAGTTTATACAAAAAAATATTTAAAATAAAAATACTTTAATTTTACAGGTAATTAATTATTCTAATTATCAATTTTTAAACTTAGAATATTTTAACACATTGAAATTAATTAAGCTTATATTTTTAACATGCAAGTTAATATTTCTACAAATGTCTAAGTTTGATATATAAACTTAGAATTTACTGGGAAATAATATATATAACTATTATCATATATATAAGTATTATATAATAAGTATTAGTTAGGATGATGCAGTGCAGTGGGAAAGGGTGTGATTGCATAATGTGATGGCTGTCAGTTCAATATCCATTCAGGGATATGAGTTATTTTCATTTCAATACACTGGTAAGCACTGTGATGAGCTCTGCCACTCAAAACCCAATGCCTCAAATATGGGCAAAAAATTGAAAAGTGGAGTTTTAACATTAAATTATCTATGTGTACAAGGCATAATATAAATTATGCAGGCTAAAGCAAAGTTGAGAAAAGAAAAGCAATTTTTTCTTCAATGTGATGGTGAATATGCATATTTAGACATTGTACTGCATGCGGTTCTTCCGCATAATGTCTCTAGAATGGCCAAAAAATTGACATGTATATGAGATATGGCGATCTTATCTATTCCAATTCAATAATCAGAAAGTCAAATAATAAAAAAATAAATAGTCTTTCTTGCCTTTTAGTGCCACTTGAGGTTATGTCAAAATAACATGACTCTCATACAATATTAATATGAATAAGTAATTTTACTTGTTTAGGGCTTATTTACAGCCAAAGCTACATACATCCTAAAAACTTTATGTTATATGTATGATAAAAGTTTATGTTATTTTTTATAAAAAAAATGTTATATGCTATTTAACTAAGATTAAAATTATTCTAATAGTTATTTGAGGCCAGTCGTGGGGGCAGGAGCACGAGGATGTGACTATTAATGGATTGGTTGTGGATTTGATTTCTGCTTGAGGAATTAATATTTATTATTTTCATATTTCTTGCTCTGGTAACGACGCTACGGTCGGCGTTAAGTCCCGCCACTTAACACGTAATGCCTCTATAATTTGAGTGAAAATTGGCTAGAGAAATCTCTTAATGGAAACAGAGTGGCTTAACACTAGGTTCCCAGATTTCCACTGGGAACACACATTAAAAAAGTTATTACAAAATTGGGGAAGTTTGTTTGGTTGTATATACTTATCTCAGAAACTGCTGGTTCAAATTATTATAAAACAAAATATGGTTTCTCTATTTTGCTTATTAAAAGAATTAAGATATATTAGTGGAAAATATCCAAGAAAGGGAACTGACATATTTGTATATATGTAAGTAGAGTAGGTGATTGTACTACAACAAGAACTCTGAATGTCATGCCAAAAGAAGCTTACATAGTTTCACGCTGTATCCCGCATATAGCAGGGTAGGCAGAGGGAACCTAGGGTTAATACATTCTGTTTTCCATGCACCGCCCAATTTTCCAGACACTGCTTGCCGAGTAGCGGAATTCAGCGTGGCGCTTTATCTTATCACCATTCAATGGGAACTGAACCCACAACTGTCGCGTGCTGCGCCATGATGGTTTAATAGCTAATATATCTAAATCCGTTCAGTAGTTTTAGCGTGATACAAATATCTATCGTAACAAACTTTCAGATTTATAATATTATTGGACTTCAAAAATTGCTAATATTAATATATACGCAACCCGCGTTGTACGTTGACCGTATTTTTTTACGGTAGCGGTCATTGCCACAGGCCACAGACCCGTTCTGCCAAGAATGATAAAATAATTATAGATACAAAAAAAGTGTTTGGAAGTATCTTATATATATATATATATATATATATATCTTTATATATCTTTATCTTATAAGTAGATTTTTTTTGTTTTTAACGATAGATACTGGCCTTTTCAGGCGGTTTTAAAAGAGTAAAGGTTCATTCATTGCAATCGGTGTCGGCCTCGTTTTGTTAGACCTCGTAGAGAATTACCAAGCATAGCTCTCTCCGTCGCTGGCTGAGCGACTTTGAGCCTGTAGATAAGACTTGCTTTAGTAGTATGGTGTCAATAAAGTATGATTTAAGATTCACATAATAATATGTATATGTATATTATTGTAAACAACACCTGTTCCATTGTTCTCCCATTGATTACTATATGATTCATCTTTTGTTGCTACATACCTATAAAACGATATTAAAAACAAATGAGATCGTCTCGCAGCGCCACAGCGCTTGTCTGTGAACGCAACGGCTTTGGGTTCCATTTCCACTCGAGGGGATGAGTTATTTTCATTTCCTCGCTCGGGTAACAAATCAAAGTGTGTTGTTGATGTTTGCCTCCTGACAAACAAAATCTCTCTAATATTGCTCGTCCTGTCGGGAACAGAGTGTCTTAACAATACGTACGTGTCGATACGTCGTACGTCTACATTCCTTCAGTCTATTCTGCTATTCCTATGTAAGATAAAGCGCGAAGCTGAATTAAAATTAATAGAATATAAATAAGCCATAGTTGGAAAATGGGGATATCTTACATCTTTGTACTTACTAGGCGGAGGCGCTACGCCATTGAACCTAACAACTTCAGTTTCACGCTGTATCCCGCATGTAGCAGGGTAGGTAGAAAGAACTTAGTGTTAAGACACTCCGTTCCATACATTCCACCGAATTTTGGAGACGTTCGAGAGTGGGACTCAACGCCGCGTTTTGTTTCATGCACCCGGTTGGGAATTGGACCCTCGACCGGTGTTACAGCCACATGTTGTGTCCCATCTGTATTATTTTTGTATAATTCGCAATACGTGGGAATATTGTGACGATAAAAGGCAAAAACATGTTAGGTTAGTGCGGGAGGTCAAGGATTTTTTTCTTGTTCAACATTCATCAATAATTATACATATTATAAGGTTTTTTTCCATTATCATTTATATTGTACTATTTACCGGTCGTTTCTTTTGGCGTGAACTATAAAAAACATGAAATACCGTTTTTTCCCAGCAGGGATTTCGGGGAACCCTTTCTTAATATTCCGCTACACTCCCCAAGGAACCTATATCACAATATTTCAGAGTGCTATGCAGCGTGGCTTCAATCAGTAATGGAAGAGTTTTATATACACAACTAAATACTTGTTGTCGCCCGCAACTTTGGACTGGACTTTGAGACGTAGAATGGAAAATACCGGTGGAGAGTTGAGGCCAGTCGGAGGAGCAAAAGCGTGCGACTGTAAACGCAACAAGCTGTGGGTTCTTCGATTCCTTTTCGAGATGATGAAATATTTTCATGTCCTCACTCTGATGAACTACTCAACACGCAATGACTCCAGATTTCAGCAGAAAGTGGGGAACGGAAGTGTCTTAATGGGAACAATTACCAATCTTTAATCTAATTCACTACAAAAGTCAAAGTGAAATGTCTCAATAAGCTACGAGACAAAGCTCGGCGCTTATATCCGCAAGGGGATTGGAGTGTCTTAACACTAAGGTCCTTCTGCCTAGGGAAGAGATCCTATATAGAATAAATTATTTACGCGATATTATAGCGTAAAACTGTAAAAAATATCTATATACAAAGTACATAATATTTATATTAATATGTACATATTATATAGGATTGAGGAGATAAACAAATGTTTTCAATAGAACGCGTATGTATATGCCTAACAAGCTCGATTGGCCCGTAGCAATTGAGTGACCGGACGTGACGTCACAAAGAGACTACAATGAAAGTGTATTGCACTTAACAGTAATAGTCCTGATGTATACCTAATATAAATGTGGATCATTGTAGCCCAGTGGAGCACGAATGCGGTGTTTGCGTGTTCGAATCCATGTAGTGGGTGATGTTAATAGCGCAGATGTCACATCTAATCTATAGATAGATACATACGAATTCGGGTGAAATGGAGAGAATGGAGTGTCCTAGAGCTAAATTTTCTCTTTCTTCCATGTTATGCGGAAAAAAGATTGAAGCTATTATAATAGGACAGCAATGGGACGGACAGCCTTCTACTCTAAACAGTGGTGGGTTTGATTTTGTTTGGGGGATATTATTATTTAATGTATTGTTATTTTCTTTTTTTCGTGTCAATTAAATTAGTAGAAGGCGAAGAAACTAACGAAACATGGGAGGGATTATGTTAACAAGGCTACTGCTATAAAATGATTATCTGGAAGATAAAATATCAAACACTCGAGTTGATATCAAATGCAAAAATAAACGTTTTGGAATAACTTTCGATAAGATTAAGAATGTAGTATAGTAGTAAAGAAGGAAATGTGACGAAGTGGCATGGATCACTAACTATGACCAATATAGGTTTAAAAAAAGTAGCTTTCAGCATTCCACATATAGCAGCAGGTACCCTGCATACCTTTAGAGGGAGGCCAGTCTTAGGAAACTACCATACCCATGTACGTACTACCTAATTTTCGAGACCGCGTGTTGCGTGGAGAAACTCAACGCTGTAATTTGTCTTGATATGAGGGCGAAGGAATAAAATATAATAATTAATTCCTCGAGTGAGAAACGAACTCACAACCACTGCGTTTAGAATCAGGCACGTTCAATCAAGACTTTGATGTAGAATTTTTCAAAATAAAATATTATTACAAATGAATGTTAGTAGTTAGTAGTGTCAGTCAAAAGAATGTTAGGAGACATGTGTGACGGAACCTAACACCGCACAAGCGTGCGACTCTAAGCGCAACATGTAGGTTCGTTTCCTACTCGAGAAAATGAAATTTTCAATATTTTTATTTTATATATTTTTTGCTCTGATAACTAACGAGATAAATCGGGGTGTTGAGTTCAGCTACTTAACACGTTCAGAATTCTGTGGATAATGAGGAACAGAAATATTTTAATGGGACAGAGTGTCTTAAGTGTTCCTAGGTTCCTTCTGGTCTGGCTTCTGGGAAATGAAAATAATTTAAATATAATCTCATTTTTATTTTATTTAAATATAATTTCCCTGCGGACGGAAATCGAACCCACAATCGCAGTCAAGTCAAGTCAGTTGCTATCCCACTAGGCAACGAGGGCCTCAATATGAACTAAATAGCCTAAACAATTCCAACGGCGCAGATAATACAATCGTTGATGAAGCTTGAGCGTAGCAATTATATTAATTGACGTTATTTCGGTTAAGGACTTAGCATTGAAAGATATCTTATGATCGCGTGCTATTTACCACTAAATACTAATAGTTGCCATGTCTATGGAAAACTAAAGAGAAAATACTATAGAGTAAATGATTGAATACTTGGTCTCCAACACAAAAATATTTTTTTCAATTCGAACCAATAGTTCCTGAGATTAGCGCATTTAACCAAACAAACTTTTTTGCTTTATAATACCTATTAAGATAAAAGTATAGACGCATTCCACTACTAGTTCTACCTTGTGCCAATATGAATTTTTGTTCTAAAATCACGCTTTTCCCCGAATGGTCGTGTAGTCGGAGTCAGCAGGAGGAAGTTTTAATATATTCCGGAATAAGCATTTTGTACCATTTTAAGATATATATTTTTTAAATTGAACTCACGACTACCAACTTTTGTTAGCATTTAAACATCTGGTACTTAAGGAAATAAAATTTTTCCACATCGTTAGTTAGTCCTTGTTTAAATCACTGGGTTTTGTTTCGTAATTGGAGTAATTAAGTGCAACTGTCACAGATAAGTCACGATTACTTAAGCAATGTATCGAAGGTTACGGATACGATTTCCAATATCAAGTTAGTTATAAGGAAAAGGAAAATAGTAAAGAAATTTATATTTTTTATGTTATTGCTAGTGTTGCGCTCGCGACTTCGTCCGCGTCGACTACGTATTTACCTTTTGTTATTTCATAGTGTTATATTACATTAAATTCCAATCTTCGGTGTGAGAGGCCAGTCGCGGCACGGGAACAAGCGTGCCGCTGCAATCGTGACAGGTGGTGGGTTCGATTCCTACTCGACGATATGAAATATTTAATATTTCAATTTCTTTGCGTTAAGTTTTGCTATTGTTAAGATACAGCATGAAGCTAAATAAATAATAATATTTGTAGATATTTCCTACATTTAAACCTAGTTATTTTATTATGTCCTGTACTAGCTTAAATTTTCGTTTATTAATAAACAAAGTGGTGTTGATGTAATTTAACATTAACTGAAAAATAATTAATACTGTTTTATTTATTGTTTCAGATTAACCAACACCAGCCAAAATACAAGACTGATATTATTCAAAGAAATGTAGATGTGACATTCCAAAGAACACCTACACTAGAAAACAAAAATATGCGCCATTTTGTCACGGTCGGCCATTTCGAATAGACAACAAGATGGCGTCGCCGGCTGTCCCGTCGATAAAGGATTTCTCGGATGAAGCGGAAGAGAAACTTCTGGAGAGAAATGAAGTGCAGATAGTGCCTGCTAATCGTATTGAGGAGAGTGGGTCGGTCTCTATAAAGTCTTCTAAGAAAGGTGAGCGCTCTTTTATTGTATATTTTTTTATAAAAGGTAATAAGTACTATTCGCGTGCTGCTTTGCACATGTGGTATTTGATTTTTTCACCATATTAACCAAATGTAAAAATAAAATATGCACATTCCCAGGGTAAATGTATTTCATTTCCTCGAGTGAGAATCTAACTCGCAACACAGTCGGAAAAAAATATTATTTTAATTTCCATGCTCTGATACGAAAAGGAGAACGGAATGTTTTAACACTAAATTTAATTTGCTTACGATGCCATCGAGCAGCGAAAAGATTTATAAAACAATTAAATATGCTTAACCAATCAGAAGACAATGTGATCAATCAATTTTAAATGGCGCCATTTGCTTAAACGTGAGGAATTGACATAAGTGGGTGTCACGTGACAGAGTAAATAGATATTAGTACTTTTTAGGGTCCGGTAACAGATTTTTAAAACAATGGATTTTTTATGGATTTGCCAAGTCTTTTCTTTGTCTGTTCGTCCGTATGTCATAGCTTTTTATTTCGAAACAATTAGAACAATAGTTTTAAACTTTCTTATTTAAACTAAATAGTAGGTAGTGGTACTAAGGTAAGAAAGCTTAACGATTTTATACATAATTAAGAAAATGAACGGAACTCTTACTCATACATGGAACTAAAAGAACAAATATATTTATTTTAAAATATATGGTTAATATATGGTTTATTGAAATTACGTGGAGATCCACTTCCAAAGCGATAAACTTTCCCCCTAGAGGGAGGGAGGACTCTAACATGACATTTCAAACGTGCCCGCTCAGCACAAATCCCTTCGCCAATGTCATGTTGTATGGAGAAGACACGAAGAAGTTTAACACTCTTAACGGAAATTGGTTTGGACTTATTAAAAAAAGTCACAAATCTATACTAATATAATAAAGCGGAAGAGTTTGTTTGTTTGTTTGTTTGTTTGAACGCTAAGATCTCTGGATCTACTGGTCCAATTTACTATGTTTTTGTTTTGTATGAAAGCTGCATTCTTCAGAAGTGCTATAGGTTATATAACATTACATTACACATATGTACCAATAAATTAAAATACTTTCTAATTTGACATGCAATTTATTCTGCCATGTTAATAACAACCGTCGTTGCTAAGCACCGGTTTGCAAAGTCTCTTTGTTGTTTTAAGAAAACGTCACCTAAAATGAACTTATATTTTGACATTCATCCTTATAAAAATAAATATATTATATAATATTTAGTAAATATTCAAAAAGTAAAATATCGCTAGAAGGGGTCGAACTGGAGTATGTAGAGCAATATTTATACTTAGGAAAGCAAGTTTCATTTCTTAAAACAAATAACGAAGACGAGGTCAACAGACGAATCACATGCACCTGGAAAAAGTACTGGGCCCATAAGGAAATACTAAAAGGCAACTATGAATTGAATATGAAAAGAATCATCATGGACACTTGTATTCTCCCCTCCTTGACCTATGGCTCCCAAACGTGGACAGTAACAAGCAAAACAAAGAACAAAATAAAAACTTGTCAGCGAGCAATGGAAAGGAGCATGTTACACCTAAGAAAAATTCAAAAGATAAAAAGTGAAGATATAAGAAAACAGACAAAAGTGACCGATGCATTGCATAAAACATTAAGATTAAAATGGGGCTGGGCTGGCCACGTCGCGAGATGCACTGACCAGCGATGGACTCTCAAAGCCACTAAATGGGTCGGCCCACAAGGAAGAAGAAAAGTGGGCAGACCACAAAAGCGATGGGCAGATGACATAGTGTCCATTGCAGGGAAAAACTGGTTAAGACTAGCACAGAATAGGAAAACATGGAGAAAAATGGAGGAGGCCTATACTCACCAAGAGGTTCCTATAATCTAAGCTAAAATACAAGTAAATAAAAGAGAGAGAAACATATACATATATACAAGCAAAACAAAAAAAAATAAGGAATATAGTAATAAGTAAAATAAATAAAACAAATAAATATATAAGGAATATAGTAATGAGTAGTATAAGTTACTGTAAACTTTAATTATAACTTTAATTTTGTAAATTCTGTTAAATATGTACAATATTATGTTTATAGGAAAATAAAAGGCTTTATTATTATTATTATTATTATAAATATTCTTAAAGTTCAAGCAGGCGTAGCCGCGTCCGGGTCCACTAGTTTGTAAATATATTTGTACCTAGTTACCTTCATACATTTGTATTGAGACACAGTTGCGTAGTGTACTGTACTGAAAACTAGAAAATAAATGTATTAGGCATACACTTTAATTTGTTGATTCTTATAAGCAGTAATTCTTATTGCCCTACAATCATGAAATTAATATGAAACCCTCGGTTTAGGCCGACTCCCACTTGACCAGTTTTTGTTAATCATCTTGTTTGCCTTAAATGGCGAAGAATTTTTATTATTCAGCTTTATTATTGGTTTTTATGATCTGTTGACGCTATCGTGACGAAATGAAAAGTATTTTATTGTACATGATGGTTGTACTTGTTGGTTCGATTTCTACTCGGTGGCATGGTTATATATTTCTTTTTATTTCTCGGTTCTAGTAATACGACTGAGGGGAGTGAAATATTTAATATTTTCATTTTCCCGCTCTAGCAAAGAAGTAAAGCACGGGATTAAGTTCCGCCACTCAACACACAATGCCTCAAGAATTGGGCGGAAAATGGGACACGGAGATTCTTAACATTGAGTTCCCAGATTCTCCCTGCGTCCCCATCTATATGCGAGATACAGCGTGAAACTAAAAAAAGTGATACTATAAACAAAATGCGGCGTTGAGTTCCGCAACTTAATACGCGATCATCTCTCAAATATGGGCAAAAAGTGGAGAAAGAGTTTTGAACATATTAATCGATGACGTAATAATTTTAAAATTACACCACTTTTTTTTTAAATATAAGGCGTCTCGTTTATAATATTGTTTATAAAAACATGAGTATTATCTAAAAGATGATAAAAAAACCATTTGATATGGGCATGACGTAATAGACAAGCCTACGGTGCCAAAAATGAATGATATACTTACTATCAGGGCGCGACGATTGTCACGAGAGAGGGCGCGGTGTTGAGTTTCGCCACCTACCAAGCAATGGGCGAAAACGCGATTCTATGAAAAAATTATAAATAAATTAAAAAAGCTCAACTGAGGTTGGCATGGCTACGGTTATAGGTTTGATTCCCACTCTGCCAATGCATTATTTTCATTTACTCACTCTGATACAAATACCAACACAAAATGCGGCGTTAAGTTCCGCCACTCCACACGCAATGTCTCGAACACTAGGTCGAATATGCCTGCCCACCCTCCCCGTGATATGCGAGATACAGCATAAAACTAATCACTAAGAAATATATATGAAAATTAAAAAAAAATCATTGAGGGTAATTCAAAATTTTTAAGCTTCTATTGTGTCAACTGTTACAATTTTATGTCTTGGGTTGTTTAAGATTGCTGTCATTCTTTTTCTCTGGATTAGAAATATATTATTCTTTATTTATTGTTCTATTTCTTTGAAGTGAGATTGTGTTTACTTAAAAATGTCGCAGATAAAATATAAAAGGATTCGTCCCAGTAAGTTGTTTGTCATGTTGATCAGAATAGCAAGACATTATTTGTGATATATATAATTTATATTGAGATATATAAATTATATATATCACTACTATATCGATCAGAATAGTAAAATATATGTATGTAGGTACGTATGTACAAAGATATCGAATATTTCTGTAGAATTTTTTATTTTATCTTATAATATTTTCCATTAAAAAATAATGTAGAAACATATTATTTATTCAAAGTGTAAACTTGTAAGCAGGCTTTTCTAACAAATGTTTTTTAAGTATTTATTATCTACCGCCTTATCTCCTTTACTGCTAAACAGTTACGTGTCAATATTTACATAAACTACTTTCATTATATAAATGGTTTAGTCGTCTAGTGCCCTGTGGCGCAGCTGTGACGTGGTTTAAGTTGATGGTAGTGGATGCAAATCTTAAATCGTAATGATGATTATATTTAAAATTAGACGGGGGTAAAGCAACCCCTTTTTCGCTTCGCTCGTTTCGCTTGTAGAAAGCTACAGAAAATGTATTTTTTGAACGTATTTCACACTGATATATTAATTATAAAAATTGCTTACCTAATTATGCTACAGTGGCCTTAGATAATACAGCCAGTACAATGTGTCCGTCTGATAGACGACCGAGCTCCAGAAAATGCTGACGAGAGAGAGGTCGGGTGACCGGCGCCGGTGGGAAAGGAATTTCTTCTTTTCCCACACTTATTCCATCGTGGAATAACTAAGTCGTAGGTTAAGTTAGATTAATTTGGGTTTAAATAGATTACTGTTTCTGTAACATTGAAAGCAGTAATCTTAGATATAGTTTAGTTTTAAATTAATTTGTACTTTGATTTAAAATTTTAATAAGATACCTAAGTTTATATATAAAAATACGGTTGATATATGAAAGATAAAAAAAATATGAGCAGGTAATGTCAGTTAATAAAAAACCCATTGATAAGAATGAGTTCATTTTATCACAAACAAGTTCAATAAACTTCAATTGTAGTTCAGGTTACATGTGTGTATGTGTATGTAGTATGGACATCTGTTTATTTGTTTTAGTGGTATGCTATCTAGATGTGATAGCAGCATGCGCGTATCTACAGATATTTTCTGGTGGGGGTTCGAACTTTTAATAAATAAGCCTTTTATTCGGATATAACAGAATATACAATTAACTAGTCGTTTCACTACACATATGCATGTAAATACTAATACAACATAATATTTATTAAAACTATTCGTATATTTGATCCTTTTTTATTTTCTGTAAGTCCGTTTGCCAGTTAGCAAAGGCCTCCTCCAACCAACGTAGATTTTAGATTTTTTGTGATTTGTTATCATTTTTTCTTTTGTGATTAGTTGGAGGGTTGCGGTCTCTTCCCCACGAGGACCAGTCGGCTTGGGGAAGATTGTGTTAGGTTCGAACTTTACATTTGAATAAATAAATTCCTCTTAAGATTATTTTTCGTTAGTAGAATTTTAATTTTGTAAAAAATTCTGGGGTGGATGGACTATTCTGGGGTGGGCAAGAACCACGCCACATAAGAACGAGTCGCCCTCAACAGCGTGCGACTGTAAACGCGACGGTCATAGTGCGATTCCCATCCGTTAGAGTGAAATATTTACTATTTTGCGCAGCGTTGAGTTCCGCAACTCAACACGCAATGCTTTTACTGTCCTAATGGGAACGGAGTTTCTTCCCAGGTTCCCTCTGCCTACCCTACGATGTGCGGGTTACAGCGTGAACCAATACATATGTAGGTTTAGCTATACCTTATAATAGTTTCATTTATCGGCCATTAGGAAACATTACACGATGAGTGGGCGGAGGGTTTATTTTTATTACTATAGACATTTTATGGAGATAAAACAATAACAACAATGTTACAGCGGCTTTAATGGTTTCTTTTTCATTTTATTATTTAAGTAGCGATCTGCACGCGGCTTTGCTCGTCTTTACATGGTTTAATGATAACGTGTAGGAAGTGTAAATATTATGAATATGTATAGGTTTTTCATTCCTAAATCCTTTTTTATACGCACCAAGATAAAAATGTTACACTTCAAATTTATCATTTTCAATGGTTCGCTTTGTTCACAGTAGGCAGTACATAATTATGTTAACTATATTAAAATCTATTGCCTAATTTGAAATATTTAAGTTTCATCACATCAATTTGAAGCGACTTTTTAAAAATTTTTTTCTTTGTTTCTTGTTGTATCAGAAGAAACCAGGGAACCTAGTGGTAGATCCGTTCCCCTTTTAAACACTTCCGTTCTTCACTTTCCGCCTAATTTTTAAGGCTCTGAGAATCGAATTCACAACCGTCGCGTTTTCAGACCTACGGTTGTGCCCCTGCGTCGCGACGGCCTGGGAATAATACGTTTTAATTTATTTTGCATTGCCACGAAAGATAGGTAGGTGTAACAAAAGAGTCATACAAAAATTATGATACACAAAATTCATTCGAATAATTGGGAAAATGTTATTTTTAGCTAAACTTCAACGTTATAACTAAACTGTTTGGACGAATGCCAGTACAGAGTTTGAAATCTGGAACTCCAGAACGCTGCATTAAGACAATATCGCGTCATTAAATATATGGGAAATCCTATGAAAGAAAATGAGCGTTACATTTTATTTCACGCCCGTTTCCGCAAACAGCAGAACATGGTGCTAGGCTATCTTGCTATATGCGGGAAAAGGCGTGAAAAAAAGCCAGTATTAAAAAACTACATTCTCCATTTGCCAAATTCTTCTGAATTCGAGGCATATGTCAGGATGGGCTGAAAACTTTGTGTCATTACGTTTTCCACTTGTGGTCCGGACTCCAGGCATTGCCACACCATGTCTTGTGGCTCTGACTCAGAGCGTGCACCACAGCCTCAACACAATTTCAAAACAGCGTCTTCACAAACAGCTTTTTAAAAATAAAAATAGAGGATGGAAGAATAAACTCTTTCTTTTATTCTTTTCAGTGAAACTACCAGAAGATGAGACCGGCGCTGTGGGTGGTAGGTTCACCATTGGTCCTGCACCTGAAAGAGATTGGGAGATGGTACCACCGGATGGAAAGTGGGGATGGTGTGTACTCGTAGGTAACGGATTTTTTAGTCATTTTTTATGGTTTTATCAGTTTGACCTTTATATCTATTTATTTATCTATCTGTCTAACTATCTATGTGTCAATGAATAAAAGAACGTTGCGACGCGACTGGGACCCACTCCATGCCGTTAAATTTGCTGACCTGATAGTATCCGTGACAATACGGCCAGGATGATGAGAAATTACTTCACAAAGCACTTTTAATCGTGTTTATATTCGTAATTTTAACAATTTCTTATTATATGATTTCCTACTTTTAATAGAAAGAAATACGATAGTCCTGGGTTCAAATTAAAATCCAGTTTTTTTCTTACAATTAATTCCGTTCCACCTTTAAAAATATAACTATATTAAAAGAGTGAGGGAGATTTATATTTGTATCAGCGGCGTCGCCCTCATATAAGTTATTGTTATATTATATATATAAATTATATAATATAATTGTTATATTATATAAATTATATAAAATAGTTACTTATATTCTAGCCTATATTATATTGGGGTGTAGATATAATATATAAGTTATATTACTTTCATCTAAATCCGTTCAGGACTTTTTGCGTGAAAGAGGAACGAATATCTATCCTCACAAACTAAGTTTTATAATATTAGTAATCTGAGTAAGATAAGATTTCTAGTATTACAAAATTTATATTCACGAATATTAAATAAAAATATATCTACATATTAATCTCATGGTAGGAATACAAAACTATGAAGCGGAGATATTTATCATTATAATCACTTTTGAGCTTGCAATGTTTGGAAAATTGTTTAGAAATGAAAAACACATTTTTTTTCAGGCTAAGAAACTTAGGAACCTGCACAACATTTCGTTTCTCTACTTCCCGCTGAATTCTGGTGATACTGCGTGTTGAGTGGCGGAATTCAACTATGAACTTTGCCTCTTTACCAGAGGGAGGAAATGAAAATATTAAATATTTTATTTCCTTGATTGAGAATTGTACCCACAACCTGTCGTGTTTAACTAACGTATAACGTGTAACTATAAACGCGACACTTGTGGGTTCGAGTCCCTCTTAGAACTAAATATTTTAGTTTCTTCGCTCTGAGTTCTGTGACTACACGCTGTCTCGGTAATTTGCTTGTTCCGTGGGGAGTGTCTTATCACTAGGTCCTCTCTGACCTCCCTGCCATATGCGAGAAGCAGCGTGAAGATAACATTTTTTTTACATAATTCCAGGTGCAATGCTAGTGAATATATTAATACCGGGCACGATAAAGTCGTTCGGCGTTTTGCTAGTGGAGTTTAATGACGTGTTCGAGTGTTCGCCGTCAGCGTCGCTGGGCATCGTTGCGTTATGTTACTTCTTGTACAGTAGTTTAGGTAAGTTTTTACCTGTTTATACTTAATATTGGAGTAATGAAGCTGAAGAGTTGGTTTGGTTGTACCTACTTGCTGATCTCAGGAACTTATGGTCAAACCATGAGGGAAGGGAGGAAGGGAAGGGAATAATGTTTCAAAAAATCCTCGCTTAAGACAAAACACGGTTTTATGTTCCGCCACTCAATACGCAATGTCTCAAATGTTGGGCAGACTTCCCTGTGGGGAACAGAGTGTATTCAATATAAGATTCCCTCTGCCTTCCCTGCCCTGCCCCCTATAAGCGGGATACAGCGCGGCGTGACGGTAAAAAAAAAAATATTTCAGTTGGTTTTCTCCCCATTTCCCCGCTCTGGTAAAAAGGCAACGCGCGGCACGCGGCGTTGAGTTCAGCTACTCAACAGGTAATGCCAATGATAAAATCAGCTGTGCGTTGGAAATGGAATGTATTAACATTGGGTTCCCTCTGCCTACGCTGCCATATTCGGGATAAAATGTGGGATAAAATGCAAATATATTTTTCTCAGGTCCAATATCATCTATATTATCTGTGAAATGGTCGTACAGGACTGTTGTGTTGATTGGCGGTAGTTTTGCCGCTTTTGGAATGATTTTTAGCAGTTGGGCGTATTCTATTACTTATTTGTATTTTAGGTAAGCATTTTTTGTTATTATTATATATTTATAATTTTTTCAGCTTCACGCTCTTTCCTCATATAGCAGGGTAAGAAGACGCAATCTAGCGCATTATTTTTGGAAGGCGATCGAACCCTCGAAAAATTCGGCGAAAAGGTGGGAACGGAGTATCTTAACACTAGGTTCCCTCTGCTGTGTGCGGAATATGATGCTAGATGTTTTGATTTGATGTATTTATTCGGCGCGTAAATTAAGAAATTAAATATCTCCTTAATATATATATATTTTTAATTTTTAGATTGCCTATTTTTTTTATTATAGATTATTTTTACAATATGAAAATTCAACATGGATGAAATTTTATGAGATAAAAATGAAAGTGTCATCAAAAATGGACTTCTGTTTTCCTTTTTGTAGTTTTTTTTGTATTTTCCTCATTTCTTTTTTCAATATATATAAAGAAATATTTATTTTTTTCGTAACTTTTATTTTCTTGTTTAAAGTTTCGGCGCGATGGTTGGCACGGGCGCGGGCCTGGCGTTCCCCCCCACGGTGTATATAGTGTCCTCGTACTTCGTGCGCCTGCGCGGCCTCGCTAACGGCATCTGCATGTCCGGGTCGGCATTCGGCAGCATCATACTGCCTCCGGTCCTGAGGGTGTTGCTGGAGACTTATGGTTATAAGTGAGTATTACAATACGGTTGGCAAGTCGTGGCCGTTTTGAAGTTAGGCTTTCTGAACTGAAGTTGAAAACTCATACATTACTGTGTTGCCATCTACAGCTAACTTCAGGACGACCACGATTACGAGACTATATTTTTCTTTTCTTTTATTTTTTTGTATTTATTTATTTGTGTATACAAAAAGGTAACTCGTTCAAATCCTACCTTTTGGATAAAACTTACATTATTGGTGTTTTTATCCGAGAAAATTATAGAGAAACTTTGGATGTATTAATGTTTCGTATAGTGTTTAGGGCTGAAATTCAATGTCGCATTTTTTCATACCAGTGAAAGTGAAATTTATTCCACCTCATGGGAATCGAACTCACTACGATCACCTTTACATTCAGGCGATGTCTCACTGCCGCTGATGTATTTTCTTTACTGTTAATCACTACAAACACGTAGTCTACACTTTTTCTTACTTTTTTATTTGTAGTTAAATGCTGTATCCCGCATATAAAGTAAGCAAAGGGAACCTACTGTTAAGACACTCAGTTAACATTAAGACACTTCCGTTCCCCATTTCCCCACCGAATTCTGGAGGTATTGCATGTTGAGTAGCGGTATTCGATGACGCGCTTCACCTCGTTACCAGAGTATATTTTTGTATTTTTTTTACATCATTTTGAACAATAAAATTTTATATTCTTCCATGCTAACGCAAGTTTATGTTATAGTTAAAATTTAATATGAATTTAAATATATCTAATTTCTTTGAAAACAGAGGCACAGTGTTAATACTCGGTGGTATAATGCTCAACGTGTGGGCCGCGGCGTTACTGTTCCAGCCCGTGGAGGAGCACATGGTTAAGAAATATAAGGAAGTACAGGAAGATGATGATGGGAATCAGGTAAGATGTTTTTATATGAAGTGTCAGTCACTGTTAGTTACTGTCAGTCACTGTCAGTATTTATACTACTGTCAGTACTGTCATTGCAGTAAGGTAGCCGAATCGTGGCCGCCCTGAAGTTACCTTACCTTATCTTACCGTAGCTTACCTTAGTTAGATGATAATTTATTTCGCGCGAGTGTACAATGCCCCATAGTTCGGAAAACCATACTTAAGAGCGGTCACGACTGACAGTATTGATAATGACTGATAGTACTGTTGCACAATGAAACAAAGTTAAAAGCTATTTATTATTAGAAATGATCTCTAAACGTTTAAATTGTCTTTAATAAGTTCAATTGTTTTTTAAATTTACGTTAATATTTTTTAAACTCAGTTTATAAATTAAATATTTTTTTATAAATTCGTATTTATACTTTTTTTATATATTCAAAATGTTTTATTATTATTTGACATATTCGAAATTTTATTTTTATATATTCCGAAATGAGTATTCAAAATTTATTTCCAAACGCGTTTTTGTGTGTGTTTTTGAAAATGAACCGAGTCTTCACGATCGATGAAACATCAAGTAAGATACATATGTACATGTGTTTACAATTTTTTCTTGCTTTCAAATGAAAACTATTTATTAACAATTATTATCATTTTGTATTAAGTAATGATTTTAGTTTGGTCAATAAATTGAATTATTTTGGACATGTTAAATTATTTTGTATTATAACATTTTTTCAAAGTCATAGATCCTAGTGTCAAAACACTCTGTTCTTCACTTTCCGTCCGAATTTGAGACGTTGCGTGATGAATGGTGAAACACAACGTCAAGCTTTGTCTTGTTAGAGTGCCACAATGAAAATAATTTATATCCCGGATTGGGATCTCATCTGTGACCAAATCGTCTTCAGTCAAAATTAAATCAAAGAAGGTTATCGATATCACAATTTATATTAAAATATACATATATGATATAACTATGTCCAATTGGTTGCTTGATCAATTATTTGACTGGATAATTATTGCAATAAATTATTGACGACTACTTATAAAATTTTATTAACAATTAAAAGTCTAATTATTTTTGAATATTCAAAATAGTTTTCATTCATATTGTCACCTTCAAAATCCATGTTACTTTCAGTTTATGTATTATTATTTACAAACTAACTCATGATTATTTTAATTTAGTGGTAATATTCGTTTTATTATGGATTATTTTTCATATTTCAATTTTTTTTCTGAATTAAGAATTTGATAAATTATTATTTACATTTCCTTATTTAAATAAATATTTTTTTTTCGAAATTTCAAAATTATATCATAATTGGTACCACTAATTTAAACATATCGTCATTTTATATCATTATTATGTGTATTTATTTACATTTATATTGTCTAACGCACGTTACATACGCTTTGCACGCTACTTTACTTCATTCCTTCATTCACGGAATAATCACTTTCTACAAAGACTTGTTTCATTATCAGAAATAATACACTCGCTATAATGTAATTAAAAACAATGTGATTATAATGATTATACTGAAAGTGATTATGTATGTGTTGTAGATTATACACAGGCTTCTAACATTCTTTTTATGTAGCCATGTTGTATGATGATGGCTTTTTGTGATATTAAAAATACTTAGTATTTACTTATATGGTTTTTTTAACAGACAATATATAATTTAGAGGATATTTTTTATAAATATTATGACATATGACTGATTGATTTATTGACAGTCGAGTATATAACAAAGATTGATATTTAAATAATTTTTTGATGATAAATATTTATTGATTATTTAAATGTCTATATTAATAGATAATATATGTTATTGTAAATATTATAGTGTTTATACATACATATATAGTAGTGTGAAAGTAGACTTAGGTACTAATATATGGGAATATAATTTAGTGTTGTGGATTTTCTTGTTTGTAATAGATGTTATAATGTAGAAGTAGCTATAATATAGTCAGTTGGTGTTGTAGAATAATTATCACTAATATTATTTACAGGATGATATTCTGTTCGAGGAAGAAGAACCGTTAGACACCTATGACGAGACTTATGCAGTGACAGACAAACAAAACGGCTTACCGGAAGGACAAAAGGAAATAGCGCCACAATTATCACAAGTCCATATACATAACAGTCAAAATTGTATGAACTCGACAACAAATTTGAAATATAATGCGTCGAAACGCAAACTTTCTAACACAAGACCGATAGCCAAAAGTAATTTAAGTTCAACTTCAATAGGGAAGTTAGGGTCGCAAGAAACATTTGGTAGACGACTTAGTGTAGTCGGTCCCAAAAGAAATATGTCGACATCTAGTTTTGCATACGTTTCTACTCCTTTCCATGGCTCAACACTTTCAGCTTTTGACAAACCAAATGAATTCGCGTCCCAATTTTCACTTAAATCGGTCACGGAAAGTGTAGCCGATGTTGCGTATTGTTGTTTTTGTTGTAAACAGAAAGAAAAGAAGGAACCTAATAAGTTTTTTGATATATCTCTACTAACTGATCCTACTTATTTGGTAATTTTAATATCGAGCAGTACTGTAGCTATTTCGTGCACCAATTTCATCATTTTGTTACCAGACCACGCTAAAACTATAGGTTTTGATAAAGCTAGAGGTGCTTATCTATTAAGTACAGTATCAGCATTGGATTTAGTAGGACGTATAGGCGGATCGGCGTTATGCGATCTAAATTTCATGCCAAAATCGTTCTTTTTCGTCGGTGGTCTGCTATTCTCAGGCATTTGTTTAGTAATCATACCGTTTTTAAAAACGTACGTAACAATAAGCGTTTTTTGTGCGTTTTTTGGACTTGCATCGGGTGTCAACAACAGTGTGACAACTTTAGTCATGGCTGAGATCTTGGGCGTTGATAGATTGATGTCGTCGTATGGAATAAGTTTATTTGTTAACGGCCTTTTGCAATTAATAGGACCGCCGGTTTGTGGAATTTGGGCTGAACACGATAAAAATTATAATCACATGTTTGTTACTTTTGGATTTATTTTCATCGGCGGTGCGTCGCTGTGGTTGTTCATGCCATTTATAAATAGGCGTAAAAAGAAAAGAATGAACGCGCAGACTCAAAAGGCGTGATTTTTTAATGCGTCCAATGTTTCAGTCCAATTTGAGGGAATTAAGATAGATATCGATTATGGATAATCTTTTGAAAGGGGGTTTTAAAGCGATAAATTTTATTATATTTTTATTGTCATTCCTAATTTGAAATATGATTTTGAATTAAGTTTTATTATTTTCCCGGACGACTTTAATTGTTGCTCTTTTTATTAAAGTTTCATGTACTTTTAAAAACTTAAATGGTTATTTAGTTATGTTACTAAAAATTTTAATTCTATTTAAATATTTTAGCCGAAGCAGAATTTGTAAATTCGCCTCTTGGTCCAAGTGACTGGATTAAGTTAACTATACGTTCAAAAGTCCGCCATATCGAAACTTATAAAAGCTCACTTACGGTTTTGTACCTAGCGTTCTGTTGTTCGTATTTGTAATGCTATTAACACGTACTTTTAATCTGTTAACGGCTATATGTTTTTTTTTTTAAGAAATTTATATTAATTTTCTTCGTAATAAGTATAGCTTCCAGTACCATATTCTACATAAAATGCCTTAAATGACAACAGATACATATCATATATTATATATTAAATAATTATTTTAATAATACAGATTACAAAAAATATATTGTATTCGTTATATTTTATCTGTATTGTAATTGGGCTTTAGAAAAGTACAAAATCATTTATACCTTGTTCCTATTATCATCGCTGGTCAGATATTTTTATTTGAATGGCATGTTTTTTTGTTCAATGTTACCATTATATTAATACCAAAAGATATATTTTTTAATGTAGTTTTTACCTTTTTTTTTATTGTAAATTTATATAGTTTTTTTTTAAATATTAAATAAATAAATATATTAAATATAGTACAGTACATATTAGTACATTGTTAGAAATATCTGAATTATGTGTGTGTATAAAATTATTTTTACTGTTTATCCGACTTCGTAAAAGAGGAGGCTATCAAAATAACTGTATTGTTTTTAATGTTTGTTATCTCAGAACTTTGGACTGGGTTTTGATGATTCTGTTTTTGAAAGCTGGTGCTTCCCGTGTGGTCCTATTTTAATTTGGTCCAGTTCCGACAATTTTATCCTTGAGAAAATCATAAGTTTTAAATGTGTATTAACGCGACAAATGGACGAATTACTAAACATCACGCTAACCGATTTCAATATTTTTTTTTTATTAGAAAAGAACTTCAAGGGTAGTTTGATTCGAATTTCGTTAGGTTCTGATTATAGGATCCATGACAAAGTAACGGTAGTTTACTGTTTGAAGTCGGCTTTTTTTTGTAAAAAATATTTTCGTCTCGTTTGTTGCCTATTAATTTTATATACAACCTATTTTATAATATAGTGTTAATATATATGAGGCCGTCGTGGCGCAGCGGCACAAGGGTGTGACTGTAACGCGACGGTTGTGGGTTCGATCCCCACTCGAGGAAGTGAAATATTTATTTACGTTTATATTTCCATTTCTTCTTTCTGTCACTCGTTCTGCCACTCAACACGCAAAGTCTCCAGAATTCGGCAGAAAGTGGGGAACGGAGTGTCTTCACACTAGGTTCCGTCTGCCTGCCCTGCCGTGTCGGGATACAGCGTGAAGCTGATTTATTTATTTACTGTTAATATATGAATGAATGAATAAAAAACCTTTAATTATTACTATACGTGTCGTATAAGTCTATAAGACTTTTTTTAAAGAAATTTTATTACTTATATATTTTTAGTATTAGGAAGTTTAGAAATTACAAACAGTTGTCTGTTTTTCGGTATATTTTTTTCTTTATATAGATAGTTGTTTGTTAATCTTTAAACTTACAACTTTAGTACTATAGTTTTTTTTTTTCAAATCTTTATGTAAAAAATTATGTTATTCCTATACGGAAATATTTTTCAACATAATTGTTAGAAATTATCATTTTAAAATTAGTGTTTATAAACTATATTCTGGATATTTCAAATGTTTTATATAAATGTGGCACAAATTTATGAATTTTATTCCTTTCATTCCATTTTCATTCCTTATTCGTATTGAATGTGCAAAAAATATAATGTATTTTATTTATACAGGGTGAGTCATATTGAACTTTCCGATTTCAATAAGGTGTGTATTAAAAACAAAGCGACATGCAGTAAAAATTATTTTATTGTTTGAAAGCACATAACATGCAGTTTTAATTTAGTTGGTTTTAAAAATGATATCCTGTAAATGTCTACCTCCATTGACCACACACTGCTGAAGCCTTTCCCGGAAGTTGTCCATTACTCGTCGAGTCATATTCAGCGGAATAGCATTGATTTCTTCCGTGATTGCAGCCTTCAGTTCATCGATGGTTCGGGGACGATCCGTGTACACCTTTTCCTTCAGGTAACCCCAGGTGAAAGAAATCGCAGGGGGTTAAATCAGGTGATCTCGGCGGCCACCCAACGTCACCTCGCAAAGAAATGAGATGACCGGGAAACATTTGTCGCAGGATTTCCATTGAACGCCTGGATGTATGGGCTGTAGCACCATCTTGTTGGAACCAGATGTTATCGTTGTCATGATTCTGCGTTAATTCCTCCAATTTCGGTTTCAGAAAAGTTTCAAGCATGTCGCAATACCGAGCAGAGGTAACTGTGACGACTTGACCATCTTCTTCAAAAAAATAGGGACCCCACACACCAAACTCTGCAATAGCGCACCACACTGTCACTCGAGGGCTGTGAAGTGGTCGTTCGTGTAGGTTTCGTGGGTTATTCTCAGCCCAGTATCGAAAATTCTGTTTGTTGACAGTTCCGGCGAGGTGAAAATGTTCCTCATCACTGAAGATCAAAACAGCAGTGCGGGGGATCTGCTGAATGTCGCGGCATAAATTTGTTCGTGTGTCTAAGTCTCTAACTGTTAATTCTTGCACTACCTGAATCTTGTATGGGTGAAATTTAAGGTCTCTATGCAGTATTCTGCGGACACTACTGAAAGATAATCCTAGTGAAGCGGCATGTTTCCGAACAGAACGCCGAGGGGATTGTTGAATTGAAGCCCGCACTCTATCCACGTTTTCCGCTGACGTTGACGTCCTAATTCGGCCTTGTGGTCTTGTTTTTAATGCTGATGATGTTGCTCTAAAATTTGATACCCAATTTCTGATTGTTGGTCCAGTGGGAATGGGATCACGTCGACCAATAGCAAAATGTAAACGGAACGCACGCTGTGTTGTGATCACGGAGCCGCCATTTTTAATAAACTCTTCAACTACGAACGCACGATGTTGTCCCGACCAAGCCATTGCTCACACTAAAACTGCATGTCATGGCGCGTCTAATGACACCATCCCCACCCTTCTACTCCTTCCCTTCTTCGTGCAACGTCCTTCCAAAACCGGAAAGTTCAATATGACTCACCCTGTATATATAATTATAGAAATTGAAAAAACTACTCGTAACTTTTCATCACATAACTTTGAAGTTGTCTTTATAAATATAAGTTTGTTTCTACGTTTTATTAATATGTATGATAAAATAAATTTTTCGAGACATTGCGTAGTGTGTGGCGGAGTTCAATATCACGCTTTGTCTTGTTACGAGACAAAGCGAGCTAATGAAAATATTGAATATTCCCAATCGAACCCACAACTGACGCGTTTACTGTCACACGCTTGTACCACTGCGCCAAGATGGCCTCAAAGGTAAATTATCACAGGCCAATTATATAAGTGAATATCATGTTATTATTTACTTTTTCTTATTACATTAATGATGATGATGAATATTGTGAATTTTTGTGTAAATAATAAATGTGTATTTTATTACAATATTGTTGTTTTATTTTTTAAGTGGCAACCTATTTTTGTTTTGCCTGGACATTTTTATAAGTAATATTTTTTTATGTTAAAAAAACCGTTATATTCGAACGGTTTGTAGTTATTATTGAGATTTAAAAATATTCTTGTATATGTACAAATAAAAATCTCAAAAATAGCAATGTCTTCAGAGCATAAGCTTCGTTTTACACCATCACGCGCGAAGTTACACAGGTTTCCCAATAGCAGGCAAATGCATATTTCAATTTTATCATTTTAAAGTAGCTTTATATGGAATGTTGCCATAGATAAATATTTTAGTGATTTTTTAACTATGTATTTATAATATATTGTAATACTTCTTTCAGTTGGAACCATTTATTGAGGAAGAAGAACCGAGCGAACTAGATGATACCAACCCAAGAGTAACACTAACTCCCGAAGAAAATTCAGATAAATATCAAAATGGCTCCCCACCAATACATAAACAAAAATCAACAGCAACTTTGGACGAAAAATCTCCTAATTTCACGAGATCAGCCAGTGCAGCTTTAGTATCACACGCAGAAACTACACGAACTCGTAAAATTTCTACACCTGTCTCTTCAAAACATGGTCTCCAACATATATCGAGCAAGATTTCTAATCACTTGCCAAGTAATCCGTCGTTGTTGGAATCGGTGCCTGAAGGAAAGACGAGTCGGGTTAATTCTACTGAAGCCTTCGGGAAAAAATTGGCAGTACCTAAAACTCCTAAACGAAGTCCTTCCACATCAAGTTTTCAATATATGTCGACGCCGTTTCATGGATCTACTTTATCAGCGTTTGAGAAACCAAGCGAGTTTGCCTCCCAATTTAGTCTTAAATCTGTAACCGATAGCCTAGCGCCAATCACTTATTGCTGTGGATGCAAAAAATCTAAAGAAGATGATACTAAAAAGGAACCTAATAAATACTTTGATGTACAACTCCTAAAAGATCCGATTTATTTAGTCATTTTAATTTCCAACTGCACATGTGCTATATCGTATACGAATTTTATTATGTTAGTGCCGTCGTACGCTGAAGAATGTGGTTTCGATAAAACTCTAGGCGCGTATCTCTTATCGATTATTTCAGCACTCGATTTGGTAGGGCGAATCGGTGGATCAGCACTATCGGATATAGTGTTGACCCCAAAACGTTATTTCTTTATCACCGGTTTATTATTATCCGGTATCAGTTTATCGGTAATTCCCCTAATGACATCGTATTCGGCAATTAGTGCGTTTTGCTGTATATTTGGGATTGCGTCAGGCATTAACGTGGGTGTCACAGCACTTGTGATGACGGAAATGCTCGGGACGGAACGTTTGATGTCATCATACGGAATTAGTTTATTTATGAACGGTATTTTACAATTGATTGGACCTCCGATATGCGGTATATGGTATGAACGTACTAAATCGTATAAGTCATTGTTCGTAACACTCGGTTTTATACTCGTTTTTGGGGCAGCTTTATGGTGTTTCGTCCCTTTTATTAATAGAAGACGGAAAAAGGCATTAAAAATTAAAGAAAATGCTAGCAAGGCGTAATTTTTTAGCAAAATTTAGTGGCAATTTAATTGTTTGATATAGAATCTCTTTAATCATATTAATTTTTAATTATATGTAACGCTTTTTAAATAATCATTTTATTCTGGGACCGAATTATGAATGGTAATGGAAATGGCGGGTAATTTAACGTTTAATTACGTTGTAAGGTACGTAAAGTTATAATATTAATAATTTTAAGTTTAAGTACTTAAAAACATAACCCAGTGTTGTATCTAATTTATTATATTTCCTTTATAATATTTATTATAAATCAATTAATCACAAATAATGATTTTTAATTATTCTACTATAATTATAGTTGTAATAATTATTTTTATAATTATTTCATTTTTCATGTGTTATTATTACGTTTACAAAGTACTACGAAAACAATTATCACAATTTAACGTTTTATTATTCTTATGAAAGTTTGTTTGAATTATTGAATTTTTTTTGTATTTGTATTAAGCTAAATATTTTATCTTCTTTTGCTTATAATCAGCTTCACGCTGTATCCCGCATAAAGCAGGGTAGGCTGAAGGAACCTACGGCTAAGACACTCCGTTCCGCACTTTCTGCGTGATTTTAGAGGCATTGCGTGTTGAATGGCAGAACTCAACGCCGCGCTTTGCCTCCGCACCTGCCAGAGCGAAGAAATGGAAATATAAACGTAAATAAATATTTCACTTCCTCTAGTGGGGATCGAACCCACTGCCGTCGCGGTACAGTCACCTCCTTGTCCCGCTGCGCTACGACAGAATCTTCTTTTTGCTAATTAATGTAATCCATTGAATACTCTATACCTATTGTCTTTTATTTATTTTCTCCAATGCAAAATGAGAGAAAAAAAATTGTTTAATAAGATTACTTTATGTAATGCCTAAAAATATATATTATAAAACAATATTTAAAATAATATAAGCTTAAGTCAATTGTATAAAACTAAACATGCCTTAATAATTGATAAATAAATAAATATATATATATATATTTTATATAATTATTCTGTTTTATATCTGTCCATTGAATGTAGACTGTAGAGTATAACTTAATAGGACATATTCAATAGTATTTTTTGTTTGGCACTATATTTAGTGGTCTTTGCGTAAATTTCAATTAAAAGTAAACAATCACACAGATTATCAATATTTTTTAAAGTTTTAGTATGTAAATAGGCTATAGTGATTTAATTTTCTGCGTTTTTATCTACATATTATGTATAAATAATTTCAGTTATTTAATAAATATAATTTCTTTAATATTACAAATGTAATAGAACGTGTAATCATTAAATTCGGGGTTGCATGAAATAAAACTAATGTTCCAATTATTTATTTATTTAAAGAAATATATTATGTAAATGCCTTTATAACGTGATACATTATTTGAATCTCTATAATAAATCTCAACATAACAAACGGTATTAAAAAAACCCAATGCTATCCTGGCCTAAACAAAAGCGTTGTCACAACTAATTATTATTTTTGTACTTATAGCAATTATATTTGTATGATTTTTCCGTAAGGTTAAGCATAACATTTGGAGTACAATTATATTCATCGAACATCTATAGCGCGGCGTTGAGTTCCGCTCTGTCTTGCTTTCATCTGCAAAAAAATGCATGAAGTGAAAAAAATACAATATATTATAGATACCTCTCATAAACTTCATGAAAATATTAAGTAAAATATTTTTTTTGTTTTAATTTAAATATATTTTAGTATTAATTTTAATATCTTATATGAATTTTGTAGTAAATTGTATGGAATCTAAGAATAAACGTGGTTTAGGATATGTTTTATTCCTTATTTTGTTGTTTCTTTTTTTGGCAAAGGCAATGAAATTATAGTTATTTGTTACTCTGTTTTTTCCCCATATTATCTAAGTAAATAAGAAGAAAATTATGTTTAAGTATTCATATTCATGTTTATTTTCTTTTTATATTGTGATATTCTTACTTTATAAAAGTATATACGTATATATTTTTTTTAACTACAGTGTTGGTATCAATTAGAGCATTATTGTACTTAGAAAGGTGTATAACGCGTTATATTTACATAACTTACATTTTAATCTTATATTCGAATTACTGCTTATCAAAATTTGTTTATTGATTTTATATAAAAAAGTAACCATTTATAATTTTATAATGTACTACTAATTTGCTATACTATTATTATTATCATCATCCATAAAAAAATGTTAATCAATGCGATTTGAATCAGCGCTTTATATGTGCCATATGAGCTTGAAACTTAACTCGGTATATTTAATAACATTCGTTTTGCTTTTTTATCATTATTTTAAAAAAAGGTTAATTATATAATATGCGTGAATATTTTTTGCTTATTCTATATTTTCCCATTTCAAACACACACACTAACGCCCAATATTCATAATGTATCTCCTATCTCCAGTTAACGTCCGACATATCTATCCAATCACTAACCTGCATGCCTACCTCCATCTCTGTCTATTTCAGTCTATGGTTGCAATTTTTGGATTAGGATTGGTTATTAACATTGGGCGTAAGTCTCTGCTCACCCTACTACAGTAGGCTATGCAGCGTACGAGAGAAAAGAAAGAAAGAAATTAAAATTATATATTTAACAAGACAAAATATCTATAAAGCTCTAGCTATCCCACAGAAAATTTCTTTCGGTTGAATGATAATTAATACACTAAAAAAATACATTGTCTTCTTTTTAACGTATGTCATGTCAGTGTAGATATTATTCTATTATTGAAACCATCATGGCTCAGCTCTACAACTATTCGATAGGATTAATTATATTCATTTTTCCGATCTGAGAGGACAAAGTGCTGCGTTCAATTCATGATATATGCGGAATACCATAGTGTTCAGTCCTTGATCGCGGGTAGACTCAACCCCGGACTAAAAAGAGTTCCGCTTAATATACCTTGCCTGTTAATAAATAATTATAGATTAGTTTCAGTTAAATATTAATGTTATATTATATATTTTTTTATTACTTGATTATTTACGTGTAATATAATATTTTTTTTTATTTAGCAAAGGATATGTATAAATTATTCCTACAGGGATGGATGGTTTAGCGCTAATTCTCTATTATGTTATAAATGTTTATAACTATTTTTTATACTTACTTAATTATGAAATAAATATTTTTTTCATATTTTTATTTTTTAGGCATTTTAACTATTATTATCCTTTATTCAAAAATAATTTTGCTTTTTAGCTTAGCTAGCAATTTCTAAGTAGGTACTAAAATATTTATGCACCAATTTGTTTTAAAAAATAAAATTTGTTTAAATATTAAAAAAAATATCATAAGTAATACCATTGTAAATGTGCAAAATTACTAGTGTTAAACGTAGATATATTTACATTTTGTAAAAATTTTCCTTGCTTACTTTGGCAAATACAGTAATAATTTAATCCTGACTGATTTCAATGAGAAATTTTTAGTACTTAAAATTTCCTAAATTATTTTATTAAAATTGTTTTGTAACCGTTGTGATATTTATAATAACTGACGATTCACATAATGACCCCAGAGTCAAAGTAAGGCAGACTTTCATCCTTTTCTGTTTCTAAACTCTAATTAAAGTTCCTATGAATCTAATATATTAAAGTTACATGTCGTAAGTCGTAACTGAAATTAACAATAATATAATTAACTAATGTGTGGAAAATATTATTTGCTCCTAATATGTTCGTAGGCGCTTATAGCTAGTGTCTGCCAAGGTAACCAGCACCCAAGATCCATATTCCCTAATAGTCCTTACCGGGTGTATACACACATAAACTGTTAGTCTTTATAAAATAACGAAGTTCTGGTCCTACTGTTTTACTATTTTCTCTCTCTATAATGATTGTAGGTTCAATATTTACTTAAAGATATATTGATAATTTAATTATTTTCGTTAATACACATAAGTTATATTTAAAATATGTAGAAATGAGAGTGATGTAATTTTATTACTATTTTCTTGTTGACTGAAACAAAAAATGCAGCTGTAAAACTTTGAATTCTACAAATAAATTAAATAATATATTTCATAAACTTTAGAAGTTTAGACTCAAGAGCTTCGATCAATTATACCCTAGATGAAGGATTACCGTCTAAAAAACGGCAAAAAAGTACGAGCACGTGTTCGTATTCGCGATATACCAAACTAAGCCTTAACGCGATGATATAAGGTCGAATTTTATTGAAATGATTTTACGTCAAGTCCGTGTGTAATAATATACTGAATTGATGTTTATATTGACTGGTGCCATATTTTTAAGCCGTATTTGTATACAATCCTTTATCTAGTCTATAATTGATCGAAGCTCAAGAGTCTAAATTAAACAAAAAATACATTTAACTTTAATGTAAACATTGTATATGCTCTGGCAACAATTTTACCAAACGTCATAAACAAATATGGCGTTCACGCTTTGTATTGTGTCTGTAGCCTGTACATATATGATATATAATACGACCTAATAATTTATTTAAAAAGGCTTCCTTATTAACGACAGATGCTTAACATAGTGAATTATGTATTATAATTATAATGAAAAAAGAAGATTTAACACGCTGCCATTTGAATTATAAATGAAATACGTAAGTTATAAACTTTTATTTATTTAAAGAAATATTAGTTTTTATAGTAGGAAATGTTAAATAATTAGCTAAAATGGTTGCGTGTTAATGTATTGTATTAACAAACTAGCTGTTTGGTTAATTGTATTGATAATTTCTTTTTCTTTTACTTTCACTTTTGTTTGGATACAACTTGAACATTCTTTTAATATGACTCACAAAGTTTATTGCCATTGCCCTTTTAATTGTTGGATACAATTGATTAATTTACGCCAATTATTTGCTTAGTTTTGTTATTATTAGTGTGGAGAAAAAGTTTCTCGCGATTCTGTGGTATAAGTCAAATATCTCTTTAAAGTTTGATTTGAATTTAGTTTTAGGATACGTTTTTATTAATGCTTATTTAATTAAAAGCTTAAAATTTAGTTCATATATTTAAAAAGCTACTAAAAAAGTAGGAAAATTTAAGATACTGTGGGTTTTACTTTGAAATTGACTATGTTATTGTTTTTGATTGATATGTAAAGCACATAAACATACCATTACTGGGAAAAATTAAATAAGTCATAGAATGATTTGTTGTAATGATGTCATTTAATTCTTAATAAAAACCAGTTAAGTGCGAGTTGATTACAAAATAATATATCTACAAAAATGTAAGAAAAAGGGTTCAACAGAGGAACAGACAAATATGCAAGCAGATGAACAACAAAGGTTTTGTATATTTCCTTTGACATGTAACTCTAAAAATTACAAATATGTGGCAATTTCATCTTCAATTCATAGACTTGTAAGCCAAAATGAAAATGATATTGTTTTAGTAATTAATAGTTGATAAGACAGTAATTGTGGTTGCAATTTATGTTGAAATTTTTAAATGATAATTGTATGTATATTTTTTTTTTTTTACATATAGCAGAGTAAGTATGATCTTAGTGCTAAGACACTCCATTTTCCAGTTTCTGCCTGAACTTGAGACATTGTGTGTAGAGTGGTGTGACACCTGCCTGGTCTACCAGTACAGGGATAGTAAAATAATTAATTTTCATAGATATTATGAGGATGGCACTCACAACCATCACATAGTCAGTTCCTGAAATTAGTATATTCATTAAATCAAAGTTTATACTTTGAGTAAAGATTTCACTTTGTATTAATTAAAAATAAATATATATTTTAGGTGGCCATTTTTCACAATGTCGTCTAGTTATGATGAAGGACCAGTGTATTACAGGGAAATTCAGAAAAATGCATATCTTAAAAGGATACCTAATGATGTTAATACAAGCAAATTGCGGCCTTTGGGTCATAAGGTATTTTTTTGTTTTCATTTTCATAAATATAATATTCATATTCTTTATTGTATAATCATAAATAAAACAACCAAAACTAATACATTGCGGAAAAGGAATTTACAAAAGGCAACCTTTTGGCAAAAACAGTGATGTCTTCCAGGCAACCTTAAGGTATAGAAAGTATAAAAGAATATGTGTATACTAGCAACCCACATGCGGCTTCACATGCTTGAAACTTATTGTTATATTATTGTCAAATTATACAAAATGGGTCCATAAACTTTGATCTATAAGCTTTATTACTGTAAAGATTCAGCTAAATCGGTTTTTGTACGGCAGTTGAATAAACATCCCTCCTCACAAACTTTCACATTTGCAATATTAGCAGGACGGCAAACAAAAAAGTAGCAAATAATGATAATGTAGTGTTAAAACAGTCCATTATCACTACTTTCTGTATATTTCAGATAAATTTTACATTGGATTCGAGGAATGTAAACGCGGCGGTTGTGGGTTCGATGACCGCTTGGGGAAATTAAATTTTAATATTTTTATTGCCTTGCTTGCGAGTTCCGCTTGTAAAAACGCAATGCCTCCTTTAGCACAATGTTGGTATGGAGAGAAAGCTGTATATAAAAATTGTATATATTGTATGTATTTAATGTAATGTTATCAATTAGCACTTTCTAAGGTTATAATAAAAGATATATAAAATTAGCACTTATTTGGCTTCATCTTAGTAGCCAAAGGTAATTGCTCATTGTATGACACATGCCACATTTTAACTGCAGGATATAACTCTGGCCACAAATACCATGTGTGGGAGTGAGGCGATTAATTAGATGTAACTTTTCTCATTAAATGAATATAAAAATCATTTATAATTTAAAACATTACCTCTTTAGATTACCATTTTCAAACAAAAAACCCTTCAGCTTCATAATTTTAATATAGATACCTTGAATGTATTGAAAAAAGTTTAGTGTTAAATGAGAGAATTTATTGACATGGGATGGATTGCGAAATCTAATGCCGTCGTATATATTATACATTGCGTGGATCGGTTAATGAATTTTTTAATAATTATACATGCTATAATGTTATTTGGCCTTTACAAGTAGCTCATTTCACTTTCTTTTCCTAGCAATCACGAACCAAATAACCACAACTCACATAGCAGTGTAGGTACCTGGAAACCTTGTGTTAAGACACTCCATTCCCATTGAAACACTCTATTCCCACAAAAACTTTCCGCAGACAGCTGGAGGCATTTCGTGTTGAGCGGTTGAACCCACAACTCCGAATTTGATGGCATAAATTTCTGCCCATTCTAGACAGAGACAATTAGTTTAAAGACACTATTTTCCATTTTATGCCCAAATTCCAGATAATGCGTGTTAAATGGCCTCAATACCTCTTAAACCAAAGCGAGAAAAATAACAGTATTCGAACCGTCGCATTGGAGGGCATGCATTTATTTTGTGTATTTTATTTCCCCTTTTCTCAGAAACCACCATTAGGTAGGAAGATACTGATGTCGAAGTTTTTGACACATCTTTCCTTTCTCGTAGAGTGTCCTTGACCGAAGAATAAAATGATTTCTCTATGGAAATCGAACCTACAACAATCCCATTTGATGGCCTGAATTTCTGCCTACCCTAGGCAGAGAGTACCATGAGTCAAGACACGGTTTCCGCCTGAACGTATCGAACATTGCGTATTGACTAGCCTTGATCCCACTTTGAACCTATCTGGGACAGGAGGGAATCGAAAATATTCCATTCACCCTTACAGTAATCGCACCTACATCCATCCTGATCTTTTATTTATGTACGTCTTCTCCCTATTATCTCCAGAAACCACCACTGAAACCGATGTGGACGCTCTTCTGTATACACAACGGTAGAACACCGTTCCTGGAACAGTATCCAGAACAAGATTCTCCTAACACGCAAGCACACAAGCCGACATGGCGGGCGTGTCTTAAAACAGCGAGACATGTCACGGCAAGTGTTAAACCTCATCCCGGAGAGGAATATGACTTCCTGGTTGATACTGATCATGGACCTGTAAGGATGCTTGCGCCTGATTGGTGAGGATTTTGAAATTTTTTTGGGTTTTCAGTGAATTATGAAACATGATTTACGTTTTTTCTTGTTTAGTATGGTCGGCAGAGTGAATTTAATGTTAAGATATTCCGTTCTTCAAGCACTGCTCAATGTTTGGAATTTGACGCCGCGCTTTGCACTCGAAAACAAAACTCAAAAACTCGAAAGTTAATTACTTAATATTTTAATTTCCATGCTCTGGTAAAGAGGCATACGCAGGCTTTGAGTAGCGGAACTCGGAAGATTCGGTGGCAAGTGGGGAAAGAAGTACCATAATGGGAACAGAGTGTCTGAACACTAGGTTTCCAGGTTCCCTGTCGCTACCGTGCTATATGCGAGAAACAGCGTGAAGGTAATAGTGAGATTATAATTCACCGTTAGTATGGATTTGGCCCTTAATTATCAAAGAAAGACAACGTAAATTAATAAAAATTAAATTCTTACCAGGGATTCAATGCAAGATTGGGTAACAGTTCTCCGTTCTAAACTCCACGAACTGAGAATTCTTTCTCGGGGTGAGAATTTGTATGGGGCTCCGCCGGTGGCCCCTGTACCCAGGGCCGCGGCAAGGGACCCCACTTCACCTTTACCCCCGACCCCACCTGTACCACCTGATAGGTGAGTTGAATATTAACACATATTTGTATACACAAAAAAACCTTCGATGTTCCTCTACATACATGTGAGTTACACTTTTCCTAGTTGTTACTTATTATGGACTCCCGAGTTTGAGCACTCTTACGTCCCATAGAAGATTATAGCTAATAAAGTCTTGCCCCGAAAAATTAAAAAGAAACCAGGAATAATATAAAACAAAGCTAAACGTAATTGAATATAATCATTCCCCCGAATTATGGTCGAATCATGACGTGTAAAGAATTAGAAAGTAAGTAAAAAAATATATGATTCTTGGACAACTCATTATTAGATTATTAGACCAAAATATTATTAGACCAATTGACCAATAATTTCATCACTTTGATGAAACAAAGTGGTTTTTGATGTTTTGTAAGGACAAATTATTTTTTAATTATTATTTTATATATATATAAAATCTATTTTTTTTAACTTTACAGAGTTCCAGGAATAGATCTTACGCCAATTACTCGTGCTATGGAAACAGTTGATCTTCCTACTGCTACTAATACTTCCACGACATCATATACTACTACAACGTCTATTACTTCCGTGACTTCTATAATTTCCACAACTTCTATGACTTCAGTAACTTCAGCTATTAATCAACCAATTTCAACTTCAATTGCTACTACTAGCAATAGTACGAATCAAACTTCATCAACTTCATATCTACCAAAATCAAATCTAACTTTCTCCAATGTAACTTCACTAGCAAACTCATTGGCCTCAGCTGAAGTTGATATATCTAATTGGGAACCCTATTCCTTGCCAAGCACAAGTCGTGAAGTTGAACCCAAAAGTATAAAAGTTTGTGGGCAAAATATTTGTTTGGATAATTCAATTTTTAAACGTGAAGTTACGGACAGTGATGAAGAATTCTTCAATGAAGTCGACCAGTTGGTCGACCACGGCCACGATGAAGTTGAACAGCTACAGGATGAAGTTGAATATAAACAGCGGGTTGTTGTTAATAATGATGAGAATACAGAAAGAGATACAGAGTAAGGTTTTTTTTAAATTTAAATATTTATATAAGAAATATTATAACATTTAATTTATCTGATCTGGGATAAAAAACTATGGCTTTGGGTTTCGTAATTCAATATATAAAATGTCTATAGATAATTATATAAAATAAACCTCAGTTTTTAACAAATCAATTCATAAATCTGCATGTTAAGTTATTATATAGGTGTGGCTTCTTTGATATAATTATATTATAGTTAATTAAACGAAATGTCAACATAAATTGTACTTCTCACACAGCGAGTTAGACAGAGAGAACTTAGTGTTCCCCATTTTCTGCCGAATTCTGGTGGCATTGCGTGTTAAGTGAAACTCAACACCGCGCTTTGCCGCGAAGAATCGAACCTATAATCCGTCGCGTGTACACGCTTGTGCCCATGTGCCACTACTAACCCCGTAAAATTATAGCAAATATGGTATTCTGATGTATAAGCTATACTACTGTAATGGAAGAGAGATGGAACTATCTCCGTTCAGTAGCTTTTGCGTGAAAGTGGAGTAAACATCTATCTTCACAAATTTTCACATTTATAATATTAGTACAATTTATTTGTCATTTTCCAGTGTCCCCCTAAGATCTAACATAACTGTTATTCAAGTGTCCAACAAGGAACCCCCACACACGGCCATACCAGTTCTAGGACCGGAAACGAACGTATTCGACTTTGAATTTAAACAAAAATTAACCATCCAAGATAATAATAATCAAAATTCAAATTTTATAAACATTGTCAATACTGAAACTAATATAGTCACAGACAAACCTGATTACGAACACATCAGCTTGACCACAACTGTCAGTTTGACAGCTGACAACACGGCGGTCAATCTGTCAGGTGATACGTCAACTGTCAGTTTGGCAGCGATCAATAACGAAGGGCAGTACGAAAGGTTGTGCATGGCGTCCACGTCTAACGTAAACGCGTCGCCATTGCCCATAAGAAGAATAAAGAAGTTAGATAAAATAAGAAAATCATCTTTACCAAATTTAGAAGTTGAATCGAATTACGAATGTTTATTTCCATCTGGCAACATTGTCACTAATGTATCAAATGGTAATTTATATCGTGTGTCTCAAACACAAAATGGCCGATCCAATTCTAGTCAAGTTGGCAACACTGGGCATAGTGTTTTGAGTAATGGTAACACTGTCAATGGAATGGAAATGGAAATTTCCAGAATAGAAAATGGTAGACTAAGAACGAATGTGGAAAGATCTAGAAGTCAAAATGCATATGATGTTACTCCCACACGGAGGGAAAATAGGATACAGAATTATAGTCCCAAGAGAGAAGTTAGAAATGGTAATTATATTCATATTATATCTCTATGATTGTAGGTTCGAATTCCAATTTTATACACGGTGGCACAGGGTTCGGCCATGAACGCAACGGTTGTGGTTTCGATGCTCACTTGGTGAGAACAAATTAATTTCTGCCATTCAACATGCAATTCCTCGAGAATATTAATTTTCGAGGAATTGCAGTAAAAAAGTTTCCAAATAACTAAAATACATGATCATATATATTGGTTATTTGAAAACTTGCTTATCATTTTATCCCTCAATGAAAACAAGAATTAGTCTTTGTGTGTCTGTCTGTGCCAATGTAGTTCACAAATGAATTGTTTTTAATTTTGATTATTTGTTTGAAAAGGAAAAACATATTTAGCCATTAGATTATCAACAAAATATTTTTAAAAATTTATCTTGGAAAGTCCAAGAGTCGCGGGTTCAGATTCCGCTGTGTTTTAACTCTTATACGTCATGTGATAAAATATTTTGTAACCTTTCAGAGAAACCTGAGGCCCAACAGAAACCAATATGGCGGCGTGGTTTGACAGAACTGTCTCTACTGAGCCGTCTCCGTGGAATAGCTCAGAATAAAAGACAAGAGAGCCCTAATAGAAATGAACAGGAGGATAGGTAATTATTTTTTTGTTTTCTATTCTATCATGATTTTTTTTTAACTTTTCTTTATACTGCAATGTGTTCCAATGTGCGCCAATGTGTTTCTAACGCCAATTTGGTTGACCTGTATAGGCATTGCAACTTGAGTCACACTCTACTTGAAAGGAAATCTTCTGTTTTTATTGCAGCATGTCTTGGGGAATCTTTCGCTTAAGTCGGCGTTGGCAATTTATATCATCCATAAGCTTTGGGGCAAGTGTGTTTGGGTGGTTTAATATTCTTTATTTATATGTTTAAGTGAATTTGACTATTTTATCTCTAACTTTCATTCTATCATAATTGTAAAAAAAAAACAATCAATTACACTGCAGTATGAAGAAAACTATATTTTTTGTTACATAATAAAAAAAACTAGATCAAATTCAGTTCATGCGTTTGAGAGGAAAGACGAAATAGACAAATATTTAACAACAATTACAATTTTTTTAGCTTCACTGCATATACATATATTCTGTAGGCAGAGGAAAAATATTGTGGCATTTTGTTCTTCACACTCCTAATTTTTGAGATGATTCGTGTTACGTGGCGGAGCTGAACTCCGCTCTGCTTACCAGTATGGGGAAATAAAATAAGTAATGCCCCCGATTGAGACTCGAACCCATTTTTGAAATAACTTTGTCCAATAACACAATGCCATAATTTAAAACAACATTTTAATCATATTTGTCTTTTTTATAATCTTCATCATATTTATTATCCATGGCAATATTAAGCTCAATGATATGAATTGTATCTTCAAAATTTTTTAATAATGTTTTTTTTAAATTTAATTTCAGAGGCGTGACGTCGCCGGCCAAAGTAATACACAGATCTCGTCCCGCGGCCAGAGTAGACAGTTCTAGAAGGCGAAGCAATTCATTGACTAATAGTATGTATTTTTTTAGCTTCACGCTGTATCTCGCTCATAGCAAGGTAGGCAGAGGCAACGTGGAAACCTAGTGTTAAGATATTATCTTCCCATTAAGATTCTTTCCAATTTCCGCGAGGCATTAGGTCTAGTTACCAGAGTGAGAAAATAAAAATATTAAATATTTTATTCCCTCCACTGAGAATCAAACCCACAAATGTCGCTGGAATTACATACATCTAAATAAATATATATATATTTTCTTTAAAATATTTTTATAATGAATATCTAAGGTCAATCACCCCCAATCCCATACAACCCGGCGCTACAACCGCTCCGCACGCGCCAAGTGGCCGCCCTGAGGGAGGAACAGCGCAGAGGTGCGTGTATAGCCACTTCGATTCCCGGTGGTGATACGCCGGTGTTGTGCGAGTGTGAGAATAGAGTTTGGTGAGTGTCTGTCTTATAATTGTTAAATGTTTTGTTAAATTATTGTAATAGAGGTAATTGTCATCTATACTTATAATAAAATCGTAACGGATCGATGTCTGTACATCGAAAGTATTTAAGAAAAAAAAATATTGGGGACATTAGTAAAGGTACAATTAGGTTAAGGTTACATTAGGACAAGAGCAATGATTTTTTAAATTTTTGTCTGTTTGTCTGTGCGTTTGTTATCACTAATCTCCGAATTGGCTTAACCAATTTAAATGCGGTTTTCACCATTGTATTTTAGCAAGCTTTGCTTAAAATTTTGTGTTTACTTTACTTCAATCAGGAAATAGCGTAAACAAACACACAGACAGACAGCAGACAAAAAAAATCTTATTATGTTATTAAATGCCACCAATTTTTTTTCTTATATACCTTCCATGTATTCCATACAGACAAATACATATATTTTTTTATCTTCATCCTATATACCGCAAGTAGCAGGGTAGGCAGAGATTTAAATCTAGTGTTAAGACACTAAATTCTCACTTTCCACCGAATATCGGAGGCATTGCGTGTTGAATGGCGGATCTCAACGACGCGTTTTTTGCTTCGTAACCAGAACGAAGGAATAAAAATATTAAATATATAATGTCCTCAAGTGGAAATCGAACCCACAACCTGTCGCGCTTACAGTCCTCAGACCTCTTCTGTACTTAGTATTTATTGTAAAGTGATATTCTACCCTCAGGATAGCAAAATGGGGTACAAGCGGGTACAGGTGTGGGGGTCGCATGGGGGACCGCCTCGCGGGGGTCGCGGGTTCACAAGTGACCGGTTTGGCTCAAGCTAAACATTTAATGAAGAACGCTAATACACCTTTTGTGAGTATTTATTTGTTTGTTTTTAATTTTATCCTGTATCAGATTTTACGTTTTGGTTTATCAAGTAAATAATTAAGAAAACGTATTAACATTTAAATCTGCGCCTCTAGTTCACCGTCCGTGCGCTCTGGCCAGTAAGGCATACGTTCTCTTTAAGCTACGCCAAAATATTTATACAAACTCTTCAAACTATTGTTCGTTTAATAAAAATATTTTTTTTTCCTTTCGTAATTAATGATACCGTTATCTACTAAAAAAAGGCTTGAAATCACGTTTATGGTATGGGACCTCTGAAATAATTATTTTATTCTGTTTTTTAGTATTTGTTATTATAGAGGCAACAGAAATACATCATGTGTGAAAATTTCATCTGTGTAACTATAACCTGGTGACACCCAAATAGACAGACAGGAAAGTCTTAGAAATATCCGTTCGTTATCTGTTCGTTTGTGATAGTGTTAAGAGACTATTCTCTCTTTTTCACCTGAGTATCAGGCAAGGCACAATGTGTACTTAACTCAACGCCACTATTTTTTACCAAAGCGGGGAAATGAAAATATTTTATACCACGTCTCGAAAATCGAACCCATGACTATCTCGTTTACAGTCGAGCGCTGTCCCACGGCAGATACGGTGATATGGCGGCCTATCACTTTTTAGAGCTTCACGCTGTATCGCGCATATAGCAGAGTAGGCAGAGGGAAAGTGTAGTGTCTCTAGTGTAAAGAAAGCGTTCCCCACTGTCCGCTGAATTCTCGAAGCATTGCATGTTGAGTAGCAGAACTAAACGCCGCACTTTGCCGTGTTACCAGACCCAGGAAAAGAAAATATAAAAAGTAAGATTTAACAGGGGAATCAACTGTCGCGTTTACATTCGCACGCTGTGACACTGCGACATGATGGACTATTTTTTTTACTTTCAGATTGACATACTGTTTCACAGAGTGCCTCTCGGAAAAATATATGTAGTGTACAAGAAAGATCGTGAAAACTTAGGTAAGTAGATTGTTTTTCCGGTTTTAGATATGTAAATAATAATTCATCGCCCCCTAGTGGGAATTGAATTTACGACCATCACGCTTACAGAGTTCAAGTGATTTTACAATTTTGCGTTATGTTAGGTCTCCTAGAGCTAGTATACAAATAAAATTTTTTTTATAAATCCACCTGATAGTTCCAGAGATTGATATATATTAGTTATAAATTCGAGTTTTAAAGCGCAAGGGCACAGGGGCACGCTTGTGCCTCGGCGTTGAGTTCCGTGCGGCACTCAACTTGCAATGCCTTTGTGCCTCTGCACCACGACTGGCCTCTATAATAAATGAAACGTATAAAACTCTTTGAGTATGTTAAAATAAACATTTTAAGTAAATTAATCGTTCTTATAAGGTAAGTTGCCATAGAGTTCATAACCGTTCTCGGTAAAGATCTGTCAAGGTATAATTGGGGCAAATTTTCTTGGCCCTTGTGGTATACCTTCACTAGATACTTCATAGCCTAGAAATTCAATTTTATATTGACCAAACAAGCACTTAATTAAATTCAAATAATTTTATTCAAAATAAAAAGTTACATGCTTCATTTTTTGAACGTCAAATAATTTACCACCAGTTCACTAAAGTTAATGCCTCAGACCTGAGAAGACTCGGCGCAAGAAATTTAGCGGGACTTATTTTTTTTAATCAAATTTATACAAATACAATATATTTAATTATTTGTGACAATGATACGTTTGAAACAGATTGGAGCGAGCATTTCATTCCCAAGGCGTGTTATCTATCTATATATATAAAATCGAAAGGTCACTCACTCATCACGAAATCTCAGAAACTACATGTGCTAGGAATCTCAAATTTTGCATAGGAGTTACTTATAGGACGTAGGTGCTTGCTAAGACGGGAATTTGCAATATTCGACTTCTAAGGGGTTGTTTTCGGAGTTGATAGTTTGTATGAAACTTCGTTGCTACAAATGCTAGGAGTCTCAAATTTTACATGGACGTCACTTATCTCTCACTCATGGAGACAAAAAGTAATAATAACGTAGTTCACGCGGGTGAAACTGCGGGCGGGCCGCTAGTCTATATATATAAAATCGAAAGGTCACTCACTCATCACGAAATCTCAGAAACTACATGTGCTAGGAATCTCAAATTTTGCATAGGAGTTACTTATAGGACGTAGGTGTTCGCTAAGACGGGAATTTGGAATATTCGACTCCCAAGGGGATGAAATAGAGGTTGAAATTTTGTATGGATTTTTTTTTAAATCGCCACCGATTTTTATAAGATTTGAAATTTAAACTCTTAAAATTATTTCATTGAACGCGTGTTTCATGGTTTATTAGGATTCACCCCTAAAAGTGCAAATAAGCGGGCGAAGCTGCGCGCGTCCGCTAGTCATTTATAAAATCGTTAATTCGGTAATAACCTTTATAGAAAATTGTGATATAGAAAATTCTCTGACGTTTTCTGGGATCCTATTGTAAAAGCGTACACATTGTCCCATAAAAGAATTACGTATTCGATGCAAAATGTTAATGAAACAATTTAGATACATTTATAAGATTCGAGAAACATGGAAATATTAGAACAGGTTAAAGTATGAGCATTGTTTATTAATAAAATTAAACAAATAATGGGAAAAAGATAAAAGAATAAAATTAAAAAATAAATATATAAATATGTGTTTTAACATCCTATATTCACAATAATGGTCTTCTACATTCTTTTCACTATCGAAGCTACTGAGTATTGTTTCGACACTTGTTTGCAGTTTTTCTTCAATTTTTTATAATACTCCAAAGTAGGTAATTTTCTGCCCGTCTAATCTGTCCCGACATACTTCTCAAAAAATTTGCCAACATCTTTGACATTTGCTTTTATTGGTAAATTTATGCTTGCTACTATTAATTCGGGAGAAAGCATTGTTTTTTTTTTTTGTAATAATCTTTTTATCGTTGAGTTCACTTATATAATTAATCTCTCCTTGAATTAATACGTTATACATATTTTCACCTAGTTATGAAAAGACGTTTCGATTTCATAAAAGGAAAATGGTTGAAAGGCTGGTATAGTTGAAAGATCTGTGAATCTTCCGTTTTCTGCAAGCACAGAGCTCCCATTTCTTTCCTGCTGCTGTTTCCCACCTCGCTTTTTTTCTGCGTCCTTCACGAGCTGGTATAGTCGCTCGATCGCGTTTATAACTTCAGTCTTTATACGAGTTTTTAGGTTACGGGATATATCCAAGGGGTACTTGGCCCTAGTCAGGCAGGCCTTGGCTTGGGCTATCCTGCTTCCGTAAGTTGGCGGGCTAACCGAGCCTCACCTGTCTTGACCGCCTTGCCCTCTTTGGTAAAGATCCTATTTTTATGGGGGCGGAATAGAGCGGTCAGGGAAGAACAACAAACATATACGCATATTTTATCAACCTACCTCACAATCACGTTTGTTTATAATTTGTTAGTAATTTCTTATTTTATTATTAAAATGATTTGTATTATGTATACTTTTTATGTTTTCTTTTACTTAATGCACTTAGGAATGTGCAGTGGTCACACAAGTCAAATCGGGCTCAAGACCGCGAAGAATAATTAATTTTAATATGCTTTGTTATAAATAAATAAATACATTAAAAAAAAAAACAAACAAACGACGGCTTGAGAGCTCACAATCGGATGCAGCCTCTTCCGATTGCCCTGTGGCTTTTCCCGACTCGTCTGCGTTCCAAGAGCAGGATTGTATACACTTGCTGGCTTTAGTGTCAAATTGCTTGTACCAAAACAATCTATTGCTGGAGGGAGGGGGACCTGAACACAGCCCCGGATCGAGTTTCGTCGATAAGAGCACGAATGAACCTTGCTGAGTGCATTAACTTTCTTGGCCAACTCTTCCATTTTGCCCATGAGCACCATAAGATCTACTGTTGTAATATCGGTGGCTCTCACACTTGCCGCCCTACCGGGGATAGTTTCCACAATAGCATTTTTTTTTTACTCTTTCCAAATGGGTTCCATACAATGGAGCAGTATTCCAACGTGCTCCGGATATATGAATTAAAAGGTGTTATTTTACTGTATGATTTTGTGAAATCTTTTGTACTTCTTAAAATATACTGAGATTGCATTGTGAAGGATTTTATTATAATGTTTATTATGTGAAATAAAGGGTAGTTTTGAATTAATTAAAATACTTAGTTCTTGTATTTCCTTCGAGAGTGTCATGTTTCATTGAGCGTGAAGTATATTGTTACTTTTAATTTTTATGTTATATATTTAATGTTCCGAATTGTACGACTAAATGTTATGCTATAACATTTTTGGTGATTCAGACACAGGTTATTACGTTTATACCATGATACAATTTTTTCTAATAATACACAAAACACATTATAAATGAAATAATTCTCACAATTAAAACATAACACTTTTGTTTTTATATTTAGTTAGGTAAAAAAAATAATAATACATTGGCCAATTCAATAACATGTACCTATCATCGTACAAAACACGTTCAAAACTGCTGAAACATTACAAACTTAACATTTAGACTTAACATTTTTTATACAAGATTTATTAAACAAAACTGAATGTATTTACTTAATATAACGAACACAAAATACGAGGCTACGTATACGTAAGGCTGAAGTAGTGTGACTAGGTTTACCTAGTATGAGTACTGAGTTTACTCAGTAAAAGCTTGCAGCATATCCGGTGCAGTTTAGTCCTTCAGAGGTATAATATGTTCTGTTAACCATTTATAGAAAAACTCAGCGTTTATATAAGCTGACTTTTTGTTTATGAAGACTATTGAGCCCATTGGAAGTCCATCCTCAAATTATGATTTTTAGTAATATCTTTTATTATTAGAACTGCTGGAAGGAAATTACTAATTGCATTCTAACAGCCAACGATCATGCTTTTACCTTTCTCGGCAAATGTGACTGAAATGTCAACTTTTGCACATTTTTTTGCTATGACTTTTCCATGTGGTTTATGGAGTTTTGTAGCATATCATGTGTTGAATGAATTCCATTTGGTGGGACAATCTTGTTTGAGCTTTAACTCTGGAATATATAGTTGAGACTGCATTTCATTTAATTTAGCCAACGCAGAAGTACTCTTTTTTAAAAAAAATAACTATAGCCTTCATTTTCTCCACTTGCTTATTGATGAACTGCAAATTTCCTTGTACTACTAAATTTATAGCAAAGCGAGGAAAGTGACGCCAGTTAGTGCACCTCACCGCAGCTATTATATTTGTTGCATTGCCAGAAACATTATTTTGAAGGTTCCATTTTGTTACCTCTTCCATCATAAAGATAGCAATATTTTAAAATGTAGGTCTCTCGTTATAGGGAAAACATCCAATCGAATATGACTGCAGCTCTGCAGCATAGAACTTGCTATATAACTTTGTCTAATAGAGGTCCAACCATCTGTAGTTAAGCAAACGGAGTAACGGAGTACGAAAGAAACCGTAGTTCTTGTAATTTTGTGAACACATTGTCTATTGCATAAGTGTTAACCTGTGGGATAAAGTTTGAATCGTTTTTTGTGAGGGCAGAGCATTTAGGTTAAGCCTAAAAATCTATTTTTTAAATTCTAGATGTTCCACTGAATTAAAAGGTAAATAAGCTTTAACAAGGAGCGTCATGAAGTTGCTCGTTTAATGATTTCACCCTATTGATTGAAATTGGTTTTTTATCTATTACAAAGTTACTAATATCACTGCTTATTTGTCGTAGCTCCGGTACTTGGCATAGCCGTAGTTCTAATTATAGACGGAGAAATACGTTGTTTTGTATTTGGGGAAGAAATTGTAGTCATTAAAAAAAGGAGAAACCGGTCGTAAGTTAGCCGATAGGTATCTCAAAGTCAAAAAATTTAGATAGTGATAGAAGATAGTTTGGTTAGGTTCCGATTATGGGATTCGGTCGAAATTGAGAAAGCTGGTTTTTATTTTGGTAAAAAAAAAAATTATACTGTAGTAGTTACAAGGAAAAACGTTGTTAAAATTGATGTCAGAAGTGGACTCCCCATCGTTGCATTTCTTTTCATCCAACCTCACAAAAGAGGATGTTCTTATTTTCAACCAAAAACAAAGGGAGAGGTTCCCAATTCGCCCGAATATTTTTTATGTATGTTCTTGTCAATATACGAAAATGTTAGTTAGCACAAAAATAATACTAATTAAGTGAAGTTTTACATAGAACAACCACTACCACTCGTTGACAACCCCTACCACCACCACTCACTAAAGAAGTATTATTTTATACATATTACACGTCACTTAAAATTTTATGATAAATAAATTTTTAACAAAAACAAAACCCGACTTCGACCAATGAACTAAAAAAGGAAAAAATAATTTTACATACAGTAAAACGTACTTTGATTTTGTTAGACCAAAAAAAAAAGATAAAAAAAGATTTGATTATTTAGAAGTCGGTGTCAAGGTGTTGTACTTAACACAGGGCCTAGGCAATGTTCAAAATGCTCTAACCGGCCCTATTCAGGGCCAACCTAATGACCACGCTGACTATGACGAATCGGACAGTAACCCTTATCATTGAGCTTTCATGGTGGTATCAGTTAACATCGAAGGATTTTCCTCTTCGAAAGCCGATTTACTTGCGGATCTATGTAAAAGAACTAATTGCGACATTTTGTGTATTTTGGCAACGCACAGACATACTAAATAAGACCTCAAATTTCGGGCATGACACTGATAGCCGAGATCCCACACGAAAAGTATGGTAGTGCAATGTTTGCTAAACCAGCGGTAAACATTATCTCTGTATCCGTATCCACTCAAAACAATATAGAAACAATTAACTTTAAAATCGGAAATTGTAAAATCACATGTGTTATCTTAACCAACCAAAGAATTTCAAGTGACTCAGCTCATATTATTATTGGAGATTTTAATAGCCACATGAAGGTGTAGCAGTAGAGGCTGGGGCTGAAGCTGAAAACCTCACTCTTTTACATGATGCTAAACTTCCCGCATCATTCAATAGTAGAATATGGCGTAGGGAGTATAATCCGGATCTGATATTTATAAGTCAAAACATTAGCTCCCTATGTAGGAAAATAGTTCATGAGCGTATCCCCCACACGTAACACAGATCTATTGCATGTCAAATACAAGCAGTGATAAGCCCCACTTTGGTGCCCTTTAGAAGACGATTCAATTTCACTATGGCCAACTGGCGTAACTTTTCCGAATACATACAGTCTAAATGAGAAATTTAGAACCGACTCCAGAAAACTACGACACTTTTGTGAACATCATATGGAAGTCAGCTCGTAAGCACATCCCACGCGGCTGTCGGCGGCTTTACATACCGGACCTTGATGATCGCTCTGCCAAGCTGCTCTCTGTTTATCAATCACTCTACACCAAAGATCCTTTTTCTGAAGAGACCATTCTGGCTGGCGAAGAGCAGATGCATACAATTGGTGAAAACAGAAAGAACCGTTGGATTATATTTGCGACGATAATCTCTACCCAAATATAAAGAGATCATTTTCTATGCTAAGACGAGTAAAAACTTGGTTAAGAGCAAATATGTTAGAAGAGAGGCTGAGCGGTTTAGCTCTTTTAAATATTCATCCAGAGAAGACATAGACATCTCAAATATTGTATATAAAATGGTGTATTGTGCAATTTACTCGACACATTATATTAGTGCCCCCCCCCCCCGCCCCCCCTCCCCCCCTCCCTCCACAATTTTCGGCTGTGACTATGCCTGACCCCAATACTTGAACAACATCTAATCCCAGAGCAGGCTGGTTTTCGCCCTGGTAAATCCTGCACTAGTCAGACTTTGAAACTTGTACAAGCTGTTGAAGATGAATTTGAATGTTAGAAAATAACTGGTGTTATTTTTATAGATCTAACGTCAACATTCGTAGACTGCTAGCCAAGGTACAAAACATTACGAACGACCAAACTTTCGTCCAAATCTTGAGAGAAACGATAAGTAACAGAAGATTTCAAGTCCACCTCAATGTGGCGGTGGCGCTGTCAAAAAAATGGTCTCCCGCAGGGAAGGCTCCATCTTTATTTAACATTAATACCAAATACCAGCCACTATCACCATACACTCCATGTTCTCTATGCCAGATTTACATGGATTACTCATCAAGCTGCAAAATGGAGCAATTTTATGGAGCTCACTACCTAAGCTACATTCTTAGATCCAAGGTTAAAAAAAAGGGTTTCCTACTAAGTTTGAAAACACCTTAAAAACCATTCGGCAAAAATTACGTCATATACAGGAGCACTTTCAGAACCATAAATTTCTTCAGAAATAACAAACCATCCCCAACCCTGCAGTTCATCTTTTATTTGGGATTCTTTCGACGAGAAGGTTAAACAGCATCTCGAAGTTAGAAGCTCATCAGCTGCCACCATTATAGAGACCGATAAATAGCCTAATGAGCCGTTACTGAAGAGGACCGAAAATCCATTAAAATGGCGGCAGGAAAGGAAGCACATATACCCTCGTATCTACACTCTAATGGAACGGTGTCTGTGTAATACGACAACCTCCGTCCCGTGTGAATGGATAATTTTCAAAAGCTGGCAACACAATAACTAAACATCGTAGCCGGCTCAAGCAAAGCTCCTTTTTTTAAACCATAATTAATTTCTTTTTTATTAATAAAATAGAACTCAACTTAAAAAAAGATTGTATCTAAACAAAATTGTGTATTGATAAAATTGCAATTTTTGGTTGTTATATCTGAACAACTGAAGACTTAAAATGTTATATTTAGTGTGTAGTTTTGGTACTCAGATAATACTAAACCGATTTTAAGCAGTAAGAATAAGAATAACATACCCTTTTTCGTAACTGAAAAAAAATATTAATAAAAAAACTACTCTTTAATTTGAAACCGATTTTTTTAATGTACCAATTTTTGTAATGCTTAAAGCATTATAAAAATTTCAATATGTAAATCGTTTTACAAGCAGATGAGATAGGCAAGATCAAGAACCATGAGCACTATTACCAAATCCATTAAATCAAAGTACATATAAGGTTGACCGTATACGGTATAACGTCAGCCTGAGCGCGAGTACCTCCCAAATACTATACAGGGTGGAATTGTCAGCGCCACTTTAAATGAAACCACAGTTTTAACTACTTTATAAAAGCCTAATATAATTCGGAAAAAAAATAATTCCCAAAAATGAAAAAGTTATTTTTTCAAACAAAATAAATAATAAAATTATCGTTTTAAAATAAAACGCCATTTGTAAAGTATAACATACGCACGCACACACGTATGTGTGCGTCACACGAAATACAGGTATGGATAAAAATCGTGAAATGAAAAAAAAATCCTACGTCTAAACTGTTGAGGTACCTTGATTAAATTTTTTAATTCTGGGTTTGAATTATTTTAACCTATATGCAGTTTCAGTAAAAGAAGCGCTGCCTCTTCCACCCTGTATAAATAATACAAAATATTATCAATGAAGCCTTCCCAAGTACATAGCCTGTAAAATTTAAATTTGTCCCGACTAAACTATTGGACTGTTTTTTAGTTTTTATGTAATCAGAATCTTTATTTCTTTTATATATATTTTTTTGTTAATTACAGGTATAAAACTAGACAATGAATGTACAATAGTATCGATACAACCTACGAGCGCGGCGTCGCGAGTGGGCCTACCGTCTCGCGGGAAATGGGCTCTTACGGAGATAAACAATAGACCCCTAGTTGGGGGTAAGGTAAGATTTCTTTTTAAGCTTCACGCTATATTCCGCACACATAGCAGTAGGGTAGATAGAATTAAGACAGTCCGTTCTCTGTTTTCCGTTGAAATACGTGATATATTGCTCGTAGTGACAAAATTCATCATCATGACTTAAGTGATAATTGAACCTTAACGCATTTAAACGGAAAGATGGCCTTAATTTTAGAGGATACAAGATCTATATAGATAGTGCTTTTTATTTTGGTTTTTTAATGTTTTTTTATAGCATAGTATGTAAACAATAAAATGCTTCAAGAGTAAAATTTTAGTAGAACAGCAAATTTCTTAATAATTAAATATGATCTTTTTTCTTATGATTAGTATACGATGTAAAGAATAATTAACTTTAGAAAAATGTTGATTTTTCTTGTTAATTGCAGGGTTGTGAAGAAGAAATGAATAGATTAGCATCTAACGGAACTGAAGTATCCATTTTAATACAACCAGCAGCATTAGTGAAGAAAATGCGTGCAGCTATCAAATCTAGTAAGCCCCTATTGGGTATTAGATAAGTCTAACAGTACGATTTTACATGATTTTGAGCGATTTTTGACGATTTTTTTTCGGATGGACCAAATTTATAAAACTTTTATAATGCCTTTCTGTTTGTTGATAAATTTTAACGTTTGAAGGTAGTAGAATTTTTCGGTAGTTTGTCTAATATTTTTAACGACACTTGAATGACTGATGCAAAATATTAATATATAATTAATTATTCGTAAAGTAATGTTTGTGTCAAAAAGTGATGACATTTGCATAATTGATACTTAAATTTATATTACGATCATATCATTAGATTTGCAAAATAAAAAAATATATTTAAAATTGTCATTTAATTATTTATATAGCATAAAATGTGACTGACTCAAGAATTTTTTGAGAAAAGTACATATCGACTTGAAAATTTAAAAAATCCTTTATTTATATTTAATTTTTCAATTATATTCAATATATTATTACTAACACCAAAAGTACATTCACATTATAATAATAGATTAAAAACGCACACGCATATTTAGATTTTTTAATAATTATTAATAATTTTCACAATTTAATATTATGTTTTACAATTTGTAATATGGGATTAAAGGCATAAAAAGCTGCTATTATTTATACGGCGCGGCGGCTGGCTGTGCACGGATTACTGTGAGTTCGATACACACTCGAGTTAATGATTATTCTGTTTATTAAGTCACATTACTGGTATAATGGCGGAATTTCACGCTGCGTTTCGTTTTGCCAGAGCGGAAATTTAAACAATTTAAATATTAGTCTTCCCCAAAAGTGCGAATTGAACTCATGACCGTCGTTTACAGTAAAAAGCAGCCACAGGAATCTCGAATTTTTAATATTATGTAATTAATAACTTTGCCTTTACACGTATTTTAGCTCTTTATCTCGAAGTATCTTGTCAAGGTTAGTGTTACAATAAGAAGGCAGTTTTAGTAATAATATGAATTATTATTATTATATTATAAATATCACTATTTTAGCTACGTCCAATATATTAAAAAAATATATAGATTATTATAAAAATATTTCACATAATTATTTTATGATTGTTAATTTTCGATATTTTTTAACTTCACTTAATATTTAATTAAATACAATGTTTTTTATAATTATATTCTTTTATTATTAATTATTAGGTATATAAAGCAATATATCATGTGATAGAATATTTACTTCACTAATATAATTATTTTAAATGCACTACACATTGTGAATGGATTGCAAATTCGATTTTGAGTTGAGACATAATATTTTTTATTAATGTAGTTTAACAAAAATATCGTGTTTCTTTAGTCGGAGATTTAAACTTTAAGAGTTTTCTTTATTTTTTTGATAATAAATCAGCTGTATCCTTCAAATAAGTGGGAACTAGTGGGAACCTAGTGTTAAGACACTCCGTTCCCCACTTTCCGCCGAATTTTTCGAGATATTGCGTGTTGAGTGGCGGAACTCAACACCAGGCTCAATGTCTTGATGCCAGAGCGACGAAATGAAAATATTAATACTAAATAATAATTCATTCTCCGGAGTGGAGACTGAACCCATAACCGTCGCGTTACAGTCACACCCTTGTGTGATAAAACACGATGTATCCCGCACACAGCAGGGTAGGCAGAGGGAAGAACCTAGTGTTATGACACTCCGTTCCCCACTTTCTACCAAATTCTGGGGGCATTGCGTGATTAATATTGAATAAAAATGTCTCATAACACAATCGACACTTTCTACCTTGGCCTTAGTGCTCGATATATACAAACAAAAGGGTCTTCTATATAACTAATGCCATATAGAAAGTTTCTACATTGGTACTCGATGGCTATGAGTTCGATTTCAAGTATTTCCATTTCTCCGCTCTGCTAATACAAAGCACGCCGTTGAGTTTCGCCACTCAACACGGAATGTCTCGAAATTGGACACAAAGTATGGACAATGTTTCGTAAAAGATGATAATAATAATGTTTTTTTAAATTATCTCTTTTTCCAAAAGAGCAGGTTCAAATCCTTTATCAAAAGCAGTAACAATATAGAAACTTTTTTAGTCTTATTTGGCAATGTTCATGTTCATTCCACTAAAATTATAAAAAGGATCTCTCTAATTAATATTATTTAAATAATAATAAATAAATATTTTTATGTTAATAATCAATTAGCCTTAGTAGCACAAGAAATAAATTTAAAAAAAATGGTTTTTTTTGTTTGCTTTTTTTATTTTTATATCGCACCCTTAGAATAAGAGTGAGGTAACTCAAAATTTGTATAAAATATATTACGCTGTACGACGCATATAGCAAGGAAGTCAGAGGGAACCAAATATTAAGACACTCCGTTTACCCCGCGTACCGATTTTCAAGACATTGATATTGTCTTTTATATACCGGAGCGAGGAAATGAAATAATTAATTATTCCTCCTAATGGGATCAAACCCACAACCGGACACCATATCTTCAGAATTCGGCGGAAAGTGGGAAAAGGAAGTTTTAATGGGAACGTAGTGTCTTAACAACTAGGTTCCCAGTTCTGCTCTGTCTACCCTGCTATGTGCGGGGTACTTGGTGAAGTTTAAAAAATAGGCCACTTTCATTCTAAGGTTGTTATATATTTTTAGGCCTCAATTTCTTATCGCAAAAGCGGAGATAAAGTTTAATGATATATATTATTTTCTTGTGTAAAAGGTTTGCAGCAACTGGAACTTTGTGATTTACTTTTAAATAAATGTTATTTCATTGAATTAGATTTGTTTTATTGTCTTCTATTTCCTTTTATTTATTTTTCCCGACTGCAAAGGAAGGATTATGTTTTTCGGGCGTATCTTGTATGTATTTAATATTCTTTATTACCTCATATCTCTTGAACCGCTGAACGAATTTACATAATTGATCGTTTGATTCGTTTTAGCGGCCCAAGTGCTCTTGGATAGGTGAGGTAAAAAAAATAATCATAGCAGCTGTGGGACGCCATTGGACTTAGTGAAAAAAAATTGGTTTTGAATACCATAATATGGGTATCAAATTCATGAGCTCAATACGAGGATTTCAAAAAGGTATATCATGATTATAATTACCATAGTGACTCGTAACAAAAGAGTGAAAAATAAAAAAAATATTTAAAAAACAAAAACCCCGACTGCATACAACTAGAAAAAAAATAAAGAAGCACAATAGTTTATTAGGATTAACAGTCGGGACTTATAAGTCATTTTTCAATCAATAAAATCTTTACCAAGAACCCCGCATAATTTAAAGAAGTCCCGATAGAATATATATTATACTCCCAAAGAGAGAATCGAACCCACAACCGTTACGGTTTTTAAATCTTTAGAAAACCTTTAGTAATATTTTTTATTATTGCCACTTTAATGGCGCAGCGGCAGAGTGAGTCTGATTCCCACTCGAAGGACTGAGTCACGTTCATTTGCTGGTTTTGATCAAAGCGCAGCGTTGAGTTCCGCCACTCAACACGCAATGATTCGTAAATCAGACGGTGCGGGGTGAACGGAGTATCTTAATGCTAGGTTCTGCGTGCCCTGCGGGATAGGTGCGTGGTGTAGCGTGATTAAAAATCTTTTTGCAATAAAAACATTCTCATGACTATGTAATCTGACATTTAACAAACAAGAATGAGTAAACTACGACCTATGACACGATTTATAAATAAACCATGACATTTTACACCATTTCTCTAAAGAATGTGTTGAAAAACATATTTTTTCTTTATTAAAAACTAAAGTCATTAACATATAAAAGGACAGTAGTCGTGAGTTCTAATTTTATTACACTTAAATGTTAAATAAAATATCAAACATAATATGTCAAAATATTCTGTAGTGTAATAAAGCCTTTAGTTGTCACTGGAAACTATGATCATCTTATCGATTTTTTTTAAATACATAATCAATTTTTTTAGAAAATGTATAAAAAATAAAGGGGGTTAAGGGAGAGAACGACAACTACATTTCGTCGGCTCCATATGTCAACCTCACCTGCTCGCGGTACTCCCTGCTAGATAACGGACAAGGCTCTGGCGACCGATCTGTGGCGGAATATCCACTTAAATCTGACTAAGCAACCTGTCAGAAGAGGCCACAAAAGCCTGAGAATCCAAATAATTCTCAAAAAATTGGTGCAGAAGGCAAGGGGAAACCAGTGTAACTATTTTCCCAAGAAAGTCATTATGGAAGTACAATCAAAGAGATCACTGACGCCATACAATCCGCTTAGCAACCGGCGCCGCTCCACTTCCGGGGTGAGTGGTGAAATATACTACCGGCCATAGGGCAGTAGGAGACTAGGCTCCCTGTGGAAATTCGGCTACTGGAATACATGTTAAGTTGCGCCAAATCCAAAAGATAGGGACTTGGAACGTGCGTGGCTTACTCTTACAGTCCTGGGAAACTTACTAGAATAAGGTTTGGAAGAGTTACTGTCAATTCTTATTTCAGGACAATCAATCTAATAACTATCCACGTACGCAACCCGAAAATGAGAACCTTGAGCCAGATATACTCAAATGTAAAGCCGCCATAACGCACCTCAAGAAAGGGAAAGCAACTGGAAGGGATGCAATCCCAATTGAAACAATCCGAGCTTTAGGCGACATAGGTGTCAATATCTTTCACATAATTTGCAACAAAATATGGCACTCGTCAACATGGCCAACAGAATGAACTCATATGGTTTTCATTCCTTTGCATAAAAAAGGTTTAACCAAAAAGTGTTGTAATTAACACCGCCTTATAGCACTCATTTCTCACGCTAGTAAAATTTTGCTACACATATTAAATGAGCGACTGAAGACCTTCTTGTCCAAAGAAATCGCGCAAGAACAAGTCGGTTTTGTTAAAGAGTTAATTCTCATTGTTCGCCAATCATAGAGAAGGCTCGAGAGTTTAACAAGCCTACCTACATCTGTTTTGTGGATTTCTCAAAGGCATTTGACTCTGTGAACTGGCCCAAGCTATGGGATGTATTATGTGTGACTAGACATGGGTGCACCGCAACACTTGGTTCATCTTCTCCGACAGCTTTAAGAGGATGGAACTGCGTCCATGCGGACAGATGGTATATTATCAAAAAAATTTCGTCCCAGTACTGGAGTTCGCCAAGGATGCATTATATCACCACTTTTGTTCAACGTGTACACTGAATTTATAATGCGTATTGCCCTCGAAGACTGGACTGATGGTGTGACTATTGGTGGCGCACACACAAACAAAATTTGCGCTACGCCGACGACACTACTTTGTTTGCGACCAGTGCATGCCATTTAGAAGAATTGCCTTTGAAAGTGGAACACGTAAGCCTCGAATTTGGATTAAAGATCAACCGCATTAAAACAAAAATTATGATTATAGACCGACCAAATAATAACTCGCCCGAAGTCACACAGATCGCGAGCTACAATATAGTCCAATCGTACATCTATCTGGGAACTCATCACATCACATCATCACAAACAATGAAGATTGCGTAAAGGGGAAAAGAGACGTATGGCGATGGATAGACTCAAGAAAATATGGAGAAATAAAAACATTACAAAAGCCACTAATATCCGGCTTGTGCAGACGCTTGTTTTTCCCATTTTTCTTTACGCTGCGGAGACATGGACGAGGTCGAGAAGAAAAAAATTTATGCTCTGGAGATGTGGTGCTGGAGACGAATGCTGGGTGTATCATGGACCGAGTTTTGCACCTACGTCTCTATTCTTCAAGAAATCGGCCCTAAACAACGTCTGTGGACGTTAGTACAAGGTCGCATACTAAAGTTCTTTGGGCGTGTCTCCCGAAGGGGAAGAGGCTCCATCGACCGCCTAGTCCTGCAAGGCGTGGAAGGCACTAAAGGGCGAGAAAGATCCCCCATGCGTCGGACCGACCAAATTAAAGATGCAGTAGGGGGTCCCTTACATGAGTGTACCAGGCTCTCAGCCAGTAGAGATAAGTGGCGAATGCTTGTGAGGCGTGTAACATCTGCCGCTAATGTCACTTTGTGATGACTACGACCGCTCTGACAAGAGTGTTACGACAAAGAAGATAAAAAATCAAGCGGTCGAAGCCGCAAGTGGGTCGGTAGTACTACGCGATTAACTCGGTTAAAATTTAAAAGGGTTTTCGTCTCCAAAAAGGGTTAAAAGAAAAGATTTTAATATTGTCATAATTAGTATTTATTATATTTTAGTTGGTTTTGGTAAAAAATATTCTATCTACAATACTTGTTACGTTTCTTATAAATGAAATATACATATTAAATATACATATAAAATAAAAACATTATCATAGCAATTTTGTAATAGAAAATGTAAAATAAAAAAGACGCAAAAATTCCATAATTTTTTTGAGTTTTTCTAATAATTTTAAAATTATTGAATTTCGAATTAATAAAAACTTATACAATTTTTCAACGTTTAATTTTAGTAAAAGAAAAATTTTAGTCACTAAGTATCATATTACTTAAAAAAAATGTTTTCGTCACGTTTCCTTTTTTATTAATCTGGCACATATTCATATATACAAAATATATTAAACGAAAAATAAATTATACTTTTTGCGGAATTCACTTTCTTTATTAAACGAGAAAACTTTATCATAAAAAAGCTGACATTAACTAAACTTAAAGAAAATGTTCATACAGATCTCTATATTGAAGCTACCAGAGTAAAATGGCCTAACTAAAAAATAATAGGTAAATATTTATATTTATTTGGAGAACGGAAGTATCTTAACGCTACTCCTCTGCCTACCCTGCTACGTGCGTGTGGGATACTGGATGAAGCTAAATAATATATATAATTATTAACTAATAGTCAATTGCTGTCTTTGTATAGATAAATATATTTTCTATATTAAATATTACTTATTTTCTTCTTAAAGCAATGCAAATCCCCACATCACAAGTCAAAAACTATTTTGGTCACTCATGGTAAAATTAGCAAAATTACAAAAATTTAGGGTTACTACACTTTTATTCTAACATTATATGAAAAAAAAGACACTAAAAAGGTATAGCGCGCACTAGTGATTTTTGTCACCGTGACTGTTGCGCGACTGTCACCGTGTACATTACACTAAATGAAGGTGCGCGCATTTGGATACGTGACAATTGGGTGACTTTTAGTCCGCGGAGGCCGGCAACACGCCGGTGACGCAACTGTCACCGCGTCCATAGATTTGTATGCCCGTGCGCGCATTAGCAACTAAATGTCACCTCCCCCTTGCGGTTTCCATACTAGTCGTCTTCCGCATAAACATGAAACAGCAGCGTGTTGCATTGCAGCACAGAATTTTTATGTCAATAATTGCGTCAAGTTCATCACCAAGGCAAAACGTGTGTTTTCATGAAGATGAAATAGACAATGACAATACTGATTGACGAAATTGAGTTGAGGCCATTGCTCTATGACAAATGAAAAGTTGAAAGCCAATATTTTGTACACTTGCTTTTTTTTCTATTTCTTAATATAAGTGCACAGACAACCATCTCTTCGAGATCCATTTTATCAAATGTAAAAAATTTCGTCACTGTCATCGCAAGTGCGCGCAGTGGCGAAAAGTATGGTGACATGTCAGTGACAAAAAGTTTATTGTCACCGTGACAAAAGTCACCAGTGCGCGCTAAGGGTAAATGTAACATATTCTTTTACAATTTTCAACACTTCATTTCATTCTAACCTTTAAGGAAATCTGACATTTAACTTGACTTATAAGCACTTCATTTAACCTGAACTAAGAAATTCTTATATGCATCAATATATAATCTACTAAAAATTACAATATATCCTATATTAATATAGATATGGGATCAAATATAATATACATGTGGGGTCGTCGTGTCGCAGGGGCAAAAGCGTGAGACTGTAAACGCGACGGTTGTGGGCTTCGTTCCCATTCAGGGGAATGAAATATATAACAATTTCTTTGCTCTGGTAATTACTCTAAGTGCTGCATCGAGTTTTGGCCACAAATTGCAATTGCTCGATAATTCGGTGGAAAGTGGGGAACGGAAGCGTCTTAAGGGGAACGAAGTATCTCAACACTAGGTTCCCAGGTTCGCTCTACCTACCCTGCAATGTGCGAAATACAGCGTAATGCTGAAAAAATACATATAGCAGGGTAGGTAGCGGGAACATAGTTTCACTCTGTTCCCCGAATAATACGCCGAATTTTCGAGACATTGCAATTTGAATCACGGGACTCAATGCCGTAATTAAAATAATTCCCCCATCCCTATGCTCAATAGTATTTGAACTTACAATCATTACATTATATAAAACAAATTTAAACAACAAAAAACATTATAACTTATAAGAAAAATTGAGTTACACCATTTTTCTTGAACAGCTTAAAGTCTTTTAATAAATTTATTATGTTAGTTTTAATATAAGACACTTTACAGACCAAACAAAAATCTTCTATATATTGTCTATGAATAAAAATTTTAAATTATGGACAATGTTTTTAAATATTAATTAATATTTTTGAGTTTAACATGTTTCTTTATACAATTGAAGTTATAAATGTACGAAAAGTGATAAGGAAATCTTCTAGGACATGTTTTAATTTTACACTATATTCCACAATTAGCAGGGTAGGTGGAGACAGCCTAGTTTAAAAGTATGCACAAATATTTTTTTGAGAAATTATGTTGTTATTTGAACATAATTTTTTTTTTATTCCTTTCATGTTTCAATTGACAACAGCCTCAAAGGCTTCAAAGCAATTGAATAAAAAAAATACAGTCTAATTGATAACCTCCTTTTCTTACAGAAGTCGGTTAAAAAGAAGGAAGGTTGAATAACTTTAACTATACAATATATATTTATAGTAGAGAAAGAGTCAAAAAAATGTATTTACAGTATTTCAGTAAAAGCTAAGTTAATAAAGACTGTTTTCAGGAAGAAAATTTATGAAATATTGAGAAAAAAGAAATATAAATAAGCAACTCTGTTCATGAAATATAAAGATAAAATTGGTTTAAAAAAGTTTTAATTTGGAAGATAAGCAGTAAATGCAGTGTCTTAGCACTAGGTTCCCGTTGCCTATACCTTACCTGGCTTTATGATGAATACAGTGTGAGAAAATTATTTATAATTACTTATAAACCCTCAAGAACGTCATTAATACAAAAAAGTTCATACTGTTATAATATTAACTTCTTTAATTATTTTACTCCTTAAATAGGAAGGAGCTGTTACTGACATTAAATATTTTTATAAATTATAATATTATACCAAAATAACATTTAGGTCTTTATAAATGATCTTTCCTTTTAAAAGGGACATTCCTATTAATATCCAGCGACAGTATATAGAAAACTTAATCTAATACTTATATCTGACACAATCTTGTAATTTACAACATAATTTCAGTCAGTGTAGCTTTTTTCTTAGCAACACAATTGGTTTCACCCAGTCTGTAACAAATGAAATTGAATATTTTTATGATTCATCCCACCCATGTATCCCGCACAATGCAATTGTGTTGATTGAGTGGCAGAATTCAATGCTCTGCTTTACCTTACTATAACCTATAACCATTGTGTTTAAAGTCAGATTTGTAGTCAGGCCTCATCATCATGTAAAAACATACATTTTCAATTAGCAGTTAGGTATAAAATGACTGGAAGCACCAGACAAGATTACTGTGACTCAATTGTTTTACCAAGCTCACAAATTCTAAATACAAATTTATAGAGTCCAAGTTATCTAACAATAAATTTTGCTACTTTTAATGTTGCTGAAAATTCAGTTTCTCATATTGCTTTTTGATTCAGTTTACTTTAATTCTGTGGGTGATATAATTAATGTCTAATATATTTTAAACTTCAATTATGTTATTAAATCTATAATTTAAAGAGGATAGAAAAAGCATACCTCAGCATTCCATAGGAGCAATTGAATTTGAATTATCACCATAACCACTGAAACTGCCTTGAAATTCCATTCCACTGATCTGACTATCTGCATTAAATGAAGCACCATAAGAATCATTACTTGGTGCATGTGAACTTTCCAAATTACAATCACCCGAATCGGCAGCTGCGGCGGCGTCAGGTTCAGCCCAGTTTATCTTAAACCTGGTCACTCTTGGTTCTGATGCTAATATATTTCTTACTACCTTATCAAATTGAGGTTTAGCTGGAGGATTTTCTCTAAGATCTGGTTCACTGTCACTATATTCATTGTTTATGTAATAACCAACCCGTACAAACTCTTGTCCTCTGTATGAGCAGGCTAATAAAACTACAGTCACACCTAGAGCATCTTGTTCTGGTATACGAGTTACGTCCGGAGGAGGCGCTTGAAAGACAAACATGTGCCTTCCTTCAGGTATTGGTCCTACGTATATTGTGTCTAATACCTGATCGTGCTCCTCAGATTCAGCTGAACCGACATATATCATTTTACATTCTAAATCTTCTTTCAGTTCCTCTATACATTCAAAGGTCAACTCAAATTGGAAAGGGTTAAAAAAAGGACTTGGATTATCCAGAACGACTACATTGGTTATATGCACTTTAGCCATTGTAGCTTGTTTATTATTAATTTGTTTTATAATAAATAAAATTTAAATATATTGTAACAGTTTTAAACGTAAAAACACAAAGAAATAACGTTTTTAACGAATCTTTATACGCGTAGTGTGTAGTCTGCGAAAAACTGACGTTTATTTTGGCGGTTGAATAGGTCACGTGACCAAAATAAGTATAGACTACGATCTTGTAGCATTCTGCCATAGTGTTAAAAAAAGTTTAAGTAAAATCTAAAATAATCTTTAGTGAAATAATTATTTTGATAAGCTTTCACATTAAATTGTTTGATAATAAAACATAATATTAAACAATTTAATTTAAAAGCATATTAACATATTTTTAAAATACTATGTCCAAAATAAATAAAGCGCCTACAAAATTAATTAATTTAAAATTAATAATAACAATATATTTAAGTTTATTAAATAATTAATCATAAAATTTATAAACATAATGATAATAAACTATTTATGCTTTACTATCTTTATTGACAGTGACATAATTAATAAGTCAGATGATGATGAGGTAAAAGAACAGCAAAAAAAATACATTTCTATCAAAGAATACCAAAAAACTTGTAAGTTTATTTAATTATTTTATAAAATAAACGCGAATTCTATAATGTTTATATATTATTAAATATATCTGCCTGTCGGTTTTCATATTGTAAAAAATAAAAAGGTGTTATATTTATTTCATTAGTACAGGTCGTTGCTACGTGTGGCGTGAGTATCGTAAATTATATTGATTACTAGCGGCCTACTCGCGACTTCGCCTGCTTTAACTACTCAAATAATTATTTATTTGCTAAAATTAAAAATCTAATCAGGTTCACGATGTATCCCCCCCGCACACAGCATGGTACCTAGTGTTACGACACACCGTTCTCCACTTTCCGCCGAATTCCGGAGGCATTGCGCGTTTAGTGGCGGAATACAATGCCGCGCTAAATTTAATCGTTGTGTGTTATATTTCAATGCGTTTACAATCATGTGCCCCTGCGCCACAACTAGCCTCTATTGGCTAATCTGAATTATTTTTGTATTCTAATAAAATTATCATTTTAAATACAATATATAATAATTGCAACCACAGTTTCGACCAACTCAATTTTTATTAATGAATCAATAGAAATAAAAACAAACACTAAAAGTTGAGGAAAGTTTGTCAAAAAATAATAATGAAAACTATATTTCATTGATAAAGCCGTTTCTGAGATCACCATGCACAAACACACAGATAAATTTTAAAAATCTTTGTTTTGGGTCCTACAATTTACTATACCTAATATGTATAAATATAGATATAGATAGTCCTTGAACTGTTTGAATGTCAACAATCTCGTATCTTAATCAAATTCTAATCTTTCTGTTTTTTTTTTATTATCAAAAATGTCTTAAAGTGTATTAAATTTGCATATTGTTATATCAATGGTGTGTTTGTGTGAGTGATAGAAATTGCTTGAACAGTCTATTTGCTTGAAGCTTGATGACAACCTCTGAACCTTTGATAGAAACCATGATCATATAGAAAGTATCCTAAAAGAATATTAAAAAAGGTTACAATTATAGGGAAATCTACATATAAGAGGAATTGTAACAAGATTGGATTGAAGAGAAGACAAGAATTTGATTGAATTGAAGAACAATTTTAAAGTGTTATTCCACACTTAGGAAAGAAAAATACTTTTTAGAAAACATATAAAAATTTTAACTTAGCAGGATTTGTATCTTTTGGAAACCGCCCAACAAAGCCATACATTCTCATCAGGTTTTTATTCTTATATGCTTGTTACAACTTATTTTTGTTGCTAGTTGCTAGCATGTAGCATCTCTGTGGGGAGATTATTACAAATATCTGCTATTAGCGGCACGCCCGCGGTTTCGCCTGCGTGAACTACGTTATCATTAATTTCTGTCCATGAGTACCTACGTCCCAAAAGTGACGTCCATGCAAAATTTGAGACTCCTAGCATTTGTAGTAACGAAGTTTCATACAAACTTTCAACCCCAAAAACAACCCCTTAGAAAAAGAATATTGCAAATTCCCGTCTTAGCGAGCACCTACGTCCTATAAGTACTTAACTCCTATGCAAAATTTGAGATTCCTAGTACTTGTAGTTTCTGAGATTTCGTGATGAGTGAGTGACCTTTCGATTTTATATACGAGTATATAGATTAAAACATGACAGCATACATCAGGGAGTAGATAATTTTTATCTTTAAATTATTTTTGCTATGAATATAAGAATTAAGAACTATAAGGTGACTGACATACTCAGAGATCAATCAAATCACTGAATATACAATCCTGAAAGGTATTTAGAAGATTCACACCGATTAGTAAAAAAGAAGAAAGAAGTGTCGTAACTCTAGGTTCTCCGTGTTTACCTAAAAATGCAGATAAATGATTGTATATAAATAAAAATTGTTAAAGTGCGAATCGGAAGGGCGATTTGAGCGGAGGGTTCCGTAACAAATTCATGATTAAGGACCAGGATTTGAGGGAAATCCAACTAATAAAAATTGACAAACTTAAAGTTTGGGGGCGTTTGTGTTTCATTATTGTAATTCAAAGGGAAGTATCTCATCGGTTTTGATTTGATCGGCGATTTTCATACAAAATGAAACGACGTGTAAGCGCTCGGGCTCGCACTTTTAGGCTACGGGATCCTAAAAACTAGGGGGGGTCACTGCACCTAAAATTACGTGATGAAAATTTTATACTTATAGGATATTATGCTAAATAGTAACGTTTAAATATAAGCAATGCTATAGAAATTGATTCACTCGTTCTTTTACTACTGAGTGAATGGCAGTGCTAAGAAATGTTTTATAAATTTAATATATATTTGACGTTACTAATATGCATGTAAGTGAGTGTTTTTTAAAAGTATTTTTGATTCATTTATTATAAATTATTGTTTGCGTTGAAGTCTTTAAAAATAACTGCCAATTATTATAAAAAAAATATTAATACGCTCATTTCCCATTAAGACCCTTCCGTTCTTCACTTTCCGCAGAATTCTGGAGACAACGGGTATTAAGTGGCGTCCCTCAATGTCGCGCTTTGCCTCGTTACCAGGGCGAGGAAATGAGATATTAAATATTTCAATTGCCTCTTGTGGGAATCGAACCCACAACGTGTGGCATTTATAAGCGCGCAAACTCTTTTTAACCGACTTCTGTAAGAAAAGGAGGTTATCAATTCGACTGTATTTTTTTTTTTATTATTTTTTTTTTATGTTTGTTACCTCATAACTTTTAACTGGGTGGACCGATTTTGATAATTTTTTTTTTATTTGAAAGATATAGCTTCCCGAATGGTCCCATTTTTTTTTGGTCCATGTCTGACAATGGTATCCATGAGAAAATCACATAAGTCTTAAATTTGCATTATGCATGTGCGCGACTAATAGCCGAATAACTCAATGTCGCGATAACCGATTTTGATGATTCTTTTTTTATTTGAAAGGATACACTTCAAGGATAATTTAGTGAAAGTTTGGTTAGGTTTCGATTATGGAATCCGGAGAAAATTGAGAAAGTTTGTTTTTTTTGGTCAAAAATTAATTATACTGTAATAGTTACAAGCAAAAACTTTTTAAATTGATGTCAGAAGTGAGATTCCTGATCGTTGCATTTCTTTTCAACCAATCTCAAAAAAGAGGATGTTCTCATTTTCAACCAACTTGAAAAAAGGGAGATTCCGAATTCACCCGAATACTTTTTATGTTTGTTCTTGTCAATATACCAAAATGTAACTTTGCACAAAAATAATAGCTAATTAAATGAAGTTTTACATAGAACAATCACAACCACTCGTTGACAACCACTACCACCACCATCACCACTCGTGCAAAAAGCATCATTTTAAGATCTACCCATCACTAAAAATCGTAAAATAAATTAATTTTTAACAAAAACAAAAACCGACTTCTAACAACGAACTAAAAAGTGAAAAATAATTATATAAAGATTTTATAATTTTGAAGTCGGTGTCAAACTAATGCTGCAACACCTTTACTACAATATCTAATTACTAAGCCTATTTGTTTTACTTGGCACCGACTTCAAAATTATAAAATCTTTATATAATTATTTTTCACTTTTTAGTTCGTTGTTAGAAGTCGGTTTTTGTTTTTGTTAAAAATTATTAATTAGTTATTTCCATTTACCAGTAGGTACAGTCGCAGCCATTCTTAAAAATAATTTAATCATATCATATAACAGGATTTTAATCATTAAATTATTAATATATTGTTCCATTGCGAGGGGCGTCGTGCCATTGTGTCGCAGTGGAACTGTTAACTTGTAACTGTTTCGCTACTCAACGCGCAAAGTTTCGAAGAATGGACGGAGAGTGTCTCTACATTAGGTTCCCTTTGCCGCCTGTCTTACCTACTATACTCGTATGCGGGATACGGCGTAAAGATGATTTCAATGCATGTTGATAATTTTTTTGTTTCATATTTTTAGATATAATTTTTAAAATAAGCAACTTTCCTATTTTCCATGTAGTAGACAGAGGGAACCTAGTGTTAAGACACTTCATTGCGTATCGAGTGGCGGGTCTCGACGCCGCGTTGTGTTAACCATCACGTTTACACATTTATTATTATTATTATTTATTATTTCATTACAGATCGAGCGTCAATGTCTTTGGTGCAAAGTTAAGGGATCGAAGGAGCACACTAACAAGTGAGTTTTTAACTTTACATATCTACATATTGAGGCCGTTGAGCGTATAACCGGCGGTTGTGAGTTCCATTGCCACTCGGGGGATTGAATTGTTTCATATTTTCTTTTCGTTGCTCTGATGAAGGGCGTCGTTGAGTTCTACCACTCAACATACCGTCTACCCTGCTATATGCGTCGTACACCGTGAAGCGATATATTATATTCGTCGTTCAAATTGTTACACGTTTTTGGAGTTGTGGCCGTCTTTAATTTTAAACTGTTATTCCTCAAGAAGGACACAACTACACACTAAGAATACAACAAACGTATATAACACAGGAAATTAATTAAGGTTCCGTTCCACCGTCCTTTGCCTCGTTACCAGAGTGAGGAAATAAAAATATTAAATATTTCATTTTCTCGACTGGAAATCGAACTCACAACCATTCGCTGCCTTTACAGTCGGACGCTTGAGCTCCTGCGCCACGACCGGCCTCAATTACTTCAATTACTTGATAAGATTTGTATAAAAGTCTCTTCATCTTTCTTTATCAATATTCTTATCAAAATGTAGAACAACGGCTCAACACTAAACGCGAAGTAAGTGTCTAGGATAGTAAATGTGTGGTGTGTATTATTATTTTTTTTGTAATTTCTCTTTCTTTTGTAAAGTCACTCTTTTCTTCACTTTTTGGGACACTGTGTAATGGTAGGTGGTAAACAATATTGGTTTTCTTTTTCAGCTTCACACTGTGTCCCACACATAGCCGGGTAGACAGAGGGAATCTGGAAATCTAATGTTAAGACACTCCGTTCTCCATTAAGACACTTCCATTCCTCACGTACAATATTGCTTTTAGTTTTAAATAAAAAAAACGTTTTTAACTCGTTTACATTGTATAGATGTAGGTAGAATTAATATCCTGTGTTTAAGTGTTTCTCCTTATCGTTAACTACAGGATATTTACCTATATAGATATTTACATTTAAATAATACTAACGTACCTAATTAACGGAAACTTGGAACCTTAGTGTTGTGCCTGGTGACACACGGATGGACAGACAGACAAACGGACGGACGGACATCGAAATCCCATCGAGTCCCGTTTTACCCTTACTTTATCCTTTGGGTACGGAACCCTAAATTCCAAAATTTAAAAAAATCTATAAAACATTTATTTTACAGCAATCAAGTCTAACAAATAACTTTTATATTTATGAAAATAAACAAACACTAAATGTAAAAAGAAATTTGTCAAAATGCATTACTGAAAACTGTTTGTTTGTTTGAACGCGCTAATCTCAGGAATGACTAGTACTAATTGAAATATTATTTTTGTGTCAAATACGTAAACGTTGTAAACCATTATACCTGCGGGCGAAAGTACTCCTGACTATTAGGATGTTTTATATGTCATACACAATTCCCAGTCATTATAATTTAACCACACGGGCGAAGCCCCAGTTAAAAACTTGATATAGATAGATTGTCCATTAAAAAAATTAATATTTTTTGTAAAACAATAGGTAATAAATAAGGTTTTAATGATAAAGTGCCATCTTCTTCTTCCTGGCATTAATCCCGGCTATTGCCAGGGTCTGCCTTCCTAGTCAAACTACTCCACTTTGCACGATCTTTTGCGTCCTCGGTGGTTAGACCATTGGCTCTCATGTCCTGCATCACGACATCCGACATAGTTCTTAGGCCGGCGCGTAACGTGGCCAAACCATCTCAAGCGACGCTCTTGGAGCTTATCCGCTACGTCACGGACCCCAAGACTACCTCGAATGAATGTGTTGCGTATGCGGTCAGACCGCGTTACGCCGCACATCCACCTCAGCATCTTCATTTCCGTGACGTGAAGCTCCTGAGTATGCCGAGATAGTGCTGGCCAACATTCGCTGCCGTATAAAAGAACCGGTCGGACGATGCTCTTGTATATCAGCCCCTTGAGCTTGGGCGGTATTCTGCGGTCGCAGACCACACCAGTGACCTCCCGCCATTTGGCCCAGGCAGCGCTTATCCGGCCATGTACATCGTGGTCGATGCCTCCAGAATCGTGCATAACGGATCCAAGGTACCTGAACTTCTCCGACTTAACGGCTGGCTCAGGACCTATAAGGATGGTGCTCGAGTCCCGGCTCCCGCAGGCCATGTACTCTGTCTTCGACACATTTCTATCACAAAAATACGACTCCGTCATCACACAGTTGGACAAATTAGAGAAGGAAAGACAACAGAATCTTCTTCAGATACAATTGCTGGAAACCAGAATAGAAAATTACGAGCGTTTGTCGAGGTCTACCTGCATAGAAATAAAAAATATTCCTACAGTGCCTTCTGAAACGAAAGACAAATTGCTTAATACTGTTATCTCGGTAGGTAACAGTTTGAATGTTCCCATTAAGCCACATGAAATTAAGGACGTATTTCGTGTCAATTCACGTGACGCAGCAAATCGCACTGTCTTAGTTGATTTCATGGGGGTAATTATGAAGGAGAAGATCATCCAAATGTTCAGAAAGAGCAACCGAGAGAACAACAGATTAACAACTGACAAATTGAAGTTACCAGGACCTTCCAAACCAGTGTTTATATCGGAGAGTCTGACACCAAAAATGAAAAGGCTTTTCTTTCTTGCACGAGACTTTGCCAAGTTGAATAACTACACCCATTGCTGGATTTCTAATGGCAAGATATTATTAAGGAAAAAAGAAGGAGAGAGATATATAATTGTTAAGAATGAAACTGATCTACCAAATATACCAAAACAATGACTAGATAATTGTGAAATATATAATGTTTACTGTATAGTTTTTTTCAATTTATTTTTATATAATTTAATGCTCGTTGATTTTAATTATGTATATTATATCTGTTTAATTTATTGTAAGCGACTCGTGCTGTTCAACAACAATTTACATAACTATATTATTACAAATACACGACATACACATATATCGTTAATTTATAGTCTCGAAAGCTTCAGGGTCTTAGCTAGTTTGTGTTGCGATAATTTACCAGTAAATATTAGACTATTGTTAATTACTCCTACTAACATAATGAGGAGCAGCAGAAGTATGACCAGAAACTCTAAGATGTGTTATATTGAACCTGTGTTTATGCCAAATTAAACAATGGTGGTCGAAAATATTATTGATGATTTTGAGGAAACTTTAACATCTCACTCTCAGCTTTGTTCCCCTGAGCAATGTGACCAATTTTTACAATATACAAATGGAATAAAGATCTTTCACGTTAACATACGTAGCATAAGCTGTAACTTTGACTCACTCTTGCTTTTGCTAAAGAGAATTAGTTTCCAAGTTGATATCTTGGTGCTTTCTGAGTGTTGGTTGAGTAAGGTTTCCGTGTTACCAGCACTGCCAGGCTTCAATTTCTTTATGACAGGTCATACTAATCAAAATGACGGTGTTGTTGTATATATTAGAAATAATGTGTATTGCGAAGTTACTGAACCTAATATTAGGGAGGCAAATTGCCTTCAAATTGTTCTTTCTTCGACATTTGTTATTGTTGCTCTATATCGTCCTCCTTCGTATAAGTGTATTAATACTTTTTTACATAGCTTGGACAACATTTTGACTTCATTAACCAAATTTAAAACATTGGTTATTATAGGTGATATCAATATTAATATACGTAGTCCAATATCTGACTCACGTACGGACGAGTACTTAAACCTTTGTGCAATACATGGTCTGGTACCAGCTCACTCTTTTCCCACTAGAAATGATAACTGTCTAGATCATATAATCTTCAGAAGTCATAAAAGTTCAGCTACATATGTATTGGACGCTCCATTTACTGACCATTGTCCTATTTGCATTTGCTGTGAAAATACGGACAAAACTTTATGTACTGATGTGACAGCAAACTCCGTCACATATGTAGATGAACCTGCTGTTATTAGTACTATCGAAAAGCTCGAATTTACTGATATTTTAAACAGCAATGATCCAGAAGAAGCGGCTGAGAGACTGGTGTCCACTTTGTCCTCCATCATTCAAAATAATACATGCACCAGGCTGTCTTCATGTAGGAAGCGAATTCTAAAACCATGGATAACCCCCGGTTTACTCCGTTGTATTCGAAACCGAGATAAACTTTACAAGAAAACAAAGAAAGAGCCTAATAACGCCATTGCCAAAATAACTTATACACGCTACAAAAATTTCTGTAATAATCTATTAAAGAAAATAAAAACTAATTACGAGAGGAATGAATTTTACAAGGCTAACAAAAATACGAAAAGAACTTGGAATGTTATTAAAAAAATAACGAACCTAACTAATGATAACACTAAGGCTTCAAATAGTCTGTTAAATATTGCTAACAATCCAATTAACGCAGTGAATAACGTAAATGATTATTTTGCAAGTATAGGCGAAAAACTGGCTTCCGGTGTTCGTATTAGGGATATTTCAGAGCAACATCTGCCTTTCGTGATATCCCAGAGAACGCCGAATTCGATGTTTATTAATTGTACTAATGATTCTGAAATAAAATCTATTATATACGGTCTCAAAAGCCATTGTGCAGTGGGGTGGGATAAAATACCGTCTTCTATCCTTAAAGCTACTGCAGAAATTCTTACTCCTTCAATAACTTGGGTTTGTAATCTGTGCCTTTCTCAGGGCAAATTCCCTAAAGTCTTTAAAAAAGCTGTAGTTCACCCAATCCACAAAAAAGGGAGTAAAGATAGTCTTAATAATTACAGACCCATATCTGTGTTGAGCACACTTTCCAAAATTCTCGAAAAACTTATCAACAAAAGACTAGTCTCTTATTTAAATAAATATGATTTGCTTGCGGCTAACCAATATGGCTTTAGAGCTGGTAAATCTACAGAGGATGCAGTCATGAGTTTGGTGGATAACGTAGTACAAAAACTTGACAGCAAAAAGAGGGCTCTTGGTATATTCTTAGATCTTTCAAAAGCCTTCGATACGGTGTCTCTGCCTCTACTCTTCAAAAAATTGGAAAGTATCGGTATCAGAGGTATTGCCTTAGACCTCTTTAAGAGCTATCTGACTGACAGAACGCAATTCGTTGTTATAAATGGAAATATCAGCGACGATGCAAATCTTTCATATGGAGTACCCCAGGGTAGCGTACTGGGACCCACTCTCTTTTTAATATATATTAATGAGCTCTGTAATTTAGTAATACCCAACTGCAAAATCATCTCATACGCAGACGACACCGCTATGCTTATTTACGGTAGTACTTGGGCTGACACACTTATGTATAGTGAAAAGGCTTTTTCCATTGTTAGTAGCTGGTTATCACGTAATATGCTAACATTAAATTTAGATAAAACTCAATTTATAACATTTGGTTATAAGCTTTCCTTACCCTCTGAATCGTTCTCCATTACTGCTCATACATGTTCCTATGAATTATATCAAGCCTGTAATTGCTCTAAAATAACCCGATCTTGTTGTATTAAGTATCTTGGTGTCCTTATCGATGAAAGCCTTTCTTGGAAGAACCATATACAAGCTCTAGCTTCTCGTATACGAAAGTTAACATTCATCTTTAAGCAACTTAGATCTAGCGCTAGCTTAGAAGTACTAAAAATGATTTATTACGCCCTTGTGCAATCATTACTAACTTATTGCATACCGGCATGGGGCGGAGCTATCAAAACAACTCTGCTTTCACTTGAAAGAGTCCAAAGATGTGTACTTAAAGTTATACTATCCAAACCTGTTCGTTTCCCAACAGAAGATTTATATAAATCATGTAAGGTGTTAACAGTCCGACAATTGTTTGTTCTTTGCTCTGTTTTACGAAAGCATCGAGCTACCTCCTTTGATGCTCAGTTTATGCTCAATAAACCTAGATCTAATAAAATTTGTCAAATAGAATTGCGTCATAAAGCCTCTTCAAATCGACATCATTATTATCTCAGTCCCACATTATACAATGCTATCAATAATAAAATAACCATATATCCCTTAAACTCTCACCAATGTAAAATGAAACTCTCTAACTGGTTATTAAATTTAAACTACGACCAAACAGAAGATCTCCTAGCCACCTAAATGAAGTTAATTGTACATATCCTTAACCTTAAGCATACTTATCCAAGCAAGGTCTCATACATACATACATACATACATACATACATACATACATACATACATACATACATACATACATGCATACATACGTACATACATACATACACACACACTCGCACACAAACATGCATACATATATACACATACACACACACACACACATACAAGCACATATAAACATTACACACATTCTAAATTTACCTAAATATTCTAATTCTTTATTATTATTATTTTATTTTATTTTATTTTTTTATGGTCATGGTTTATAATTTTTAATTTTTATTTTTCTTATATGTATAATTATGCAATTAAATTTGATCTATCTTTTGAAACGACGCTTATGAGGCGGGCGTTAATAACTGCGACACAGTGTCATACTACTGTAGTTATTACCGTCATAAACTGTTTTTGTTATGAACTACAATTTTTTTTGAAATAAATGAATATTATTATTATTATATTTAGTTTAAGACCGCCGTTCTCAAGCGTACCCTTCCAGAGGTTCACTTTACGCTCCAGCGTCAGTCGGTTCTCGGCAATGAGTGCTATGTCGTCGGCATACATCATCAGCCATGGAGGCTGGTCCTGGATGTGAGCCGAGACAGTATCGAGCACTACATTGAATAAGAACGGACTAAGAGCCGAGCCCTGGTGAACCCCCACTGTTATCGGGAAGGGTCTAGTGTCGCCAACAGCAGACCTAACCATAGAAGCGGAATCGTGGTACATTCCTCTGATAATCTCAATATAGGCCTCAGGGATCCCTTTGGATCGCAATGCCCACCAGATACACTGACGAGGCACGCAGTCAAAGGCCTTCTGCAGATCTAAAAAGGCCACATGCAGAGCTCTCCTTTTTTCCCTGTATGCCTCCATCAAAGTTCTGAGGGCGAAAATGGCGTCCATGGTGCCCGATCCTGGCTGAAATCCATATTGAGACGCAGAGACAGTACACTCTCGGCGGAGCCTGAGGTCGATCATGCGCTCGAAGAGCTTCATGATATGACACATAAGCTTAATGCCCCTATAACTACCACAATCTTGAACACTGCCCCTTCCTTTGTAAATAGGAGTAATAAAGCTAAGCCGCCACTGATGCGGCATCTTACCAGTGTTCAAGATATGGTTAAAAAGGTCAGTAAGCATGAGCACACCAAGAGAGCACACCAAGAACGATTTCCACGCTTCGATCGGAATGTCGTCAGGTCCCACCGCTTTTCCGTTCTTCATGCGTCGAAGGCAATTACGTGTTTCGTCAAGGGTTATTGGGGCAATAAGTCCGAGGTTAGGCGGTGGGTCGTGATGAAGACTGCATGGGTGCTGAGTATTCAGCAACTCCTGGAAGTAGCTTCTCCACCTCTCCTTCACAGAGTCATGATTACAGAGTAGCGTGCCCTGGGAATCTCTGACGCAAAGACATTTTGCGATATCTTGCGTCGCTTTATCCCGGGAACGTGCCAGTTTGTAAATGAGCTTCTGCCCCTCCACAGTTTCAAGTTTGTCATACAATGGTGACAAACTCTTACTGCGGGCTCTGGCTACAGCTCTTTTACTGGCACGTTTAGCTACTGTGTACTCCAGTCTGTCTTCAGGAGAGTTGGATTCCTGCCACTTCTTAAAGGCAGCCTTCTTTTCACGAGTCACCTCCTGCACCTCGTCATTCCACCACCATGTCTCCCTGTCGATGACACGTCCTCCCCTAGAAAGGCCAAGAACTCGCCTGCCCGCCGCAATGATTGCCGACTGGGCCCGATCCCAAGCATCCTGAGCAGTCTCGGTGGTAGTCGAAAGATTATGACTTTTCACCTCTGCCAGGAAGTCGGTCTGCATTGGTCCATTCAGCAACCACCACTTGATCCGAGGGCTACGTTTCTCGGCTACTTTCTTCTTCGGAGTGACGTTAAAGTCCATGACAAGAAGACGATGTTGGGCCGTTAGGCTTTCGCCTGGAATGACCTTACAGTTAGTTACCCTGCCCATATGACACCGTCTGGTCAATAAGTAGTCAATTTGAGTTGAGTGGGACCCGCTCTTATACGTGATAAGGTGCTGAGGATTCTTTTGGAAGAACGTATTCACGATGGCCAGATCAGACGCAATACAGGTTCTCAGAATATTTTCTCCCTCTGCATTGCGAAGACCGTGCCCAAAACCCCCGTGAACACGTTCATACAGCTCAGCAGCCTTACCAACGTGACCGTTCAAGTCCCCCCTAACTAAGACTACTTCGGTAGACGGTATAGCAAGTAGAACCCCTTCATATTGCTCCCAAAATGTCTCCCTTTCGGCCGCGCTACATTCCGCCTGGGGAGCATAGGCACTGATTAAGTTTGTGGTAACGCCCTCAATCAGTACCCTCACCCGCATCAAGCGGTCGGAGCGACGGTCAACTTCAAGGAGCCCATTCTGAAGCTCTTCAGAAAGCACTACCGCCACACCGTTTCTACCTAAAGGTGACCCAGTGTATATAAGCCGGTAACCCTGTCCAATGTTACGGAACTTATTGCCCTTCCAGCGTGTTTCCTGGAGGAAAGCACACTGGACCCGACGTCTCATGAGTACATCTGCGAGTTCCCTGCATCGTCCGGTCAGAGAGCCAATATTCCACGTTGCAAAGCGGAGTTTCCTTCTGGGTACTAGCGTCTTTAGCCGTGCCCGTACATGACACGGTAGCCCTTGCCCACTTGTCGCAGGTGTAGGGCGATTTGCCTGCGCGTCGTTTTGCGGCGACGCCCTAGCCGTACCCACTATTTTGTATTGTCGGTCCATTTAAGTGGCGGTTGGCGGTTTTTAATTGGAGCGACTGCCGTCTGACCTCCAAAACCCCTTTGTGGGGAAAACCGTGGGGAGAGGAAAATAGGAGTAGCATAGGTAGAAGAAGGAGAGGGCTAAGGAAAGGAGGAGGGGGGGACACCATTCTTACGGACTGGATGAGGATGTAAGAGTGGCGGCTCGAGGATCCGGGGTCGCGTACCCGTATGCCCACAAACAAATATCGGACAGATATTAGTCAGGACATCCTCTGGATATGATAAAGTGCCATATAACTCAAAACTCATGTTCAGTTCATTTTTCTTGTAACAACTCACAACTATACACGACGTGAACAAGTTGTACAAGCTGTGATGCAATACATTTATTGATGGTAATTTTTTTTGCAGATAAAATGTCGTTACAGCGTTTAACAGCGCTACGGGCGCTTATGGCAAGTCAACCTTCTGCGTTGGCGGCCTACATTGTACCCACTGCTGATGCCCATAATGTAAGTACATGACGGGGACACCATTGGTGCCTACCAATTTAGTCAATTCAACTATAGACCAATGCCTCTGACGAATTGACCTAACACTAGGTTCCCTCTGTCACTATAAACAATAGCTTTCAGACATGTTCTTTTCCATTTTCAGTCGGAATACATATCGCCAACGGATGCACGTAGAGAGTGGATATCGGGTTTCACAGGTTCAGCAGGAACTGCAATAGTTACTATGACTAAAGCGCTAGTATGGACAGACGGACGTTACTATACACAATTTGAGAAGGAAGCCGACCTCAATATATGGACTTTAATGAAACAGTGTAAGGGTTTTTATATTTTTGGTCCATTTGAGGGTATTAAGATATTAATTGTTGAAATTTCAAATTGACTTTGATTGTGATATACAGCGTTCGAGTTCCGCCATTCCTCCATGGTGTGTCTTGACATTAGGTTTCTGTGCCAATCCGGAATGTGAAAAAACCTTTTTTAATCGCATGGCCTTTCTGCACATTTTTCCTTCGGGAAAAAATAATCAAAAGTAAGGAAAATCCTGAAATTAAATCTGCACAGCCATCTACAAAAGGTACACCTGAAACCGTACTGAATTTTATTAGAAAACTAGCGACCCTCTTGCGGCTTCGCCCGCTTTTACTACTGGATTATTTATATAATGTATATTTGCAAAGCACTAAAGATAATGTGAAAATTAATTAAACCCTAATGCAACCCGCATTTTCATAGTTTCAATAAAGATTTTTCAATTGTTTTACACAATTTTAAATCTGTGCTACTAATCTTTTCAAGTACTTATTAAAATTTATTTAAATGACTATTTTTAGATAGTTAAATGACTATTTTTAAACGGACGAAATTATAAACAAAAACCTACCTAATAATAACTATTACAAAAAATATGAAACCAAATATATCGCGCTTAAATAATACATTCAACTCCAATTATCCAATACGTGCAAACGCATCTAAATCTTCTTTGCTATAGAGACAGGCGGGTTTTTTTTCGAGCTTGTGGTTAATGCTGTTATAACAGCGACACCGGTTGGGTAGGGAAGAGGGTACTCTGTCCCTGATGAAAAGCAAGCACTACGTGGCTGCCTGTGAAGAAAATTAAATAGAATGCATCGGCCGGGAATCGAACCCGGGCCGCCCGCGTGGCAGGCGAGCATTCTACCACTGAACCACCGATGCGTGTAAGGCAGGCGGGCGCGGCGGACGCGCTTGTATAAGCCGTTTCGCAGCAAGGATTTTTTGATATTGTAACAACTTCTAAAGTGAAAAACAGTAAAAGACAGTTTTGATCTACATTAAATGGCCAACGTAACTAATATACTTATTTATATGCTGAGAGTAAGGGATAAGTGAAACTTGAGTAACATACAGCTGATGTGTCAACGGCGGGATGTGTCAACAATTAAATGCGTTTTTCTGTAAAACTATTCGCAATTTCGAAATAGTGTAAAAAGCAAATTATATCTTCGTTTATCATAAAAAATTAATAAAGTATTTTAAAGGATATGGATTAATACCATTATGGAAAAATATGACTCACAATAAAAAATATATTGAAATTATTATTTTTAGACAGAAAAATGATCACTACACGTTATTCTTAAAAGATACGAATATGCCGTCGCGGACTTTTTTGTAGATCTTATTAAGAGGAACAATACTCCAGTACATTTTTTTCATGTAGTACTTACCATTAAAGCAGCGCATGCGCGAAAGTGTCTCAACGGATAGGACTTTATACACATTTATCGTATTTATGTTAATTTACATAAGAATGTACAAATAATAAACTATATATAAACCTTCTATGAAAAATACTCGACCTAATGGTGAAAACCGCATCAAAATCCGTTGGGTGGCTTAGAAGAAGAAGAGTTAGAAACAACAGACAGACACGAAAAGCGACTTTGTTTTATAAGATATAGGATAATACTAACGGAATTAACGTAAACTTGGAACCTAAATGTTCTGCCATTATATATATATGTATTTTACATGAAAGAAGGTTAAAATTTACAAATAACTTCGACGTTTTTGAATATTATAAAATGGTCTATTAGTTTTGTTTGTTATATTTTTTTATTTTACAGCTCTCCCAGACACGCCTACAATGGAAAAATGGCTGGCAAGTAATCTTATAGGGGGCTCCTTAGTGGGGGTCGACCCCGAAACTATATCTAGGGAGGATTGGACACCATTACAGGTTAGTTTAGTTTCACGCTGCATTCCACATAATTATAGCAGAGTAAGCAAAGGGGACCTAAGCAGAGTATTGAACAAGGAAATGAAAAAACGAAATATTCTATTCCCGCAAGTGGGAATAGAACTCACAACCTGTCGCGTTTAAAGTCGCACGCGCACTATGGCGCAGGGGAAGAAGCCTCTGCGCCATATCGGCCTCATAATAAATTTTAAATATTATATATCTTATTTCAGACAGCATTATTGGCGGCTAAAATTAAACTTATAGCAGTAGAAAAAAATTTAGTAGACGAAGTTCGAAGTGAATTAAAAGTACCTCCGCCAGAAAGACCACATAATAAAATTATATATTTACCTATTGAATATACTGGTATGTAAATTTTTACCCTACTAATATTGTATGTGAAAACTTGTTAGTATGTATGTTTGTTTCACATTCACGACGAAGCTACTAATCTTTCTTTTCATGAAACTTTACAGTGATATAGATTGGTCATGAGTTATGTCGTGATCAAATGTTCTCAACTCTTTGTTGTAGAGCGAAATCGCAGTTGAAAACTAATGCTGTATTAAGATTTTGTGATTTTAATATTTGCACTAAAAAGGCATATATTTTTATATACCTTTACCAACAAAACAAAAATAATCTGCGTTAACAACAAAACTAAATATATTTATGAATCCGTTGAAATTTTTCTAACGGAATTCCGTTTTTTTTTTGCCCAGAGGGACACACAAGGGTGTGACTGTAACGCTACGGCTGTGGGTTCGAGCCCCACTCGAGGAAGTAAAATATTTACTTAAATTTATATTTCCATTTCTTCGCTCTGGTTTGGAGGCAGAGCGCAGCGTTGAGTTTCGCCACTCACACGCAATGAATCGAGAATTACTTGGTGAGTGGATATTAATCCTAACACTAAATAATTCCCTACCCTGTAGGATGTAGCGTGGATCTAAAGACAAAAAAGCATTTTTTTTTTAGGTACAACCGCAGGTCAGAAAATAAAAGAATTGAGGGAAAAAATGGTGGAAAAAAAGGCATCAGCTCTTGTTATTACAGCGCTGGATGAAGTGGCTTGTAAGTATTTATAATATATTATATTTTTAACTTCAAATATAAGTGGGTCCGCTTCCCACTCTATAATAATAGTAATGGAGGTATAATAGTCCCCAGGTTCCCTCTGTCTTGCCTGCCATGATCAAAATACAGCGTGATTGTATTTTATTTCGTTATTTTCTTTTAATTCCACAGATACATTAAACCTACGCGGTAGTGACATTGATTATAATCCAGTTTTTTTCTCTTATCTAATAATAACTGTGAACCGTGTTATATTGTTTTGGCACAATGGCGATATTTCCGAAGAAATTAAAGAAAAAATGGCCAAAGAAGGCGTGGATTTGGAAGGAATGAAATATGATGATGTCTGTAAAGTGTTGAGGGAATTAGCGGTAAGTAGTGCCTACTAATGTGTGAGCCGGTTTCGTTTTAGAAAATATTTATTCACTACCGTTATATGCCATCAGAATAACAAAGACTACAATTTATATTAACATTTAATATAATTTGTCTGTAATATAACAGTAAGCCTAAATAAGCAAGCAATGCCGTGTTTGATTTGGTTATATTTTTAGATAATTCTTTCATTTTGTAGAAGGAATTGTCACAAAATGGGGACGGAGATCATTCAATATGGCTGTCTAGTGAAGCGAGTGAAGCTATACATAGAGCTGCTTCAGGGGTAAGAATTTTATATATTTTTGTACTTGAATATACTTATTTATAGGTTGAAGGTGTACCTTGCATATAGCAGGGTAGGCAGAGGGAACCTAGTGTTATGATGTTCCTCTCCTTGTGCAAAGCTCAAATTAAAAACATTATTATTGATTGGAGGAACTCAACGCACTTGCCATGTTATCAAGGAATCCCTTATGGAAATCGAACTCACAACCGTGACGCTTATATATGTTGTGCCACTGTGTCAGGCCGACCTCAATTTAATCAAGTAATGCTTTATATATGATTTTTTTTGCTCTTATGTACATTATTATAATAACTATTATTTATATAAAAGTAATTGTTAGTTAAATATTTTTTTTTAATATTTCACTTTTGTTTCAGGAAGGAGTCTTGCAAAAGCCATTAAATTTAATATCTGAAATTTCACCTGTTGCCTTACAAAAGTTAGTCAAGAATAATGTTGAATTAAAGGTAAATATATAGTATCTATTGAAAAATAAATATAAAACTATTTAAATAAGATTAATATTGTTTCCAGAGCGAGAAAATAAAAATATATCATACCCTTGAATGGAATTCCAATTCCTCCTAACTATTACTTCTGTTTATATAGGAAAAATTATCTTTATCGACAACTTTTTAAAAAATAAAAATAGTCCTGCAGACTAGTTAGTACTAGAAGATTTTTGCCCGATTCTCATTCAGGGGAATGATTTTTTTTTTCATGTGGTCCTAATTAATATAATCCAAATAAAAAAAAATTAAAATCGAACCCACTATTCTCCTTTCAAGGGATTCCGCCAATGCCACGTACGTGATGGTGTAGCAGTAGTCCGCTTCTTCAGATGGCTCCACGAACAAATAGATAACGGAATTTCCGTAACGGAAATCCAAGCGGCGGACAAACTTTTGGAATTCCGCAAGTGAGATATTTGTTTATTTAATTTATTTAGTGATAGCGAAATTTTTATTTCACAATAGATGAAATGTGGACTATCTGTGAAAAGCCCGCAAGTGAAATATATATTTTTATTTCAATGATATGGAAATTTCTGTAATGTAAAATCCAAGCGCAGACAAATTGTTGGATTTCTGCAAGTCAAGTACTTTTTATTTGAATATATTTGTTTAAATTATTTTTTTTATATTATTTACTTTTTTGCGTCAATTAATTAATTATTTAAATTATAAAAAAAAATATTACATAAATTTTCTTTAAATTAACCTAATAACCTTTTTAATATCCTTAATATATGAAACGAATGATATATAATAAACAAAATGGGCTCATTTAAAGTGTGATGTACTCTATGGTTATCGGTACGATCCCAGTCAGAGGAAGCCATGTTTTAATTTCTTTTATCTAGTTAGATTTATTGTGGTGTTAAATCCCGCTATTGTACTTTTTTTTTAAATGGGCGATAATTTCTATTAATATATTTTTTTCTTCCTTTTTAAGGGACGAAAACCTATTCATGGGGCCATCTTTCGAAACTATCCCGGGGGCGGGGGAAAATGGTGCCATAATACACTATAGTCCATCGAGAGACGGGAAGCAACGGGAAATTAAGTCCAACGATATGTTCTTGTTGGACTCAGGCGGACAATATATGTGAGTGCTCTGAATTCCGTTGGAATTCGTTTTTTCAGAATCACAGGAAAATTTTGATTTGAAAAACTAGAAATTATATAAAAATATTTCTTTATTTTTTGTATTTGTATATGTCAAAAACATTTTTTTAATTAATCAGCTTCACGTCGTATCCCGCATATACTCCGTTGCCCATTTTTAAAATTAAATTGCTCTATAATTCATGGAAAGACGGAAAGCAACGGGAATTTAGGTCCAACGATATGTTCTTGTTCGTCTCCGGCGGCCAATGTGTTCTGAATGCAGTTTTTTTGGATTTAGTTATTTTTTAGAATAATGAAAAAAGAATCAGAAATAAAAAACAAGCCGTATGAAAATATTCCGCCCGTAAAGGTCGTACGGATACATTGACTTTTTTTTTGATAGGGATGGGACAACAGACATTACGCGCACCAGACACATGGGTAATCCCACCTCTAGCCAACGGGATTCCTTCACTAGAGTGCTGAAAGGACAAATAGCGGTGGGATCGGCATTATTTCCTAAGGGTGTTAAGGTAGGTCCGATTTTTAGTAATTTTGATGGAAAATGAATGAGTGAACACGGTTTTGTGTTTTAGTGGGGATAATATATTTTATATTTATTGAAAAACGCGGCGTTTTGTTGCAATTTAGAAAAAAATTGGCTGAAAGTGGAGAACATAAAGTCTTATATTAGATTCACTCTGCTTACTTTGATAAATATGGAAGATACGAAAAGCCACAGAACTGCTATTCCTGCTGATAGAACTGCATGTCCAACAGTTAATCGATTGTAGTTGATGTTTGCCAGTTAAAATTCTATTTATAATATTTATATTAATATGATTTCTTTGGATTGGTTCTGTTACATAAGATTGAATATTTTATAATTATTTTTCTCTGCTTATCCTGCTATATGAAGATTAAAATAATAATAATAATATAAGTGTATCACCATTTATCTAATGGTCTAATGGAATCTAGTGTTCAATACTCTGTTCCCATTGAGACTCTTCTATTCTCTATTTTCGCGGAATTCTCGATGCATTGTGTGCGTGTGTGTTGAGTGGCGTTTTGCCTCGTTACCAGAGCAAGCGCAGGGAAAATATTTCATTTCTGCAAGTGGTAATCGAACCCACAACTTGTCGCGATCACCTCAATAATTTTATTAAAATTCCTAACAATTACCAAAAATACTGCTAAAATTATTTAAAATTTATTTTTAGGGTAACGTCCTAGACACGCTAGCGCGCAAGTCTCTGTGGGACGCGGGCGAGGATTACGCGCACGGCACCGGCCACGGCGTGGGGCACTTCCTCAACGTGCACGAGGGTCCCTCGGGGGTGTCCTGGAGGCCGTACCCTCATGACCCTGGTCTGAAAGAGGGACAGATTTTGAGTAATGGTGAGGAAATTATGACTGAATTATGGATTCAACGCCGCGGTTTTTTTTGCCTCGAGACCAGAGCGAAGAAAGGAAAATATTAAATATTTCATTTCCTCGGATGGGAATCAAATCCATAACCAATGTCGTTTACAATCATACCTCGGACCCCTGTGCCACAGCTGGCCTCAAATAACTTTTAATTGTGGTATTGCACTAAAAAATATTTCAAATAAATATAATTGTTGTTTCATTTCCAGAGCCAGGTTTTTACAAAGTGGGCGAATACGGCATAAGGCACGAGGATCTCGTTGAAATTATAAACGTCACTAAATCTACAGATCATCCGAGAGTGAGTGTTTTCTCTTGTTTTATTACTGCCTTTATCTATTTGTTAATGTAACGGAATTTAGAACCGAGTCCTTTTATATATTTTGTAATAACAATTTTAAAAATTTCGAGAATTGAGAAAAATATCATTTTAGGTTCTTGCTGACTACAGACTAGAATTAAATAAATATTTTAAGATTAAGGTAGGCACATAAAACATGGGAACCTAGTGTCCAGTGAACACTCCGTTCCCATTAAGACATTTCCGTTCCCCATATTCCGTCGAATTCTGAAGCCATTGCGTGTTGAGGATACAGTATTAACTAAAAAATATATTTATATTCAATAATGTTTTTAAATAAAAATATTTCTTTCTTATTCAGGCAAAAGACTTGCTGGGTGATTTCGACGGGCGCGGGGTGTTAGGGTTCCACACTCTAACTGTAGTGCCCAATCAAAGAATTTGTATGCAGTTGGACTTATTGAATGGTTTTGAGGTAAGTTGATTGATTTCTCGATATATGGCGTTTCGAGCGTGCCAGTTGAGCACAATTCATTTCGCCAATGTCACGTTGTATGTTTCCATACACACGAAGGAAATTGACCGGTAAGGTAAGTTTATTAAATGTTAATGTAAATTTAATTAAAAACAATTATTTTAAATATATTTTTAACATTTTAAATGTGTTATTCGACACTTCCATAAAATATAATATATACTTGTTTAAAAAACGTGTAAACATTTTAACATAGCGGGATTTGAACTTGCGTCTCTTGAACTTGGAACTCGTCTTTAAGCCATGCGTTCCCGCTGCATTTATCATGGACCATACTACTAGTTACACATTGAGTAACGTAACTTTACGGTGCTCTTTAATTTACCGATCGAGGACATGAAAATTTCTTTCTCTCTCATGGAAATCGATCCCACGACCATCGCATTTACCAGATAGCCAGACCCTATTACTGCAACACGTTAGGATATCATAAATACTTTTTTTTTATATTTCTCGAAGACGATAATTATATCCACATTCTACAATGAGGTAGTCATTGATTAAAGCATAAATTAAATTAGCTTCACGCTATATCCCGCACACAGCAGGGTCGGCAGAGGGAATCTAGTGTTAAGATACTCCGTTCTACACTTTCCACCGAATTCTGGGGGCATTGCGTGGTGAGTGTCGGAAATCAACACCGAGCTTTTGTCTCGACACCAGATGGAAGAAAATGAAAATATTAAAAATTTCATTTCCTCGAGTGGGAATCTAACTCACAACCTTTCGCGTTTGCAATCACACCCTTGTGCCACTGCGCTACGACTGATCTCTAACTCTGTGATTTGTTTCTTATCATTTATATTATATTTTTTTGTTTCAGTTAAATTACATAAACGCGTATCACAAACGCGTCTTTGAAACTCTAGGGCCGATATTGAAGCAAAGGAATTTAAATGACGACTACGACTGGTTGGAAAAGGAGTGTTCTTTAATAGAGAGGTGAGGAAATTATATTTATTTTGAATTTATTTTACTTATTATTTATTTATTTTTAAAATAAATTTCGTTGTCATGACCTTTATTTTAACACATTTCATTTTTTTCAGATCCTGAGGTTTTAAGGCGAGAAGCAATGATTTTTATTTTATATTTTAATAGTTACAACTTTGTATGTAAAATATATTATTAATAATATATAAATATATTATTGTATTATGGAAATTTTGAAGTTTTATTAATAAAACTCCCTTTAATATAATAATTCGATTACTACTTAGGAAAATTATTACATTGGATTTGCAAGAGTTTTGCCAGAAAATGAAAATAATTTTCCCACTTTAGTTAAACAAGGCGTGGCGCCGCTCAACACGCAGGTTCCCTCTGCCTACCGTGCTGTATGTGTAAAGCTAATTAAAAAGGAACCCCAATAAAATTAAGATAACTATAATAATTGATATGAGATAAGAAAAGTTATGACTCTTTATTTTATTTTATCTTTATTTTATCTTTTATTAGAGCAATAACATTTTAGTTTTATCATTTTAATCCCTTGATAAAGGACGTAACTTATATATTTTTTATCTTTTAAATGTACAACATTCTATTGGTATAAATGTTCAATGAGAAAGAAAATACTGAACTAATTTTGATATAATTTCGTTAACTGAAAACATAATATCCTTATATGTGATAATTTGGTCATATCCTCGAAGAAATATTTCGTAATTACAAAACGCCGTATCCAATATAAAGAGAGAGAGAGAGAGAGAGAGATCTTTTCTTCTTTATTAATGACAAAATAGGCCACTCGTGGCGCAGGATCACGAGCGTGCGACTGTAAACGCGACTGGTTTTTTGTCCTATTTCCAAACGAAAAAATGAAATATTTAATATTTTCAACTTCCTTGTTCTAGTAACGAGGCAAATCGTGGTGTTGAGTGCCGCCATTCTGCACGCATTGCCTTCAGAAATCGGCGAAAAGTGGTAAACGATATGTTACGTGAACTTACTACTTAGTGTCCTAACACCAGGTTCCCAGGTTCCTCGTGCCTTTTATGTGAAGGATGCAATATGAAGCTAAAAAACAACCAATCAAATTGCACTAATATATCGATAGATCTACATTGTGGGAATATAGGGCGTTGAATTCCATCTATCAATGCGCAATGACTCAAATTCGGGCGAAAAGAGGAGAACAGAGTGTCTTGACATTAGGTTCTTTTTGCCTACTCTGCTGTAAGTTTCAATGGCTCAGCGTTAAGACACGCGTTTCCGAGTTGTTGCGAGAAAATTAAAATAATTTACCCCAAGCCCTCTAATAATAATTTTCCAATATTTTATTATAGGTATACATAAGTAAGGAACCTTTTCAAATAAAAAATCTCTTATCACTCATACATAATCATATTATATTGTTATCATTTCAATACATTTTGATAACACTAATCAATGGCTTACTTAAATTTATTTGTAAAATAGCAAGATGATAGGAAGGAGTGTTGTTCTATTATTATTTATAATGTAAGTATTGAAATAAGCAATATCTGCACTAAAGAATATGTGTGGTTGAGTGCGCTAACCTCAGGAAATTTTGATTCGAATTTTTGTGTTGACTAGTCTGTCTATCGAGGAAAACATAAGCTATAAAGCGCGGACCGCGGAGCTGTGTTCCGCCTCACAATATATCAATACATATATCCAACATGTCAGGTTTTGGGTTCGATTCCCACTTGAGAAAATTAATCATCTCTGGTAACGCTAACAAGACAAAACGTGGCATTCAGTTCCGTCATTCAAGACGTAATTGCTTCAGAATTTGACGGAAAGCGGGAAAAGGAAGTGTCTTAATGGAAAAGAGGGTTTTAGCACTAGGAACCTAGGTTTCCTCTGCCTACCTTTTGGACACGCAGGTGAAACTGCTAATAACAACTAGTATAATATAGTTAGTTTAGTCAAATAGTAGTGTTAAGGCACTCCGTTCTGCACTTTAAGATATTGAGTGATTGACGATGATTATAAATACCTACAATATAAATAAAACTATAAAAATTCGAAAGATATAATTTTTTTTGTTAAAAAAAGATTTTGAGAAATACAAACTAATGTGTAGTTCAAGTTTTCTGTTTATTTGAACTGCATGTTAACTATCCTTGTAAGAGTTCAAATCTCGCTTTTTCTTTTACCGAAATCTATGTTATCGTCTTTCCTAAGAGCTACTTTAAATTTCATCTTTCTACGTCGTCACGTTGTCCGTCCGTCACTCAGTAACTCCACTAATTTAAAAATTCAGTTTTAGTACAGTCCTTGGCGACGTTCCCGCCATTTACGAAGAATATGCTGAGCCTGATGGACCCAGATATGGTATGGATATATCTATTAGTTTTGCATTCATTTTAACTCTTAACAAAAAAAGATATTAAACTGTACAGCGTCTGACCAGTAAGCGCGATAGTTGGGAGTTCGGTTTACAATTGGACGAAATTATTTGGTACTATTTGCTCGTTCCGGTAACAAGACAAAGCGTGACATTCTCATAAACTTGGGCGGACAAGGGGTAAGCAGGTTCTCTCTGCCTACCCCCGCTATATGTGAGAATTTTAGCGTGAAGCCAAAAAAACCTATTCTAGTTACTTTTTTTATGACAATATACACTTAAAGGTATTTTTTTATAACAATTTCAGTTGGACCTATGGCAAATACGAGACAGTCGAGTCAACTGAAACTTGATACAATAAGAAAGATATTGGAAAATAGGAACATAGATGCGTTTCTAGTGCCCACCGCTGATGCTCATAACGTGAGTAACGATCCAAACCAAACCAAACAAAATATTTATTTGTTACCTATATAAATCTTTATTTTAAGTCTCAATATATAGCACCCAGCGATGCCCGGAGAGAATGGCTCTCCGGTCTCTCTGGGTCCTCTGGAACAGCTCTAGTGACTCAAAAACACGCATTAGTATGGACAGATGGCAGATACTTTACGCAGTTTGAAATCGAAGTGGACACCAATGTGTGGAGTTTGATGAGACAAGGTGAGAGCAAGTATACCTACCAATTAGCCATTATACGCCGAATTCCGAAGTCATTGTGAGTTAAGTAGCGGATCTCAACGCTGTGCTCTGCCTCATTACCAGAGCGAGGAAATGCAATTACGAAATATTTCATTGCCTCGTTCATTGCCTTCACTGCACTACTCTCTATATGTACAAATATAATTTGCTTCCAGGTACCGATCTTTCAATACAAGCGTGGCTAGTAGCCAACATGTCACCGGGGTCAGTCGTGGGTATCGACCCCACTACCTACACACGGTCTGCTTGGAACTCTCTTGAGGTATATAATATGTAAGGTGCAAGTTAAGCTCGCTACGCCACTGGACACTCGTTCATATAAAAACACTTCCGTTCCCTACTGTCCGCCGAATTCTGTTCTAATCTCTTTTTTCTGTTCTGTAAAACCTGTTATTTTACTTTCGTTTAACGATATTTTAGTTCAATTAAATTTACTCCTAAATTAATAATTCAAATAATATAATTTCCAATGTAATTTATATTATTTTATTTTCAATAAGAAAAACCTATTTCAGGCAGCACTAAGACAAGTCAACGTATCTTTAGTGGCAGAATTTAATAATATTGTCGATCAAACGAGGATTGATATAGGGGATCCCCCGCCGGCGAGACCCAATAAACCTTTGATTGTCCTGAGTAGAAATTTTACAGGTATTTAATAATTATTAACATTTATTAAAGTAATGCATATATGCTTTATTAAAATGAAAAATTATTTTTTAAAATAATTATTTTGCATAATAATGAGAAAAATATATTGTTCATTTTTTTAATTTTAATGATTTAAAAATAGGTACTTAGAAGTTAAAAAAAACAAAAATTATATGTCGGAAGGTACCTGAAAGAAAAAACTTTTAGGAAAATCTGAATTATGTATGAAAGAAATAACAGTTTACTATTAGATATTTTTTTTTATTTCAGGCAAAAGTTCAGGTGACAAAATATCAGGATTACTGTCACAGATAAGAGGTCGTAACGCGTCGGCTTTAGTGTTGACCGCTTTGGATGATATTGCATGTGAGTTCACATTCCACATTTTAATTAAAAAAACATGTTTTATTGTTGTAGCGCAGGGACACAAATGCGACAGGCTGTAGGTTCAATTCCTACTCGAGGATCTTAACAATAGGTTCCCAGGTTCCCATCTGCCTACCCCGATATGTGTTGGATACAGCGTAAAGTATAAAATATCCCGTTTGGCGTACCAATGGTTGATTGATTCATTTATTTTTTGACTTTTCGATTAACTGATCATTTCTTCATTTGAAAATGTAAAAAATAATTAAAAAGTTACTTACTGCTTAGTAAGCACCATTTTAATAATATTTTTGATGGTTTATAAAAAAAAATTCATGAGCCATTTTTGTTTCAGATACTCTTAATATCAGAGGTTCTGATATTCCCTACAATCCTGTTTTCTTTTCTTATCTTGTCATTAGGGCTGATTTGGTAAGAAGTACTGTTGAAATAAGTATAATTAAAATAGGCTGAATAAAATTGGATCTAAGTCGACAATTGAGTCGTTGAATTTTTTGTTACTTTTATATAAAAAAAGGGACAAATATAATTTGAACCATCCTAGTACCATATATGAATGGTCCAGCTAGTTTTTATATTTTTTCTATTCTATTTTATATTCCTACAGTATCTACTTATTATTTTTATTAAATTTAATTTATTTATGTACTTCTATATGCATAGTCTATATATGTATTTGGTAAAATATGGGGCTTTGATTTTTTGGCTTCACTCTGTATCCCGCATATAGCAGTGCCGTATTTTATCTTCTTCCAGAGCTGGTGAATGATTTTTTTAATTATCTGAACCAAACCTATAAGCGTTGCGTTCGTATCTATATTTTTCTTGTAGTGCATTTTTTTCTAATATTTCAGTCTACATCTAATTAAGTAATTTTTATTTTTCTTTAGGAAATAAACAATATTATTCTATTCTGGGGTGACGGACAGTTACCGGAGTACATTGAACAGCATTTACAATTTGAAGGGACACAGGTTCATTGCCGGCCGTATATAGAAATATTTGAATATATGAGCAATTACAGTGTATGTAGAATTTTGATTTGTATAAATTTTTAATCTAACGGATACCTGAATGAGTATATTGGGATCTTTTATCCAATTTTACACTGGGAACTTGGCCAACTTGACCAAATGTCAAGACACTTCCCTTCCCCACTTTCCGCCGAATACTGGAAGCATTGCGTAATGCATGTGTGTAGAAATTAAAATAATTCATTTCTTCGCAATATCTAGAAGCCTAGTGGAAAACTACGAAGGGAGAATTTTAGCTATATGAGACAACTTGCTTTTTTTCTATAGTTTCCGTCACATTACGAAAATAATGAATGCTGTGATAAATTTCATATATATTTTTTACTTATATTTAAATTAACCTTGTTCATATTTTATGATACATCTTACAATTTGTAATATAACTTTTAGGTATCACTTTCTCCTGGTAATGTTATCTGGTTGTCGGGCGATGGAAGTCACGCAATACATATGGCCGCTGAAACTGTAAGACTTATCATATATAATCACTTAACTGTTATTATGATTAAGAATAATTTAAATTTCATAAAGATTTTCATAAGACATCGACAGTGAAATGAAAAAAATGTCTGTAATGCCTCTTTTTAAAGGCAAACCTTACAGCTCTCTTGTAGTACTTACTCTGAAGTGGGCACGGATCCTCCAGATCCCCACATTACAGACCTACACACGTGATCACAGATCTGTGACCCGCATATAGCAGGGTAGGCAGAGGGAACCTTTTTTAGACACTTAGTTCTGAATTTTCTTGACATTGAGTGTTGATTGGCGAAATTCAAGGCTATATTATATTACTATAGATTTTTTAAATTGGTCGAAGTCCCAAAAAATCTATAAGCGCTGCGTTCATGGCTCATCTTCTAGATGCGCTATTGTTTGATGATTCCAGGTCCACACATGAGGTCACACACGTATCAGTTCTCATTTGTATTTTCAGAATTCAGATATTACAACACTGTCCACGGTCTCTCCGGTGGCGTTAATGAAGTGCGTTAAGAATGATGTAGAATTACAGGTTTGTATAATAATATAACATGTTTAAGTGTTTGTGGAGACTGTCCTTATTTTTTGAAAAACATTTCAATATTACTTATTGAATATTTTGATTTCCTTGCGGAATTCAGCGGTGCATGGAGAACTGAGTGTCTTAACTCTATGTTCTCTGCAATATGTGAGATACAGCGCGAAGCTATAACAAAAACTATAATTTTCAGGGTTTCAGAACATCCCACATTAAGGACGGTATAGCAGTAGTTCGATTCCTGCGTTGGGTACACGAGGAGGTTGATAGTGGACGCGTTGTCACGGAAATTAACGTTGTTGATAAATTGGATGAACTTAGAAGGTATTATTTTTTTTCTAATGAATGTATGAACCATAAAATAGAAATTCAAATTCAAATTCATAGAATTTTTTTTGTAAACTGATTTGGTTACCGCTTTTTGACATATTAATAAGAAAAAACGGAACTCTTATAAAATTACGTTACGTTGTTCGTCTGTCCGTCTGTTAAAACTATTTACCTTGAGATTGTTTGGAGATATTATGCTGAAATTAATATCAAATATTCAAGAGTGATCCCTGGGAGCGCAGAAATAAAGCCTAAAAAAAGCTTCTAAGTCAACTAAGTATATCACGCTTAGTAGGTACGAGAATTTATACGTTGTTTGTATGAACAAATCCAACAATTTAAACAAATATTTTCTATTAATTTACTTAAATATTTTCAGCGAAGAACAATACTACAAAGGCCCCTCATTCGCAACAATAGCTGGTGCCGGAGAGAACGGAGCGATCATACACTATAAACCTGTGAAGGACGGAGATCAGAGAATCATAACTAAAGATGACGTGCTTCTCGTGGATTCTGGAGGACAGTATATGTATGTCAACTTTTAAGTTTTATTTTTGAATTTGTGGATATATCTATTTTGTATATGTTTTTTATTAGGTCGATCTATTAGAATACTATTAGTCGCGTTTTTTAATTTTTTTAGCTAATTTGTTATTTTTTGGCATTAAATGTTGAGTACTTACATCGGAATTCGAACTTCCATCTTTTTATATTAAATACTTTATCAAAGTAAACATACCTAAGTCTTGCTATTATTCGCATCCCTCCTATATCTCTAGCAGTGTAGGAGTAAACGTATATCTATCTATCTAAGAAAACGTCCTATTTGCTTAAATACTTCTGTACTTCTGCATCTACGAATCTGATCTCCTTGCCAGGATAACAGAAAATATTTCTTGGTGTTTTTAAAGTATTTTATTATTAATTTCCAGGGATGGTACAACCGATATAACAAGGACTCGGCACATGAGCGGTTCTCCCACACCGGCTCAGAGACTTGCCTTTACCAGGGTCTTGAAGGGACAGATTTTACTTGCAACAGCCGTATTTCCTAGAGGGTCCACTGTAAGAACTAGATTTTTGTTATTTGGTGAAACTTAACTTAACTTTATAGCCTAGCTCTTTTTCTTACTTTTTTTTCTTAAAATAAATATAATTAACTTCATTTATATTTCACAGGGCAATCTTCTAGAAACGCTAGCTCGTAAAGCCTTATGGGATGTGGGTCTTAACTATGCGCATGGTACCGGACATGGCGTAGGTCACTTCCTGAATGTACATGAAGGTCCTTCTGGAATCGGGACTTCTTTAGCTGTGAACGATCCTGGCATCGTTCCCGGAATGATTTTTAGTGATGGTAGGCAATTTTATGGAGTTTTAAGGAAGTAAATAAAATAATAAAAAAGTAAATATTTTTTTTACAAACAGTATATTAGTCTTGCCTTATGGGATGTGGGTCTTAACTACGCGCACGGTATCGACAAAAATAATATAATAATTTATGTACAGATAGCGGCTAGTAACAATTTTATTATATGTATTTTATTTTATTTCACGAGTATTTTAATTTTTATAGTTTGGATTACTGTAAGACTAAAAAAGTATTTTCTTTCATAATTTCTTTACAGAACCCGGTTTCTACGAAGTTGGTGAATTTGGTATTCGTCACGAGGACATAGTCGAAGTGATCGAAATGAATAATGAAGCTGATCATATTTATGTAAGTGTTTCATTTAAAATATGAAAATTTATATATAACTAAATATATATAACAACATATAAAAATGAATAACAAATTATCATTGAATATTCTAGTAGCGTGTGCAAATCAAGTATTCAAAACATAGGTACTTATACAGTATGTTGTGAATACTTGGTCTGATTACCTTTTAGCATATGACTTCGTCCGCATAGTTGGTTAAAGATCGACCCAAGGACCAAAAATGCTCCTTTTTTTCATTAGTTATCTGCTCCATTTGGCCATAGCTAGATGTAGGTACTTAAAATTAAAGTAAAAATAATAAGCTCAAGTTTCCTTTGATAAATGTTGTATAGAAAAATGATTTTTCAATTGCAACCAGTAGTTGCTGATCAGTGTGTTCAACCAAACAAACTCTTCAGCTTTATAATATTAATCATTATATTAATTATCAATTAAAGGAATTTACATAATTAATAAATTTGTTCAGGCTAAAGGCATGGTGGGCGACTTCGACGGGCGAGGCGCGGTGGGTTTCCGCGCTCTGTCACTCGCTCCACACCAAACCGCGTGTCTAGATGTTAATATACTTAGCGACTTTGAGGTAATTTTTAAGTTTATATATAGTGTTAAAACACTACGTTACTTTCTAATAAGTGATATTGCGTGTCGAGTGATGCAGCTTATCGCCGCTATCGCCTTATCAGAGTCTATAAGTATTGTTTTCTTAAGAAAGAATAATGTTAAGAACACGCAAGACAAATAAACTTCCGAAGAACTTTATATATTTTCTTCTTGTTATTTCCCTTTTATAAACATAATATCTAAACCATATTTCAGATTAAATACATAAACGACTACCACGCGAGAGTTTTATCAACTTTGGGGCCAATTTTGAAAGAAAGAGACTTGCAAGAAGACTACGAGTGGTTAGAAAGAGAATGCTCGCCAATCGGTCGGAGTGGCTCCATTTTATTTAAATCGTCGCCATTCTTAATAGTTGCAACAGCTAGTTTGTGGTTTATTAAAATGTGATATTTTTAAACTAATAATTTGTTAATGGTTTTTTGAAAAACTAAACTATAAACTATATATATTTATATAAACTATAAACTATAAATAAACTATATTTATATTTTTAAATGTAGTTTTTTTATTTTTATTCCCCATATAGTATATTTTGCAGTTGTAATGTGCCTAATACAGTTAAGACTTTATACTAGTATTTTATGTGAACCGTTTTTGTTTCTATGATTTTGGTAGAAATTAATCCTGGCTTTTAAAAGCGCAAATATTTCGACCAACCGATGACGCCATGATATTATGATAATGAAATATGATTAATATTTTTTTACAAAGTCATGCATACCTATATTAAATCAAGATATATATTTTTTTATTATTTATGTACACATTTCCCCGAAACACTTCCTTTACTGTTCTCCTCTGTAATTTCTTCTACTGTTAGAACACAATATATTTATAACACAAATTATCAACACATTATGTATTTATAAAATAACTTAAAAACTCAGAAGTAAAGCTCATTACACAAGTTTGAATTATTCAATAACTAAAAATATTCTTGTACTTAAAAAATATTTTTATACGGCAACCGAAGTTTTATAAATGGCAACTCTAAAGCAATAATCAATTTTCCATCACAATTTGGTTTTGCAGTTTGTGCTGCAGTGCAATTATCATATTGAGAAATTATTCGTGGAATAGTCCAAAAATGTTAGCAATTAAAAGCCTTTTGAGACCAACTCAAGTATTCGCTAAAAATGCCGTTCAAGCGAGAAACATGAGCGGTATCGCTATTCCAGCGAGAAATAAGATTACAAGAGCTGTAAGTATTTACGTTATATAAATAAATCATATAACAACTATATATTTAATGATATAAATAAAACATTTTATTTATTTTGTTTACATATCGTTTTAAGTAGGGTTTGAGCAAATTTGAATTAAAATTGAGGGAATAAGCCTAAAACGTTACGTAATGTTTTGACAATATAGGTTAGGTTATCTTTTAATTGTCAAGTAGGAACTATATGAAATTTCGTTTTTTATCTTGAGACTTATGGATATTTTATGTAAGAATTATGTACAAAATAATATTTTTGGTTGAATTTTATTAAAAATTACTACTAACAGTTAAAATGTGAAGTATATATTTTGCACTAAACATCTTGTTTCTTTTTAAATTTGTATATTAATTTAATTTTTTTTATTTCTTCTATATAAAACATTAAAGATAAAAGTTAATAAATGCGCAGTTATATTAAAGTATCTATAATTGGTTTATATGTCAACATTTTTCCTCATTAACGTGATTGTAGATGACCTTGGTAGCTTCAATCCTTTTCTCATATAGCAGCGTGGTCGACAGTTGTAAGTTCGACTCCTATTCATTTCATGTCCTCATTCTGGTATCAAGATATATCTTGATACTCTATAGAGTGGTGGAGACATTACAAATAAGGAATGGAATGTGGGGAAATTGATTTCCTCGCTGTGGAAACAAGACAAAGCATGGCATTGAGTTCCCCACTGAAAATATGTTGTCTCCAAAATTGGGCAGAAAACTACCTTCCCTAATATTGTTGTAACCCCAGGTTCACTCTGCTTACCCTGCTACACTCAGGATACAGCAGAGCTTAAAAAATAAATAAATATATATATTTTATAATATCTTACAGGAAACCCTCATCCTGGCAGGATCAATGGTTGTTGCCTGGTTAACCATCCCCGTCTGGGTCTTGGTCAACATCAAACACTACCGCGACAAGAACTAATTGTCTCTGACAATGTAGTATATTATAGTATTTGTTTTTAAGTAAATGGTTAATTTATCATTGTAAATTTTGTTTTATTTTATAAAATGAGTGCATCTGTGCAGTTAAAACATAAATATCAAATTTTGTGGATGCCTTCAAAGTTCTCATTGCTTATTAAATCATACATTAATATCAACCCATAAGGTTAATCGTGACAGACGGGTACAATCGTGAGACTAAGGTGATAGGTTGTGGGTATGATTCCCACTCAAGGAAATGAAATATATAAATTTTTCTTCTCCTTACTCTGGTAATGGTGTAAAGTGCATTGAGTTCTGCCGTTCAATAAATGTAATATAGTGTAAGAGATATCCCTTTCTCATTCTGATGTGTTTTAAGAATGAAAGTGGCAGATCGGAAATGCTTAGTAGTATTTGTGTAGTGATAGTGGTTACGTTTTTGGTACCTATTCGTAAATGCATCACACATAATAAGGTATGGATAAAAATTGTGAAATGAAAAAAAAACTATGTTTAAACTATTGACAAATCTTGATAAAATTTTGTAGGTATGGGTTTGAAATATTTATTCTATATACTGCACCTATAAAAGGAGCGCAGAAGATTCCACCTGGTATAATTATTATTTGAAATATACTTTTTTAAAGTGAACCTATTAGGCGTGTGTGATATATACTATAGATTATGAATACTGTAAATCCTGGTGTACAATCAAAATAGGGATTTTGATTTTTTGATAATTAAAAGGCACTAGTCATTCAAGTTTTACTCTTTTTATGTATAACATATATTGTATTTATTTCAATTTAAAAAGAATTTGATATATTTGAAAAAAAGGGAAGTAATTTTGAAGTTGCTATATTTAAAGGACAAAGAACAAAAAAATGCAATAAATATGTTTTTTAAATTGGCTTTATTATCAAAAAATTATCTTAATTAAAGCATAACAGAAAGAACTTCTTTGGCCAGTGATAATTTTTTAAAATATGTTTATTATACATATAAAGAACCTAGAGTCAAAATTTTCGGTTTTACTTTCCGTCTTAAAGGCACTACATATTCTGTATCGTGCACATGGCAGGGTAGGCAGATGGAACATGGGAAGACATTGCGTATCTAGTGGCGGAACTTAACGTTGCCTTTTTTCTGGTCGAGAAAATAAAAATATTTCATTCCTTTCATATCGCTCTGTCTAATCAAAACACTACGTCCCAAATTTGGACTGAAAGTGTATTGATGTGTCTTAAATTAGGTTCACTCTGCCTGCTATATGCCAGATATAGCGTGGTTCCAAAATATTACATTAGTTTAACCCAAGCGGACAGAACCATGAGTGAATACAAGTCACAATTAATTTTCTTTCTGAGAAAAAAAGAGACAAAATACCAGATGTATTTTTACCTCTTTCAATAATTTCAATACATGTTATCTGTATTTAATATACTAAAAAAAGTTATCACTGGCTTTGTATGAATATTCTAAATCAATTATTAGGAAATTTTTTGGTCATATAAACTAAAATACAATCTATTGTGTTACTTCCATCATTTGCGGTGCATCTGTGAAAGAAAAAAAATTGGAATTAAAATGTATATTTGATGAAAAATAAATTGTTTTCATTTCACAATATTGGTAGAAAAGCTGCCTTGAGTTTCGCTATGCACTCGTCGCGTCTTTGATTTAGACGGAAACGGAAAACAAAGTGTCTTAACAATAGGGTCCCTCTGCTATATACGAAATACAGCGGGAAACTAAAAACAAAAATTCTAAGCCAATTTTTTTTTTAACAAATATAAAATTTCGGCCTTAAAAATGTTAGGTAAAGACAAGACAATTTAAAATAAAACTGGAACCCCTACCAAAAAGGGGCCGAATCTTCAATTGTGATGCATTTAAATAATTTATATATTGTTTCTACCAAAAACTACCACAGTTATAGTATAAAATATTTAAATGACAACACTAACCTCCAGAACCGTCGTTAAACATAAACTCATCTTGATATTCTTTCAAAAACTGCTCAGACCGATGCTCATCGAGAAATAGTGAATATACTTTCTTAACGTCTTCCATGCTCACCTGTAATGTACTTTTTAGTTTACATTTTTAAAAAACCAAAGGTAAATAAAAAATACGTGTTTTTCCATTAAATTTATTATTAATATTATTGGCGGAGATCGGGAGTGTATTATTACTATTTTTTTTCTGCCTGCCTTCTGTATAGAAAAACAAATAAAAATACAACTTTGTACATTTCATAGTCTTAGATGATTCATGATTCTTTTTGTTTATTTTTGTACAATATATTTTATTAACAAAGTATTGATTGGATAAGAATTAAATTATCGAGATAGACTCATGCCTAAGAACGACATCTATTTTATTATATTAATATTTTTATTTTTGAATGTGTGTCTCTCTGTCCCTCACCTCGGTGGCCTTCCTCCGCTTGGCGACGAGCGAGGCGGTGGTGATGAGCTGTATGGCGTACCGCAGGGAGGTCTCCGTGGCCACGCGCGTGAGCACTGTCAGCGCGTCGTTTGACATTTGGCAGTCTTCTTCTTCGCATCTTGTATGGAAACAAGGAAATTTAAATAAAAAACGTTCTATAGCTACCAACTAAATCATCTATTTTGAACCATCACTTTATATTTAGATTTCCTTTCGAGATTTAAACTAATAAGTCTCATGTTTATCAAATGCATGCCATAGACAATTCTAAAATTCTTAATAAACTATAGATTATTTTTAATACTACAGCAACTATTATTAGACTTACATTTATAAAAAACAACTAATGTTATCAGTTATTATTATTACCACATAAATATTATCATCAATACTTCTTGAACTTGAATAACTATTCAATAATTCTTTCAATTCTCGATGACAATATGGAAATAATTTCCTAAAATGCTAATGCTACTATTATTACCGTCCTGATATTCAATAACTTCTTTAAATCTTAATGAGTATACAATAATCACCACATAATAAAATATAAATTACGAATATTACCATAGATTACCAACCTGATATTCAATATTTCTCTCAACTCTTGATGACTATATGGCGTTGTGGGCACAATGATCATTCTGTCTAACAAATCCAGCGGAATCCCATGCGGACTTTTGTAGTTTGTTCCGCGGATGCGAGTAATTCCGCGATTGGTCGCCATTATTACTACAGGCGCCGTTTCCGATTCTAACGCTCGATTTAGGAATGAAAAACATTCAATATCTAACATATGCGCCTGGAAATGAGAGATATACTTTTAAAAAAAAAGTAACTTTATGCTATACCTTGCATATAGTAGAGAGAATCTAATGTAATGATACTGCATTTTTCACTTTTTGCAAAATATAACTAATCCAAAAAACTTTAATTATCAACGCTGCCATTTGCCTTGTTGGAGGAGGGTAAATAAAAATAATTCATTACCCAAATGAGTATCAAACGCACAACCAAATAAATCATCATTCCACACATAACATGTGTGAATATGCATATATGAGAATGGTTGTGGCCCACAGAGAGGATTTACCATAAAATAAAAAACAACTTAACTAAACACAGAAAAAGCACCTCAAGCAACAAATTACTAACCTCATCTATGAACAGCACTCCTGGAATCATCTCCGCCTTGCCCTCCTCCCTCCACTCCGCCACCTTACTGTTTATCTGTTCGCGTATTTCAGATTTTATTTCACCTGTATCACCTAAAATGGAAAAATAATAATGTTAAAAATTAAAATATTATAAATTAATTGACGCCTATCCTGGCTATGGGACACAAAAGTGTAACTGATAGTGGGTTTCATTCCCACTCAGGGGAAAACATATGTAATATTTTCATTTCCTCGCTGTGGTGACGAGGCGAAGCGCAGTGTTGAATTTCGGTACTCAACACAGGGAACAGAATTGTCTTACTGGGACCGGAGTATCTTACCACTAGATTCCCAGGTTCCTTTTGCTACCCTGTTATGTGCGGGATAGTTTGAAGCGGTAAAACAAATCTATACATATAAATACAAAATTCTGCATACATACCAGAAAATAAAGCCAAAAACCCATGTGTTCGTGAATTAATGACATCCACCTCGTGCAATGTGACGGTGTGTACCACTTCCTTTCTCTTCTGCAGTTCTCCTTCGGGACACTGTACAAACCGGGCTTGTTGTCCTACAAACAAGAAAAAAAATAAACAAATGAAAATTATAATTGATAGTTAAAAAAAATTCTAAAACTAAACAAACAACTAAAACAGCTCTAATTAACCTGTAATTGCTATATATATATTTTTTAATCATGGTCAAAAATACTCCTACCTACCACCCTTAAACAAAAAAGTTAATAAAAATCGGTAATTTTTCTCGTCAAATCATTGTGAGTTCTATTCCCACAACTATAGCGATTAAAGAAAGCAGTGTGACTGATAACTGATCACTAAGTTCAGTATAACGCATAAAAAGATATATGAATAATAAAAACACCTGTAGCATCATAATCCCTTGCTCTTGCAAAACTGCGACCAAGTTTGTTAATTTTCCCTGTCGCTTTGTCTATGGTTATTACGTCACCGGCTTGTACCTGAAATAAAACTTATCTGTTGAAACTTGATTGGTATTCGTGAAATAAGCCCAGTTCAATATAGAATAATGTAATAATAATATACACTGCTATATATAGTACACAGGTTGAACATTAAAAAAAAATACTACTTTATTCACTGTATTTTTTTTCTCGAGTTAGTTTACATTATACAACATACATACATACATTATACTATAACAATATACACTTCCCCCTGAGAGTAGTAGTAGTAGTGAGTAGTTACACCTGAGTGGGAATGGAGTCCACAACCGTCACAGTCCTTCTTAATCAACCAAGCAAACTTAATTCCCATATTGTTATTTAAAAAAAACATTTGCCATTAGACATAAAGAAATAGACTTAAGATATATAGAATGGAGTATTTTAATACCAGCTTTTATTACTACTATATGTGATACAGGTTAAATCTAAAAAGAAAAAAACCACAAACAATAAAAACACAGTTTTCTCCATTATCCAATACAAGTGAACATAAAAAGAAAAAAAATATGCTTTTGCTTACCTTCTCCTTAAGCAATGAATCAATCATCTTAGTCCCCATATCGTAGTTGGTCTCCATGTCGGTCGTCTTCAACGTCAGTCGACCAGTTCTCGCCCCACCGCTGCCGGCCGCACGCTCTATCACAACTTCCACCACTTCACCCTCTATAATTTCTGATTCTTCTCTGAAAATTGACAAAAATGTTAATACAGTATGGTTGACGAGTCATGGAGGCCCTGGCGTATTTTCTTCCTGGGAAGATAATAATCACTCCTACTCGGCCAGAAAATAACAAAAAGTAAGAAAATTATTAAAGTCAATGAGTAGTATATATATATATAGTATGATGAGAAAGATTTACTAGATAAACATGTATGAACACCAAATAATTTTAAATTAAAAGGCATAGCCATATAAAAGTTATCTAAAAAGTAATAAAACAAATATATATGTGTGGTATGTTTTGTAATTTAAAATTAAAAAGTTCAAATAATAATAACTTTAGAGGAATTTTGAGACTTACTTGATTCTAATGCCTATAGATTTCCTTATAGCTTGTGTTAGAGCTTCAGTTTTACTCATTTCTAAGGAATAAATTTCAGATCCTGAAAACAAATATATTAATAAGTAATTAAAATTAATTTATTTTATTGAGTTTCTACTGTAATAACAAAGTTAACATACCCGCCATGCTTGTGAAAGGAGTGTCCGGGCCCAATGCTTGTGCAAGACCCATTGCAATTGCTGTTTTTCCTGTACCGGGCTGACCTGCTAGCAGGACTGCTCGACCAGCTATTTTACCTATACAAAATTGGAATAAATTAAATTTTAGTTTTAGTGTTATTCCACACTTAGAAAAGAAAAGAATTAGAAAATGTATATCAATTTGAATGTAGTGGGATTTGAATCCATGCCAGTTGAAATTCATTCAAGCACATTCCTACAAATGATAATTTTAAACAATTCTCTTTGGAAACTGATAAAAACCTAAATAATATAAGACCATGCTTGGGTGGTAAAAAGGTGTGGGCTCAAATCCTGCTATATTAATATTTTAATAATGTAGCAATAACAATATTTTTTTTTATATATTAAAAATATCTTAAGGAAAGAATCAAAGTATTTATAATTAAAAAAAACCCACACATAGCTAATTAGAGACACTCTGTTCTCCAATTTCTGCCTAATTCTGAGAAACTGCTTACAGTACTTCACCTAACAGAGTGGGGAAATGAAAAGAAAATATAATCATTACCCTAGCAAGGAATTGAATATGCTACTATCATATTTACACACAGTCATTTTTTTTTCATTATCATTATTTGAAATTAAGTTTACAAGATATAAAGAAAAAAATTGTATTTATATATGTTATAGTTATTTTCTCTAAGGATCTTAATAAAATGTTATAAGTATAAAGGTTTATATACTTTTTTATAACTTAATCAAATATAACTAATATGATTAAAAGTATTTCTTTTAGGATACAGTATTATTCAAACACAAAAATATTTTTTTTCTTAATATTTATAACTCATAAACATAACCTAACAAGTTACCATGACAACAAATAAATCGGTACCTTCTCGAATCATCTGTAATATAACACCAGCTGCCTTCCTGGCCATCTTCTGGCCCACCATGCCCTGGGAAATGGCTCGAGGCTCCAAAGCATCGTCTAAACCTAAACCGCGTATATGAGAATGGGCGCCTATACGCTCTATACGAGTTATTGAACGCACTTCCTGCACTTGAGCTGCAGCTAACGACTAAAAACAATTGAAAAATCATAAAATTTATTAATCAACTATCAAAAAACAAAAGAATATCATAAAAATTACACATAATTTGAGGTTACTTAGCACTTAAATACGTATTATCAATAATTACAAGTAAATATCGTTTCATACAGGTTTAAAATGAGTAATTGCAATACTTACAGCCATTTTCAATGTATAAAACTAATTTAACTTGGAATTAACAGAGAAAACACGATATAAACCGCCGCCGAGCGCGCTTGTTACGAGGAATGTCAACTTGTCAAGCAATTAAATGTCAGTGATATATTTGACAGTGGTTGCTATGATTAGAAACTTTTTGGAAACGAATTTAAATAAATCGAATGTTACCGTATTGTACATACGGTATTATAATTATTTTATTATATTCAATAAAGATTTATGGAAGTTTACAATAATTTGCATACAGCTGAACTTTGTTAAATATAAATATCTATTTGAAAAGCTCAAAACAAAATAAAATGTTTCAATTCTTTCGTTTCATGAATATAAAAAATAATTGTCATTCATTAGCCTTGCTAAACGACGATACCAGCTGGATCGATTTGTATGAAATTTTGTATGCATGGTTCATCGAATGTCTAGATTGCATGTAAATATAATTGGTTTAAATTAAAAGATCTCAAAAAACTAGTGTGTCTGTGGACTGCGGTAATATATAAAGATAAGAATTCAGCTGAATAAATGTCCGCTAGTTGGTAACAAGGTGTAACAATAATACAAACGAAGTTCAAAATCGGCCAAAATAGTGCTAATATCAAAAAAAGTATGATAACGCTTCATGATCTGATCGTGAAGCATGCTAAGTTCAAATAATTAGTATTTTTAATGATTTATTTTAATAAATAATTAATACTTTCTTCGAAAAATTTCATAGCGGAAGTGTTTTATTTTATATGTATCTACCTCTCCTTATTCTTTAATGTTTAGCGCTTCATTTGAAAATTACCCTCATTCCATAAGGCAGAGGCATCTCCTTAATTTGATGACCTTGGATGGACACTTACTGATACAAAGATGGTGCTCCTTACGCCACGCTTTCTCTCGTTACTAGAGTCAGGAAATGAAACTATGAAATATTTAATTTCCTCAAGCGTGAATCGAATCCACAACCTGTTGCGTTTGTCACACGTTTGTGCCCCTGCAACACGATAGGCCATGTTAATGAATTTATAAAAATGTATATACGTTTTCTAAGACAGTATCTACATTCTTGTATGCATCGAACCCATAACCATTGCAAGCATTGCGTGGTATACATAAGTAAAATGTAAATGCGCCATACGTAACATACGTAAGTTTGCCTGCGAAATTAATTAACATTAAACTACTTACATAGTTGTAAATAGCGCCTTTAATTTGACCTACTTTTTCCATTCCTCAACAATTTAAGCTTTGTTTTTTTTATTTGCTGAAGCAACTTATAAACGATTATGATCTCTCATAAATTATGCCGTAATCTATTTAGTTTTTTTTTCGTTTAATACTGTATTCCGCATATAGGAATATATCCGCGTAGTGCAGGAAACCTAGTGTTAGAACACTCCTCAATTTAGTTTTTTTTTTAAATTGGCTATAATATAACAATAAGTTTAAGCGGGCGAAGCCGCGTGTGAGCCATTAGTATTATGTTTGTTTCACTTTCACACAATAACTACTGAACGGATTTCGATGAAACTATACAGTAATAATAGGTTATACAAAAATAACACGTAGGCTACAATTTATGTTAACATTTTGTAGTTCGGCTATAATATAACGGTTGAAGCCGTCAGTGGGTCGGTAGTTTTGTATACTTGGAGATGAACAGATCTTCACAGCATCCCTGAACAAGCCCACTGCTCTAGTTATCTAGTACTAAGTAACGAGGAAAACAGTTTTGTTACGTACGCTAGGTTCTCGTTTTTTTATAAGGATTTTTTTTCTTTAGTGTTTTGGTGATGGAGATGAAGGTAATTTACTAATTTAGTATTAAGACGGCATTTGAAGCTTTTTATTTATTTTAGAGATATAAAGGCGGAACCTAACGCCGTGTTCTGTTTTACATACTCTAAGATAAATATACATTTGTAAAATACTGTACGTACATGTTACTATAACCAAGGACATGTTTTTCAAGTCAAGTAATATGAGGAGTTGTCTTAACAATAATTTGTATTTTATTATTAATATTTCAATATTTTTTAAATATTCCGAGCAACTAACATTAAAATGTCTGTAAAAACACTACCTTATGCAGAGTTTCTGTTAGATAATATATAAATGAATTTATCTAAATACACAGAGACAGCTTCTGACTGTAAAGGCGACGTTAGTGAGCTGGATTTTCACTTGGAAGAAAACATTTTCATCTCCTCGCTCCGATAACAAGACAAGCGACAAGCGCGACATAGAGTTTCATAATACATTTTCTCGAAAATTTGATGGTGCGTTGAGGGACGGATTGTATTAACACTAGGTTCCCTCTGCGTACCCTACTGTATGCGGCATACACCGTTAAAATGAAAATAGAAGCCATTAATTTAATAAAATAATAAAAAATAAACTGTACCTAGTATTATAAAAAAAATCTAATCGAATCGAGAATAAATAGTAAGGTATCAAAATCAACCCCGTTTCCGAGGGTTCAACGTAACGCACACATATGTATTCGCTATCTCTTTCTAATCAAGAACATTTTACATAAGCCCATCTCTGTCTAGGCCGGCTTGAGCGTGGAAAATCGATTTTAGTTGGCATTTTCCTCTTAACGTGTTCAATAGTGGACGTATTTTTTGTGATTTTGTGCAAAAATTGTGTTTACTTTGATATTATAATTTACGATAAATATAAAAATATATTTTGGTGAAATTATCCGTGAAATGGTGAGTCGTTTTCATTGATTCATTGGATAAGAAAAGGCAAACAACTTCACGCTGTATCCCGCATGACAGGGTAGGCAGAGGGAACCTAGTGTTCGGACACTATTCTTTACGCACCGCGCAATTTATGAGACACTGCGTGTAAAATAATCTATAATCTTTCTGACAGCGACCGGCAAGTCTCCTTATTTTTTATTGACGATAGATTAATTATCTATTTTGTTTTCTTAAATAACGGTTCATTGCAAATTTAGGCAATTTTGGCATAAGGCACGAGGCCCCAAGACTGGCACAAACATGTTACTGTAAACGAAAATGGTTGAGGGTTTGATATCCTCTCGGGGAAATGATCATATTTAAACTATTTTAATTTTTTCACCCCCCTAAACAAGGCCCGGCGTTGAGTTCCGCTACTCAAGATGCAATATCTCAAAAACTGGAGGAACCTGGTGGATCGTGAGGAACGGAATGTCTTAATACAAAGTTTCCTCTGCCTACCTGTTTTATGCGGGGTACACCGTGAAACAAAACACTAACCCTTTGTCCAGCGCCTGTAGGAAATTGACAATATAATCACTTAACTTAGCTTCACGCTGTATCCCTAGCGGGAAAGTCAGAGGAAACGGAGCGCCAAACCCTACGATCTCTACATACCTCTTTCGCCTCGTCCACTGTCATCAACCTCTCTATACATGCCCTCCGGGGGGTCCTTATGCTGTTTTCTTCCAGTATCTTTGATACTGTCTAATGTCTTGTACTTCTTACCGCTCACTTTTCCATCATAAATCATTTTTGCCATTCTTTTATCACTCATTCGTTCAATTAACTGAACTGAACTGAATATTATCAATTTTTTTCATTTGTTTTACTAGGTTCTTTAATTTATTTGTGGGTTCGATTCCCACTCGGGGAAATAATGATAATTAAATATTTTTTTATAGACAAAGCGTGGTGTTAGTAGTAAAACAAATTTGAGATGGAAAATTGCAGTCATATTGTCAATTTCCTAAAGCCTTATTGAAATGTTGCGCAGGTCAAGGGGCTAGTGTTCCCCACAAAAGAAACGATTTTTAGAAATAGAAAAATGTTGCATTATGTTGTTAGTAGCTTGTTACATTTTTAAAAAAAGACATATATTTTTAAGAAAACGTTAAATAAATAAGGTAGCGCCAACGCAGGATTGAACCCGCAAGTCTTGGAAACCGTTCAAACTGTATTTGTTTTATCAGGTATTTGGAATTCAACACCGCGCTTTGCCTCGTTACCAAAGCGAGGAAATGAAAATATTAAATACTTCATACCCCCTAGTGGGGATCGAACCCACCACCGTAGTGTTCACAGTAACATGCCTTTGCGTCATGACGGCCTCACAGTCACGATTGAAGTATAACCATTCCGCCAATCATTGCATACTTTTACAGGCACTGTACCACTGCGACGCGACCGGCGGGAATTTGCTATAACAATAATATTTACAAAAACTGCAATTACACGTAATACTTTACTTTTTTATTAGCCTAAAGACATAAAGGTATAATTACAGAGCGAGTGGGGAGCGTACCCTCCATTATTAGGGTTGTCACGTCAGAGTGCTTGTACTATATAAGGGGGGTGGGGCTTCAAATCCTGCCTTCTTTAGTCCTCCCAACATGATTTTAAAATATTTTTAAACTATTTGTGAACGAGCGCGTGTCATTATTTTTAATATTGTTTAATAAAAAATATTACATCAGTTACTGACCAATACAACGGACGGAAGACGGAAAAAAATTATATCTATTTAAAAAAAAAAACAATTATTGGAAAAATATGATTCTAAACGTGTGTATTATAATAATTTTGCAACTAATTAGAATCATCTAATGCTGAATTTGAATAACTCTAAATACTGCCTATTTTTACTCATTTACTCGTAAAATAAAAAAGCTGCAAACCACGACTAGATTATAATTATAACTATTCTTACTTACTAATACAAGGTAAAAACATAACGTGTACGTTCGCACTGCACCGAGACATCGTAACTGACTGACATGAGCATCGTAACTCAACGCTGCACTGCCTTGTTACCACAGAAAATAATTTAAGCCCTCGTCTGATAATCGAACCCACAGCCATCCGTCGTTTGCCACGATAGCGTCGATTAGGAATTTAAATAAATGATTACTGGAAAAATTCTTCCCCAGTCATTAAAACACGTTAATTGCGTGTGCAATTACATCTTACGCTTTGGCGCCTTTGCCTTTGAGCTTAGTGCTGGGAGTTTTACGCACTTTTGAGTGTGTTAATATTAATACCTCCTGACTGCCTTTTGGTTTAGCTAGTGGAATGGTTAAAACGGGTCGTGGATTCAATCGGGAACTAAATTTTTCTTGAGTTTAAATTTTCTGTTATTATAGAAACTGCTCATGGCGCTAACTGCTCATTCTAACGTGTTTCGTTATATATTGTATATTTTTAGGGTAAAACAAAACAAACAAACTTTTTCTAAGGTAGTAAGTACTATTTAAAATCTCTAGCCTAGCCTATCTCTAGCCTATGTCGCTGAGAAATAATACCTATATAATAATTTTACGTTTAGTAGTTTGTGTGGGAAAGGCGAACAAACGACAGGCAGACAAATATTACAAATGTTTCTATAATTAGAAATAACTATGTATTTCCTGTAAACCACAATAATTGGGAAATAATGTAAAGATTTAAAACTACTTGGAAAATCTCAATAAAAGGACATAGTTTATTGGTATAGTTCAAAATAAGATAGTAAAAGGCTTAAATTAAAAGTAATATTCTCATAATTGTGACGATGCCATCTCAAGGTGGTTGTGGGTCAATGACCAAGCAATGATTTTTATTCAAAATATTTATTTCTTCATTAAACCTAATTAAGTCAAAGCACATCAACTGGAATCGATTTACGAGCATTGCAAACGTTTAGCGAAGCGCTACTTTGAGCGCGCAGGCTCGCACGCGAATCCCCTCATCGTTAATGCGTGTGATTACATCCCTAACGCACTCCCTAGACGTAGACGCCCGCGCAGCGTCCTTTTAGACTCCGATGACGCCATTACTATAGCGAATGCCCCGTATGTAGGTAGGAAGCACACTACTCACACACGACACAAACACCGTCGTCGACGGAATCGACGACGAAGTCCAGCTTATTCAACGGCTCGGTCGCGTCTCGGCGCGGTCGGGCCCAGCGGTTAGGGACCGTTAGCTCCCTTAGAGTAGTCTAATTTGTCCCCAGTCGCGACTTCATGTCGCGGCTGGTTTGCTTAGCATAGGTGAAATCCCAGTCCGCTCGACGGCCGCAAGCCGAGGTTCGAGTCCCGCAGGGGGCGCCCTTACAGTCGTCGACTTCCTCACAGGCAGCCACTTAGTGCTTGCATTTCTTCAGGGACAGAGTACCCTCTTCCCTACCCAACCGGTGTCGCTGTAAAAGCCAATAGGGCTAACAGCATTATCCACATGTTCGAAAAAAAAAAAAAAAAAAATCAAAGCACATCTTTGGGTTCCGCTACCTAATATGTCTCTTAAATAGCTGAAACATGAAGAACGAATCAAAGCTGGGTGCCGTAACACTAGGTCCTTTCTGCTTACCCTGCTAAACAAAGAAGGCAAGAAGTTTTTTTTAAAGAAACTAAAATCAATATAAAAATAAAAAAAACTATGTTCAACCCTAGATCCTCTGAATAGATGTTTTCTTTCCATTTCCGTTATGAAGGGGTTGTCTTTGTTTTTTCCCTGCGGAGTCTTTTTCAGCTTTATCACGTATTGCGCTTTTGTACCTATAGGAACCTTAACAACTAAAGTTAGGGTTCGGATTCAAACCCCTGAGGCGTTGTTAAAAGCCTATAATCATTACTAAGATAATTATTGATGCGCAAATCTAAAGCATTGATTAAAATTAGCTGATTTTTACTCGTGGAATGAATAATGTAACATTGCGTGGGGAACAGAGTGTCTTAACGCTAAGTTCCCTCTGGCTAACCTGGTGTATGTGGAATACAACGTGAAGCGAACAAAAAATTCAAATTCAAATTAAAAATATTCTTTATTCAAATATGCAATTATTATAAGCACTTTTGAATCGTCGAATGAACATATAAATAAAAAGCTACCACCGGTTCGGAAGGCAGTTCTGCTGAGAAGAGCCGGCAAGAAACTCAACAGTTGCTCTTTTCAAAGTCAATGGTACAATCTATTACATTAGTTGGCAGCTATCTTGCCTGACATTCAATAGACATTAATTCCATACATGTTTGTCCTCTAAGTATTCTTGAACAGTGTAATAAGCTTTACTTGTTAGAGTAATACTTTTTTTAACCTAGTGTTAACAGTGGCGTAGTAAGGGGGGGTGCAGGGGGGCATCATGCCTCGGGCGCCGCTCACAGAGGGACGCCAAATAGTCCGCAAAACTATATAAACATACATATGAAATTATACAGTGTTCGCCTGGGGGGCGCTGTAAAAGTATTTTGCCCCGGGCGCGAGTTAAGCTCGCTACGTCAATGAGTGTTAAGAAACTTCCAATATCCGAATTATGGAGACAATTAAAATTATGGTGATAAGACACTACTACCTAGTACATACATGTGCATTAGTGACTAGTAAATATAATAATAAGTGTTTGTTTCAGACAACCGGCATGCCGTGGCCGTGAAATGGATGGTATTCAAATGGAACCTATCGGCAAATATAAGGCCGATCGTAACGGGTCCGCTAAGGGTAAGACAGTACTTCCTTCTTCCTGTACAGTACGTAAGGACTGCCAAAAAACATTTTATGAAATGTTGTGTCTTTTAAAACTTTCCAATAGTAGGTGTATATTCTAATATATTCTTAAGAAAAAATTACAATCATAAACAATATACTTATAATAAATAATTTAAAAAGCTTTTATTGTATTTAAATAATATATGGCAATAGCGTCGTGTCGCAATGGTTAAGGGTTCGACTCCGTGAATGAATCATTTTCATTTCTTCCAAAGTGGAAAACTTTGTGTTTTAACACTAGGTTCTCTCATATTTTTTTCTAATTTGAGTGTAATGCAGTTAGCCCTACTGGTCTGTACAGTGACATCAGTTGGAATTAGAAGAGGGAACTACCCTTGAGAAATTCAGGGTGAAGTTAATTCAGGGTGAAGAAATATTAATTATAATTGTTCTTTCATTTTGTTATAGCGGCCGCCTGGCGTAACATGGTTGACCAAGATCTAGACGACGTCGCATTTTTAGCTGGTAAGTTTTTTATTACCACATCTTTTTTTATGGAGCTGGTCTCGGCAGAAGTAGAACGGATCCCTAGCCAGGCGGACTGACGACTTAAAGAAGAAAATGGGAAGCCGCTGAATTGAAAAAACCCAGCACAGGACTTAGGGGCGGTTTTTAGGGGAGACCTATGCCAGATACGAAAGTTATCTTTAAAAACTGATAGATAAACGGATGGATGTTTTTTAATTAGATTTCACTTAATTATTACGGCCATATAATTGGGCCAGTGCGACTGAACGCGCGACAGGTTTTGGAGTCGATTCCCATTTGAGAAAATAATATATATCTTCGCTCTTGTAAAGAGACAAAGTGCGTCCTTGAGGTCCACAATTAATCCGCAATGCAAAGTGGAGAACGGAGTGTCTTAACACTAGGCTTCCATGTTACCTCTTTGTACCCTGTTATGTGCGGAATACAGCGTGAAGTTGGAAAAAAAATAATCGTGATTAAGAAATGCTTTAAATTTGTCCCCGAATAAAATTTTAACCGGAAACTATTATTTATATAAGACTGTCCCCTGCACTATGACAGCCTCCGGCATATTTTCGTAGCACAAAATGAGCATTAGCCATACATCTCGGGGAGTGCTCTCGGAAGATTGAAGTGTACTTAGATGTCACCTTGAGATTTAAGTGTCGGGAGAACGCAACTCAGTTATTATATTACATGGATGAAGTTGAAAGTATCTTATGTTGTAGAACCTACTTAAGAGGTAGCTTATTTAAGGTTTGCTTTTGATAATTGAAAATTAAAATAATTAGGATGACAGTCAAGGAGCAAGCGACAATTTGCTCCTGGACTGTCCTTCTAATTTTTGACAGTTTGTGGGTTCGATTCCCATTCGGCGTTGAGTTCCCCCACTCAACACGCCTCAACACACAATGCCACTAAACTTGAGCAGAAGACTGCCAGAGTAAACATTAAGTTTCCTCTTATTGTGGGGTGCCTAGTTATTAAAAAAATATTTTGTATTTTTTTTCTATCCCCAGACACAGATAAAGCAAGAGAAGCGAGGGAGCTAGGAGACGCGCCGGTGGCCGTGTGCTCACAGCGGCGCGCGCTATGTCTCGCGGCTCTGGTCTTCTCCGCGATGTTCGCGACAGCACTGTTGGTTGTCTACGCTACTCCGCAACCTGGTTAGTGGCTCTATGAATATAAGAGTCTATATAGCAGTAGCAGACTCTCGTTAGTCAATTTTAATGAGTTTTTTGTTGTTGGCCATAGTGTTCCACTTTCTAAGATATCTACATAACAGCTTTCAAGTTTCTAAGTCCAGTAGTTTGTCTTTCAGTCACTAAGTGACGGTAGAGTTTTATATATTATGCATAAGATTACCATTTCGGTGTTGCCAACATAAATATACTATAAACTTTTAATATATTTTCTTTGTTTAGAATGCCCCTGCGCAGTGGAAACAGAACTGCTTCCTGGTCAACCACCGACTGGATCCGACGAGAATGCGACAGCGGCTAATAAGTATGTACAAAAAAATTACCTATACATAATCAGCTTCACGCTGTATCCCGCACACAGCAGGGTAGGCAGAGGGAACCTAGTGTTAAGACACTCCTGCACTTCAATTTATAATGAAGAAGATAAAAAGATACATTTTAAAATATAATTAAGACCAGTGACAAGACTCTCTATTATCAATGTTCCGCGTAAATTTTTCACTCGAGGGAATAAATTATTCTCATTTATATTGTTTTCTGATAGACAAAACTTCGTGTTTTGTTCCGCCACTCAATACACAACGCTTGGAAAATTGGGCGGAAAGTAGAGAATAGGCACTAGGTTCCCCTGGCAAAAAAATAAAAATATTTTCTTTTACAGAGAGCGTATAGCAAGCAACGGTATGGTGTTTCCATGGCGTGGCGCGAGATTACCGACTTTCTTAATACCGAAACACTATAGCTTGTGGTTACATCCTAATCTGACTACAGGAGAATTAAGAGGTAATTTTTTTTTATTTATGTTAATCTAGTATACTATTCTGTTTGTAAAACATTACGTATATAAATATAAAAAAATAATTTAAATGAAAGTAAGATGGCTGAAAAAACTGTGATTTATAATATTTAAGAAACTTAAGAGAGGCTATAGTGAAATCATAAGTTAAATAAAAAATTACAATTACAAAAAAAATATCTTTTTATCAAACACCCGACCGACAAAAATAATCTTTTTTAAAATATTCGATAAAATACGGCGTTGTGTTCCGCCACATATGCTGGCGCATGCAGCAGCGTTAAGAAAATAAACAAATAAAAAAAACGTATATTTCCAGGGGAAGTCTCAATAGATTTCAAAGTGGATCGAGATACAACATTTGTAGTACTAAACGTCCGTGACATGAATGTGACCGAACGAGCTTTGTTTAAAACCGGGGGGTCTTTAGGACCTAAAGTGGTGAAGTCCCTGGACTATCCCCCAGCTGACCAAACTTATATTGAGTTTAAGGTAAGTTGCGTAAATTGGCTAAGTTTAGGTAAGATTGGTTAATTTATTAAAAGTTATACTTGAAATAATGATTAATGTTCATCAATTTTATAATCGGGCGCACACACGTGTGCGACTGTACGGTTGTGGGTTCGATTCCAGGCAGCCGACGTTGTGTTACGCCACGCAACACGCAATGCCTTAAATATTCGCAACGAAAGTGTCAGAATAGAGAACCTTCTTAACCAAGTTCCCTCTGCCTGTCCTCTTACATACAAAATACAGCATTTAGTTGAAAAAACATAGTGCATATTATACCTTTATGTTGATATATTTTTGATTTCAGTATTATTAAGTATTTTTCATTAAGATTTGGGAGTTCTATTCCAACAAGTGGATTTTATTTTAATTTCGCTGCTACAGTACCACAATTAAAATTAATAATAAATAGACATTTTGTGTTAATTATTTTTTATTACTTTTGTTTAGGAAAAGCTCCGACGCAGATACAACTACACACTGAGTCTCCGCTTTATAACGAAATTAGATCGTAGTGATAAACAACGAGGATTCTTCTTGACGGGGACACACAGACAGTAAGTTTTTCCCTTGTTTAAATTATATTTGTCAAAGTCAAAAAGAATTCAGCATCACGCTGTATCCCGCATATAGCAGAGTAAGCAGTGGGAACCGAGAATTAAGACACTCCGTTCTCTACTTTCCGTCGAATTTTCGATGCATTGCGTCTTAAGTGACCGAACTCAACGCCGCCCTTTGTCTTGTTACTAGCGCGCGCTAGAGTGGGAATGGCATCCACAACTCTCGTGCTTACAGAGCGACTGGTCTCTATTGAAATAAATGAAATCATATTACTAGAGGAAAATAATAATTATTAATTTAAGTAAAATATTGATTTTCCAGTCGCTGTGCTGTATCAAGATTTTGGTTGACTCACGCTCGTTCAGCTTTCCCCTGCCTCGATGAACCACACTTGAGAGCGACGTTCAAACTTACTATTGTTAGAGATCGGTAAGTAAAGTCCGCGAGGCGTAAGCTGACCTTTGGATTTGCAAATATTTTTTATAATTACCTACATATATGATTGTATGTTTTATTTCAGATTTCATGTTTCTTTAACTAACATGCCGATAGTAGCTACTGAAGAAGCTGGCTTTTACTTAGGACATAGACTGGTGAGTACTATTTACACAGTTAAGTAGATGTTAAATTTAACAATTTTGGTAAGACAAAACATGGCGTTGAATCCCGCCACTTAGTTCGAATTGGAAAACGGAATCTGCTTACCCTGCTATATCAGGATAGAGCCTGAAACTAAAAAACATTTTTTATTTGAAGTTGCAAGACGAATTCGCAACTTCACCTCCAATGGCCCCACACATGATGGCACTAGCCGTATGTCGTCTACAACGTAGATCAGTGACGAGTGAAGGCACTGCCACTGTGCCACCAGCGTCATTGGCCACTGAGTCACCAGATGTAGTGACTCCGCCACTGGAAGTGAGCTTGTATAGCGATAAGCAAGTAATTTTGGATGAATCTGGGTAAGAATAAAAGTGTTTTTTAAATTTTTTTTATAGATTTCTTTTTGGTGTATATAATGTATGTACATATAGTTGAATATTTACAAATCATTAATTGTTCTAGGCATAATAATTATTATTTTTTATTTCCAGGCCATTATTAGAGTGGGTGCAAAAAACTATCCAGCTTTTTGCCTACGAATTAAACACTTCTTATCCGTTACCTAAATTTGGTAAGTTTACTTCCCTTATCCTCGTTAAGACGTTACGTAGTGTGTGACGGTGACGGGACACAACGTTGCCTTTTAACCAATAGACGTAGTCCCATGAGGACCAGGTGACTTATATAACAACTATTTTTTTATTGTCTAGATGTTGTATCTCGCACTATCAGATTAGTGTTAGTAGGCAGAGGTTATTTGGGAAACTAGTGCTAAAACACTTCGTCCCCAACATTAAAACACTTCCGTTCCATACTTTTCGCAGAAAACTGGATGCATATCTGGAAGCTCCGCAATTATGTATGAAGTTAATGATACTAGTTTTAATTTCATCAATTAATTTATTTAGATCTTCCTAAAATTTTAAGTTGAATGTTAATTATAAAAATATAATTTTAATGACAAAATTCACTTTCCAGACATAGTAGTAGTGGAAGGAGGGTCTCAGTACTCAGAAGGGTGGGGACTGATCACCCTAGCGCCCTCCATGCTGAGTGACACTAAAATTATTGCTAGACTTTTGGCACAACAGGTATGGTTTTTTTACAATTTTTAGGGTTCCCTAACGTATTAAATTAAGATTTGAACGGCGGAACTTAACACTCTACTAAGTTTTTTTCATCAGAGCGACAAAATGAAAATATAATCTATTCCCCTAACCGGAAATCGAACCCATAGCCGTTAGGTATATAGTCAGGCGCAGTACGACTATCGCCGCGACGGTTTATATATGTACTTATACATATATCTGGATATACTTAACAATTAATATATTTGTTCCACTCAGTGGTTCGGAGGTCTGGTATCCCCGAGATGGTGGAGCTCCCAGTGGTTACTCGAAGCCCTAACTTCCGTCTTAGGGGAGAAGGCGCCCGCCATCAGCGGAGCGCCCGCTGAGAGACAACAGGACGCGCTGTTGTTGGATCATGTGCTACCTGCGTTGAGGTGAGTGAAAAAAAAAGAATAAATGGTAAAGAATAGAGGCACAAACGTGCGACTGTAAACGCGACGTTGAGTTCGATTCTCACTCGGGGGAATTTAACTCTGAGTTCTGAGACTCAACACGCTACACTCAATGAGACGAGAATTCAGTGGAAAGTGGGGAACGGATGTGTCATAACACGTTGTTCCCTGGTTGTTTCTGCATACCCTGCTGTACGGAATTACAGCATGAAAGTAAAAAATGTTTATTGCGATTCTTCACATACGGTTAATTTTATCGATATTTGTTTTCCTCTCGTAGATTGGATTCAAGCTATTCAGTTCGAGCAGTCGCATCACCGAGATTGGAAAAAGCTGATATTGAATCTGCTACTGACGAACTTTCACTTCACAAGGTAATAATAAAATTGACGTGAATTACTACTTCCTGTACACTGTGGACTGACACTATTGACATGTTTATATATTTTGACGATTTAAAAGTGATAATGATGATGATAGTGGTGTCCTAATTAGATTTTGACGTACATTATATTCAGGGTGCCGCAATAGTAAGTATGGCGATAGAAGCAGCTGGACAAGAGGCTGGTCGAGCTGCTCTGTCGCGCTTACTGAGAGACCATCACGCCGCTAGCGCTGATGCTAGGTGAGTTTTTGTAAAATAATTAAAATGTATGTAAAAATATTTTTAAACATTTTATTATTTAATAATATGAGAATAAAATCTAATTTAAAGTTATTAGAACTAGTGATTATTCATTACTAGGGTACAAGGATCTTATTTTGTATAAGTACATAATTATACATCTAAAACTATTATCTAAATCCGTAAGAATTTTATTAGTTACGAAATTTTTTCAATAAATATTATATTAGTTTGTGTATATTGTTAATTTTTAAGTTTCATTCTTCAAAATCATTAACTTCATAATCATTATCTCCAGGGACCTCTGGCGAGCCCTGCAGCGCGACGGCGACGAGGCGCCCCCGCACGCGTGGGTCGGCTGGTGCGAGCGCGCGGGGTACCCGCTGCTATGCGCGAGGGCGGTGGGAGACGACGTCCTTGTGAGGCAAGAGAGGTAAATGTGATGAAAATTATGATTATTTATAAATGGGATCTTTTTTCTGCTCTACACAGTTCTCTGTCCTATATAATATATATATATATAGAAGGTATGTGTAGAACCTCAAGGCACTTCTTTTTCTCACACCACAAAAATTAGAAACATTATATGTTTAACAACGCTTTTTCTAACAAGATCAGGAAAAGGAAAATAATTAATTAACTTGAATGATCATCAGGCTTACATTCAGACGCTGATATACTTTGACTATAATTAAACACATTTCAGATTCGTAATGACTGCAGATCCGCCGGATCCGGAACCAGTGATTTCAAACCACCTCCTCACGTTCGATCTTCGAGCAGAACTCGAAGATCTATTCTTTGAGCCTGGTAAATATATTTTTCTTTATTTTTTCAGCTTCACGTTGTATCCCGCATACAGCAGGGTAGGCAGAGGGAGCCTACTATTCAGACAGTCCAGTTCCCACTTTCCGCGGAATTATTAGAGGCGTATTGAGTGGCAGAACTCAAGAAGTGGCAGCAAAGAAAATCTAATGTTAAAAAATTATAATTCATTTCCTCGAGTGGGGATCGAACCCACACTTTCGTGCCGTTGCGGTACGACGGATGACGGTATTATTAAGTATTCTTCCTAATAATACCAGATTTAGTTGCGAAGACACTCTTTTCTTTAGTTTCGAATGTAGATATCGCGTTTTGTCTGGCAGAGGTGGAAAATGTCAATATTTTAAATATTTCTTTAACCCACATAATAATAAATGTATAAAATGTTGTAATAGTTGTAGTTGTAATCTCGTTTATCTATTGAAATTATATACCTACTTTCCCTAGAAAACTTTGATGTTTTCTAATAAATAATTTAATTGACCTAATTAATTAAAAATGGTATATTTTTCACAGAAAATTTCACCGAAATAACCGAAGAAGATCTAAACGCAACAACGACTACAACGCCCCTCCCAACGACAACAACAACTATAAAGACAACAAAACCTCCGCCCATGCCCAAATGGGTTATTCCCGTAACTTTCTCAGTGGGGCCCATCGTCGAGGAAGAAATGGAAAATATTACTAAATTATGGAAAAATAGTACGGAGAGCTTGCAAAATGGGACTTGGTAAGGTTTTATTTATTACTAGCGGACTCAGGCGGCTTCGCCCGCATGAACTATACCTACTAATATTTATTAAATATATTCATGAAACTATTTTCAGTTTAGGGGGGCGAATTCTAATAAACTGTGAAACACACAATATTATTATTTCTTTACTGACCGTATTGTTTTTCGCTTAGGTATGACGTTGTAAACGATACGAAGCACACATCGAAATGGTTGGAGAACGTCACGTATTTGATTTGGATGAATGATACAGAGAGTAAGTAATTATACATTTTTAAGATTACCTCTCATAAATGATGATTAACAAATAGATTTTGTTTTACTTTATATCTCAAATCAGATCGAAAAGTCTAACACTTATAATTTTCTAGTTCATTATTTATCAATATAATATATTATATATTTATAAATAATTGTAGTAATATTAATTCTACCACATACCACTACTACCACTATTTACTACCATTTCCTACTGTTCACAGTGGTCATACCGGAGCTCGGGAAACATAAGTGGGTTCGATATAACGTCGGGGCGAGAGGACTGTATCGAGTCGCACCTCAAGATAGAAATGTTGGGGAGGTACATAAATACATATAAATAGAAATAAATAATTATAAATTTAGTATTCATAGATTATTAAAGACCGAAACGCGGCTTCGCCTGTGTTTGTGTTTATGTTTATTGTAAAGTTTTATCTAAATCCGTTCAGTAGTTTTTGCGTGTAAGTGCAAAAAATAACTCATGCTGACAAACTTTCACTTTTATAATATTAGTAGGATAAGATTAAATACCAATTTTAATTTGATAATGTTTTTTGAAATAAAATTGTTTTTATTGCACAAAATTTTAACTATAATTGAATAATAATGTGGATCATTGAACATTGAACTATTGTGTTATATATAAGTAGGTACAATGTAAAACATAGTCGAGTTAAAGAGCACCGCCACTTCCCTCTATATCCCGCATATAGCAGTTTCGGCAGAGGAAAGTGGCAATAGGCGTGAAATACAGAAATAAATGTTTAATCTTTGCAATAAAACTTGTATGTTCATAAAAATCTAGCATCTTTCTTCTCAGTCAGCGGAATCAGCAGCTAAGAGAGCAGAAGAACTATACGAAAGTGGAGAACCGGCAGAAAGAGCTCTTTTGCTAGACGATGCCTTTGTTTTGAGTCGAGCTGGGAGATTACCAGCTAGTCGAGCTATCGCAGCAGCAGGCATGATTTGGCTTTTTTACTCTTTCCCAGAGTTTTGTTTTACAGAGCAATGTTTTGAATTTGAATTTCTTCTTTACTTTTACAGAGTAATGTGACATATTGAAAGTAAAGAGGTTTTAATTTCCTGACACCAGAGTTAGGATACTAACATATATTTCGAAATCGTTATCAGAACGAGGCAATGATTCGTTCTTTAACAAGTATTTTTCCGGTTATATCATATTTACAGATATATGGAACACATTCATTCTTTATAGTTCCTTCCTAAACGGTTTTAAATTTAATTTAAATATTAAGCTTAATTCACTAAATGCAATATCGTAACATTTGCAAAAAATTTTTTTAAAATAAAGTAAGCATTATCTTTTTCTCGAACATTCCAGCACATTTAACAACAGAACGTCACTGGGCAGTATGGAGAGTGGTAGTGACACATCTCTCCTGGTGGAGGGAACTGCTAAGAGTGTCAGCATCAGGTCCTCATCTTCAGGAGTTATTGAGCACTCTTCCCCCGACCCTAGCTCTGTATTCTAATCAGGAATTGTTAGATCCTGGGATAGATGAGGATCAGCTGTAAGTATTGCAATAAGAAAAGGAAAAATAATAATGTTGTAAAGAAATCTCCGATCAACTATGTGGATAGTATATGAGTAGTTGACCAAAGAATGAAACACTTAAAATTTTAAACGGTAGAAGTTGGAAGTTTATATTATTTTAAACAATTAATTTCTCCCAGAGGGAATTGAACCCACAACCGTCGCATTACCGTCAGATGATTGCATCACTGCGCCACAACGACCTTATATGTATAATATTTATAATCCAATACTTGTTAACTGCAGCTGGTTAAGCGGAGCTCTCCTAACAGCGGGAGTGGAGTGGGGGAATGAGAATGTGACCAATCAGGCTTTGGAATTATTTGAAGCTTGGATGAACGAAAATGAAACGATACCGGATATATACCAAGAGGTTGGCATTTTTGTATTGGCATAATATTCTTATTCTTTATTGCTATTTATTCATCCTTTGAGGATTGGTGAAATAAATTACATACAATTAGTATATGGCAGAGGGAACCTAGGGATAAAGTTTTCTGTTCTCGAATTTTGTCGAATTTTGGAGGCTTTGCGTGTTGAGATTTTTTTAGCATTTTTTAACCCCTCTCAATCTCCTTGGTAACAACTCACTTACATCGACATGTTTCTATTTTTTTCTAGGCAGCCTTCACAGCAGGTATTCGTCATCACGGAGAAACCGCGTGGCGTGCTTGTTGGAGGACACTACTAGCATCTTATAGAGCTCCGAGACCAGTGTTGAAACACTCCGCGTTACTCTCCGCTCTGTCGTCAGCTGAGGATGATTGGCTGTTGTATAGGTTAGTGCTTCTCACTGTATCCCGCATGAAGCAGGGTAGGCAGAACCTAGAACTTCCGTTCCCTATGAACCGCCTAATTTAATCTTTAGAATGCGTGTTGAGTGAAGGAACTCAACACTGCTCTTTGTCCTGTTACGATGAGCGATGAAAATGAAAATAATTAAATACTTCGAGTGGAAATAGAATACACAACCGTCTGGTTGACAGTCAGAATCTGTACTGTTAACGCTATGTTCCTTCTGCCAGCTATATGCGGGATGCAGGGTGAAGCTGAAGATAAAATAAAAATATATTCAGTAAAGTTTTACTCCGACCTATACATTAATATTATACAGAAAAAAAATTAACTTACTTTTCAAGTAAAAGTGACCTAACCCAAAATGTGGGTATTTTTTTTTGTTTTACTAAAAACTAATATTAAAATTCAACTTTTACTAATAAGTTTTTATAGTTCATTTCCACAAATTGTTTTTTTTATGTTAGCTCACTTTTACTCTGAAGTTATTTAATATTTTTTTCTTTAGGTTCGCTTACACGGTGTTGTCGAGTGAGGCGCAGAGAGGACGCGAGTGGAAGATGTGGGTGACTGCACTATGCGCAGGAGTTTGTAGGTTTGTATTATATATAAATACTTACAAACATACAGATGTCGTGTCTTATTGGGACAGCGACTGATTGTAAAATTTAACTTCGTATCAAAATTAACAAATTGCTTATTGTACTAGTTAAGATTTTAGTGCCTTTGACCTCATTATACGAGTATAATATTTTATCGCTATTTATTGACTACATATATATAAGAAAATCTGGGATCATTTTTATACCCAAAATCAAGGGCCATAAGTTCTAAATTTTCTAAAATTTCAAGATGGCGCGGCGCAGCGGGAATATGGCGAATATTGAACATAACAACGTTACCGTCGGAAGCGTTACAGGCGGCCGCACGATGTTTGCATCAACCTGGAGATTATTATAGAGTAAGTATTTAATTAAATTATTTTACCTTCTAGAGTAAGAGAAGTAACGAAAAACAGATAGCTTTAAAAATTTGAAAAGTCTTCGAGCCCCTCTCTTTTAACGGGTTCCCTGGTTTAATTATTTTTATAGTTTAATCTCTTCAAAACTCAAAATAACAAAATTAGGTAGTACAGTATGAGTTTACGCCTCCTAAATTATGTTGACATTAAATACGATACGTTATACGTACGATAAGGTTCTAAATATCGTTATCATATGCTCATATTAACGTATGTTTGTAACTGCAGAGAATTTAGTTATATAAAGGAAGTATTAATGTTTATCATATGCTTTCTACATTTAAATAATATTACGTATTTCATAAATAAATACAATATCAACAGTTCGTATTACATATACATACATACAAATTCTTAGCTGTACTGCCTTCTGAGTTGGTAGGAGCTTTATTATCATTCAAATAAACAATATTTTTAATTGAAATTAATAAGTTTTACTAAATTACTTTCAGTTCAAAGAGCTATTTGGAGATCAGCATGGAGCTTCATTAGCGTTAGATACGATAGCGTTAAACGCTGCGTGGGTCTCTCGAGCAGACGCCGACTTGCTAGCGTACTTTAATGCTGTGAACAGACGAGGAGATTAAATTTATATATTTTTATGTATGTTCTGTATCAAGTTTTGTTTTTTTTGTATCAATTAGTTTGTTAGTTTTTAGTATCAAGTACTTGTGTTTGAGTTTCAAATTCGTGCATCTAAACTTCAATTCATCTTTTTCATTAAGATTTCATTCACTCTCAAGATGAATTTAATGAATGAATGTAAAGTTGATAATTCATATATGCATGAAACTTTTAGACTCTACAGTTCAAGTGGTATAGCTATAAATTATAATTTTATGATTATAGCTCTCTATATAAATAGCTAATGGAAAATAAATCGATATAAGCAGAAAAGTTATTACAAAGAAAATTTGATTAGTGTTGATTCAAATTACAAATATATGAATTTTCTTAAAAATATTCTAATGTTTATTTTTGTTTTAAAGGTTATACCACTTTGAAATTGTAACAAAAATATTATGTATTTTATTAATTCAAATTCTTTTTATTCTGTCCTCTGTCTGTCATTTTTATTTACTATTTATGTCACGTATTAGATATATTTATACAATTTATCAAAATATCAATGACGTATGAAATATTCTGTATAGTACAGCGGCCTCTACACGCTTGATGTACAACTAAATAATGACTGTAAACGCGACTTTCACTGATTGTGATACATAAATATTTTCATTTCTCCGCCCTATTACAAGAAAAAAATACAAAAGAAACAAATAAAAAAAAGGATGTGACCTCGTTGTTGCAAATTTAAATTCAAACGTTAATAAAAACAATTAAATATATAATATTCTTAAGCGTGTATAGGCCATTTTAACATTTTTAATATTAGTTATATCGCTGCCTTCATAGAATAAATGTATGAACATTCGTTACCATTAACTCACTATAACATCACAGTTATTCACGCACTAATATATATTTAATATTAAATATTGAATTTATATAAAAATAGATACTAAACTAGGTCACAAAAAATAAAATAAACCGACTCGCACTTGTCACTCGACACTTTATATGAATCCAATATTTAATCTCAATCTAATATTAAGTAACATGTAGTTAGTGATTATTCTTAAAGCGCTCATACAATTCCTATACTTATATAAATTAATAGTCTAAGAGACAGTTGCATTTAAGTTTAGGTATTGGGTCATTTAAATTAAAAAATAATCAAAAAGTTCTAGACACAGATAACACAGATAAAAAAAACAACTGCCTCTTAGATTACTTTCTAAGTAACTTATTATTTAGTTTAATTTATCATATCTTTAATGTAAGATTAAATAAACTTGACTTAGTTTTATTAAAGAGAATTGATTAAAATTTAAGTATGTTTAGTACAAAAATCGATATTAATAAATATCATTTTAATCGATTTTCTACATAACAGACTAAAAAACATTTTTATTAAAATCAAATTACAAAAATAATACATACGTAAAATGATTTTTAGTCAATTGTAGTCCATTTTTAGTCTAGATTTTAGTTTAAATTAAGGCAAATGCGAAATTATTTTAAATTTTGACGTATTCAAAAAAAAAAATACGTAAATATTTGATGTACAATTGAAACATAAATATTCAAATTAACTTCTTTCAACTTTATATGACATCTTTACAAATATTAATTAAAAATCTATAATTTTTAAAAATTAAACAAAAAAATACTGAAATTCTGTCACTATTAAATCATTATTTAATTTTTCATACAAAATATTAGTTGTATGATACATACACTTTTTAACACTAGTTCAGCGTAAGTGTTCACTTAAAAATACGTATTTTAGCAAAACATATGTGTTTCCAGAATTTATTACTAATATGTGGATTAGATTTATATTTAGTCTAAAAATGTATGGTTCATCAAATAAAGTTTTTAGATGTGATCAAAATTTAGATGGAAATGTAACTTTTGTATATTTTTTTAATATATATCATGAAATTTTTATATGTATGTATATGAATAGATTTTTCTATCTTTGTACTTTTGGTCGTGGTTAACTAAATTAAATCTAGATTTGAGTCCAATCTAATCTAGTTTCATTTGGAGTCTAACCTAGTTGGATCTCGATCTAATTTAGCTAAGATTTTGGTCAAATTTAGTTTGACTTAGGGTTAATCAAGTTATATTTGGGATCTAATCTAGTTAGTTTAGTTAATCAAACTAAAATTAGATTAATACTCCGACCATTTAATTCGTAATGTATCAAAACTCGGTTGTGTAATCGACGTTGCTGATTGGATTTGCCATTCGAAATATTTAATTTAGAATTTAACTTTAGATGGACAATGGACTTGACTCTGTACTTTCGTTTAGTGTAAATTAGATTTAGTTATTTTTGCTTATATGTTGAAGATTTTATGAATAATTAACTTTTCTTTAGCTTCACACTGTACCTACCCACATATAGCAGGGTGGGCAGAGGAAACATACTCGTAGGAGAAAGCCGTTCCTCACTTTCCGCCGAATTTGCCGATCCTGCTGTGTGCTGAAAACATCGTGAAGTGTTCTTATATAGACAAAGAGAAATTTGTTTTCTCTTAACACTCTTTTCTCTGTTTAAGCAGAGAATGACTCATCGAGAACGTAGTGACAATTTTTTTATTCTCGTAAAATAATATGTCGTACCTTATCAATTAAACTCATTTAATTTATATTAGTTGCCATTTTTTTATTTTAATAGAAATATTTTTTTATATTTTAATTTGTGAAAAATCTTTAACATGTAAACAACTTGGTGTTTCTTTAGAGAAGTGTCCATAGAGTATATTTGTATGTAGTTGTATGTTAGTTAAGTAATTAGCTATAGGTCTTGAGATTTTGTATCGGCTTTTGTAATAAACTTTCCTGATGTATAAAATATTTTATTTGTTGTTATTCCTGTTATTAGGTTTACCTACGTCAAAAACAAACGGAACCCTTATAGATTGTTTACTTTTTGTCTTCCTGTCTGTCGACTGTCCGTTTGATAAGGCCATTTTTTTAAGAACTCGTAGACTTCTACGAGCGAAACTGAAATCGATTACAAATATTTCTTTCCTCTAAAAACTGTAGAACTCCAGTTCTACAGTATCTCTCTAGATACGCCCGTGGGAGAGGTTTTTTGTCTACCATTGCCATATACCTACACGCCCACTACACGAGGATATTTACCTACTAAAAAAAGAAATTTAAATAATTAGAATTTTTTTCAACTACACATTGATTGAGCAATTATGAAACATAATTGAATTTCAATGAGGCGTTTCAAAGATTTTTTTGTATTATTAACAACAGATTTTTAAAGATTTTGTTTACTTTTACTTTTACTCAATATGTATGGTTTTATAGGAGAAAATAAAAAAAATGAAAAATTTTATACTTCAAAATTATATTAAGTTCTAAAGTTCTGAGCGGCAAGAGAGGCGAGGGAGGGAGACATCGAGGCACGTCAAAAGCATGAGGACTCCCCGGAGGGTATGTCTGAAGTGGGAAGTAGATAGTAGATAAATCTTTGATCTCATCTTCTTTTTCCAAAAGGCAACCGACAAACCCACAAATATACAAATGTGTTTCAATATATATAAAGAAAAAACTAACATCACAAATAAATGTGCTTACATTATAGCTTTAGATGTAGACAGATAAGTAATATTTTTAGTTACTTTTTAGAAAATGTTTAAACAAATGATCGTGGCTGTATTTATTATTTACTTGAAATGTACGTATTTTGATTATATGATTTTTGTATATATTCTATCTAGTGTATGGCTAGTTTTAACCTGCGGCTTTGCTCGAGTCTTGTAGAATTCACGTCACACATTCAGAATCTTATTATTATTTCAGTTTGTAATACATTTTTTTCTAACAGTTGTATTTGGCACATGGCACTCTCTAAGCGCTCTGATATAGGCCACTAGTATAGGCTATAACGGTATGTTAATAATTTATATATAACTACACTACATACACTGTGGGTTATATATACATTATTTATTTATTAACGTTATAGGCTATTGAGGGAAGTCGCGGCGCAGTGTTATAATTATATTTTCATTTCCAATCGCCAATTTCTGCGATTAGCGCATTCAACCAAACGAACTCTTAAAGCTTTACAATACACAGACGAAGCCGCAGTTAAAAACTAAACATATATAAGTATAGGTAGATATTTCTTCCAAATTGATTTAAATTCACGATATCAATAGATGCTGTCAATTCTCTCGTCTATATATGTTTTTTTCATTTGCTTCTCACTTCACAGTACGTTTCATAAATGCATCTCCAACAATATATTTAAAGGAAATTGATTTAGAAGATAATTTCAATCCTAAGGACACTAAAACTAGATCAGAACTTCTAAATCGAGCTATAAATTTAATAAAACGGGAAAAAGGTCCACAACAAGCCGCCGTAAACAATTGTATATTAAGAAATAAGGATATAGAAAACAAACTTAGTTGTATAAGCGATTCGATTGAAAGATCCCAACATCGACCTGGACCTTATTTGGACATCGACGATGATTATTACGAAATATATCCAGAAATCTTCATCAACCACCGCGGTAGAAGCAAGAATTTCTCCCAAGATTACTTAGATATCAAAGATTTATTAAGATCCAATAAAGATTCTGAAAGGAAACGAAAAATTATATTTAAAATTGTCAATCCTGAACTCCAAGTCAAATCAAGCAATAGAAACGATTTGAGACGTTTCAACAAATTTGTAAATAAAAAAATCCTGCGTACAGTCAGTGACTCGCGTAGTGACTCTAGTGACTCGGAATACTCCGATTACTCTAAAACACGGATTCACTATTCTTCTGACAGTTCTTCCGAAGAAAAAATTCAGGAAAAAAAGAAAGTAAAAAGTCCTGATATAGCGAAAATTAAGGCTAATTCTGTAATGTATATGCAATCCCCGTCACGCATATATGAAGCCAGACGACGTCTCCCACATTTTTTTCCAAAAAGATATCATTGGAATGAAAACGAAATGAGAAATTTAAGGAATTATTGGTTCAGCGGACCTCAGGGCCGATACTGGGGGTTACATAAAACACCTTATTGAAAACTGAAAATACTATTCAAAATACTACCTGTATTCTACTCTATTGTAAAGAATTCTAATTTTCATATATTTGCAGTCTAAAAACAGCAATGCGTTAGTCCTTTTTTAATTATTACAAAAAAAAAATGTATGAAATAACTTAATTTGAAGTTTTACATGTTATTAGAGTGCAGAATCGACTTTTTAATATAGTAAGTATAATTTTAATTTATAATAAAATTTAAAATATGTATTTGTGATTTCATAATATTCAACTTATATATAATATAGTTGTTTTTTTTTATTATTCTAAGACATGAGTTAGACTCCTTATTTACCGACCGGTAACTAAACCTTTAAATTTATAAAAGAAATAATTAAATACTTAGTATGTAAACTAAAACCATTTTTCAAGCTTCATGCTACATCCCACACGTAGCAGGGTAGGCAGAAGTAACCTGGGAACCTGTGTTAAAAAACCACGTTCACCGTTACGATACTTTCATTTTCCCCTTTCTGTTGATTCTAGAGGCATTGTCCATTGAGTGGCGGAATTTCATCTCCCTCATGGGAATCGAATCCATAACCTCCGCGTTTACATTGGTACGCTTGTAGGTTTCTAGGTTTCCAGGTTCCCTCTATCTACCCTGCTGTATGCTCCTGCACAGCGTGAAGTTGAAAAAAAAATAAACGTGAATTGCAAATAAAAACAGCACGTAAATTGAAAAAAAATATATATTCACTGGATATAACAACAAAAATATCAACAATCTAAGGATCTTATCTAAACGCGTATAAATAAATAGATATTTCGAATGAAATAGCCAAAAAAAATCTACAATGTGGTAGGAATTAATAATATTTAGTAGGAATTAGTAGATATTAATACTTGTGTAATGGCAACACCGACGGGATACTGTCAAAAGTGTCGATGATAATACTTCAGAGTTCCCATCGAAATTAATAAAATAACATATTGCAGATTAAAATAAAGAATCTAATTAATAACTAGGAAAGATAAAAGAAGTGTGTCTTAATTTATTTTTATTATATACAGAGTATTGCTTTAATTATCTGTGTTTGATAGTTATTTAAATAAAATATTATTAATGAATGAAAATAATTAATATTTTTAGTTAAAGAAATAATTTTATTTAAACTTTAGTTTTAGTGTAAAATACTTTAAAAATACCATATTGAATTGAACCTTTTGCCATAATAAAATAAAAAAACATACAGTAAAATACCAATCATTAAAAATAGTAACTCAAGATTCTTTACAAAGTATTTAAGAACTTAGTATTTTAAACGGAAATATAATATTATTTATCTTTTTGATACAATAGATAATTAAGTCAACATCATTATATATAATACGTGAGGATGCAAGAATTTTAAAAGGTGTAAGTCAAAAACGTCTGCAATATACGGAAAATGGCAACACTGTCCTTCTAATTCACATTAGAATTGTCGCTTAAAACCTTTTAATATAATAGAAAATACAATTTGAATCATTATAGGTATATAATTAATTATTAAGAAAATTTCACATGAATTTTTAAATTTAATCATTTACATAAGATATATAGTCTGTACAAATAAACTAAATATGGCAACATAGTTTGAAACATGTTTAATGTCAAACAATAAACGAATTATTCAACGAAATTATTTTACCAATTAAAATTTTAAGAATATATAAAAAACCATTCGTAATCATTATTGCCTTAGAGTTGCCATAATTTATAAAATCACATTATGTATTTTTACACGTGAAATTTACTTTAACAATCATTTTATAATATAAAAAAATGTCAAAATCAAATTGGACCATATACATATATGAAATGTCAAAATGGATGAAAAATCACAGTCCACTTTTTAAATACAAGAGTAAAAAATATATCAAAATTTGTTCAGCAATGTAAAAAATAATATCTTAAGTTTATATTTAAATGAACTATTGTAGCTTATTAAGTTTTGAAAAATATATAAATTTACATGTTTTTTTTAATAATCTGCAAAGCGGACTGCGATTCGGGTAGAAATATTTTCCAAAAAAAAATTACTGAGAGATTATAATTCGAGCTTTTATAATATTTTATTTTATAATTAACACAAAAAAGCTAAAGACTAAATAAAATATATGTCTTAAAAGTCATAGGCAAGTTGGCAGCCATTTTGTCTGTCCTTGTGTTTCGTTAAAAAAAATTACAAAGGTGCTTAATTATTTTCATACCTTTTCACACAACTAAAATTTTTATTATTATCCAAATGCAAAAAAATACCTATTACGTATAAAAAATCCACCAACCCAAGAAACACACAAACAGACAAAAAACCACTTATCCAAAAAATGTTTCTTTTTTTAAGCAAAGAATTTGGTCTTTACAATGGCAACTCTCAGTCTTTATAGAAAACCCGGTTCTGAAGGCCTTGCAACACCATGGCAAGGACGAAACTCTTTTAGAATAGGGTCTCTACATAACAAGATTGCATTTAGATAAATCATAAAAATTAAACGAATAAAAAATATTTTTTTAAACACGAAATTTGGTTATAACAATGGCAACACTCAGTCTTTATAGAAAATCCAGAGCTTGCCATGGCTAGGATACAACCTTCGGTTACTACCCATGAATTCTCCAATATAAGAGTTTTTATATAACGAGCTTGTCACCTATAAAGCGCAAAAATGAAATAAAAAATCGTTTTTGTTATACAAAAAAGGAAGAAAAAAATATTTTTTTAAAACAAAATTTGTGTTTTTTTTTATAATGGCAGCTCTCAATTTTTACAGAAATCCTATTTCAAAAGACCATGGCTAGGACAAAATCCTCAATTAGTAACAATTGAAGATAAGGAGTAATCATTGAATTCTCTTACAATAGGGTTTCTACATTACAAAATCGCCTTTCTATAAATCACAAAAAAGAAAAAGAAAAATCCAGAAATAAAAAAAATGGTAAGTGGATGGATAAATTTTTTACAATGGAAAAAAATCCAGATATAATTTAAACAAAATTTGGTCTTTTACAATGGCAACACTCAGTCTTTATGAAAAACCCAGTTCAAAAGAGCTTGCAACACCATGGCTAGGACGAAACCCCCGAATAAATCCCACGAGTGGGAAGCAGGCACTCTGCCCACGTTTTGTGGACGGTGGTCGCTTCTTCGAATTTCGTTTAGGGTCTCTACTGTTCGGGATAGCCTTTCTATGGCTTGTGATTGATCGCGTAGTGTCGAATCTATTGAGTAGAGGGTTTGTTTTATTGTTCGTCTGAAAAAAAAAACAATTTTATTGTGGCACAAAGGCACAGCGTCTGGCTGTTAAAGCAACGGCTCCCATTTGGGAGAATGTGTTATTTTCATTGCTTCACTTTATTAATAAGACAAAGTGTGGCATTGAATTCTGCCACTAAACACGCAATGTCTTGAAAAATGGCAATAGTCAGTGAGTGGAGAATGGAGTGTAGGTACCCTCCGTTCACGAGACGCATCTATTTCAAAAATTTAAAGAATATCTTTTATTTTATTACTGTAATCAAAAACTATTTTTAAAATTACATACATTTACTAAAAATATTTCTTACAAATTCTTCCTCCATTAAACCAGGAGAAAAACATTCATTATTTTAAAAAAAAATCTTACCCAAAACTGTACTATAAAAAACATTAATATATTTACAAAAAATATTTATTTACAACAAATGCTTTCCTATACCCCCTTATTTACACCCATAATTGTTTCGAACTACAATATTAACTAACTTTACAAAATAACTATAATATATACATATATTTATCTAATTAAGAAAATAGTTTCTTAATTTATTAAAACATTTACATATTTTTTTTTTATTTTGCCATTTTTTCCTTAAAATTTTTGTAAATGTATAATATTTTGAATTGTATAGCTATTCAAAATATTATACATTTACAAAAAATACAATGGATACTTTTTTGATTACTATTATTAACTTTTATTATTAACTAAATTACTTTATTTACTATTATTAACTAAATTTACAAAAAAATCCTTTTTTTTTTAAACTCACGTAGTAGTCATAGAAGGTTGTGCCAATTCTTCTTGGCTGTTTGTATCGGACCTTTGCGCCAACTCGCTTTTAAGAATAAATATTTTAAGTAAATCAACGATACAAAATAATTGTTCAAATATTTAAATACAATGGTCTGTGGCAAAAGATTTTTTTTACATAAATTATTTGAACGAAATATTATTATTTTTTTAGTTTCAGATTACATTTAAAAAAATATTTCATAAAAAATTACCATTGACTAAACTATTTTTTTTTAGATCCGTATAATTTTTCCCTCGCAAAAGAAAAATATTTTAATAACTTTATTGAACTGATCGTTATTTATTTAACATTGAATAAATTAAGCTTGTTATATTTTAAAATAAATTTGAATTCGAGCATCGCAGTTGTTGGTTGAATTTCGGCATAATAAAAAGACATACAACCTAAATGAGACGATTATCCAACTGGTACATATCTAAGTAGCGGGATAAAGCGTGATCTATTTTTTTTATTTCTTGTACTCACGTGGTAGTCTTAGACCGTCGCGCCAAGTCATCCTGGCTGTCAGAATCGGACCTCGGAGCCAGCTCCCTTATCCTGGCCTCTCCGGAAGTCCGCGTCGGTAGATTCTTTACTGATGTAATTATAAAATCCTCTTCGTACTCTATCAGCTCTTCCGGTTGCCACGGACTGGAGGGAGAGGAGATAATAATTTAATAAGCATTGTATTACTTATACTGACAGTAAAGGCGACGGTTGTGGGTTTGATTCTCAGTAGAGACAATGTATTATTTATAATATTTTCTTTTTCTTGCTCGGGTAACAACGCAAATCGTGGCGTCAAGTGTCGCCATTTAACACGCAATGCAACGACAGTCAGGCGAAGCAGAGTATCTTAACATTAGGCTCCCCCTGCCTATTCTGCTACATGCTTATAGCAGAGTGTATATATATTGTTAGAAATCGGAAGCGGTTACCGTTTTTAAAAAAACACGATAGAAACATATATAGTCTATGTTTCTAACGTATTCGGAAAGAGCTTCCACGGAATTGTAATAAATTATATGTATCACCCAATAACAATACTAATACACACGAACTTCCTTCCGATAGGGGCCGTTGCCTACAAGCAACTACCCGCTTTTGACACAATTCCACTTCTTTTATTGTCTTTTTCACCTAGAGACTTTTAGACAAGTGCGCTAAGAATATACAATATATATTATAAGAAAAAAAAAATACATATTTTATTGCACTTAGGTATTGTGTGTTATTGTTACTTATATTTATATTTTTTAATTTTTTTTTCTTGGACTAAAGTGACTACATTTTTAAGATTACATTTTTATATACACAAATTATTTTTATACAACAATAAAAGTTTTTATATTAATTATATGTATATATATATATATATTAATTTTAAGAATTATTATATATTTTCAAGTTATTTTTTTTCGAAAACAAAATATAATTTTACCTGGTGTTTGTGTGATTATATTTCCATGCTTGATCTGTTATACCTGAAAAAAAACATCAAACATAAAACAAGTATCAATAATTAAAATTATTAGTTATGTTCTTATAGACTGACTGACTGAGACTCATTATATTAAGGAAACATGTTGTAATTAATACCTTATAGTAGATCGATATTTGTAAACATTTACTTAATTCGATAATTTAGTTGTTTTAAAAGGGTTATTTAACTAAATATTATTATTTATAAAATAATTTTTGCGAAGACTCAATATTATGGATTATTATTTTACTAGAAAAATAAGAATGATTTCATCTTTAAATAGTTTTCTGCGTGTACTTAATATGAATCAAATCATCATTTAACAGGTGAACAATTAGAATAAACATTGATTTTAAGATTGACCTTCTATTGTATAATATTTTACTTTAAAATATAAGCCAGACCGCGCATTTCATCGTCTATTCTCATAGTCAAACGGAACCGGAATAAAATATTTCAAACGCTGGCAACCCCTGTTTGCGGCAGGAATTTTCCAGGCAACCCTGTTTTATAGTGTTCAGAAAAAAATAAGCTTTAATTTGATATACAATTCATTAAAATAACACATGAGTGCAAATTATTAACATTTAGTGACATGTTTAAGCCAGGTGTTTAACCCTAGACTTGCGGCAGACTGAGAGCTGGCAACCCTTAATTTTCCAATTCCTTATGCGATTATCTTTCAAATGATGTGCGATTCATATAAAAAACGTATGGGTGCAATTTTCTCCAAAAATGAGTTACGAAAAAATGTAATTAAAGGTGATTGCGGCAGGATTCTTCCAGGCAACCCAGGTGTAATCTGTTCTACTAATCATGTATTATTCATTAATATAGGTTTAATTAAGAAAACTCGTATATACAGGATTCAACGGCCGGATCTCAGGGTATTAAGATCACATTGGTTTATTATGAATCATTATGTAGATATATATATTTTTTTTCAACTTCATGCTGTATCCCGCAATGCCAGGTAAAGAGGGAATCTAATGTAAAAACACTTCGATTTTATACATAATTATATACAGAGGGTGGAAGAGGCAGCGCTTCTTTTATTGAAACTGCATATAGGGTAATATATTTCAAACCCACACCTAAGAAATTAATTAAGGTACCTCAACAGTTTGGACATAGGAATTTTTTTATCATTTCACGATTTTTATCCATACCTGTATTTCGTGTGACGCACACATACGTGTGCGACGTTTCCAGTTTGACAGGTAAGTGTGTGCGTGCCTATGTTATACTATACAGATGATGTTTTATTTTAAAACGATAATTTTATTATTTATTTTGTTTGAAAAAATAACTTTTTCATTTTTGGGATTTTTTTTTTCCGAATTATATTAGGCTTTTATAGAGTAGTCAAAACTGTGGTTTCATTTAAAGTGGTGCTGACAATTCCACCCTGTATAAAGTATATTTGTCACCCCAATACTCCTAAACAACTGGATCTATTTTAATGAAATTTTGTAGGTATAAGTTGAATTTGTATCCTAGATGATTTGGAAATTTAAAAGGTCAGACGTGACGCAAACACTCCACTCTCCACTTTCCGTCGAATTTTGGAGGCATTGCGTGTTGAGTGGCGGCCAACGCCGCGGTTTGCCAGAGCGAATAAAAGAAAATATTAAATATTTCATTTCCACGAATAGGAATCGAACCCACAACCTGACGCGTTTACTGTCACACGTCTGTGCCCCTGCACCAAGACTGGCCTCGAAACACCAATTAGAAATACAATAAATTAATAAAATAATGTTACATTTATTTTACACAAACTACCATATGTTCGACAATATCCATTTTTGTATAAAGTGACGTACTCGTTGCTATAACAATACTTATTTAAAGCAGTACCGAGTAAGTAGTAAATAGTTTTTGTATTTTTGTGTGTATGTCTGTCTGTCCGTCTCTACGTAAGAGGTGACGTGAGAGGTGTACCTTCAGGAGGCGGAGACCTAGTGTCTTTGTGGAAAAGGCGCGGCATCCAGGGCGCTACGAGGCCTCGGGCGCGAGCTCTCTGAGCCTCCTCTATTATTGTTTTTTGTTCTGTGGCTACTATCTGTAGAGGAAACATATTTAAGTTTAAGTTCATTATAAAAAGAAGCAATGAAAATATATTCATTAATAAAAAATACCAAAAATAATTTAATACTCTGCTATAAAGATACATATAGAAACCATATCACTGTTCGCCCGAATTTGTGATATTACGAATAGAGTGGCGAACTGAACGCCGTACTATAACCATAGATAAACTTTAAAACTAATCAAAAACAATAATATCCATTTATTATATACTAAAAGCATTGTATAGTTTTTGCTAGACATGTAATTTTGTAATTTGTTAGGCAGAAGGAACGAACTAGGAACGAAGAACAAACGAAGTGTATAGAACGAAACTTAACGCCGCACTTTACTTCGAAACTATTTCAAAAATATAATTTCTACTTATTCCACACTAAGCTCTATAAATCTCATAAAGTTCGGTCTCGGTGTCCGCCATGAAGTTAGCTGTAGATGGCTGCGCAAATGTAATTATAGGATATCTTTTTAGTTTTAATTACTTTCTTCCCGAGCGCAGATAAACAATACCCAAAAGTTCAGAAAGCCTAACTTCAGGAGGCCACGACTTGTCGATAGTACTATACAAACCTGATCCTCATTATAGATCGCCTCAGACACTTTAATCCAAAGCCGTTGGGACTCCCACTCCTGCTGTTTGTCCAGCTTCATCAGATATCTGGGTAAACGTTGGTCCTTTAATATGGAAACGTCTAGAAGGTTCGTTTCGTCCTGAAAAAGGGTTAAAATAGGCATGTCAATTAAATTTTATGATGGAATATTGTTATGGTTCCTAGGTTCCCTCTTCTTCATCTGGTATATTCGGGACACAGTGCGAAGCTAAAAATAAAAGATTCTCTAAATTTTGACTTTTGCTGGAGTAAAATTGTATTATAGAAATATGTGTTAGATGATTGTATGTGACAGTTATGGCTCTTTTATTTTATTTTAATAAGCCACTTGTTTTTCAGCGTAACTGAAAGTTTATATACTATTTATCATTGCACCAAAATATTTTTTTTATTTTTTTTGTGTTTATATTGTATTGTATTACAAAATTATTTTGTAATTATTTTTAAGACACTTTTGGTTCTCACATTCAGCCAAAATCCGAGACATTAGACATTAGGAGCTCAACGCAAATTAAATATTATATTATTTTCTGAAGCATTGCTTTTTTATTCAAACATCAACGATAAAACAAAGTCACATTTATATAAATGTTAACAATAAAATATTTTAAAAGTATGACACATACCCCATTTTTCTTATCCTTAATATCTATCTTGCCGTCCCAATAACCTTCAATCGAGGCGATGGTGTCCTTGCCACGCTTTATCCTACCGGAGATCGCATTCGTTTGATCAGCACCACCTAAGAATGACTGAAAAAAATAACTATTTTTATATAAATACATAAATAATAATAGTAATTGGAATTGAACTTGTGACTATTGAATGTCATTAACTGCTACAAAAATAAAAATCACAAATAAAAAAATATTGAATTATTAAAATGAATAAGACATAATTTTTAAAAAATAACTTACTCTCAATTTAAACTCTACGTCAGCTTGATAACCAGTCTCTTGACAAATCACATGTACCTGAAATAAAAAAAATATACTAAATTGTAAAGCAAAAGGATTGTCAATTGATGATCTCGCATATGTACGGACATTTTTACAAACTTCCAATCCATATTTCTCCCTCTTACGGGATTCTAAAATTGCAATGAAATTCTACGATCGTATTTTCAAATTTTTAATCGTTAGGCCAAAAAAAGTTTCACATTTCTAACTTTAAAGATGATGAATTTCCGTACAAATTTTCAAACTCTATTTTATTTCTCCCTTTACAGGTTAAATTTCCGAAAATTTTTCCCCATTGACAAACTGTTTGATAAAAATAATTACTGACCAGAATTAGAATCAGTTTCAGACAAATTCTTTTATAATTTTAGAAGAAAACTGATTTTTTTAAATTCCACCATAAAATAACTAAAATTTGTAAATAATTAAAATATTTAAATTCTGTCTACCCCATTAATTTTATATAGGTTAATTTACAAAAGAGCAAGTAGTAGTAAAGTCTAATAATGGCGTGGCAAAAGAGATAAGAATATACGTTACAGAACTTACAGATAACATGCATACTTAACAAAAAAAACATAAACAGACAGACAAATGACCAAATTCTCCAAAAAAAAGCTATTATGCCCAATTCTATATATATCTTTAAGCATAAAAAAAAAATTAAAAAATTCGCCCCCGGGTGGGCTCGAACCACCAACCTTTCGGTTAACAGCCGAACGCGCTAGCCAATTGCGCCACGGAGGCGATGTGTTCATCTGTCGAATATCGAACTTACTTCTGACGTCGACGATTATACTACTACATACTACTATACAATACTATAGAAAAGAATATACCCACGACCACTTGAGACAATATTACTGGATACTACTAGACTGTAGAAAAGAATATGGGAATTTATAGTCATCTTCTATGCATTTGCATCTTCTATATCGCCACGGAGACAATATGTGCTCAGTGCACAACTAACCTAACCTCTGAACCTACTTCTGACGTCGATTATGGAGCTACTTCTACTAGATACTACTATAATAATTAATATATAATTTCAGACACGCTGACAGAGAACTGAAAAATATATAAACAGCATAAACCAAAGAAATACTACTTCTACCACAATACTATCATTAAATTATTAAAAATATAAATAAAAAAAACCACAAATGTTGTAAAATATGTTCCAACAAGTTCCAACTCCTAACAAAGGGGGTAACTAAGGCGTAAAACTAAAATAAAACTCGCTTACCTTTCCACCTAGTTCCATACTGAGTGTCCCTATAACAATGCCCTTGCAATGCGCATATGGCGCAGTGGTTAAATAGGTCTCTCCCCAATTAAGTAGGTGAATCCGAGCACATCCTTCTAGAATGGCCGAAGTGGAATTACCTTTGAAAGAAAAAAGAACATAGAATGAAAAAGACAAATATATTACAATTGTATATAACCACATATGGTTACGTCAAATGTGAACTACCAATGTCATAGTCAAATGTGAAATGTGAATTACAAATGTTTGTTTTCTTAACTTATAAACTTATTTTGTTTTTTATATATATAATAATAATAATGAATTGTTTTTAACGTAATTACCATAAAACTTAGACCGGGCTAGTAAGCTGCCTTCTATAACGAATCCCTCTTGCCTATTAGATATATAGAAAGCAGAGACTGGAGGGTGATGGGATACCTGCAAATTGAAAAAAAAAAAACTATATAGTGTACTCGTGTAAAAGAGGGAAGATTTAGGTGAAAAAGACTATAAAAGCAGTGGTAGTATTGTTATTGGGTGATCAATCAAACAATCAAATCAGCCTTTTCGGGTCCACTGCTGGACATAGGCCTCTCCCAGGGTGCGCCAAAGCTCCCGATCCTCCGCCTTCCGCATCCAGTCGAAGCCAGCAACCTTCTTCAGGTCCTCGGTCCATCAAGCTGGAGGGCGCCCTAAGCTACGCTTGCCGATCCGCGGTCTCCACTCAAGGACTCGTCTGCTCCAACGGCCATCGGTCCTTCGACAGATGTGTCCAGCCCATTGCCATTTCAACGTACTAATTCTGCGAGCGATGTCGGTAACTCCGGTTCTTTTCGGGATAACCTAATTTCTGATTTTATCTTTCAAAGAAACTCTGAGCATCGCTCGCTCCATAGCACGTTGGGCGACTTGGAACTTGTGGACTAGACCGACTGTTAGTGCCCACGTTTCGGCACCTTAAATCATGACTGGCAAAACGCCTTGAAGTTAGCTGTAGATGTCTGAACAGAGTTGATGCTACAATTTTTCTTATATTTACTTCCCGTGCGCGAGAAAATAATGCGCAAAAGTTTATAAAGCCTAACTTCAGGGCATCCACGACTCATGACCAGTACTTTATATGCTCGATAAAGGGTAAAACAGAAGAAAAGAACTTACTTGTTCAGCAATATAATACGTATACGTTTCATTGTTCTTGTGTCGCCAGCAACACCTGAACGTTTCTCCTAGGACAGGATTGTAAGGTTTCTTCAAACCTTTGGGTTTACGATACAACCCTGATAGGTACCACTTTAGAACCCCTTTGAACCTTTGATAGGGGTCCTCCATTGTTTGCGCCCTGGAATAGAAAAAAATAAGTGTAACATATTATGTACGGAAAAAACCGATTAAGTAGGAGTTGGACTCGTCCACCGAGGGTACGTTCCGTACAACTTAAAAATAAGATGCCAAGCCTAAGTTTGCGGGCATATGCACTAAAAATACTTACTGCGCCAGCAAATCAGCATGGTAATAATTATCCGACAACTTATCCAGAAAGGATCGAGGCTCCAATATGAAGGTTGGTAACACGACTTTGGACAGGTCCATGCCGGGTCTCACTTGCTTCAGAAGGAACCATAGTAACGATTTGTTCTCCTCTGCTACTTCTTCTACTAACTCTCCTGCCTTGAAGAAAAAAGATATATATGAATTATAAAAGAAATTTTTCATTGGACTCGAACCCGCGACTCTTGGATTCCTTTTCTTGTTTTGTGAACACTTCAAAATTTAAAAAAAAATTGAGATATTTCTTAACAACAAGAATCCTACATTGGACATTTGGCCATCATTCACAATGTCAAAATAAAACATTTTTTTTCCACATTTTTGTACCATTAGTTCTTGCAAAAATGCTATACAATTAATACGGATTTTAAAGAACGACCGGTTGGAAGGTCAGGCACCTAGTAAAGGTCTGTCCATCTGCCGCATTTACACTTAGATTAGGTTACCGTGCAAAATGTAATTATTTGAAATAAAAGTTATTTATCAAGTCACGCTGTGACTTTGTTAAATATTCATATTTATAATGTTTTTCCACAATTTAATTTAATAAAGTTCTATATGTCTTCTATATGTCTTCTGCCACTCTGCTAAATTTTCAAATTTTGAACGATGAACTTAGACTTACCACTCCAATCTCTCTATCAGGATCCTCCACATACGAGCTCTCTATCCTGGCGAGGATGTCCTGTTTCCTGATGGTCGGGTCGTCGGCGGCCTGGGGCTCCGTCATCCCAGGCCTGGACCCTTCGCTGTCCGTGTCCGACGCAGCACCTGCTAGTTCTATAGGACGTGCTTTTTGTTAGCAGTGGCTAGATTTTAGCAGGAATATGTGGTTATAGCGTTATTTTGTGTAATGATTAATGAGATAGAATGAGATTTAGCAGACTATTTGTTTTAGCTATATGACTTTACATTACGGCCGCCTTGCAGTACAGGCTTGCGCATTTTTTTTTTAGATTTTTCTATTTTACTTATTTTCTATCCGCATGAACAATGCCCAAAAGTTCGTCGACCGTACTGTACTGTGACTTTTGTAAGAATATTAATATTCATCTTCAAGAAGAAAGTATTTTAGTTGTATTTTGATAACCACTCATATGAGCTTTTTATAGCTTTTTATGTTTTTAATTTTGGCTTAAATTGATTCACATGGAAGATCTGAAACAACTTGATATAGCGCAGTGGCACAGAGTCAGGCTGTAAACATAACAGTTGGGACAAGGGAGAATAAATCATTTTCATTTATTTGATAACTTAGAGGATATTAACATTAGGTTCTATCTGCATACCGGGCGGGATATATGCGGGATACAGCGTGAAGCTACAATACAAGATGAAGGTAGCTGCTTTGATTCCCGTTCAAATAATTAAAGTGAACAACAATTGGCCACACAATATATACTCTCAAACCAAAGATGACGCATGATAATGAAGGTAGATACGCTAAATGCGATAAGGTCAACTCCGAGTAAATAACCGCATACAAATATTAGTTTTGAAGAAATAATTAGTTAAACCTTGTGTCTTGGTGATAGAGATAACAAGGCTTCAACACTTTCTATGACCCTCGGCGAGACAGATCGTTATTATAAAGTGACTTCAAGATGCACAGCGTCTGACTTAACGCAGCGATAGTGGTGCACCACAAAAATAAACTAACCTCCAAACGGCGACAGATCCAAAGCATCATCACCGTTGACTTTATCAGAATGATTATTGAAATGGTTCAATATGGCCGAGTCCACTGAAAACTTTCGGCTGATCATTTGGGAAGGCTCAGAATACTGTCTAGTCAGTTTCTTCTGTCTTTTTAGAAGAGAAAAAATACTGGACCTCCTTCGACTCTTCTCCTTGTACTTGGCAGAGACCATGACGTCCGTCTCTTGTTCTAGTTTTTCCATTGTTTTTAGAAAAACATGGAACTTTACACAACACTTTCACTCACACTCACTTTGAACACAAAATTGGAAAATCTTCGACACAATTTGGGGATATTTTTATGTAGCTTCATTAGTATAATCGACGTATAACATATAATAAAATTGTAACTGATCGCTGTCTGTACATGAACTGATGAACATTTGTGCACGCTAATTTTAGAAACGGCTTAACCGATTTAAATGCAGTTTTCACTATTGTATTTAGGTAAACTTCTCTTAACATTTAGTGTTTATTTTATTTCAATAAACTATAAACAAAAATGCTATAAAAAATTATTAAATTGGCTGAAATAGGGAGCGAATATAACTCTATCACTAAGTGAGTGACAGACAACGCACAGACGGAACTACTGAACTTACAAAGTTGATATTTCGCATGTATGTATATACGAGTAGGTTAGGTTAGCGACTAAGGAAAAAAACCGGTTTTTCCATTTTACCTCTTGAAAACTTCTAACATAAATACAAGTGCTAATTTTTATCATTCTTTAAATATATAATCTAATTACTATATTAATCTAAATGATTAACTGTCAGTGTGCACTAATCTTGTAATTAGTTTTTTTACAGGAAACAGATTAAAGAGATTATATTATAACATGAGGTTGGAATTTTTTTACTGTTTCAAATATTTATATTTTTAGTTTAGCTCTGTATCCCGCACATTGTAGACTAAGCAGAGGGAACCTAGTGTTAAGACACTTTCATCTCATTAAGACACTTCCGTTACCGCTTCCCTACTTTCCGGCGAATTCTCAGGATAATATTTTCTATTACCACAGATACATAAATAATTTTGCTTTCCATTTTCACTCATGTAGATATTGCAACCTAACACCGCATGTTGTTCCACATGGTCATACAAATACGAATTTCATAAACAAATCCATCCTACACAAACAATTTTACGCTTTCCTTACTAGGATAGACTCCTCTACTCACTTAAGAGTTTAAAATATTGCGTTATCCGCTCTCCGAAACCTCGACGTAATGTCTCCCGAATTTGAGACATTACGTCGAGTTGCGTACCTTAACGCCGTGCTTTAATATTCAAACAGGCAATGTCCTCTTTACTTACTTTCAATTATAATTATATTGATCATTGTTCCTCACTTATATCTATTGTATACATTTTAAAAATTCTCGATAAGAAAATCCCTTTAATACTTCGCTAAAGCTACTCAAAGATTGTTATCAACAAGGACTATTAAGTTATTATTGTGTCGCCATAGTGGCGCAGAAGCTCGCCGTCTGACTGTAAGCGTGACGGTTGTGGGTTCGATTCCCACTGGAGGAATGATTTATTTGCATTTTCTCTCTCTGGTAACTAGATAACAAATTGGGCGGTGCGTGGGGAGTACGGAGTGTCCGAATACTAGATTCTCTCTGCCCACCCCGCTATATGCGGATTACAATGAAAACAAAAAAAACGATTACCTCTACATTATGTATGAAGTGGACTTCTAAAACGTAATTACTTGAAACTCATACGTGACTTGAACAGTTTTTCATTTATAATAATTAACAATTATCCAACTTACATAAAAAGGTAGTAAGTAGTTGCAATGTTATTTATAGATTATATTCTATTGATTTTTATAATTTCTCTTTACGGTGGGTCTTTACGGGTTTACACACTGTAGGTTAGCTACTGAGAATAGAAAACGGAATAACTTATTCCTAGGCTTTCTATCTATATCGTGCCTCAATGGGAATAACGCGATCGTTGCGGGTTCGATTTCCACTCCATTAAGACGCAAACATACAACGACTTGAATTTGAGAGCGAAAACGAAGAACGGAGTGTCTTACAACTAGGTTCCCTCTGCCTACCCAGCTAAATGCAGGGTATAATGTAAAGAAAGTAAAATACAGAAGCAAAAAAAAGTCGAAACAGGAGATTTTAAAGCGCAATTTTAACAGTATTTTAGACGTACATTTACGTAAAAATTATTTATGTACATATGATTTGAGAAAACAAAAAAACTAAACAATAGCTTTACGAAACCATTAGAAGATAAAAATTAACAGAAAACATACAATCCAAGGTTAATTACGACCATTTGAGCGGACTCAAACGTGAACCACTATCATTATCACTGTCTCACTACCCGTTGTCACTAACACCACTATGATAATTGATGAACCACTATCATCTTCATATAAAAAACACTTTATTTACGATATATATTTATTTCTACATATATTTTGTTCAAACGACTGCATTGTGTACACGCGATACCGAAACTGGCAAAGCTTGTATTAGATAAGGATAAACAGTGACTAATATATTAATAACGTAACATAATTGACATAACGACGTAGCGGCGCAGCAGGACAACAAACGCGATGGTTGCGGGTTCAATTTCGAATCGGAGGAATTATTTTTTTAGCTTCAAGATAATTTATTCCCCCGAGTGGAAATACTTGAACACATTATATTTAAATGTTTGATATTTGTTAACATATATATTTTTTTCTTTTTGTATTCCACTTCATCCCTAGCGGAGAAGTCAGAGAGAACGGAGCGCCAAACGCTACGGTCTTAACATACCTCTTTCTACTGTCATCAACCTCTTCACACATGCCCTTCGGGGGGCCTCATGCTTTTTACGTGACCTTCAGTATCGGTCAACCGAGGTCTCCCCCTATTTTGAATGTGGGGTTACTATAATTTACTGTATTTTTTGAACCTGCGACTATCGGTATCAAAACCATCGATATTAAGACCATCCACAGAGAATAATCAACTAAAGCTAATAAGTTCAATGCACTTGAAATTAATCTATTTATATAAAGACGTCTGTTTATCGATAGATGATATATTACAGGTGGAAATGTAGTTAGATGTACAGTACCTACCTATAATGCAGAAGTCCCAGGTTCGATTCCGGTCCCGTTAAAATTAGGATTTGTGTCGTATTGGAAAACTTTTTTTATACCTGCGGCTTAACCTGCGGAACTTAACTATGACCGTAATTACAGTAGTTTATATTGGAGTTATATAGCCTAAGCCTTCCTCGACTATCCAACATGTTTTTTTCAAGTTGAACCAGTAGTTCCTTAGATTAGCGCGTGCAATCAAACAAACTCTTCAGCTTTATAATGTTAGAATAGATGTTACGGTCAATCTGTATAATTCGGTATTCTATACAATACCTAAAATGTGTAGGTAATGTACGAAATATTACTTATTTTATAGTTTGCCTAAGGCTTGTCGATAACATAGATAATAGAAACGAAATGACAGAAGCCACCGTGTCGTTGGACAACAGATCAGAGAACAGCAGATGGGTTATCGGTTCGATTCCACTTGAGTGAATATTAATTTATATATGCAAAAACAGAAAAACAAACAACAGGCATTAGTATTATTAGGTAATCCTCAGAAATTAAATTATAAAGTAAGGCAATATAAATTTAGAGGTAATATGTTTTTTCGTTTCCATGACCCGTTAAGTAAACGCAGCGAGTTCCACCACTCGACTACAATACATTAGTCGGTATGTAGGTTAACGGAGAATCTTAACACTAAGTTCTCTCTGCTTACGAAGGATAAAGCATGAAATTTAAAAAACTGAAATTACTCAATGACTTTCACAACTAAACAAACATGCTTATCGCGTTTTAGTACGAACAATAAAATAATATACTAAACTATTATATTATTATGTTTTATTTATACTGATAAAGCGTACAAATGTTTGCTGTTTATGTAATTTCTTTAAGGGACGTTGTGACGCAGTGTCACAAGCGTGCGACTGTTTCGACAGGTTGTGAGTTCAATTCCTACTCTAGAAAATTAAATATTTAATATATTAATTTTCTCGCTCTACAAAGTCATAGTCCCGCCACTTCATATGCAATGAATTAATTTGATTTCCTCGGCGTGTTAACGAGACAAGGCGCGACGTTGAGTTCCGCAACTCATTTACTGAAGATTTTTTAACAATGTCTAACTGAAATGGGCGAAAGGAATGCATTTTACTAAAACAACGCAAAATACGTTAAAAAAAGAAAGTAGTGTTTATTTATTATATGAAAACAAATAACTTTAATAATATTCATATAATTTATTAATAGCGTGTTGATAAAAGATTTTCCTTCCTTCATTGTCCCTTTATGTATTATGTATAATACTTATACCATATTATAAAAACATTATACTAGGGCATCCTGACTGAGTTTCACCGACGTAACGATATTCTACTCGAGGTAGTGTTTTTTTTCCATCCAGCATGTAGCAGAGTAGGGAAAGAGAATTTAGTCACCCATGAGACACGTGGTTCTCCTTTTTACGTCTGAATTCGAGACAGTGGGCATGGGAGTATCTAGAAATATTTTCCAGGCCAGGCCTGAACTTTAACCTGGAAGAAATCTCTGTGTGTAAAGGTTTTTTTTTTTTCATATTTTATGCTTAATATTTTATTGGGGTCCGGTACATTTTTCTCTACATATTCCGCTAAATGTAAAAGATGCGTAATGATAAAAAACTATTTTATAATTTATTATTAATTATATAGCACTTATTCATTTGTTGATATTCTGATAGTATTATCTGATAAGAGGGCATTGAGACAACAGCACTTATAACTGTGATATCTTTGCAACGATATTTTTAGTCTATAAATGTAGTAGGTAATACTAGTTTGACGTCCTCGTGACGGAGGGACACAAGCGTGCGACTTCAAACGCGACCAGTTATGTTAACCGGGAAGGTTCTATTATCACTCAAGGGAATAAAAAAAAATTACATTGAATTCAATTGAGTTTGAATCCACTCACATTTAGTTAGTCACTCAACAGCCTCAAGAATTCGGCGGAATGTGGGGAACAGACACTGGGTTTTGGGTTATGGTCCAATGCACGGTTATGGTCCAATAGAAATAAAAGTTTTTTTTTAACATTATTAAAGTGTTATTCCACACTTAGGACACTACTTAATAAGTAGAACTAAAAGTTTTGAACAATACGTAACACATACTATATAGTGCGGAAGATAACTGTTCATGTACTGTGGTGGGTTACATCGAAAAGAATTATATGAAATACTAGCGGCCCGCCCGCGGCTTCGCCTGCGTGAACTACGTTATTATTAATTTCTGTCTCCATGAGTACCTACGTCCTACAAGTGACGTCCATGTCAAATTTGAGACTCCTAGCATTTATTATAACGAAGTTTCATACAAACTTTCAACCCCGAAAACAACTCCTTAGAAGTCGAATATTGCCAATTCCCGTCTTAGCGAGCACCTACATCCTATAAGTAACTCCTATGCAAAATTTGAGATTCCTAGCACATGTAATTTCTGAGATTTCGTGATGAGTGAGTGACCTTTCGATTTTATATATATACATAATATAACCTTCCTAAATAAATAGGTAGTCCCTTTTAACACAGTAAGATTTTATTTTTCAATTTGAACCAGTAGTCGGTTGCCGAAATTAGGGCGGAAAACTAAGCAAACACCTCAGCTTTATAATATTAGTATAGATTTGATTTTCATAAGCCTATAAGTTTTTCTATTTTTTAAGACACATAAAACATGAAATGTATAATTATAATACTAAATAAGTAATACTGAGCTAACTCAAGCAAAATCCACACAACACAGATCTAGCAATTAATAAAACATTTCGCCCAAAATGTCTCCAAAAATTGAATAACACATAAAACATGTACATATTTAAACAAATAAATGCAGCGTTAAGTTCCGCCACCTGATAAATGACTTGATTTGGGTGAAACCTAACGATGCATTTTGTTATCTATGACTTTGTCATATTCTTTTTTTAAAGCACATAATACAAAAATAACAATTATTAAAAAACGCCTTTCTCACTAGCACTCTCTATATCACTGTTAGTGTCAATACTCATTGCCTCCCACTATCTTTTAGTCTATGTACACACTCTGTGTTGTGTATTTTGTTTAAAAGATTCTGAATTTTATATTACAATGTATGACATAAAACCCAAAGTCCCAACATAAATACAATATAAAATGGTTTTCACACCAACTTGCCATACATCACCCAATAAACAAAACAAACCGACTTTTACACTACCGCCCTATATCACTGTTAATGTCCAAACTCACCGCCTCTCACTATCTTCCCGGCTATGTATACATTCTGTGTCGTGTACCTTTCGTCCCGTTTCTCCGTTTTTAGTGCTTCGAGGTTAGCGGACGGCAAGTTTTTGTAATTGATTAGCGAATATTTTTTACCGTACGGTGGTGAACTTCTAGAATTTAAAATGTTTTTTTATTTACTCCCGTAAACAGGAGGGTAGACAGAAAGAATATAGTATTTAGACGAATTGCGCGTCGAGTGTAGTACGGGGTCAATTCCGAGAGAAAAACTAAACATAAATTACTTCCACTTATTCTAACTTTTAGGCCAATACATGATGGTTATAAATTCAAATCCATTTCATTTAAGAGAATGTTTTATAAAATAAATCATTCTCCAGGCAGTAGGAAAAACACACTTTATTACAAACCTAATAAGCATGTCCAAAACATTCAAAAACGTAAAGAAACTTGAGTATCAATACCAAATTCTCTCTGCCTATCTAAGACCAAAGAGAAAAAAAAACTAAAAAATAAGAATCCTACACACCTACAACTGACAATATCATCACTAGAAGACGAAATATCAAGAGATTGGCCAAATCTTTCAATAGATGGCGCTGTTTTAGTTATAATAAAATTCTCAGGCGAACTAAATATGACTTCTGATTTTAATTCTTTCCTTTCTTTAGCAAAATCCGTTTTAACATTTTCATTATCGGAATCAGTTTTTACACCGGACTCTCTCAATTTACCGTTTTTGCGTAAAACACTAGATTTAGAGACGGAAGGTGTAGAACTGCGTCTTTTCGGTAGTGACTCCTTCTCAGTGACACATTTATCTTTGCCTATTAGTGACAATTTGGGTAATTCGAAACATCGTAAGATTGGAAGTTTCGTATCTGTTTTGAATGGACTTGAGGTTAGACTTTTAGAGATTTTCTCGTTATTTTTCAATGTCTTGGTCAAGCGGAGGCTTTTTGGTGAATAATCGTAAATTGAGAGTAAAGGAGATGGTGAGCTACAGGGGGATTCTGCTATTCTTAGCACTAATGTGTGAAATTTGAAAGGACATTTACGTGCATTTGGTGGAAAATGCGAAAAAAAAGCAAATCAATACCTGATTTATACAAAAATAAATATACAACAGATCTATGGATCAATTAATTCATCAATATTTGAAATTCCTGTAAAGTAAATATGTATATTGTATATAATGCTATTTCTATCTCTTTCACTCTTGTAAAATAAGAAAGGGAATTTATATTTTAATGGATAAGCATTATGTTTTAACATCAAAAGCGAGGGTAGCGGGTTCAACTCACCATGCTCATTGAAGTGTTTCTCTAATTCTTCGTGGGAAATATTAGTTTGTGAGGCGGGGGCATCTTCTACGGCTTGCTCTGGTCTTGTACGGGAACATCTGGAAATAAACGAAATAATTTTGTTACGATCGTTACCTTTTTTTTTTATACGAACCAAGTGACGTCACTAGGATTTCAGATGTATCCATCAATACATTTACCATGTTTATAGAATATTGTTGTATTGTTATGGAAACCGTATATGTATGGAAATATAAGTGGGAAACGGAATTCTCTTAATGAGAACGAAGTGTTCTCGGTGTCCAGGTTCCCTCTGACTACCTTGTTGTGTGTGAAATACAATGTGAAGCCAAATAGAAAGTATAAAAGAAATAAGTTTGATGATCTTGTTCTCGGCAAGTAAACCTCCTAAAGAGAAAACTTATTTTTAAGCAGATTTTTTACTTATTACATTATGAGGAGGCCATTATGCTACATCGTCATAGTGTCGCATTGTAAATATCATTGTGTCATAAGAACGAAGTTTCCTAACACTATATACTTTCTATGCCTTCCTACATAGTCAGCACTAACTCAATAGTTAACCAACCTGAGCATAGCATTGCTACATCTAAGTGCCAGTTCCAATCCGTCGAGCCAGCAGTGTCCCGCCGCTTGGGACGGTGCGCGGAATATGAGGTGGGCCGTGGGGAGTGGCTGGACTACTGCACCTGAGGGTACAATTAATTAATTAAACATTTTTTCAGCTTCACGGTGTATCCCGCATGTTGCAGGATAGGCACAGCGTACAGCTTACACATCAGAATATCACATAGGCTACAATATTACATAAATTTTAATTTTTATTTTGAAAAAAAAAAAAACACTGTATAATTTGGTTATAATATAACAATAACTTTAAGCAGGAGAAGCCGCGAGCAGGTCGCTAGTATAAAATAAATGGATTCAAACCTATAGTTTCATTATGGGGTCCTCGTGGTGCCCAAATACTTTGTTCCAGCGGATGATATAATTTGAAGCAAAATCCGTCCTTTTTGCTCGGTCTCTCTATAACTTGACAGGATGTTAGTAAAACTGTGCCCACCCAGTGGGATCGCTGTGAAATAAATACAAATATAAAAAAATACTTCAAGGAGGCGAAGGAATCTGGTGTCAAGACACTCCATTCTGCATGCATTAAATAATTTTGGAGGCATTACGTGTAAGGTATTTTTATATTTAAGCTTTACGCTGTATCTCACACATAGCAGAATAGGCAGAAGAAACCTGGGAAACTAATATTAAGACACTTCGTTCCTACGTAGACACTTCTGTTCCTCACCTTCCGCCGAATTTGTGAGGCATTGCGAATCGAGTGGTGACGCACTTAATAAGTGACATTTTAATATATTTAAATAACAATAAAAATTTTCAGATTTCATAAAAACATACTCACTTTAGCTTTAGGACTCTTATAAAGCAGCAACAAGCCTGGCTTCAAAACACACCATAATTTAGTCCATGATTTCAATGAGCCTCGAACCTGTTACAATATATAAAAATTATATTATAAGGCTGAGGAGTTTGTATGGTTGCTAATCTCAGGAAATATTGGCCACAATTAAAATAATCTTATATTGTTTGGATAGTTCATCTATATTTTTTTTTAATGGAAAACGGACAAGGCAAACGAGCGTTCGGGTCATCTGATGATGATCACCGCCGCCCACGACCCCGTACAGCACCAGAGGAGCTACAGGTGCGTTGCCGGCCTTTGAGATGGAGATAAACGCGCTTTTTGAAGACCTGAAAACCGACGACATGACCGTACCGTACCGACCTGAAAACACTGCCGCGGGTAGGCTATTCCACAGTTCGGTGGCGCGTGGAAGGAAATTCCTACGAAACTGCACAGTAGTGGAGTGCCACGCATCCAGATGGTGTGGATGATATTTAAGTTTGTGACGTGCTGTGCGGTTAGAGAATTCGGCGGCAGGTAACAGGTCAAACAGTTCTTCAGAACACCATGATATGACTATAAAGGAAGGTCTACTCTAGACTATATTGCATGGTATTAATTGTGTTGTGTAGTGGTCCACCGCACTTACTGAATCTGTCATGTGTCATACAAGTAATTATTTTCTTTAGCGATCAAGTAGAAATATGGCAGCATGGCAGCTAATATTTTTATAAAGTTATAAATAAATATTACTTCTACAGAGTATAAATATAATTTAAAACAAATATCATAAATAAAAAATAACATAATTGGATATTCTTGCAAAAGTTAAATGGTGAAACTACTGGCTGGATGTTACTGAATTACAATGTCAATTTACACCATACTTTGCTTTACTGTCATAAATTTATAGTAATATAATTTTATTCCGAATGACTCTCCTTGCAAATTTTATTCCAAAAAAACGGAAAAAAAAAGAACAAAAGACTCACTTTAAGCCAATCAGCCAATACAACAACAGAAGGATCCTCTATCGAATGCAATAGAGCTGATGCCGCCCTCTTCTTTTCCTTTCTATAATTCTGTCTCTGTGCTTTGTAACTCTCTTTGCGGGATAGAGCCGTGCTAGCTGTCCTCGATACACCCCCCACCGCTGTTTCTGATGACTATGGAGATAAAAAACATAATTGTAATACAAGACGCGACGTTTAGCTCCGGTACTTAATGGTCAATATCAAAATTTTGGTGGAAATCGGAGGCCGAAGAATTTCAGCACTAAGTTATCTCTGTCTACCTGTATAGCATAATTTTCCTGTATACAAATACAGGAAAATTTTATCTAACAATTTCATAAAAGTTATCAGTTATCAACTTTCCGCTAATCTTACATAAAAATATGCTTTTAATTATAAAACATAAAATGAAAATATTTAAAATTAAAATATTAATTAACAAATATTAAATTAAAATAATAGCAACGTTAACTTCGATTAAAAGGAAATTTAAAAAGTAATAAAAATTATAATAATTAAGACAAATTAAAGTATTAAAAAAAACCTTTCCTAAAAAAACCTCAAGTCCTCACCTTATCGGAGGAAGTCCCGTCAGGGGGGTGCACCCGATCCCCCGATGCTGGTGTGGAGAGAGGAGCACCTGGTGACCTCGGGGGTGGAGTTAGCGTGGGCTCTCCTGCAAAGAACATCAATATTCACAGGATATTATATAGGAGTTTATTTCCAACTATTTTTATCCTATTCAAAATGGTCCGAAATTTTACGAAAGTAGAGAGAACAAAAAAAGTATTTCACAAAATCCCTTAGAAATGAGCAAATACGAGATTTTGGGTCATGGGGTCGTTCAGATCACGCAAATGAAATTCCGGATATTAGAAATTTGAAAAACTTATTTAAACCCTGACGACCGCCGGATTCTATGTTGATCGACACTACTGTATAGTAGTATGTAGTAGTATAATCGTCGACGTCAGAAGCAAGTTCGATATTCGACAGACGAACACATCGCCTCCGTGGCGCAATTGGCTAGCGCGTTCGGCTGTTAACCGAAAGGTTGGTGGTTCGAGCCCACCCGGGGGCGAAAACAATTTTTTTGCTTAATTTTACAATATAAATATATTTTTATTTTCTTTCTAAATAATAACTACATTTTTTTTCTTTTTGAGGTTTTTTTTATTTTACGATAAATGTATGCAAGTGTATTAACATGTATATTTTTTATACGTTTGACGTATTTTAAGAAAATACAAGATAAACGTTTACGTATTTTATAAACGTTTTTTCTGTAACAAAATATCTATAAACATGTGTATCTATATCATTCTATATTCTCTCTTGGTTAAAGTCTCCACTTTCCGCCGAATTCTTAGGGCATTGCGTGTTAAGCGGCGGAAATCAACGCCGCTCTTTGCCTTGTTACCAACAAGTTATAACTTATATGATAAAAAGAGGAAATGGGGTAATTTATCACACGTTTCTATTTATACATTTTTAAATATAAAAAATGTATAAATAAAAAAATATCTTTAATTTTTTTATAATTAAATTAAATTAATTTAAATTACATAATTACATACCGTATGTAGGCGGTGTGGATGGTGCAGTGCCTGAGAGGACAACACTCAGCGGTTGATGTTGCTTCTGTAAATTAGTTTTTTTTTTTCAGTTTTACGTTGTATCCCACATATATCAGGGGAAGCAGAGGGAACCTAGTGTTAGAACACTCCGTTCTCCACTTTCTGTCGAAATGTCGAGGAATTACGTTGAGTGGGAGAACTCAGCGCCGCGTTTTGCCTTGTTACCAGAGCTAAGAAATGAAATATAAATTATTTAATTTCTCCGAACGGGAATCGAACCCACTACCGTCGCGTTAACAGTTTCACGCTTGTGCCTCTGTGCCACGACAACCTTAACAAAACATAAAACCCACTATGTAGAAAATAATCATCTAAAGTGCTTAAATATCATGTAAATAAAATAAAAACAATATAAAATGAATCACTATTTTCTCTCCGTTTTCTTCATATAAAACGAAAAAAAGTACACGCATAACAGGGTAGGCAGAGGGAACCCAGTATTAAGTATACTTCGATTCCCGCACACCGCGCCACGGCGGTTTCAAAACTAAGCGAAGCCAGCTTACTTATTTCTTTCAAACAACGTTATTTAGGTCGTTCAGGTAATTTTGGTTATAAATCTGACCTTTAACGAATAGTCACAAAAATTACATCAAAAGGTCAAATATCGCATTATAATATATTTTCAACGTTAATATCCGATTAATATTATATTTAACGATTTTCGTATATGTAGCACTCTTACTAATAGTTGTAGATTCGATTTCCACGTTATTGTGAATACAATGAACGACAGCACAAAATCTAGTCCTGCTTTTAAATAGACTGCGAAAACAAAAAATATTTTTTAATTTTATTCCTCTACTACTGGCACGTGACTGGGACTGCCACCTTTTGAGAACTCCCTTAGAAGAATAGATCAGAAGTACAATAAAGACTTAATTTGACTGACACTTTAACTACATCTACTTTTATACAGTATTGTTACTTTGTTGCCTTTTCAATTGAAAAAAGTTCATAGAGTTTAGTTAGTATAGTTCTATTCAACAGAATGGCGTCATTAAAACTTCTGAAACTCTTTGGTGAAGAACTAAGAAACTTTATTTATACACAAAGTAAACTTTCTAAGAAATAGGCAATACTTATAAAATAGATAGAGAAATTGGTTGAGGCTATCGTAGTGCAGTGACACAAGTGTGCGGATGTAAACGAGGGGGTTGTGGGTTCACAAAGCTATAAAAATATAATAGTCAAAGTAAAAAAGAAGAAGAAAAGTCAACTATAGTTAATATAATGTGGCGGCATAAAAAGAAAAATTTAATTATTTATTACGCGTAGCTTATCTCTTATCAACGTTTACAGCCTGTCGTTAATAGCATATTACTTAGTTTATTACAGTACCGTAACCATACTATACGTATTATATTAATTTTATATAAAAAAAGTATATATTAAAAATCGATTACCTTTAAATAATTAGGCGTGGACGTATGAAAGTGGTAGTCCGGTGCTCTCAGCGCGGGGGAGGATGGGGTAGCGGTGGGAGTAGACGCCTCTATAGCGGGAGATGAACTCATATTGTATTGTGTTTACGTCATTTTACAGACGGACATACATACAGGGGCAGATTGACGAGAACGACATACGGGAAAACTCTTAAAAATTATTGCTTTGTGATTATTTAATAATTACGCGTGCTGTATAAATATAAAATTTACTTATATTAAAGCGACAATATATACAATTGTTGTTTTTTTTGGTAAATAAGTTTTTTTATTTATCACTGTTAAGACACTGGTTGAATAATGGAATGCTAGAGGAATATGGGGCTTAATTTATAATAGGTAATTTTATATACAAATGGCAGTGTTAACGACAAATGCGGAATGTGAGGATAGGAATTGGAGGAAAGTTTATTGGTGACACCTGAAACATAAAAAGATAAATTAACATAACAATATTTTGAATAAATTTGCCAGCACTTTTGAAATGAGCCGACAAAAATTCAACGGCTGCTATTTTAAAATATAATTTACAATAAATGCATAAAGATCACCACTCTCCCTAGTAATATATGAAACGTAGATTTTTGATTAATATTCAACATAGTACAACATACAATTATAACTATTTTCAATAATATTCTATTCTTTTCTGTATATAATAAATATACTTTCTTTCTTATATTTATTATCAGTTATCGCAGTAGCTCATCTTATCTACAGGTGAATTTTGAAATGTAGATAATAAAAATTAAATGTTTACAACATGTCTGACTGGTCTGTTAATTAACTTACTTAGTTCTATTGATAAGTAGCAGGTTCGATAACAATCCGATTTCAGCATTATATTTAGTATAGTATATCCGATCACTCCTCGCTCGGGCCATCAGTTTAGATTTGTTGAAAGTTATTCACAAATTACAACATTATTTAATTTCATCGTAATAATAACAAAACGGTAAGATATGAATAGAAAAGTGGCAATTCACCTTAATACATCGCTCAGACAAAATGATAAAAATTAAATTTATTTTAATCATTTCATTAAAAATTTAATTTTGTTTTAACAGAAAACGAAAGTTAAAAAATATTATAAATATATAGATATAGTATAGATTTACTATTAAAGGTTTCTGGAAATTATATTACCAATTAGGCAAGTATCCCAACCGCAATTTTTTTTTAGCGTCACGCTGTAACCTGCAGGTGGCAGAGAGAACCGGGGAACCTAGTGTTAAGACACTCCTTTTCCATCAACACACCGTTCCCCACTTTCCGCCGTATTCTTGTATTGAATGACGGAACTCAACGTCACGCTTTGTCTGCTTACCAGAGCGAGGAAATGAAAATATCAAATATTTTATCCCCCCCTAGTGGAAATTGCCCCCACAAGCGTTACGCTTACAGTTCCAAGCTTGTGACATTGCGCCACGATGGTCTTGAAGTATTAGTAGAAAATATTCAATTGTGTAACATCCTTCAAATTCACACACTGAAAATTAAAATAGAAGAAAGGTAGAAAAAAATTATAGTAGTGGAACACGAAGTGGCGGTCGGACTTTCTCCTTAAAATATAGGTTCGAGTCCCACTAAGTTCGGATTTCACATGTCTCAAAATAAATATATTTTTTTATTTATTTAGTTCTCTCTGGTTACTCCACTAAGGATAAAGAGTAAAGCTAAAAAAAATCTAAAATTTCAAATGATCCATGCTGATACCTTACCTTATTGTATACCTTTTTGTACAGCACGTTGAGAAGCAAAATGTGCAACTAAGTCACATTGTGCGCCGCAAGTAGTAACTCATTTCAAGACAGTCTCTATGACACGACGATATTTGATACGTTCAAAGTTTTATTCTTAGTATTTGTGTATGAAGATTTTTACAAAGCTTAGCTTTCTAAACGTTGATCATTTTGTAAAATGATAACAAATAAATGAATGTTCAATCTGTATGTATCTATATCAATTGCCCGTCGATGGACGTAATCAAAATCACACCTCAGTGTGTGACTAATGTTTATGAATAGATAAAAAGAAACTTATTTAAGTTTTTTTTTATCTTTAAATAACTTTTTTTTTACGTATCCTGCATAAAGCAAGATATAGGCAGAGGGAATCTAGTATAAAGGCACTCCGTTCCCCATGCACCTCCCAATACCCAATAGTATCAACACTGTGTCGAAGACACTCAACGAAACGCTGTTTGTCTTGTTTATACCAGAGCGAGGTAATGAAAGTAATTCATACCTCAAGTCGGGGACGAGTTATCATTCAGATGGCATCAAAAATTATTATTAAAATAACTCCCATAAGTAATTCATTTCAAGTGATCGATCACAATGAACTTATATGTTTATTGGATACGAGATAGTTTTATCATCTTATCTGCTATAGCTGCTAACGCTTTTATCACTCTTGACAGCTTTAGTACGAAATTGATCAAAATAAAGAAAGGGACTTCCTTTTCACGATTATTTTTGGGACAACCACTCAAAAAATATAAATTTCAAATACAGCATGAAAAATAAAGATTTTTTTTATAATTTCATCTCTTTATTATTCATATTCCATCCATGATAGGCGGCGAAGCTGAACACTGCGTTTTTTCCGTCTAAATTCATTACGAATAAAAAACAAAGTCACAAAAGGTGTATGGTCCGATATACCCCAACATCCCCAAGATCTGGTCGTTTTTTCCGAAAGTCCCTAGATTTTAGTAACGACGAAACAAATAAGAGTAGTGTATGAAACATGACACTAAGTGCCCGGTGTAACTCTGACCACATGTACAATGGGTTAAGTTACGCCGAAACTATAAACTCCCGTCAAACCTTTCTATAATATATAGTAGATACAAGCTATGAGCTTTCAAAATCATTATCCTATCTAATACAAAAAAAATTTTTTAATTGGAACAAGTAATTCCTGAGATCAACGCATTCAATCAAACAAACGCATTAGCTTTTTAATATTAGTATAGATATTCATATAAAAATCTTTCTTTACGCTTACTATACATATAAAAGAAATGGTGCCATTTAAAACTTACTACACACGCATTATAAAGACTACTTTTAAGCATTTAACTCCTTTTCTATTTTCGTACTCTGAATGTACTTGAGGCCGTCGTACATGTAGCACATGGACACTAGCGTGTGTCTGTAAACGCGACTGGTCGTGGGTTTGTTTCCCTCCCACTCGGGGGAACGGGGTAACGAGAGTCAGCGCGACGTCGAGTTGCACCACTTTTCACGCTTTACAACCAGAATTCAACAGAAAGTGGGGAACGAAAGTGTCTTAATGAGAACCAAAGTGTCTTAATGGGAACAAAGGTGTGTTAATGGGAACAGGGTGTCTTAATTGTGCGGGATACAGAATATCTTGACACTAAATTTCGATCTGCCTACCCTGCTATAAGCGGGAGATCGCCTAATCTAAATATAAAATATACTTATATATCTCCATGTAATATTTTTTTATTGTATACAAGAAAGATAACATTTGTCTCTGTATAAGATCATTGTGCTACATATTATGATGTGAAGGCCGCATTAGCGATATGTACAAACATAGGAATGTATGTACCTACTCTACTGAATTAAACATTCAATCTCGAAAACGAAATCTCACAAAAAACTAATTTATTGAGATACAAAAATCTTTGAAGATATTAAACTAATAGAACTGTGTCTTCAGGGGTAGGAAAATGAAATTAATAAGATATTAAAACAGTAGTAAGTTGACGCATATGTAGAAATCCTACGAATATTATAAATGTGAAAGTTCGCGAGGAAGGATGTCTATTCCACATTCACGCAAAAACTACTGAACGAATTTAGATAGAACTTTACAGTAATATAGTTTATACGTCAGATTAAAGCATAGGCTACAATTTCTATAAATATATTGTATCATTTGCCTATAAGAAGAAAGATTTGCCAAGAAGTTTAAGCGGGTGAAGACGTCTTTGGGCCACTAGTATTAAATACGTTCATGATGCCATCGCTTCGCAATGGAACAGGATCTGAATGTACGCACGACGGTTGTGAGTTGGATCCGCCCTCGCAAGAATGCATACTTCCGTTATATCGCTCCGGTAACACAAAGCGCAGGTCACAGCGTTAAGTTCCACCGCTAAACGGAACGGAATATCTCTACTCCAGGTTCCTCTACATATCCTGCTATATGCGGGTTACAAGAACAAATATTCTTGAGATACGTGAAGATGAGAAACATGATGATGGCGATGGTCATCATATTATAACAAACATCTTTGAACGCTCCTTTACTATCTTATCAATATATTTTGAGTCACGTCGAGATAGACATGCTGCAAAATATGAATCAATATCGCATTATCTATACTATAATTTTATAAAGCTGAAGATTTTGTTTGGTTGAACGAACTAATCTCAGGAAGTACTAGTTCGAATTGACAAATTCTTTGCGTGCGGCGGAGTGCCAGTGTTGACGGGGTGTCTACTCTGCTGAATGCGGGACACACTGTGAAGCTGCTATAAATATATTTGTGATGATATTGAAGCATGTTTTAATACAAACTGATAATATTTATCAACAGAGCTTCCTTTGAAGCTTACTATTGCGCGATAAAAAAATCATTTGTTAGTAAATTTTCTTCATAAACGTGACGAAACGTGAAAGATGACGTTATGTGTCGATTAAGAAGAATGAGTTTAGTTCATAATAAAAATGGTGAATGAATGGCGGCTAAAATAATTAATTTCTTCGGGTGACGAACGGAAATGTCTTAATGGGAAAAAATACATGATGATGGTGTCATTACTTCCCCAAAAGTTTGGAATATGAAACTAAAAACAAAAACACAATAACTCATTTCAATTCCGAATCATAACAAAGTTGGAATATTCATAATACAACTTCATTCAATGCAAATGATTTGTTATTTAAACAGTTCTTTGTAAATCTACATACATACATACATCTATATATATAATATAATAAAATTGTAACTGATTGCTGTCTGTACATGGAAGATGAGAAAATTCATTATTAGGAAAATTTATTAATGTAATTAAACCTCAAGCAATGATTATTAAAATTTCCACCACCCAGTGTTTGTGTGAAAATGTAAAAGCAATTATTTCTAACTTACAACTTACTTAATCTGGCTAAAAATGTTAATTCGGTTGGAACTATATAAGACATACAGTCATACATATTATGATGATATAAACAAGGAAGAATATACAAGTAATTATAATTATAAAATGAAATATAGCAAATAGTCAATTGACCTACTGACTGACATCAGATTTAGCAAAATATTTTCAAATATTATTTTTATTACATTTCATAATGTTCATCCTATTCCTACTATATAAATGAAATAAATATCTATATATATAAAAGGACTTGTCCTCACTGACTGAGGTAAGACGCACGCACAGCCTTAACCGCTCATGGTAGAAACGTGAAATTTGGACAGATGTTTACTTTTGTAATCTGGACATCCACTAAGAAGGGATTTTAAAAAAATTTTACTCTAAAGAGGTGAAATAGGGGTTCAAAGTTTGTATGGAAAAAAAATTAAATTGGCACCGATTTTCATAAAATTTGAAATTTAGATTTTTTAAAGTATTTAATTGAACATGTGTTTCATCGTTTTCTAGAATTCTCCCCCTAAGGGTGCAAATAAGGGGTTGAAAGTTTGTATAGATTTTTTTTTAAATCGGCACCAATTTTTATAAAATTTGAAATTCAGACTCTTAAAAGTATTTAATTGAACACATGTTTCATGGTTTTCTAGAATTCTTCCCCTAAGGGTGCAAATAAGGGGTTGAAAGTTTGTATGGAAAAATCTTTAAATCGCCACCGATTTTTATAAAATTTGAAATTTAGACTCTTAAAAATATTTCATTGAACACATGTTTCATGGTTTATTAGAATTCACCCCTAATTACGCAAGCGAAGCTGCGTGCGTCCGCTAGTCTTTTAATAATTCCCAAAACTTAAATATAACAAGAACATTTAATAATAGTGAAAATGACAATCCAAATTAGGGTAGTCAAAGACGCTAATGGAAATCCAATGTCTGTAGTGACTTTATTGTAGTCCTGGTGCATCTTTTTAGTCTCATGCATTGTCATCATACTGGCTGACCTAATCCTAGCCGTTTGGAAGGTCATCTTTATACTATCGAAACAAAGGGCAGATATTACATTTATTATTTGTGAAAGTGAACCTACAATCTACATTGATCTATTAATTACTTTATGTCATAGCTCTTCATTGCTTTTTATATAAGAATTGTATATACAACATTTAACATATTCATCTGCTCCAGTGAGCTACATCAAGATAATTTCAAATGACCTATTCAGCTTTATAATATTAATATAGATTTACACACAAAGTTAATAAATTGACAATAAACAGATATTATAAATATATAGCAAAAGCTAATATTTATCTTTTTCCATAGCTCAGTTCAGTTCTTCATTTGTGGTGTTTCAAACCTTTATATATATATCAAAATGAGTAATGGGTTAATTATAAGGATAAATTGTAACTCTGAATTAATTAAAATCTACTCAAGCTAACTATTAACCACAAATTTAAAATTAGTATGTCCAATTTTAATATAAATTCTTCTTTTTATTTAATGTACTGACTATCAAATATTATTACGAGAAAAGTCTGTAATATAAAATTTTATAAATATATATGTAGGATAACATAGCAAAATTATCTATAAATCACTTTCTTTCTTTCATTTTGTACATTTGGTACTAAATTGTATTTGTATTCATATTTTTATAATGATTTCATCATAATGTTTACTAAACAATGTTAATGCAATTTCACACATATATTAAAAAAAAATGTTAATTAATTAACAAATAGGTTATGTCCTTGTTTGTATATTCTTTTTTCAGCTAACAAATAATAAACTTTTAAAATAAGAAAGGTAAAATACACTAAATAAATAAATCACAATTTTCTTATTAGAATCTCTTTGCAAGGAAACCAAGATGCAACTGACCTACTAACACAATGTTCAACTAATTTGATTAACACTATAACGTAAATATACCAATAACCTTACTATTATATATAATTAAGCTTCTGTATATACTAGTATACTTAGAATATGTAGTGTTAAGACACTCCGTTTACCAAGTATCGCCCAATTTACAGTACATTAGGTCATGAGAGGAGGAACTCCTTGTCTTGTAACCAGAGTTGGGAAATGAAAATATTAAATATATTAAGATATGATAATTAATTAAGCGCATTATATTACTAAAATACGTACCGATGTTTTGCAAGTTATAGGTCATCAAATAAGTTGTTTTCGACACATTTTCGTGCCGCCGGCGTCTCGCATTGCTAAATACATTAAACAAAAAAGGTCAGCTTGTGAAATTTCTCATAAATATTCGCACTGAACAAACAATAAAATGTTTTTTTTTCTTCTTTTTATATGAATGCGTACACTGAATCTAGATTTAATTCTTAATAAAATACAGGCACTGTGACGCGGTTATTATGTTTTTATTGTCCTTTCTAGGGCACTTGTCGGTATTATTAAATTGTTTAATAATTTTCAACAAGAAAATTATCTATTTGACGTGCGATGTGCGTGAACGCGTGACGTGTTGTGACGATATTGATACGATGTATCGATATCGACTGTCGATATGTTTATGTTTATTTTGTTACATGTACTTAAATTTATTGTATATATAATGGAGTCATATTCTTGTGTATTTATATGTAAGTAACTCAAAAAATATAGTTTAAATAAAAATATGTAATTAGTCAATCTGTTTCTTATTTATTATTGGTTAAGTATAGCTCTGAAATTTTGCTGGAACGTTGTGAAAGACACAGTGATCGGTCGGATGATTCGGTGATAATTGTAATTGTAGATTTTGAATAAATGGTCAAAATGTGTGCCATAGAATTAAGCTGTAAAACGTGCACAGATTGAACTTTGAATAACCTATACCAGCGCGTGCGGATAAAAAAAAGAAAATTTCACAAATTTTGCGCAACATAGCTTCGCTATCATTAATTATGTCAATATTAAAAAAGCTTAATTAAAAAAAAATTGAAAATTATTTCATCGATTTATAAATTACTTACATCACTTAAAATAAATTCACAGATATTTTTTATACCATAAACAAATGTGATAATAAAATACACTACAATTTATTATTATCTTTAATATTAAATATATTTTATTATATTTCTGTAGTATTAATATTGGACTTAAACTATATATTTTTATATTTCTTACTTTAAAGTTGATTAGTCTTGCCTGTAAGATTACGTTCTTTCTATATATCATGTGTGTATATATATATATATATACTAGTATTACATTAGAATTAGTTTTTTTTATCAAAATTCATTAAATTTTATTAAACTATAAAATTGTATCTTTATACAATTTTTATCCTAAGCAATACTATATTTGGCTGTAAAAGCTTGATTCTATGCCTGATATATTGAATTTTGGCGCGGAAATAACTACTTAGATTAAGAGCTATTTAAATGTTAACGTATTTATTTACAATAATGTTATACAACCTGCAATAACGATATGATAAATGAAGATTACGGTAAATATATTTTATATTATATGCTATCATCTTTATGTTATATGCTATATCTACTTATTTCACACTTGGGAAAAGAGTACCTTTTTTAGATAACGTATGAACATTTGAACATAGAGGAATTTGACCCAGACCTTATGTTTACCGTCCAAGCGCTTTGACCGCTAAACCATACGTTCCCATCAAGCTACGAGAATATTCTTAAACAAGCGCTTTCAAATTATTATGTTGTTAACATATCAGTTAGACATTTTTAGTAGTTTCCACTCCACAAAGTAAATTACTGAGTGTGCTATTTCTTGAACATTATTTGCATATGAAATTTCACTTATAAAATTTTAATTGCAGTTAATTTTATCAAACAAAAATATCGCTTAGCAATAGCAATAGCCGTTATAAAAACTAAACCAGAAAACAAAACGATGGAAGATTATATAAATGATTCGAAACGTACTTTTATTGAAATAAATAATTGTAAAGTATCAGTTTGTGAGGAAGATTTCAATTTAAGTGATAACGAAAGTGACCACAGTGCTACAATATTAAAAGATTTTGCGTTTGATAATGTAGAAGATATCATACAAAATGAAAATGCTTGCTCTCAAGCGAATAATCTTAACATTGAAACTTCTGTGAAAAATGTAAGTGGATTCAAAAATAGTGTTGACTATAATAAGTGTCGTTTTTTTTTCTACATATTTTTTGCTAGTCAGATTAAGTTAAGTTAGGATTTTAAGTTTTTAGTGTTGACTAAGAATATCAGCTAAAACAACCTCTTCCAAATGTACAGTCAAAAACACTAGTGACCAATTAGTTTAAAACAAAATGGTACAACCTACAGAATTATCACACAAAATCTAATCCATAAAAACTATTTTTGTAAATTTTTGTATCAAAAGTATATTTGACTTGTTGATAAGATAGTTTTAATTGTAGCATTTATATTTGTGGGCTCAATTGTTATTCGGAAGGAAGCAAGGTTTTTTAATACATAGATATAATTATAAAAACTTCTTAGTTTACCACTACAAAAATTTTAAATATATGTAAAAAAAATCCTAACAAGTAAAGCTTATTATACTGTTCAAGAATATTTAGAGGATAAACATGTATGGAATTAATGTATATTGAATGTAATGCAGGATAGCTGCCAACTAATGTAATAAATTGTACCATTGACTTTAAAAAGAACAACTGTTGAGTTTCTTGCCGGCTCTTCTCAGCAGAACTGCCTTCGGGACCGGTGGTAGCTTTCTGTTCTTATATTCATTCGACGATTCAAAAGTGCTTATAATAATAGTCTATTTGAATAAAGAATATTTTAAATTTGAATTTGAATTCGTGGTTGGTTTCGACGAAGTGCTGATTTTCTATGCTCGTTGATTTGAGTCTACATTTTTAATATAATGTGAAGAAATGAATGATTGTTTTCAATAATTCTTTTTATCTATAATCTTGCAACGTAATCTGCATATTATCTGCCACTGTCATTTTTCATTATAGCCAGCCAAACGTATGGGAGTGATGCGAAAAGTGAAATTAAGGAGATTCCCCTTAGTTTTCTATATATTTATTTTAACTAATAGAATTAATTTTTCGTCGACTCTGAAAGTAAAAATTTAAAAAAAAATGTTATTCCACAGATACAAAATATCAATTCCCAATCAACATATTACGAAACACCGGACGATACAAGTATAAATTTGGATGACAATACTCATTTCTCTTTAAACCAAGATGCTATATTAGAAAATACTATTACAAATATGAATAAGAATCCCACAAATGATTTACGAACTACAACTCAATTTTATACCGAACTAACAGATGAACACACACATATTAGTCAAAGTCAAGATAATTTTATAATATGTAATAAACATTTATTATCAAACAAAGCAAGTACAAGTGGTGCAAGTCCAATGCAAAATAAATTAAATGTGTATATAAATAACAATAATTATTCACAAAAACAAATCACAAACTTTAATTTAAGCAATGAACATTTGAAAACAATAGACAAAATGGATATTGTAGAAACTAAGAATATGAATAGGAGTAACTTTTTGATTACTCAAAACATTTTAGCTGGAGAATGTGTGGAAAGTTCCCAAAATATTTTGGCCAACAATTTAAACAGCAATAATAATAGCAGAGTAAATTCTAATTTATTTCCACTCGACTTATCTTCCAATACAAACGATAATAATCAAATTAAAAAATTAAAGAAGCCAACGTCATTTTCTCAAAACTTAGACGAATTAGGATATTTCACTGATTCCAGCCAAATTACTTTGAATTCTATACAAAATTTTAAAACAACAAAAGATATACATCCAAACTTAGATAAGCCTAACATAGAAAACAAAGAAATTAAAATAGATGATATATTAGATAGAACAAGAAAAGTATGTGATACTAATTTAGACACAACTAACAACGTAGAACAACCCAAAACATTAAATAATAATTTACAAGTAAATAAAGATACAAAAATACAAGATTTTAATAGTATTACAGATGTAACAGAATCTCAAACAGAAGTAGTCACGTTCAAAGTGTTAGAGGAATTGAATAAAGTAAAGAATTATTTGAGTAGAAGAGAGAGTGAGAGATGGAGAAATAGCCAATTAGATACTTTTAGTCGAGGTAAGATACTTTCAATCGAGGTACTTGAAAAAGTTTTTAGGAGGTAAGTCATGGCACAGGGGCACACGACGGGTTGTGGGTTTCATTTTCACTGGAGGAAACGAAATATTTCATATTTTAATATCCTGCTTTGGTAATGAAACAAAACGCTGCGTTGAGTGCAGCTACTCGACACGCAATGCCTTAATAATTCAGTGAAAAGTGGAAAACTGAAATTTCTTAATGGGGCACGGACTGTTTTAACAGAAGGTTCCCATGTTCATTCTGCGTACCCTGCTTTGTACAGGATACAGTATGAAGGTTAAAAAGAGGCAAAACGGTTTTTAGTGCTTAACACTATTTTCTATATTTCAAGCAGAATTTATAATTAAATTCAGTTCAGTCCCAGTTCAACTAAATTTTCTCGGCTTCCAGTGTCTGACACAATGTCAATGTCACTGACAAGTGTCAATGAGTCCGCGCAGTGTCTGTTGCGGCACATCACTAGCGACGTCTTGCTGTCGCGCACCGCGCACATCACTAGCCATGCTGCTGAAGTAAAAATTATTGCTTTTATTTATTTTTCTTGTAGTTAAATATTTTTTTGAAATAATAACAATATTTTAAGAATTATTTTGATATAGAGGCCATCGTGGCCCCGGTGGCACAAACCGGTATGACTGCAAACGCGAAGGTTGTGAATTCGATATCCACTCTGGGGAGTATTTAACTTCTTCACTTTACCAAGGCAAATTTTGCTAAAACAACATTGGGGAACAGAAGTATCTTAATGGAGAACGGAATGTGTTCACAATACAGCGTGAATCCAAAACCAAACACGAAATAAGTAACTATAGCATTACAATATTATAGGTATTAGGTGATCTAATAAACACCCTACACGAAGACGAAAAATATCCGAACTTCTTAGAAACCTTATTAGAGACAATCGATAACTTACTACATTATATATATGAAGGAGACAACTGCGAAGAAAACATTGTAATTATATAAATTAATTTTATTATTTTTGTAATAAAATCTTTTCATTATCGCGATTTTTACACATTTTCATTTTATAGAGTTTCATTTAAACTCTTTAACCGAATAATTCGTGTATATTTAATCCCGTAAAAACGTTGTTAAACCGATCTCAACTCTGAGAACGATCTACGAAGACCGATCTCATAATGGTTTAAACCTGGTGAAAACCGAAAAGAGTGTTTTGACACTAGGTTCTTTTTGCCAACCTATCTATTCTAATGAGATACAGCGTGGAGGCGCGTAACTTATATGGAAATATGGCATATTTATTTAGACTTAGATTGGCTGTAATCACAATGGTTGTGGGTTCTATTTCTACTAGGGGCCCCCTACTTAAATTAAATATTGTTTTGTACTGTCAGACCTATAAACGATAATTAACATTTAACTACCATTAAATTAAATTACAGATAATAAAAAAAGAACAAGCTATCAACCGTCTTCTCCACTTAAACAGTTCACTATACATAATAGAATATACAATACAAAAAATAACTACCATCTTAAACAAATTCACGCAAGACATCAAAAACGAAATGTTCGAAATTCAATACCCGGATAAGACAGAAAATATTTGCCACATATTTCATATATTAGAAGTAATATTACACAGAAATACAAAGTCTCAAGCAAACACACAAAAATCGTTAAATTTAAACCAAAGTCAAACGCAGGAGTTAAAAAAAAGTGCTTTAACTGATGTATGGAGGAAAAAGTGGTGCGGGAAAGAGAGTGTTAGTGAGAAGGGTGCGGAGAGCGAGGGGAGAGTGTTGAAAGAATGTAGCGGAGTATTACGTGTGTTGCTCGTTGAGGCTATAAGCGGATTCAATTTGGTCGCGTTTTTAGCATTGAAATGCTATAATTTGTTACAGGATTAATTGGCATTTTTAAAGCTATTGACCAAAAAATCTTTAGTTTCTACAAAAATTGCCAAATCTACTGTTAAAACAATCTATTTTCTAATTTTCACTCAATTGATAAGACGGAAAACGTTGGGGAACGGAGTGTCTTAACGTCACGTTCCTTCTGCCTACTCTGCTGTGTACGGGATACAGCGTAAAACTGATTTTATTTTTTTTTGAAATAAAATTATTTTAGCATGAATCAAATTCGCAAGCTTTGTTACCATTGTCAGATATTATCCAACTGTAACACATTTGTGCAGGTAAACATTAAAAATAAGAAATAAAATTAACTTTATTGCTTATTTTTACATTTTTATTAATTGCATGTAAAATGATAACAAAGTGAGTTAGCGAGAGGATTGCGTGTACTGAGGGAGTGAGGTTATTTATAGAAATGCTATAATTTATTGTAGGATTACTTGTTTTTTGTTTTGTTTTATTATTGATAAATGTATTGGAAAATTTGTGCTGTTTTATTTTTATTTATTTGTTAATTAATTGGAAAAAATAAAAATAAATAGAAAAAAATCGAAAAAAATATTCATTAATAATATTTTTATATGTATACTTTAAAACCTGATTTTTTTTAAACTTTTTTTTTTAACTTGCCGTGTAAGTGTTAGTCCAAAATGACGGATTAAACATTTTTTTTAAATTTAATGAATGTTAAATACAATATACCATGCAAAAAACTTTTCGAGACAAAACAACGAATATTAACTTTTATTTTATATGTAAAATTTTGAAAATGTACTATTAAATTATTACTTCAATTGTTCCTAAATATTTTTGTCTCCTAATCATTACACTAACTACAAAAGTAATAGTACTCAAAATAAAACAAATATTGAACATAGATTTATTAAAATTAGCTACAATATCACAGATAATAAAAAATATTTCTAAACTTTGCGGCGTTAAGTTCTGTCACTAAATACACAATGCCATTTGTCAATATTGATATTTAAATTATTCGTGAGATATATATCAAATTCAAAATTACATTTATTCATATAAAGCTGATATTTCTTCTTCAATTTTAGCTTTTTCACAAACTTCCTTCAAATGTCTGTTTAGTTTACTGTTACCCTGAAATAGAGTAAAATATTAATAAAAAATCATTGAAAATATATGAACACAGATTTAAGGCCACCGTCGTGGTGTAGCGGCATAAATTGTAAGTGCGACGATGATGGGTTCGATTCCTACTAACAGAAAGAATTATTTAATATTTCCTCGGTGGGTAACGAGGCAAAGCGCAAGTTGAGTTCCACCACTCAACACGCAATGTCTCGAGAAGCGTCGGCAGAGCGTTGGGAATGGAATGTTTTAGCACTAGGTTCCATATGCGTCCCAAGCTGTATGCGGGATACAGCATGAAGCTATAACATTATAGGTTCTTTTTCAAAATAATCAATTAATTAAGGTTAGAAAAACATACTAAAATCATATAAAAAAAAAAGCTTAATATCACTTCATTTTGTGTGCTATATAAAAGCATAGGCCTTCAAGTTCTCACAAGGTAATTAACGAGCACTGTTAATTTTCAAGTTACATAAATATATCAGTAGTGTAAGTCCTACAGGAAGCTATCCTGTGATATCTTCCACACATGCATATAATAAGAAATATAGAATAACAAAAACTACCTTAAAACTATTCCCACATAAATGACACACCGCCATCTTAACATCAGATTTCCCACTGTGACCCCTAATGTGCCTCAATAACGACTTCCTCGTAGTATAACGCGCTGGGCATATGGGACAAGTGTGTGCTTGTATTTGGACCCCTGGTACCACATTGTCTGTTTCTACCCTGGTGTCCAATTGTACTCCCGTGTTCACTTGTACACCGGTGTCTAATGGAACCCCATGTCCCCCATGTATTGTCTGCATGTGTGACGAAAGAGCACGTTGTGTGGGGCATGGTCGACCGCATATGGGGCATTCGAATCTGAAAACGATAGATTAATAGGGAATTAGGTATTAAATAATATAGTGGACAAATCCGTGAGGTGAGTGAGACATCGTTTGATTGTAAAATTGGTTGTGGGTTTGATTCTCATATTGATAATGTATGATATTAATTAATTAAACGCAGCTTTACACAAATATAATTAAAAATAGGTCCTCTATGTTCTTTGTTGTATAATAGTACGGAAAAATCCGTTAAACTGAAAAAATATATAAACAATAATTATAAATCATGCCGGGTGTTTGGTGAGGCAGAAACATTTGTGGCATAGTCTTTATATCCTAAACAAATGAATAATATTAATAATATTTTAAATAAGTTCATAACATTAGTTTACAAATATAAAAAAAATAATGGCATTACAGGTAAGTCATTTCAATACAGTTTAAAAAAATAATAACCAATAGTAAATCATGTTATAACAATCTAAATTTAGCAAAAAGAAACAAAAAATGAACACAAGTTCACGCTTCATCCCGCATACCACATCCCACAGAGGGTAATCCCGCAAAACAACGTGAAAAAACTCACAGAACACTCTGATGCCTGGCACTCCTGCGTCTATGCTCCACCAGACCCTTCCGGGACGCGAACACCGCGCCGCATGCGCACGCGTGTGCCGTCCCGCCCCCGCCAAAGTGCGCGCGTTCGTGCGCCGCGCGCGAGTACGGGCTGCGGAACTGAGCGCCGCACTGCGAGCAGGCGAACGTGTGCGACACGTGCTTGCTGGGGGAGAAGAGAAGACACTGGCAAGTATTGCATTACGCTCTGACGGCTACGGCTTACGGCTTTATGCGCAACATTATCCACACAAATCAGAAAATAAAGTAATCAATGAGAAAAATTATAATTTCTTAACTTAACTATATCCCGCATATAGCGAGTTTGGAAGAGGGAATCTAGTTTTATGTTGCCCACTTATAAATCTTGTGTGAATAAATGTAACAAAATCTCCTATAAAAAGCGCACGCATGTTCCTGAAGCATGTGAACTTGTAAGATAAGTAGTGATTGGGGGGAAATAAAATATAGTGAAAAGTGTTACTTCACGCATTATCCTGTATGTAGCAAGGTACACAATAGAAATTAAGTGCCAAAACACTCCATTCTCCATGTATAATCATTATTGTGCAAATCTTAACGCCACACTGTGAGCACAAAAAGTAGTGAAGAAGACTCGACACTATAGTGTCGGTCACGATTCCACCTCGGTCCAATCTCAAATTCTTGTATGACAAATTGACAAATATTATTTTGTGTACCGAACGATATGCTCCCATTGTTTCTCATATAAGGCTATTTTTAACAGACTGAGAGTGGACTGAAAACAAAATAATCAATACTGCCATCAAACAGCTAACTACAGCGGTCACAACTTATTAACTGTACTGTACTTCACGCTGTATCCCGCTTATAATAGGATAGAGGAGGAAATTTAGTATTGAGACACTTTGTTCTCCACATATAAGAATTATTGTGTAAATAAATTCAGTAAAATTTTATAAACGGTGTTATGTTGCGCCACTCGACAATCAATATAGGTATCCTATACTCACATCATATGCGTCCTTAAAGCTCGTTGCGTACTAAAGCCGTCTCCACACGCGCCGCACGAGTGCAGGCGACCGCTGCACTTGCGCGTGTGGACGCGCCTTATGTGCTGCTGCAGGCCGCTGGCGTCTCTGAGAATTATAATAGAAAAGTTTAAGTTAAAAAACGAAGTTGAGTTCCGCCGTTTAATACACAATACGTCTTGAATTCGAATTTTTTTTAGAATCTTGATTAGAAAAATAAATTGCGTAAATACATAAGTGAAACTAGTCAAAATAAAAAAAAACTTAACAAAAAAGACCTCACTTAAATAAATTTCCACATAGATGACAAGACACCGATTCAACTTCTTTTGTAGTACAATTATGCCCTCTCTGGCCTCTGGGCCGTAGGTTCAGTCCACATTTGGTGCAAATATATATCTCTTTATGATTAGCCATATGAGCTCTTAACAAAGCAATTGTGGAGAAACGTAGCGTACATGTTTCACATTGGTGTTGGCCATTTGACTGAAAGTTTTAAATAAATATTATATATTAATTTTAAAAAACCTTTTATTAAAAAAATACGTCATTTTTGAATAAAGCGTGAAGCTATCACAAGTTGGGCAGAAGAAATCTAATGAAGAGACCCATTCACACAGAGAGAGGAAATGAAAATAACTTATTACCATGAGTGGATATGGGACCAACTACCGAAGTGTTTACAGTCAGACCCTTTATCACGAAGACTGTAATGATTACAAATAAATGTAAATAAAATTGGATAAAAAATTATGTAAATATTTTTTTTCGTTTTAAGGCCACTCTACAATAACCAGCGACACAAGTGTGCACGATACGCGACAAAAAACATGCAAAATCTAGAAAATTAGGCTGTGCGTGAGGAATAAAGTACTTTAGGACTGCATTCTCTCAGCCTACTCTGCTATATGCGGGATACAGCAAGAAGTAAAAAAAAAATCATACCTCTTCATGTCTCATCATGTGAGCTTGATAAGTATCTTTGAATAAAAATCCTAAAGCACAATTATAACATTTAAATTCCGATTCTATATATTTCTTTTCTTTTCTATTTGCTTCTAATTCTGCCTTCTGTTCTTCTAAACTTAAAATAATCTTCTTGAAGCCTTTCTTCTTTCTTTTTTTAACTTTCTTCTTTTTTAACACATCAGTTGCTTCATTATTTACATTTATCTCATCTATTTCCATAGTTTTATCATTAAAATTTTCATTTTGTGGAATATCATTAACTTCGTTTTCTTCATTAAAAAACTTCCGCTCTGTTTCTGTTTCATCATTTATATTTTTATTACTTACATTTAAATCTTCAAAGATATGTTCATTTTTATTTAAGTTAGTGTTATTTTCATCATTTTGTAATTCATAGTAATCCTGAGCGTCATTATCGTCTTTTTCTTCTTCAAAATGTTCAGGTATATCATTATCGTCATTGACTAAACCTTCATTAATGTAATTATTTGGTGTGCAATCGAAATTATTCACATTTTTACTTTTACAATTATAATTATTTTCGTCTATTTCATCATTATTTTTAACATTTTGATATTGACATTGTGAGAAATAATCATTATAATCATTTTCGTGTTCTAATTTAACATATTCATTGTCGTAATTATCATTTGTGTCATTAGCGTGATTGTCATGAATGAATTGGTAGATTTTATTTCTTTGATACTGATTACAGTCTTCTGGACATAAAACATTTAATTCTAAATCACACTTTTGCAAATTTAAAGTTCCTTTTTCTCTGAAATACAAAATATAAGATATATAAAAACATAGTTAAGTAACAAAATTTATTTTTTTCTGTTTGTTTAGTTTTATTTAGTAATCTCAGAAAATATTGGTTAGAATTTAAAAAATATTATAAATAATACCTTTATGAACTATTCATGACAAACAGTATTTTTAGACTGTATTACATGAATGTAAGTAGTAGTAATGTAGTATTGTAAAAAAATGACATCATATTAGGGCAGTTGTGGTATATTCTTTAAAAAAAACCTTCCAATCAGGGCTTCCGCCTACAAGCAACTGTTCCCGTTTGACACAATTCCACTGCTTTTATTGTCTTTTTTTCACCTAAATCTACCCACTTTTACACTTGTACGCTAACAATACTATAATTTTTTTCATCAATTATGTAGAAAAAAAATTAAAAAATACTTAAAACCATAGAAAAGGAGCAGTCTCAATTTCTTTATATAATAAATATTGTTGGAAAAGTTGAAGTTATAAGCAGAGAGCGGGAATGGAACTTTTTTAATAGGAATGAAGTGTCTTTACAGGTTCGTAGGTTCCCTCTCACTACTTTGCTATGAGAGATACAGTGTGAAGCTAAAATATATTACCTAAACAGCACAGGATATTCTAAGCTTCGTTTCAAACAAATGGATCTGAAGAGTGACAGCTTATTCAAAACATGACAGCAGATGTAACACAACTGGGAATCAGGACATAACTGTAATATTAAATAGAAAATTGGTTAAAATAAATATTTGAATTCCACTGAGATACACACTGTTTTTTTCCTTAGAATACTAGAATAATTCTAAATACATACATTCATGCCAACCACTTCGCGATATTTGTCTCGAGTCTCCTCATTTGTCTCTTTACTAACAGTACTATGACAAATAAAACACAAAAATGAAGACATTTCAATTTAAATATTTAGCAGTATTTTGGTCATGAAGATTTATTAGAAATTTGTCTTGATAAAATTTTGTTTTTTTTTATGGATTTTAACGAATGCCAGTTGAGCACTGCTTATTTCTCCTACGAAGAATGGAGAGAACACAATCAAGATTAGTCAATTAAATATAAAGAAAGTAAAACTTAAAATTTCTTAGATATTTATAATTATATTTTTGTTTGTAAAAATAAAACAACATAATAAATGTCTAATGTCAAGTGTCAACACTCAACTGTCATATATAAATGTCTTAGTAGTGTTGTAGTCGAGTAATCAACAGAGTTTATTGACATTTTTCATAAATCGATTATAGTCAGTTAACCTCACTCGATTGAATAAATATAATATTTGGATTTCAAAGTGGAATATCCACTCATTTCTGTGAATTATCAATAAGATGGCTGCACAGATTTTATTATACAATTTTCCTTACTTTGGATTATTTTCCTTCTGAGAGCACTATGCCTAAGCAATTTAGTGCAAGTTTAGCAACATGATACACTTTTAATTCCAATAAATAAAGAGTTCAACAAATGTTGTACATTTTCGTTGTATACATATTATATTAATATATTAAATAAATCAAATGGATTTTTATTTTATTTAATAATCTACATATGCCCTTTATTATTGCAAGTTATACTAATAGCTTTAAAAAAAGTAAAAAAAAAGTCTTAAAAACACACAAAATATAAATACCAAATTGACAACTACCATGACATTAAAATAATAAGCAAAAATACAAAAAAATGTTTTGTAAACTAAACAGAAATGGCGTTATACACAATTTTATTTGGAATAAGCATATTCATGATAGCTCTAGTTCTAGCGATTATTAAGAAAGTGTTCTTTCATTGGAGACAGGAGCACAAAAGCGAAAGGATGGTTCGGACTGCTGTTAATAGACCTGGTTAATACATATCTTAAGCTTATTGCTACAGCGAAATTATACAAAATGTTACACAAAATGTAGCCTATGTGGTTTTTTAGCTTCTCACATTTAGTGTCCCGCACATAGCAGTATAGTCAGAGTAAACCTGGGAACCTACTGTTAACACACTACATTCTCCACTTTCCGCCGAATTCTGCAGTCATTGCGTGTTGAGTGACGAAATACAACGTGGAATTTTTCCTCATTTGTATTTTTTTTGTAAGTGTTGATGTAACAATTGATGGATCAATAAATAAATAAACACACTAGCCCCATGCAGTGTTTATCAAATGTATTATTTTTAAGCCTCACCCTACACCAAATACTAAGCTAACACAATATCTCCACAGCGGTCGGTGCGATAATAACGGCAGAGCGTTGTATAGTGCGCCTTCGTAAATACCCGCGAGATATACTGGTATACGACGTGGCGAGCCGCAGTGATCTGAGTCTCAATGAAAATGTTCCTTTTGAATCGCAAATGTATGAGTAAAACCTTTTTATTATATATTTACGTGTTTATTATGGAGATTGAGGGAGTCGTGGCACAGGGGAACAAGCATGTGACTGTAAACGCAACGGTCGTGGGTCCGATCCCCACACAATGGAATGAAATATTTGATATTTTCATTTTGTCGATCTATCAGCGAGGCCAGCGCGGCATTGTGTTCCGCTATACTCGTATACGTAATGCCTTCAAATCAGTAGAAGTGGTGAAAAGGGGGTATCTTATCATTAAGTTTACGGATTCCTTTTGCCTAACTAGCTATGTACGTATAGCGTGAAGCTTAACAAAATAATTTATCACATTTTTTTCGCAAAATACTACTAACATATAACGAGTGAACATGAAGCAAATGCATTGTGTTGCCACTTTTTTCTACATCCCGCACACAGCAGAGTAGGCAGAGGGAATCTGGTGTAACACTCCGTTCCTCGCTTCTCGCCGAATTCTGTAGACATAGCGTCTTGAATGATACCACAGCGAAGAAAATGTAAATATAAATCGAAATAATTATTTAGTTAGTTATTTAGTTAGTAATTTATTTATTTTCTAGAGTGAGCATCGAACCTACAACCAGTTGATTTTACAGTCACACTTTTTGCCCCTGCGCCACGACTGGCCTCTTCTACAATCTTCATTCGTTCATTTTATTAGGAGCAGGTTAGGTAAAGATATCTCAGAGGAAAATCCCGGTGACGGTAACAATGTCCAAATATCGCCTGAACACACTAAAGAAACATTTGCTAATGGAACTTGAAGCCACTACATATCAGGTATACCTATTACAAATGAATTACTGGAGCATTTCCATAGATATTTTTACAAGGATGTAAGGAGATATAGTAAAATAATAATAAAACTATATTTAAGGGTTATGTGTAATTTTATTGGTTCTCCTAGACTAGACCATAAAATGATCAACATTATTATTAAGATTTTATTAACAATATCTTTTCGTCGTTAAGTTAAGACTTAACAACGACTGTTTTCCAATTTTATTAAAAATGATGTTTAAAATAATAAAACATTTAAAAAACATTAATTTATTTCAGTGCGTCGTTGATTTTCAAAACACTTGACACCGTACACACTGTTGATTTTCATTATATCTATATCGGACAGCTTTTTGTCATTTTGTCCTAAAGATTTCATCATAGAGCCGTCTGGATCCTGTAAAGAAAAATGTCTATATTACTTATATATATGTGCCTACAGTGCCGCAGAGAGGACAGACTCTGTAAACGTAATGTTTATGGGTTCGATATACATGAGAGGGAAGCTAAATAGGCGTAGGAATAGGGGGGCCGGTTGGTCCGTGCCCGCTCCAGAATAGTAGTCTTCTTCTGTCTTAAACCTTTACACGAACAGGTCTGTTTCACTTTCAAAGAACGTACTAATGTATCTTAAGGTTCTAATTTATCACCTGATCCTTGTAAGTCGCGATTGACGAAATGCCTTTTATACCAATTTTCCTCCAAAATTGCCACGCTGGTTGCGTAGCGCTGTTGTAGTCGTAGGACACGGGCAGGGTGGCGTCTGGTCGAATCTTCTCGAAATGGTGAAGTTTATCTAAAAAACATAAATATTTTATATTCAGATATACTTATATGTTATAACGTTTATATTAATTTGTTATTTGGACGAGACGATTGATTTATGGACGTTTCAAAGCAACGCATTTCATGAAAATGAATTCGAATTGTAAAAGTATTCTTGGATGTCAATGGAAAAATATAATAATATTTGTAGTACACGCGACTTTTATGGACTGAAACTGACTTGGAAAAATATTTGTAACGTAAGCATAACTTTTAAATGGGCGGAAAGGGGAAATCTGTCTGTTAAAGTAACTGAAATAAGAACTATATATTTTTGTTTTCCTAGTAAAAAGGGCATATTGAAAAAAAGAAATACCTGCTCGAATATGTCGATTGTGTACTCTTATATATTTGTCGCGATCGTGACGAGACACCTCAAAGTAGAAACCAAGCATCGCCATCACCATCATAGCGGCGTGCTGCTTGTGTTGACCGCCCTCGAATAACTCGACACAGCCAAAATGCTGCAACACGAGAGATTAATTTGAAATTTAGATTTCATGAGATTTAGATGAGAAAAAAAATAAAAACATGCTTATTCTAACAGATAACATTAATAAGGCAATCCAAGGTTCCTTCTGCCTTCTGCGGTTCTTCTGTAATATTGTATCATCATCTAATCTATATGTTATTGCCATGTGTCGTGACGATAGGTCAATTAGTTTGTGTCTAGATTTAGATTTCTCTCGCAGATTCTAGATTTTATTATTTCTTAAACCTAAAAAGCGTATAAAAATTGACAAAATGTTGAAAAAAAATAACAAAGTATTTCGAATAACCGGAGTCCGGACTGTAGGTGTATCTACCTATGGATTTGTAATGCGATGTGGTAGTAAAATATGTTTGCAAGAAAGGGTTTCTCTTGTCTAAATTGAAGGCGGCACTTACTGCTCTAATCCGTACTCACCTGCCTCCCTCCCACTCTGCCAGTGACGTAATCAGCGCTGTCATCTAAAACGAGATAGTCCTCGTATTTCCGTTTGCCTCTCTCAGAGATTTCTTGTAAACGAACGCAGGTCCTTTCCTTCAGTATGTCGTTAACTTCCTCCAGACGCGCACGCAAATCTTGTATGTCATCTTGGAATAAAAATATATTACCCCTTTTTAATAATTTTACATATAAGCGACCAAAATTTTCTTTTCATAAACTGTAGACGATGAGGTATTCTTATGTTTAAATTATACTACTGTAATATTTCGTCTAAATCCTTTCAACGAATCCGTGGAACAGATACCAATCTATCCTCACAAACTTTGACATTATAATATTATTAGAATTTTAGTATCGAAGCCTTAAAACATAGTGATTTGTCTCTAGAAAAACATTATTTTCTACTTACAATTAGACTTCTCCGCAATAATATATGGCACGATGCCATTGGGCCACATTCTCTCCGCGTAGAACTCTTTATTGTCCTGAGACAGTTCCACTGTTTCCGGTATGCTTATTCTTTTTCTTTCTTTCTTCATCTTTTGTCTCTTTTCGTGTCTTTTTCTGTTAATTGATAGAAGATTCAAAACATTTTTTTTTTAATTTTAATTCGTTCGGAGATTTTTTGGTTAGTTATGATATAAGTAGATACAATTATATTTTAATTATTTTATATATTTTTTTGGTTCACGCATCTCCCGCATATAGCACTGTGGGCTACGTAGTCTAGTGGGGAAATGAAAATAATGTTTGAACGAAACGTCTGTATGTAAAGAAAGTGGTCGTGGGTATATTCTTTTCAATAGTATTGTATAGTAGTATGTAGTAGTATAATCGTCGACGTCAGAAGCAAGTTCGATATTCGACAGACGAACACATCGCCTCCGTGGCGCAATTGGCTAGCGCGTTCGGCTGTTAACCGAAAGGTTGGTGGTTCGAGCCCACCCGGGGGCGAATTTTTTTTCATAAAAACATTTAAAGGAAATTATTTTCAATATATTTTTTCAATAATTAGTTTTTTTGCATAATATACATAATATATGGGTTATGTAGATATTTCTAAGTCAAAAAATTTAATTTCAAATCTTAAAAATTATTTTACCCAAAGAAATAAAATATATCCAGTTTTCTTATGTTTATTATTATTTAAGGCCGCGTGGCGCAGGGGCACAAGTGTGCGATTGTACGTGACAGCTGTGGGTTCGATTTCCGTTCAGGGGTATGAAATATTTAATATATTTAGTTTCGTTCCTATCCACACCTAATGTTTCAAAGGTCTGGTGGAGATTGCTTAAAGCAATAAGACCGCCTTTGCATACGTGTTTATCTTTTTTATTTAATTTTTTATTTCATTGTTTTATGTGTGCAATAAAGTATATTCTATTCTATTAATATTTTCATTTCCTAATGCGGCGGAAAGTGATGAGTACGAGTGTTTTAATAGGAATGGAGTGTCTTAACACTAGGTTCCCAGGATCCCTCTTGACTATTTTACCATGTGTGGGACACAGCGTGGCGCTAAAGAGAACATTAATTACCTATCTTTGTATTCATCAGACATGTCTTCTTTCACATCTTCTCTATTCACCTTCTTTAATCTGCCTCTTTCCTCATATCTTTCTTTACGTTCCATCGTTTCTCTGTATGGATTTTGTCGTATATTTTTTTGCCCTTTCGACTTTTCTAAGGATAAATTGGATTCGTCATTTCTTTCTTTATTCAAGTCTTTAATGTCATATATGCTAAAAAAAACAGAATGTTTATTTTGTGTTTAAACAAGCAACAATTTAGTGTTTTAATTTCTTTTGTTTTTTTCTATTTACTAGACCACGACGGACGCATAACACGACAATCGTAGGTTAGAGTTCCAAGGAATTTTCAAGGTTTCCAGTTCAAGGGAATGGAATTAGTTTCATTTTCCTCACTGTGATTACAAAATGACGCAAGGCTTTAATCTCCACCACTCAACCAGCAATGTCTCGAAACTGGCGAAAAATGGAGAAAAAAGTGACCTCATACTAAGTTCTGCTTACAACTTTTTCTCCTCGATCAGTCCTTTTCGTCCGACTGTTTATTGGTGGACATACAAGTATGCAGTTTACTCTTGCGAGTTCAACATAGTCCTTAATGGGCCCGCTCCGCTCGCGGTGGGAACCAGTAAGATATAGCCATCCTACAGGCCGAGAAGACCTTTGCATTAGAGTGAGTGTTGCTTGGTCTAAGCCAGTTTATATTACTTTTTGACAGCCAGTCTACACTTCTTGTATTAATAGCAGAGTCACATCTCCCTATTGGTTTAATAAAAGGATAGAAACGTCGATTCTGTACATTAAAGATATAAAAAGCTAAATAACCAATCAGCAGAATTCTAGTATTTGACAATTCTTAACATTTAATTTTTGCGATCGATTTATTTAAACTGAAAGACAAATTTAGCACTATCACTGTACAAGAATGGAAAAATCTACGCGAGCAAGCAGCAAAACGAGAAAAAAAGCCGAGTGAACGCTGTTAAATAAAGTTCATTTAAAATATTTTTTTGAGAGAACACAAATGCAAAGCTCACCTTAAGCCTCAATAATTGTACTTTGTTACTAAAAGAGTGAACACAGGTATAAAATAATAAAAATTAAAGATATAAATATATTTAATTTATTGCACAAATAGAGACTAATAAACATATCTTTGAAAGTATTACCTATGTCTACGTCCAAATCTCCTAACCGGTGCGAAATTTACAACCTTATGACTTGAAACAGTTGTGCCCATTCTTAAAATTTTTCCACCCACGATATCCACTGCTTTTGTTTTATTTATGTCCGTATTTGTCGTATCTGTGGATTCATTGACAGCTGTCAGAGCTCGACGTTTTCTGCTCGTGTCAGTCACATTATCAGTAACGTCAGTCACGATGTCAGTCACATTGTCAGTTCTCAGCCAGTTACTGTCGTATTGAGGTCTGCGTCCTTTACCTTCGTGCTTTGTAGACTGTTTTATGACAGGACGATGCTGTGTAGAATATTTAACTCTGCCTGATTTAGTGGACTTGTAGGCAGGCGGGCAGTACTGTGGTTCGCATCTCCACCTGCCTATTTCAATATCTCTAGTGTCCTCAGAACAGAAAGCTGTTATATTAGTTTCCATCTTCTGGATCACAGATTTGGCGTAATCTTTAATGGTTTCAACCACTTTTGTCATGTCAACAGTAGATTGAAGGTTTTGGTCAGTGGGCTTGGGCACCTCTTTTGTACTATTACAATGTTTTATTCTTGTTTTGTCTATAGCTATTAAGGTTATTTTATGCACATGTTCTACAAGATTTTCTAATTCATTTTCAATGCCTAACTCATCTTCTGTTTTTAATTCGTTAGTAAGATTTTCTGGTGGAACTGTTATATCTCTGTTAACTCTTAAGCTTTGTGAGCTAATATCAATATCTCGTTTTCTTCTCTGTGCTGGATAATTTTTGCAAAGATCGATTTTGGCTAGACGATCCCTCTTTTGGCATTCGGGACCATAGATGATTTCTATTTTGCGTATATCAGCTTTAGAAAGACCTATTCGATTTTGTTTTATGCTTGTGTTCTAAAAAATAAAGAAATAGAGCAATTTTTTTATAATCTATTATGTAATCAACCGTGGTGCAGTTGAGACGTGCTTGATTGTTCGTGGGTTTGAAATTTTGAAAGGAGCCATTCTGTTTATTATAGGGATATGGCACTTTTCTAATGATATCTTTTGCCCGTCTCGATACAAAACGAGATGAAACAAAAGTTCTCACCTTCCAATTTAAGCAGTGCCATCAAGATTGATGATGTATCAAACTATAAAGATTTCTCTGCATCTAACAAGTGTAGCAGATATGAAAAGGACAGATAGTTTATATTTTAAGAATTTAAAGGTTCTTCCAAAGGAGAAAAAAGGTACATTAAAAATAAGTTATAGGCGTAAGTCAAAGCATTTTGATAGATCTTGGTAAGTCCGAATGTGTTAATTGGTGATGATCGCTTGGACGGTAAAAAAGGGTCACAGGTTCGAGTCCAGCGTTCAAACTTTTAGTAAAGTTCTTTTAAAACAATACTTTACCTTAAATATAATAGTCCGGTGACCATTCTTACTGTAATCCCTTTCACCGAAATGCAACACACTGTCCATATCGTAAGGCAGCATGCGCAGTTCTACAGGCAACTTTCTTTCTTTTGTAAATAATGAAATGGAACCTAAAAATAAATATGTTTGGCTGATATACTGAACTTTGTGGTCTCTAGGGTCTTTCTTTCTGCTTATGTCTCTCTGTCAAGACCATCAACATAAAATGTAGTATTAATTTAGCACAATAGTAAAAATTAAACTTCTAAGTCAACACAATCAAAAATTACAAACGTTTATCGATTTTTGCTGCATTTTGTATGAAATTCGCAGCGTTATCAAAACCTGTTTCCTGTAGCACTTCAGAAGTATCGAAGTGCGAGCTTAGAAGAACGAAATTTAGCAAACAACGAGAATTTACAATAGGTACAATATAGCAAAAAAGGTGCCAAACTTTTGTTGACTTTAGCGTCGATTTTTTTCACGTAAAACTAGTTTTTGCTAGTAAAAAATCACAACCAGACTATTCTGGAATAGGCAAAGATTTTAAGTTTTTATTTCTTTAATTGAGTGTTTGTTTTAGATACAGCGTTACCGGGCCAAACAAACAATAAAATAAATGAACTGTATGATGTACATGGGGCACATATCGTAAACATTGATATAAAAATAGCAATAAGTATGTATGCGTAGATAATATGACAGACTTATCATATCATAATTAATTACCAAACACCCACAAACATACCTATTTTATTATATTTTATATTAATATTATTAGGAAGGACAGAGCCCACAAGCGTGACACGGTAAACGCGACTGGTCGTGGGTTTGATTCCTAATCGAGGGATTAAAAATTTAATATTGTCAAGAATTTGGCGGACAGTGGGAGACAAGTAGTATACACCATGTTCCCAGGGTCCCTCTGAGGCTAAAAAAATTAACTACGTCCTTATTGCAGAAAACAGAAGAATTAACACACGGGCCAAAACAGGGTTACTGTGTCGTTTTCTCTAGAATAGGTTCTAAAATAGGTTCTAGAATAGATTTTATTACTTTTAATACATTAAGTTTTAAGACTGACAAGTACATTAAGACGACGTGAGGTACAGCACAATGGGGAAAAAATACGCTAAGAATTCTATGAATGGGTATAATTTTTCTCAAAAATATAATAATAATCATTGATTTATTGACACATTGCTATTATTTTTATTAATTACTTTTTTGTTATTTACAATATGTTTCGTTAACAAACGGCCTCTCAATCAATTTAGATTTCATATAATCAATAATATAAGAAATTTGAATGCAATAACAGATAATATATTTAATTTACAACACAATTAAGTAGATAACAAAAGTTGTATCACTTTTTTTCATGTTTAAAATCTCATCATTATCTGAATTTACACATTCACTACATTAGAACTGGTTATAAAATAATTCTGCAAAGAGGCATAGCAGGCATAGCAGGCGCATAGCTACCGTATCTGTAAACGTGTTGGTTGTAAGTTCGATACCCGCTCGGGGGAAAGAATTAATTTCATTTTTCGCTCTGGTAACAAAACAAAGAGCGCCGCTGTGTTCCGTCATTCTATACGCATTATCGCAAAATTCACTGGAATTTAAAGAAAGGAGAGTTTTAAACAGGCTTTGCCTACTCTACTATATGTAGGATATAGTGTGAAGCTAAATAATTGTTCTACATATTTTGGTCTCTTCCTTATAAGAGATAAAACTTCTTTTACTTCTACAACAAGACCTTATGTAAGTGGCACAAAGACAGTACTGGCACAGCAGTTGGGTCATCAGGAGGAGAACCAGCAGCCCCAGCGATGTCGAGATGAGTGTATTTAACATTCTTATCTTCCAAACCACCAGCTTTTATCAAGAAACCTGCAGCTAACTGGTGATTGCGACACTTAGCGTCAGTATCATATTGGACAAGGTCATCGCCGTTACATTTACCAACATTGACAGCTAAATCCTCAGCTCTAACTGTAGAAATCTCAAAACCTTCTCCTACCCTGGAGCCACTGAACTGTAACCTGGCTGAGTGGTTGGTAGCCTTGGCACTGTGATTGTCCATAGAAGCTGTATAATTACCGTAACAGGCGCGGGCATGGCCTGTCAACGTGGCGATAGTGTAAATGTGCGGATTCAGCTCCTTTCCAGCGATTTCAGCTAATTTATAAACAGAATCTGCCATCGCGAAACGACCTTCAGCATCAGTGTTGGTCACTCTGACCGACTTTCCACCTCGTGATATAACAAGTTCATCTGAAACATATGAATCTGCGCCGATAGAATTCCTGCAAAGACATAAGACACCTATCACTTTTAAGTGTGGTGGCTTCAAAATTGAGCAGGCTTTTAAAAAGCCAGCGACGGCAGCTGCTCCGGACTTATCACGGGACATTCCCGCCATTCTACCGGAAATTTTGATATCGGCACCACCTGTGTCGTAGGTCACGCCTTTACCCACTAGCATTAAAGTTTCAGTGACTCTACTCGGGTCAGATGAACTGTATTCTATCTCCACAACTCTTGCTTTGTGCCTGTCCACGCGATTGGCAGCTCTTGAAACAGCTGCTAAAAGCGGGTATTCTTGTTCAATTATACTTTCGTCGTCAATTACTCGTATAGTTATATTGCTGTCTTCAGCGAAAGAACTTTTCACATAATTCACAATTTTGGGCGGCGCCATCCGCTCAGGATCTCCACCAGCTATGTCCCGGGTAAAGATTCGAGACTTTTCTAGAGCTATAGCGTTTCTTACAATTTTTTCAAAGCACTCAGCCTGTTTTTCTTCAGCGTGTAAACCTATTCTAATGAACTTCTTCGTTTCCTGATGTTCTCTGATTTGCAATGGGACGTAAAACGCCTCCAACGCACCAAGAATACAAACCAGCTGCCCATCAGGGAAGTCAACTACGTTCTCAACCACCAGCAAAGGCTTCTTCATCCCAGCATCTAAAGCTCTGATCATTCCTTTATTCGCGGCATCCCGAATTACTTTGACGTCATGATAGGGTGTGATTTTGCTAGTCGGCGATACCACGAGTCGACCACCCGATACGTAATCACAATTCCAAACAGTAGGTACCTTATGTATATGCTTGTCTATAACGGAGATTTTCTCTATAAAGCTGTAGATATGTCTCGGCAGCGCAACATTCATTTCTTGTGGATACAAAATCACTATAACCCCATCGTAATCGGTCGATTGTAAATTAGTTTCGATAAATATGTTCTCATAAAGCTTGAATTCCGGCGACATGTTGTCCGTCTGAACGCTAATAAGCGACTGATTGAGCACAATAAAAAGTATAATAATTATATTATTTTCTCTATTATAAATATTTAGTTTATCAGTTACTTATCTGTATCTGATAAGTGATAACGTAATGTATGGCTACGGTAATGATTATTGCGATTATATACAACTAATGTTTGTTCGTAACTTAATTATAATAATCCTATACAATCCAAAAATTATTATGTGTCACAGCGACTCACTGTTGACACGTGACGGTTGTGGATTCGATTCCCACTCCCATTTTCATTTCCTCGAGTACCGCCAGTCGAAAGGCAACTTCACAAAAATTGTGACAGTGTGACAGTGACGGTGTGTCTTAACACTAGGTTCCCTCTGCCTTTCTCGCTATTTGCGGGTTACAACGTGAAACGGATCAAAATAATTCCCCTAGTGGGGAATTGAACTATGGGTTGGGTGAACTATGGGTGAACGTCATGCGTATAGTCGCACTGAAATTAGTGCCTGTTTCTATATAAATATTATATTTTATGATAAGGTGACTACAATTATTTATTCACTATATATATACCTATACTAATATAATAAAGTGGAAGAGTTTGTTTGTTTGTTTGTTTGTTTGTTTGTTTGTTTGAACGCTAAGATCTCTGGATCTACTGGTCCGATTTACATTGTTTTTGTTTTGTATGAAAGATGCATTCTTCAAAAGTGCTATAGGCTATAATATTACATTACACATATGTACTAATAAATTAAAATACTTTTTAATTTGACATGCAATTTATTCTGCCATGTTAATAACAACCGTCGTTGCTAAGCACCGGTTTGCAAAGTTTCTTTGTTGTTTTAAGAAAACGTCACCCAAAATAAACTTATATTTTGATATAATATTTAATAAATATTCTTATAGTTCAAGCAGGCGTAGCCGCGTCCGGGTCCACTAGTATATATATATATATGTAATTTTTATCTTTATTGATGTTTTATTATATAACCTAACGTTCATTGTGTACTTCGCTTTGTTCAACATTATTTATGGCCGCGGTGTATCGTGTACCAGTGGCTTATTTTGTTTTAATTAACGCGACAGTTGGGGGTTCGATTCCCTCTCGGAAAAGTAAAGCCTTCTCTTTCTCCGACTTTCTTTTTAAAATTAAAAAAGTATAATCTAAGCATTTAACTCCTGCGACAGGGAATCGAACCCGCAATAGTCGCATGTCTGTGCCCCTACGCCACGACGGTCAAATGTTATAGTGGTAATATCAATAGTCAATAAATAATATTATCTTTAGGTTTAATACTTATTATTGAATGTGTATTTAATAATGGATATCGTTTAAAACGTCAACAAGAAAGGTCACAGGTTCAACGCCCCGAGAGAGAACTTTGTTTATTTACATTTGTTTTAAAACATGTATTCAAATACTTAATTTTTTTTTATATAAATGAGAGAGTGAGTTTGTTATTACTACTATTACGCATAAATTGTTCAAACAATTTTTTTATTAAATTTTGTAGATATATGTATGTAACTAAATATAAATACATATTTTTAAGAATTTTTTTTAAGAAACAGAAAAAAGAAACTATCCCCACACAGCAGGATGGACAGAAGAACCTATTGTAGAAACATTCCGTTTCCATCCACCGCCCGACTTGAAGATGACAGAAAATCATTCATTTACGTCTTTGGATGCATCAGGGACATCAGGCACTTGCGAATTTGAGGATCCCTTGGTATGTTAAATTAGTTTTATCAGATTATGTTGCAGTTATTTACAAAGACGTACTATATTCTTTTATTGTATTGAAATCTTAAAAAATCAAAATAAAAGTGGAGAACGGAGTGTTTCAACTGCACCTACCTGGTTCTATATTTTCGTATTGCACATCTATGAACACGTCCCGACTCGCTCTGTTGTGCTCGAAGTGGAAGCCCAGAGCTTTCATCACGATCATGTCCATATATGGTGGCTTTAGGCAGTCGTAGCCGACAAGGATACGCTGAAAGACAGTGTAATATATTATTTGTTTGATTTCTAATGTAGAGAGTGAATTATATTTGCTTGCTCGGTCTGTGGACAAGACGCTGCATTGAGTTTCGCCATTCAATAACCAATGTCTCGAAAGTTGGGCTTTGTATGGAAAACAGATATTCACATCATTACTCTGCTTCATGAGGGATGGAACGTGAAACTAAGACACTATGGTAACATAATTCTATGGGAGGATACATACTATAGTGCCGATCATTGTTTGTCCTCGGTCCGATCTTATATTCTTGTTTGAAATATTTTTAAACTTAACTGAAACGATACCTAGTATGAATGCTCTCATTATTTCTCATATAAGAAATAAGAATATTTTTAACGACATTTTTTTTTCGGACTCAAATCGGGCTGAGAACGGACCATCACCGGGCATTTTTAACATAGGATACATGCTATACTTAATGCCCGGGATTAGAAATCAAATGAAAAAGTAGAGAATAAAATTTCAAAATTCAATATATGTTCATATACACATATTTTTTATTTATTTATATAAAGCTTTTTTCGTTTTAGTTGCTAGTCCCATGTAACACTTACGTGAGTTTCTTCTCTCCCATGGCCTTCAACACTGATGGTGCACTTCCTAACTCCTCGAGGATTCTCAAACACCATCACGTGCTGGTTGTCTCTCGGTTTCACCATCACCGGATTGAATTGTAAACAGGTTTTAAAAGCGAAGTTTGCCAACGATGACATAATAATTAGGGATTGCTCTTTATCTGTAAAACAAGGAGATTTATTAATAATAAATAATTTTAATTTAACACCCAGCTATGTGCAGGATACAGATGCTGTATTTATTATTGTTTTTTTATACTTACCAAAATGTTCTGGAGTTATATAAAACGGTATCGTTCCATTTGGCCAAAAAACAAAATCTTCTAATTTGAAATTTGCTGTCAAAACCAATTATTTGATTTGTGAATTAAATTTAATATTACAATGATTTCAATAGATTGTTAATGAACATATTTTGCTTCCACAACAAGAGACTCGTAACAAGACAATGCGCACTCATCACACAATGCTTCCAAAATTCAGCGGAAAGTGGGGAACGGAAATGATCTAATGGGAACGAAGTGTCTTAACACTAGGTTTCCAAATTATCTATGCTGGAAACAGCGTGAAGCTTTAAAAAACAAATAGCCATCAATACAATAAGAATAACAATTAGAGGTCGTGGTTGTGCAACAGTAGACTATGGACGTGATTTATCCTCGCTACTGATAACATAAAAGCGGCGTTTTATTTCGCCAATCAAAACGCAATGTCTTGAAAGAGAGCCCGACAAGGGCATACGGTCTTGCATTAGGTTCCCTCTGACTACCCTGCTATGCAGGAAAAATGAAATAAGTTTCTAATAAATTCAACTAACAATCATTGCAGTATACTATATTGATGAAACTCATGACTCAGGCAAAATATAATATGCTAAAAGTTAATTTAAAAAATATATATATATTTAATAATTAACACTTACTTAGTTTTTTGTAATCTGTAAAAATATTCATTAATTTTAAAAATTTTACCAGGCCTAGATTAATTTTTTTATATTTTGTTTTGAAGTCGTATAACTTTTTTAATCTTATTAAGTAAGCTAAATAGATAAAGAGAACCGAGGAAGTGAATTAATGACTTGGCGGAGTGATCTCTGCTCGCAATTTTGGTGTAAATGTAAAGGTAAATATCGAATTTATTCGAACACATAATCTTGCACAATAATTAAGGATTTAAATCAATCTATAAAATATTATAATAAATAAAAAAAATGTTTTTATATGTATATATCAACACTTACATTCTTGAAAATTATCACCTCTAACAATAAATATAAAAGAATTTAAAAAATAAATGAAAAAGTGATGTTTCAAATAAACCGCCATATTGGTTAGTGTAACCGCGAAATTGAATTTAAGAAACAAACGATTTTATTACTAGTAAAAGTACTAAAACTACTAGACTATAACAAAATAATGGTGAAATATAATTGGAAAATGTTTATTTTGTACTGTAGATATTTCTTTATTACTAGGCTCAGGCATATCCCGCACATAACAGGGTAGGCAGAGGGAACCTAGTGTCACAGCTAAGTAACTACGTAGTGTTGAGACACTCTGTTCCATTTAAAACACTTCCGTTTCCACTTTCCGCCACATTAAGGAGGCATTGCGTTTTGAGTCGCAGACCTGAAGGTCGCAGTGTACCTCGTTGCCAGAACCAGAAAATAAAAATAAACGGAATATAGTCGAGTCGTGGCGCAGAGGACCAGGCATGCGACTGTAAACGCGAAAGGTTGTGGATTCGATTCGATTCCCATTGAGGGTAGATATATCCTCGGTTAGACTAAAAGAAACTTTACAGAATAACGCGCCAAATGGCCTGTAGATGACGTAAATATCGTATCGTAAATAATTTAATTCCAATAAGAAACTACGGTTAACGTTTAATCATAGTGTTTTGTTGACTATAGAAAAATGACATTGCGATATATCGACGTATCAGCGCACATATCCTAACGGCGATAGATAAACATAGGTTAAGTTTTTTATAGAATAATGAGATTTTTCGAAATATTTTTGTGCCTTATATTATTTACTTGTTTTTATAGAAAAAAATATATTATTGACTTGATTACAACAAAAGTTTCAAATGAGTCAATAAACCAGTACACTTCACAAAAAAATATACTTAATTGTGATAACTAAATTCAAATAAGTTGGGTTGTTTCTGAGACTAACATGGAAAAATTAAAATAAATCATCAATGGAATACCATTACATCACAACAACCTCATGAGACACAATAGACAAAATAAACTAAATACTAAAACACAAAAATAAACAACATATAATCTAAAATATACATTTATTAAATAAATCAGTCAGCTACAACCAACTTATCAGGCAAACCTAACAATTTTCTTACATTAACTCCATAATTATCAATAGTTTCCTCACTTTCACCCTCATTGAAAAGCTTAGACACTGCTTCTTTATATTCTTTAGCATTAGGAATATCCGACACATCAAATATAGTGAGCTCTTCTTGATTTAAATCATTATTCTTATTTTGAGCCATAAAATACCAATTTACAAGATTTTTCTTTGATGGATGCAAATCAAAATTGTAATATTCCATGTCATCTAATATTTTATCTTTCTCCCAGTCCTCAATAGTCCAGGATTCATGGTAGCATGCAGTTAGCAAATAATTAACATAATCCAAATTCTGCTTCCTTACTGGACATCTATCTGCTGTGAATGTTATTAGATCTGTTGCTTCATTATATCGATCACCAACTAATCTCAGAAACTTGTCTTTGGCCCTCGTGTTTAGGTTCAAATCTGCCAATTTAACTCTCAAAGTGACTATACGGGCTAAAGGATTCCTTATGGTTGGACTGGCATGACAATAGTCAGATGTAATTACTTCTACAGGATAGTGTTTCTCTATAGCTTCTTCTGAACTTAGTAGTTTTGGCCATTCAGTACAAAATTGCTTGATTGCTTCGCATTGTGTCTTTATAACAGGAGGTGAGAGGTGAAGAAAGTTTGGTATTTTCATTAGCTCGGCGTTTGCTTTTTTGCCAGGTGGTGCTTGCCCTTTTGGTACATAACCTTGTCTTAAAGGTAGTGGTACTGATGAAGGATGAAAGGTTCTTGGACCTGGCCAGACATTGCCCCAATTCTGAAAATATCTTTATTTGTATAAAGTTGTTTGGCTCCACCAACACAGCCTCCTCTTTTTAACTCATACTATGCTTGTATTTCTTTTTAACTTCAATTAGAAACTAACATAATTTACTTGAATATATACATATTAAATACTGTTTAATTTGGTTAAAATTGACTGAAAGATGATTTAAGATAATATATCATGTTTGCAGATGTATTATTTTAAGAGGTACATAACATATATATATTAACAGATCTATGAGAATAAACTTAACTGTCTAATTCTTCATATTAATGTTAGTTAGATTTAAAATTAAAGATAGCTAATTCTCTCTTGGCTATAATTATACTATCAATAAGCTTGTCTGAAGAAATGATTTATATTGTATGAAGAAACAAGGCAAACATTAATTTCTTTCATTTTAACTGTTAACTGACCTGGTCTGTACGCATTTTTTCCGATCTATCTGGCTGTATATCGGCCCTGCGTGCTACTTTACGTTTCTGTCTATCTTTTTTCTGTAAAATATCGAGGACGCGAAATTCTTCTTCATCGTCACCTTGTTTCAACGTTTCAGCAGTTGTTGAATTAAAACGCCACAATATCTGGGCGTTATAGACGGCATTTAACCTAATATTCCTAATAAATACGCTCATTTTGTTTTTCTTTGAGTTTATTTACAAATTACAAATCTAATGTTTTATTTTATTGTATACATTTTTAGGTTAGGCTAAGTTTTTTTTTTGACATTTTAGAAAATTCGACTAAGGCATCATACTATGCAGCCTTTCACTACAAAATAAAATATTACATGTAACTTTTTATTTAAAGATATATAGTATTAAATATAAAATTATTTTATAATTTGACGATCCTCAGAAATCACATATAAACTATTAAAATAAATAAAAAAAATATAATTTAATTTATTGTTTATAATATTTATTAATATTTCTGAACAGCACATTTGCTCTCACCAACTACCCAATTCCAGTAGAGTGTAACCAATAAAATAAAGACGTTACCTTTCTATATTTTGTTTTACTTTCACCTACCATTTATTCAGTGTGCTAGAAAGAGAGGGCAAATAAACTTCGAGCATAGTAAAAGTCTTTTTTAACCTGGAGTATTCATTTTGACAAAGTAGATTCATACTCATAGATTGTTTGTGGAGGTTGTGGATTTTCAAGTTTCATAATTTATTGAGAAGAATTTTTTAGGTTTTAAATGTTTTATACGTGTATTATATAGTATAAAAGACAAAATGGATAAAAATAATAAGAAACGAAATAGAAAACCTAAATTAATGCCGCGAAAGTATTCAGATTCGGATGATGAGAGTATTGCTCTTATGCAGGTAATGGTGGTACCATTTTGTGAAATTTCGTAAAAATGAAGTTAGAATAGTAATTATTAGGCAAGAGTACGATATCCGTGGCGCCTTGATTTGACTGTTGATTACGTTATTAAATAAAAAGATTGTTTAAATTAATATAATTTAAATTTGTGCATTTTACCGCTCATACCTGATGTTTATGATACTTTATATTTGAAATTGAATAGGTGGGTAGATTTTATTTTCATTCACGAACTTTATATTTTAGGTAGGTAACTTGATTATATTTGCTTTTGTATATTGATGGTAATTCATTTAAAATCGTGAAATAAATTTAAAAGGAAGTTAATTATAGTCATTTTATAGAAAAAATTAAAGAAATAAATATATTTTTAGATATAACCTTTTTTTAAATATAAAAGAACTGCAATATTCCAATAATAGTTGAGTAAAAATATATATGTGTTTATGGAAGTATTGTAAGATTCTTGTTTGAATTTGACATCTAAATATTACAAAAACAAATCACTATTATATGATATAATTACATTTCATAAAAATATTGCTATCGTGTAATATAATCTCTTTTATACCGTACAACCTCCTTTGTGTGTTCTCCATACAATGTGACATTGGCGAAGTGAATAGTGCTCAACTGGCACGCTCAAAGCGCCATAAATAAAGAACCGAACCGAACCATAAAAATATTGTTAAACAATTGTTACTCAAGTTTAAAATTTTAAAACCTGCTTTTGTACAAAGCTATTTTTTTGATCTTAAACTTTTACCAACTTAATTTTAAAATAAAACAATAACAAAACAAAACACAATTTATAGTGTCAATATTAGAATAGAATATGCAAAAAAATAAAATAATATTATATAAGAAATATTTAAAACACATATAGAAGCCTTGTTATAGGGCAAGGCTTGGCTATTCAGCTTAACATGATGCCATATAACCAATATCCTTTTCAATATGTAGATTACTGAACATAAAAATATTTTTCCAGTTTAAACTTGTAATTTCTAGGTTTAATGTATTCAACCAAACAAAACTTCTTCAGCTTTATTATATAAGCATAGATGATAGACTAAAATAAAGTAATTTTATATACAATAATCACAGCAGAGCACTGACTGTGCCATAGTGTATGTTTTGCTTTAGAATTTTTAGTTATCATCACTTTCTGTAAGTGAAAATTTAATGTGCTTAATTATTTATTTTTTCCTTTTTATGTATTAATTTTCCTATCTTAATGTACGATTACGAAACAGTTGTAAGTTATATCCCCACTTTATATTCCATCTGCCATTTAACATACAATATATCTTAAATTGGTAGAAATTTAAGAATAAATCTTTATGCTGCATTCTGCTCAAAGCTGTGCGTCAAAACACTCCATTCCCAATTAAGGTAGTATTTTCCCCACTTTATGCAATTTTATTAAGGCTTTTTGTGTTGAGTGACGGACTCAGCACAAAAAGCCTTAAACCGGAACTCAATGCTGTATATTTTTAAAGTTGTGGGTTCAATTTCCACTCGCATTGCATTGGCCTTGGTGAAGAATCTAGTAATTAAATATTAGATTCTCTACTTAAGGGATTAAGAGTCAGACCAAGCTAGACTTTCGTTGAGTTGACATCATAGGTTTGATTCCCACTTGGCAGAATAATTTTCAATATCTCACTATGAGAATAAGATGCACACACTACAAAAACTATTGTTCTTAAATTAAATAAATAAATTATATTTCAGCAAGAGATTGAACATGAGCTGGCAAACATAAAAGCTCAGTCAATACTAAGGAAACTGAGTGCAAGTAATTTGACAAATGAAAAAAGTTTTCAATTTTCAGTCAATGTTGAAATTGAGAATAGTGATGATGATGATGATGATGATGATGATAACAATGATGAGCAGAATGATTCATTACCAAATAAAGAGAAAGGAACAACAAGAAATGATTATTCAGAAGTCAATGAGTCTACTTCTATGAAGACAGACAAATATGCTGCAGTAGCAAGTACAAGTAAACAGAAAGAAACAGAAGATTCCTCTATCCAAATAGAAGAAGTAACAGATATTTCAGATGTTGAAGAGAGGTCAGAGGTAAAAGAAGAAATAAAATCAATATGTTCTGATGATGGTGATGTTGATAATGGTGAACTGCTTACTCCAATAAAGCAAACTGATTTTAGGGTAGAATCAGTTAAAACTTTAGTTAAATCTACCAAAGCGATACTTTCTTACAGAATACCAGACAAAATGATATGTGATGAATTTGAATTCGTTTGTAAACAAACAACTCATTATGCTGACAAACAATTAGAAATGCGCCTAAGGAATTATTATGCTAAGGATGTAAGGGGTATATTGAATAACTGTGAAATAGATATAGGTATCCAAGAAGCTTTAAAGAAATGGAAAATATGGCAGATCGCCTTTCCTATAGTCCGTGGGCCGCCAATAATGTACATATGCAGCAAATGCAAGTTGGGATTTTGGCATTTGCATGACTTTCGGGAACACCTCCAAGACCATGCGGATATGAATTTCTCGTTTGTTAGCGAGGAACATCTGAGCTATGTTATAGGCCATCTTGGTAGAAAAGCGGATAAACAGTTCTTGAGTATAGATTCGGACTGCTGGAGATGCGGCAAAGGATTTAAATGCCATAACGATGTTATATTCAAATGCAATGGTTGTAACCGTTACTTCGAAACCTGCCTACTAATGTCTATACATGAGGCCACGTGCGTAGAAAACAAAAATAATTTCGTCCAATCCGAGAATATGGATACACAATATAAATGCCCTGTCTGTCCATACAAATATTTTAGGGAAGAGGATATACAAAGGCACTTGATAGGTTTACACTCGGTTAGATCTGATGTTCCGATATTCTGGTCCACTAAGAAATGCAGGAAATGCGATGGGATTGTCAATCATTCGTCTTTGCACGAGTGTAGCGAAAGACCAGGAATCCACGTATGTAAATTTTGTTTTAGAAGGTTCCAAAGTAAACATAATATTATGATTCATTACTGGTTTTCGCCAAATAATTTTGAATGCCGGATTTGCAAGAAAGTGCTGAAAAAGGAGTGCATGGAGCAAGATCACTTGCTAAGTCATTCCAAAAGTTACACTGCAATGTATAAGTGTTTACTCTGCAAGGATGGTCCATATTTTGTGGACAAGAAGTTGGAACAGCAACATAATTATAACACTCACAATAAGAGGTTCACAACTACTAATTTTGAAAAGGTTAGGTAGAATTTGAATTTTAAACAAGCGATTGTGGTGGGTTCAATCCTAATTCGGGCATAATAGTACTATTAATTATTGTCATTTTCTTACTCTGATAGGATAGGAGTTCAAATGACTCTATAATATAGGCTCTTTCTAACTTTCAGGTCATCGTGCCTAAGACCTTATTAAAGAAATTAAAAAATAATAAAAAGTTTATCCGAAAAGAAATGTTGGGTAAGTAGTTTTACATTATTAGTATTATTATTGCAATTTTTCCTAAACTGCATCAGTTTTATCTCATAAAATAAAGGAAAAAACTGAATGATTAAATTTTTCTTTTGTATATTTATAAAAAAATAAATGAACAAAAATATATATATTTAGAATTATAAAAAACTCCACTAATTTGATTATTGGAGTTTTATAATAAAATAGACATCGGAATTACATCCGCTATTTATACATATTTATATTCAACTATTAAGTATAGTCTGGCAAACATGTTATTGATAATGGAAAGCACGCGCGGCAAATTGCGCAGTATACGTATGTGCAGAGAACGTTCGATCAGTGTTACCCTGTTATGTTGTTTTACCCCCTGCTTAGCAAATCACATTTACCTATACGATAATTAAAATATCTGATCATGTTTATGTTGTAGTAAATTATACAAAACGAAAATTTTATGAGGATATGTAAATATTGAAAAATAATCAACTGTTCCATACATTGTTGTCGAGAATAAATCAAGACTAGCTCGAAAAGTATAATATATATTTTTTCATTAATTAATTAATCAATTCTAAGCTTCTGCATATATAACTAATGGCACATGATATTTATGTATATACTATATATACACTTATGTACAACATAAACATTCAGTATGCCTAATATAAGCTTATATACTATGCAATATGGAAAAAATGTCTGGCAATATTTAAATTTCTTTTAATTATATAAAAAAAAATATTGGGTAAATTATTTCAATAAATTTTGAGGTACAGGGTGAGTCATATTGAACTTTCCGGTTTTGGAAGGACGTTGCACGAAGAAGGGAAGGAGTAGAAGGGTGGGGATGGTGTCATTAGACGCGCCATGACATGCAGTTTTAGTGTGAGCAATGGCTTGGTCGGGACAACATCGTGCGTTCGTAGTTGAAGAGTTTATTAAAAATGGCGGCTCCACAATGAGGCACATTTTCACCTCGCCGGAACTGTCAACAAACAGAATTTTCGATACTGGGCTGAGAATAACCCACGAAACCTACACGAACGACCACTTCACAGCCCTCGAGTGACAGTGTGGTGCGCTATTGCAGAGTTTGGTGTGTGGGGTCCCTATTTTTTTGAAGAAGATGGTCAAGTCGTCACAGTTACCTCTGCTCGGTATTGCGACATGCTTGAAACTTTTCTGAAACCGAAATTGGAGGAATTAACGCAGAATCATGACAACGATAACATCTGGTTCCAACAAGATGGTGCTACAGCCCATACATCCAGGCGTTCAATGGAAATCCTGCGACAAATGTTTCCCGGTCATCTCATTTCTTTGCGAGGTGACGTTGGGTGGCCGCCGAGATCACCTGATTTAACCCCCTGCGATTTCTTTCTCTGGGGTTACCTGAAGGAAAAGGTGTACACGCATCGTCCCCGAACCATCGATGAACTGAAGGCTGCAATCACGGAAGAAATCAATGCTATTCCGCTGAATATGACTCGACGAGTAATGGACAACTTCCGGGAAAGGCTTCAGCAGTGTGTGGTCAATGGAGGTAGACATTTACAGGATATCATTTTTAAAACCAACTAAATTAAAACTGCATGTTATGTGCTTTCAAACAATAAAATAATTTTTACTGCATGTCGCTTTGTTTTTAATACACACCTTATTGAAATCGGAAAGTTCAATATGACTCACCCTGTACAACAAATGAGAGTGCGGTATCTCTTTGCCATACAAGTTAGTATGCGTCAGTGTGAGCGCTACGTCCTTACTGGAAATTCGCACCCACACATCTTTAAAGGTACAATCGAGCTCACACTATATTATTCAAACAAGAATATAATTAATTGTAAACAAAAATGCCTTTTACCGTTTTGATTGTTGCTTTATTATTTGTCAATTTTTATTTTTTACTTTTTTTTATTGAATTTGTATTGAGAAGATTTGTATGTGGCCCCATTATAATAATTTCAACTCAGTTTTTTATTTAATTTTTCAATTTGGTTATCCATAACTTGATTTTGCATGTTGCTTTAGCTAACACACTAATTATTATAATATTACTAGATAAATATGTTCTATTACGCCATTCCGTATATATGATGCTATCATATGATATTATATTCATATTTTATAGTAATGAACTGATAGCGTTGCACTCGACTGTACCGTAGCCCGGTCACACCCCGCAACGATTCCCCGCGAGCCCTTACGGGGAATCGGTCCGGCGTGAGCGGGTGTCTATGTGCAGAATCAAAATACGCTTTCTGCGCAATTTGCCGCGCGTGCTTCCCATTATCAATAACATGTTCGCCAGACTATAGAACTTGTAAAAAATATTAAGACTGAAATATTTAATCAAATATTTTAGATATACCAAATTCAGATACTAAACTTGAAAGCAATAATTACTCAAATGCTATCAATGATAATATTAGAGTTTTATCAAAATGCGGCGTTCAGTTCCGTCAGCCAACACATAATGTCTCTAAATCAGGCGATAAACGGATAACAGAAAGTATTGCCGATAAGAACCCTCCATCTATCGCAAATAATAAAGACGATAAAACGCCCATTACAAATATTAAACAAGAAATCGAAATCGAAATTAATAATGATACTAAAACAAAACCTAGTGAAATTAAAAGAAAATCTGAAATTCCAATAGAGAATGAGTCGGAAATAAAGAGAATGGCCAATTTGGTTAATATAAAAGAGGAACCAGTGGATTTTCTAGATATTGTTGCAGTAGCAATTGAAACAGATGAGGTTGATGAAACCAATGATGATGATATGAATTTGTTCAATGGAGTTAATGATGAACTAAATTTAGAATTACAAGCACAAGAAGTGAATTTGCCAATTAAATATGAAGTAGATGAAGCTAACTATAAAATAATTGAAAATAATACAATGGATACTGATTTTAGTTTAAGCAATATGGAAGAAAATCATAGTAGTCAAAGGTAATAGAACATCTAAAATGACGTATGTGAATTTGGTTGACACTTGGATAGTCAATTTTTGTTTCCTCGCTCTGTTAAAAAGACAATCACGGCGTTTATTTCCCCTGCTCATCAGGCAATTTCTCGAAAATTATATGCTTCTTGTCTTAACATTACTTTCCCTATGCTTATACAGCTGTATACGGGATACAGCGTGAAGCTTAAAATAATATTTCTTATGAAAAAGATTTGTAATAAGCTTTTGAACTGTCGTTTATTTTAAAATATTCAGAAATAAATATTTATATAGATACTTGCTACGCCCGCGGTTTCGCTCACTTCCAGTACTGATTAAATTGAAACATTGGATAGAAATAATGATTTTGGAATTTAGTTTTCATTTACTACTATCACCACTAAATTCCAAAATCTTAATCTCCTTATAACGTTTGTCCATTTAACGACAAACTCCCTAAAGCGTCGAAATCTTTAAACTTGTTGTGTTAGCAGTTCAGCTTATTTTTCATATATTGTAGCGTGTCCTCTCTCTCTGTCTCTCTCATTACATCATTGAGTATTTTTTTAAACTTTACACTGTATCCCACATGTAGGAGGGTAGGTCGGTAGGCTATTGTTAAGACGCTCCCCACTTACGCCGATTTCTGGAAGCATTGCGTGTTTAATGACGGGACTCAACGCTGCGCCGCGCAGGACATGCACAAAATTTGAATTTGTCTCAATTTTTTCCTCGAAACTTTATTATCTTCACATTACAATGAAACGATATTTTTTAACCTTATTAGAAGATATATTAGAAAGTTAGCTTTATTGGCGTCGATATGCATATTGTATTTGAAAAATAAATAGATTAAACCTTATATTGATATTTTCTATCTTTGTTTGTGTACAATACAATATTGTACTGACGTGTAAACAAAATATTTACAAGTATTGTACTGCGAAGGCTGGCTGAAGTTGCCAAGTGCCGCCTTTGGGAGCGCCCACAAGTGATGAATTCCGGACGAGTAGCTATCACCAACAGAGGTAATTCAATCGGTACCGGGATCTCATTACAACTCAATAATAGAGGTGTCTGACTTACCCAGCTCCCCCTTAACCAGTTTTCATTCTAATTATTATTATTATCATTTCCACGCTCTGGTAAGATGAAGTCCGGCGTTTGAGTTCCGCCACCCAAAGTCAAGTGACCTGAGTGTCTTGACCAATCTAAGCAAGTAATAGCAATGTGCATGTGTAGCTCTTCTCTTCTGCTTTTTTTTTATGGAAAAAAGGAAAAAGCAAACGAGCGTTCGGGTCATCTGGTGATGATCACCGCCGCCCACGACCCTGTGCAGCACCAGAGGAGCTACAAGTGCATTGCCGGCCTTTGAGGTGGAGATAGACGCGCTTTTTGAAGATACCCATATCGTACCGACCTGGAAACACTGCCGCGGGTAGGCTATTCCACAGTTCGGTGGCGCGTGGAAGGAAATTCCTGCGAAACTGCACAGTAGTGGAGTGCCACGCATCTAGATGGTGTGGATGATATTTAAGTTTGTGACGTGCTGTGCGGTTAGAAAATTCGGCGGCAGGTAACAGGTCAAACAGTTCTTCAGAACACTCAGCATGATATATGCAATAGAGAACGCACAGCGAGGAGACGTCTCTACGCAGAGCCAAAGTGTCAAGCCTTTCACAGCTTACTGGGTCCTTAATGATTTGGACAGCTCTACGTTGTATGCGTGCTTGTGCTTGTATAAAGTTTAATTTGTAGTCAATTAATGGAATATGTACATACATCTTATAAATCGATAAACGCCGTCTGTACGTACGCATGATACATTGTCACGTTCCGCCAGAACCGAGCGTGCGAACGAGAGAGCGCGATACAAACGGTATAGAGGCACGATCGGCCTAAGCGTTCGGCTTATGACGCATCTCTCTCTCTCTTCACCACAACCATTTCCAATGAATACGAACTGTTTTATCAACTGTTTATAAGTGAAGTGAAAAGTTTTTTTGGTTTCCATTGTTTATTACGACAACAATTGCGGCAAAAAAGGTAATTCATTCTAAATTTGATTAGAGATGTTAATCTCATATGTTTGTTCTTTTGATTATTGAAAAATTAGTAGCATTTATCATCGTTTAACAATTTTGACTAAATAATATAAAAAAACAATTAAAATCCTATTAGCTACACGCTGTATCCCGCGCATGGAAGAATAGACACAAGGAATCTAGTGTAAAGATACTTTGTTCCACACTTTTCGCCTTATTTTTGGAGCCATTATGCTTTAGCTTTGGTGCCAGAGCGAAGAAAAATTTTTTTAATAAATAATAATTTATTCCCTCGAGTGGGTTAACTAATAATAATAAATTTATGACTCGTATAAACAACAACAAAGTTTAAAAAGTAAACTGGTTCTATTTTATATTAAGTGAAAAAAATATCGAAAGTTAGCTATTAATTGAAGTGATGTTAAAAAAATATGTTAAATTAGGAAGTAGGTCCTGGCGTATGGGCACCGACGTGTGACTGCAAACGCCGCAAGTTGTAGGTTCGATTCTCACTCGAGAAAATGGAATACATTCAGAATTCAGTGGAAGGTGGGGAACGGAAATGTCATAATGGGGATGGCGTGTCTGCTATAACCGCATACAGCGTAAAGCTAGAAAAAATATGTTTAACCTCGCATATAGCAAAAAACATGTGTCTAAAATATTTTTTATGTGAAACAGGTTAAGTCGGACTTTTTAAAAGCAGTAATTTAATATATTTATCTAAGTTCGTAATGTATATATTTATCTTAGTTAAAAAAATCAAATTAAATCAGTACCGTGCTGTATCCCGCACACAGCACGGTAGGCAGAGGGGACCTAGTGTTAAGACACTCCGTTCCCCACTTTCTGCCGAATTCTGTTGTGTGTTAAGAATATTTGAAAATAAAAATTAATATTCAAGCAGAGTTTTAAAAATATTTGTTTTAATGACAAGTTAACGCAGTGCATGGGCATATATTATAAGGATTGGGCGGGCTTTTCAAAAGCATTCATAGAACAGTATGAATTTGATTTATGGTTTCAAATTTATCGTTGAGAGCCAGTCGTGGCACAAGCGTGCGTAAGCGCTACAGGTTGTGGGTTTCGTTCCCACTCGCACAGGAAATGAAATAGATAATATTTTCATTCATTTCCTTGCTCGAGGTACGAGGTAAAGCGCGGCGTTGAGTTCCGGCATTTTGCACACAATTAAAGTTTTCGATGAAAGTTGGGAAACAGAAGTATCTAATGAGAACGGAGTGTCGTAACATTAAGTTCACAGGTTCCGTCTGCCTACCCTGCTATGTGCTCATAACTATTTTTAAACAAATAGTTCACATAAAAGTGGAAAAATTTAGGTAGTCAAATGGTGAATGAATTTAATTAAGTGATTGAGTGAGTCTAATTACATATATTTTCCATCTAACAAAAAAAATAATTACCAGTGTTTAATTTATTAACGATTTCTTTCGCAGAGCTGCTTACAATCACCCTATGGGGAACCAACCTGACGAACCTATGGATATCACGGATCCGCCACTACCTTTAATAAGTAATGTATTTACGGAGGCGTTAGACCCTGCCGCATCTATATCTGTAACGCAACTCGCTGAGCCACCAACTATCTCTTCTTCAAAATCGAAGGCACAGAAACAACGTGAGTACAGACAGCGTATAGCAGCGTTGAGAACTCGAGCACAGGTGATAGCTGTGAGGGAATTGAATGCCGCAAGACAGCGCAAATGCAGACTACGCAAGATTGGAAACTTGGCTCATGTCAGTGGTTTAATAGAATCGACTACTGCATCCTCTTCTCGTTCAGGGGCAGGGTCATTCGAAGTCCAAACTGCTACTGATCGCCAGTTCACACACCAAATAAGTGGAACTTCAGAAGCAAAAACAGGCCAAAACACTGTTCAACCAGGTAAACAACAGGCAAGATCTACCTGGAACTCCAAATGGGCATCCTCGATCATGAGATTCAAATTAATTTTTCTGGACAATGATTTTGGCTACGCTTGTTCGGTTTGCGACAAACTGTGGTTCAAAAACGACCTCAGACCAATCACTACCGCACAACTGGAGGTGATCTCAGAATGGTTCATCAAAGAAAATCGACGACTGTGCAGAGAAGAATATGAAATGGCTTGCAAATCTTGCAGACGTACACTAAACAGAAAATCGATGCCCCTCCTAGCAAAAGTTAATGGATTCTCATATCCAGACCAACCACCAGGCCTACCACCGTTGGATCCCATCAGTGAACGATTAATATCGCCACGTCTACCTTTTAAGCAAGTGCGTCGTCTGCGCAATGATTTCTCTTATGGGATCACAGCACAAGTGATCAACGTACCGGTAGAAGTTCATGAGATGGCAAAATATTTGCCGCGCCAACTAAATGAGGACGACGTCATTAATGTTAACGTCAGGCGAAACCTTGCCCACAAATCGACTTATATCAGCGGATACATGTCCAAAAGTACAATCAGTGCTTGGCTAACTGTACTGCAGAAATCTTCATTATATAGAATGTACGAGATCAACGTGGATTTGTCAAGACTACATCCTAATGTACTGTATTTCGATGATATACAAGATGATCCGTCCGACCGTATTGAAAATATCTCTGCTGAAAACATGCTGGAATCTGAAATTCTCGCTTCAAGACAACATACCATGACGTGGAACGAAGAAGATTATTTCAATATCACCCCAAGATATCAGGCAACATCTCTCAAAACCTTTTTTGACCATCATGCAGAAGAGTTGTCGTTTCCAGCAATATATTTCGGAGAGCCACGCCGATACAAGATGGGAGCAGTAACACCTTACATGATAGCGACGAGTGAGATACGACGCCGTGACAGACGCGGAGCCACACCCCAAAAAATCTTGTATGTTGCAATGAAAGTATTGCGGCTGCGTATTGTGGATAGACTTTACAGCAAGTCTCGCAGTATTTTGGGCACAGAGAATGTTACACGATGTATGTTAGAGGATACAGAATTTCTGAAAGAATTTGTCATACAAAACCTCACATTCATGAAGACAACTCGCAAACGAGACCTCTTTGCAATAATTCGTCAACTTGGTAAACCAACCTTCTTCCTCTCTATAAGTGCTAACGAAATACACTGGATGAAACTGCTCACTATACTTCTCAAACTGAGCAAAAAATATCCAGGAAAAACGGCAGAAGATCTCAACATTTCTGAGCGCTGTACTTTAGTGAGTGACGATCCTGTTACGTGCTGCATATATTTCTACAGACTTGTTGATTCCTTGATGAAAATGCTGCAATCCAAAGTGTCTTACAATCCGTTCGATCGGTATTTCGTTAAAGATTACTTCCTTCATATTGAGTTTGAACATCAAGGAAGCCCACACGCACATATTTTACTGTGGTTGAACGACGACCCACGTGAGGCCGTGTCGGAAAATATGCCAAAAACCATCGCTCTCGTGGAAGAATTAAGTTCGGTTGCTAGAGATGATGTGCCAAACAATTCTGTATACGTCAATCAGATACACAGACATCCTAACACTTGCATAAAGCAAGGCGATACAACTTGCAGATTTGGGATCCCGTACTGGCCTATGCTCACGACCCGTGTACTGGTTCCGATACCTGAATCTGATGAACGCCGCCAAATGCTGCGACAGAAGGCCAAGGAGCTGCGTACGTCTCTCGGTGAACATCAATACGCATGCATGGATGAGTTTCTTAATGCTAATGGTTTGACTTACGTGTCATACCTCGACATTCTACGTTCAACGTTGCAAAGACCGACTGTGATGTTCAGACGAAACTTTGACGAACTTATGACAAAGACTTTCAATCCGTACCTTGCCGGCGAAGTCAACTCTAGCATAGACATTCAGTTCATCTTGGATGAGTACAGCTGCGCAGAGTATGTGGTAAAATATATAAATAAAACAGGCCGTGGAATGAGTAACCTACGTCGTGAGCTTACTACGATGATGCAAGAGCATCCCGATCGTGACTACACAAGCCAATTGAAAGCGTTAAGTATCAAACTGCTTAGTGCAGTTGAGATGTCAGCGCAAGAAGCAGCATGGTATCTACTACGCCAACCAATGAGTGAGACAAGTTGTCAAGTTGTGTACATCCCGACGGTGTGGCCGACAGAAAGACAGTGCCGCCGCAAGCGTCGTCAAAAAATAGAACAAGAAGGTGTCGATGGAGACAGTACTGATGTTTGGACCATAAACGTCATACAGCGATATGAAGAACGGCCCGCGTCCTTAGAACAAGTTTATTTGGCTGAGTTTGCTTCGTGGTATGCTCACGGTAATGATTTCGTTGATGAAGAAGACGACGTGCACGTGGATGACGATGAAGATTTGGAAGGTGTACCTGAATCTAGAACTTCGCGAGCACCTAAAGAATATCGCCGACGACAGGTCGGACGAGTCATACGATACAGACGCTACAATATTAATGAAACTATTAATTATAAACGAGAGATGGTTCTACTTTATGTACAGTTTCGCAATGAAATGTCAGAGATTGTTGATCAAAATAATTTTTTGCAATTATTTGACGACAACAAAGACATGATTATGGAACGCCGTGACCTATACGAGACGAATTTGAACATTGAAAACGTTGTGAACGACCTTGAAGCTGTTGCTGATTGTGCAAACCGAAGGTAACAGTAATTTACAAGAAGAAGAACCAAGACCAGCGTGTGTCCACCAGTCGTCAGGAGATGGTGCCCTGACCAGTATTCTAGATTGTAAAGAAACATCCACTCCTTTAAGTGATGTATGGAGTACAACTGCTTCACGCAGGAGCACAACTCGATGACCAACGTCTACATTGCCTGAGCCAGCGTAGGGAATCTTAACTCTTGATGGTTTCGTTTTACGAATTCTCGAGTGACAAAACTATTAGTGCAAGAATCCGGCTGTATTATAGCAATACTGAAGACTAGATTCGTACAAATAAAGCACAATCATCAACACATTGAACTGTCTATTCGAATGAGCAAGAAAAAGCACATTATCGAGGTAAACACCACAAGATGACTGTGGCAGTAACTGATACTTGCTACATAATAACTTCTACCATAAATGTCGCTGAAGTGTTCCTAAGTAGAGGATTACCATTCTGTAAAAGCAGGACCATCGACCAATACAACTATGCCGGCATCTCGAGAAGAAATCATTATAACTCTATGGTTCGAGTTTCCAGAGGTAACAGAAATTGTCAGCGCCAAAATATAATGACAACTTCACTTGCAAAGCAAGCCAAATGTTCTATTTCCCTACTGGGTGCCGGTGTATAAGAAAGCGAATATTACACTGACAAAACCTGTCAAATGTAACCGAGGTCTGATTGCATGACATTTGAAGGCATTGACTAAAACGTGGATGCGTTATAATTGTAATCCATTAATATTTATGATTGTGTTTGCCGGCAGAATAATCGTTCGTCCTCTCCACATAAGAGCAGCCGGACGAGTAGCAGTCTCTTGCAAATTATCATCAACATCCACGGCCCTAAGTTTTGTAATTTACTACTATTGTCGAAACATCAAAAACACGTGTGTTTAGCCGAAATTGCTTCATTACTGATACAATGTTTAAATTTTTTCCTACTTAGTGCCATGTATATACATTCTGGATCGAGTATCCAAAATATAGGTATATTGCTGGACCAAGCACCGAGCTGGTCCCATATGTGCACAGCAGCCAGTATGTGCCGCCGCTATATAGTACTCATTTTTGTTTGCGGTGACTAACACAAACGTGAAATATGACGAGACATTCCTCAAATATATGAAAAATACGTACAATCTCGAATGCATATCGCGATTCAGGAACGCTGAGAGGAACAACCCTCGATTTAATTTTTTTCACGCTTAAAATAAATCTTACTATATTATTCTTATTTCCTCATGATCTTAATAATTATACATGTATATAAATATTAATTGTCAATAAATTATTAATAGCACATTCTTACATTAAGGTAAAATATTTGAATTACCAAATAAATTTAAATTTATAGAAACAAATGTAATTTTTAATTTACTCCTTTGTTTTATACAAAATAATGATAACTCAGTGATAAATAATAATTAAATTCATAAATGTATACAATGTTAAAAAAAACAAATTCACACTATATCCCCGCACACAGCTTACCCTGTTGTGTGCGGGATACAGTGTAAACAGAGGGAACCTAGTGTTAAAACTCCGTTCCTCATATTCCGATGAATTTTGGGGACATTGCGTGTTAAGTGGCGGATCTCAACGATTACCTTGCCTTGACACCAGGGCGGAGAAATGAAAAGAAATGTCTTATTTACCCGTTACTGTCCCACAGTTAACTGAATTCAACAACCGACTATAACCAAACCATAACTTGTTATTGATGCACTCGCCGTTTGAATGATGCGATGTTGCTTTTAAGAATCAAAGAATAAAAATGCGGGATAATATATCGTCAATCCAATCACCCTTTTTGTCGCAATTGTTGTAGCTATAGCAACTTTTACTTCACTTAAAAAACAGTAGACAGAACAGTTGAAGTGGAAGAAATATAAATGCGTCATAATTCGAACGCTTACACCGATCGTGCCGCGCACTCGAGAGGCAGAACGTGACAACGAGTCGCGCTTTTTCGTGCGTGCAGCCGGCGTTCATCTATTTATAAGACGTTTTTACGTCACTAACGTTACTCTTTTCAGCAAACCCGAAAAAGTACTAAAAACATATATAAAAACGATACACAACGATAGATATCCATACCGTTGCTCGAAATGCAAGCGTGTGTATCAGTCTTTTAAAGAGTATCTCAACCATTTTGTTTTGCACGGTTACAACATTTACGCGTGCCCGCAGTGTCCTGCGGAGTTCCCGAATGTTGAACTACTGTGTTGCCATGTCAATATGCATATTAAACATAATTATGTGAGTGTAGTTTCGATTCATAATGAAAGTACGACAGAGAAAAGTATTAGAAAGTTTCAATGCAAGATTTGTCAGGAAATTTTAGTTGTTACCGAGTTTTTCACGCATTGGGAGAAACACTTAATGGTGCAGGAGAAAGCTCAACAGCGTGGTAGCGCAGTTGATATGGATGGGAAGCCGTTTTTGAGGGACATGATTAGTGAGTTGCTTTTTTATTTCCAGTTTTTAGGAGGATAGGTAGGAACCTAGTCTTAAGATACTCAACTTTACGCTCAATTTTTGAGGCATTGCGTATTGGTCTTGTTACCAGAGCGAGGAAATGGAAAAAAATCATCACCCGAATCGAAATTGAACCCACAACTTCCTTTATGGTCAAATAGCGCAGTTATTAAATTTTTCATGTTGTAAATTGAAATTTAAAAGTTGATGTTAACATATTCGGCTTATACAGCTGTACGCTGGTAAAGCCGAATTTTATAAAATTTTATTCTCATTTCTGGTATATACATTTAATCTATTTACACCATAATAGTTATATTTATATGTTTTTTTTTTATTTTATTAACTTTTTATTTTATTTATCCAAGCACCATTTAAAGTATACTCGTAAATACGTACATATATTATACAGCCGGCATTTTTATTGATCTAATATGTAATATATTTTTTTAATTCCAGTTTATATGCAACAACCAGAAAAACACACATTCAAATCCAAAACATGCATACAATGTAAGAAAAAGTTTCTTAGAATAAACGATTTTAAAAGACACATCATACAACATCTCCTCGACGATGCCTATGCAGAACTAATGAATTATGGAAATTTAACGTGTCAGATATGTGGGGCTGGATTCCAAACTGAGGATAGGTGAGTAAAAGGGGAGTAGAAAAAATCTTAACGTTGAACGTCGCGAGAATTGACCGCACCACCTGTTTACCGTCCAAGCGATCTGACCACTAAGCCATACGTCCTCATCAAGAGACGTTGAAAGTACCGATCACCGAATACCGAAATATTAAGCTACCTTACAGTACGGTCGTAAATAATATGTATATTACACCAAATCAATTAGAGTTATGAAATGTAATCAAAATAAGAAAATATTGTTTTCTTATATAAAAAATTTTCTTAATACATTTTTATCCAAATGATATATCATTCATCAAAAAAAAGATATATACCTATCCACAACTTTTTTGCAGTTTAACCTAAAAATATTAACTTTAACTCCATATTTTCAGGCAAGTTTTATTATTTATTCCAGATATAAACGCCATGTGAGAGACCACGCGTCTCTTCCTGTATACAAATGTGAAATGTGCGACAAAACCTTCAGCGACTCCTCAAACTTCTCCAAACACAAGAAAGTGCACAATCTGCACGTCTTAATATGTGATATTTGTGGGAAGAAGTTCCAGAATAAGACGTGTTTGATTAAACATTTAAATGTGAGTGTTTTTTTTTTTCAAATATTAAAAATAAAATTAAATGTTGTTTTATTTTTTTTCATATTTTGTTTATTAAATTAAAAAAAAACATGGATTATATTGTTTTTATTTGTATTTTTTTTTTTAGTTACACGCAACGATGAAACCGATTGATTGTGAGAAATGTAAGAAAATTTTTTATTCACAATCGGCTTACAAAAAACATTTCAAAAAGCGCACGCACTTTACATGTCCGATTTGCAGATTGCCGTTTAACAGTATTAAAAAGAGATCGGATCACCTGTGGGAGGTAAGGAGAGGGTTACTGCTTCACGCTGTATCCGCATTAACGCGGCACGCAGAGGGAATAAACTACACGTAAATAAAATATAAAATCAACGCCAACAAACACTCATGCATTCAGAGTTCGGCGGTGCGTGGGAAATAGAGTCTTTATTCTAGGTTTCCTCTGTTTAACACCATGCTATAGGCAGAGACATATAGAGAGTGTTTTTGTCATCATCATTTGTCATCATTACTTACAATTAAAATAAAAAAGATTTTGCCATTAATGAAAAAGTGATTTTTTTCAAACAAAATCTATCTATACTAATCTATACTAATATAATAAAGCGGAAGAGTTTGTTTGTTTGTTTGTTTGTTTGTTTGTTTGTTTGTTTGAACGCTAAGATCTCTGGATCTACTGGTCCGATTTTCATTGTTTTTGTTTTGTATGAAAGCTGCATTCTTCAGAAGTGCTATAGGCTATATAACATTACATTACACATATATACTAATATATTTTAAAGTACTTTCTAATTTGACATGCAATTTATTCTGCCATGTTAATAACAACCGTCGCGTCGCTACGCAACCGTTACCGCGACGTTTTGATATTCATCCTTATGAAAATAAATATAATAGTCACTATTAACATTTTATCTAGATTGAAATTACAGTTTACTGTATAACATACTAATAAATAATTAAGGAGATGTCACTGATTCCAAATGACCTAGCCTACGGGCGGCATAGTATGACCGACGCGAACGGGCAGATGACGTTGACGGTTTTATAAATTTTCATACATTTTCGAACTATTGTAAATGTTTATGTAATTATTTGCTGTTTATAATTAATTTAAGCTACACTTTGGTTCTCTTCTTATTTTATTTGATATTGTCCGCTAAAATTATCCTGCTTAATAGAGAGAAATGTTTAGTTATTTCGTAGAGTCGATATCTACTTATGTACGCACGCACGGAAAACTTTAGGTACTTTTTCTAATATTAAGAATATCTATCCTTTAGTTACTTTTAATCCTTTTGTTGGTTAATTTCAATAACTCAGATAATTTTTTCTAATAATGTGTATCTACTTATTATTCTTTTTGATTATTTAAGCTTATATTTTCTTACTAATTCTATTGAAAATTGAAAATAATTTAATGAATATATTTAATAAATATTCTTATAGTTGAAGCAGGCGTAGCCGCGTCCGGGTCCACTAGTAAATAATAAAATTGTCGTTGTAAAATAAAACGCCATTTGTTAAGAATGACGCACACAGACACTAAAATATCATAGCGACAATATCGCCTCATTCACGAAATCGAATCGTAGGTATTGGCGATAAAGTTTAAAGTTAAACAACTTTGAACCTTTAGTAGTATTTTTGATAGTGGTAGTAGGTGTTTAAGTTATTGGTATCTATGCGTAACTGCGTCGCACATGCGTAATTCAGTGTGGATAAAAACCATGTGAAAAAAATCATACGTCTATATTGTTAAAATATTTTTTCCTATATGCTGGTGCCGTAAAAGGAAACACTTCGATCCTGTATATATTTATCTTTTATTATCATCAGGTACATAAAAAAAGGAACTGTCAAGCGGACTGTCCGATATGCGGCGCCAGCTACAGAAAGAAGACTGACGTGAAGAGACACATGGCGGAGGTGCACGGAGAACAGTCACTCACGCACTACTACGGATGACGGAGACGGTGGCAGAGAGAGATTTATATATTGGGTGTGTACGTGCAGCAAGGTGAAGAAAGTGTGTAGAGGAAAGAGTGTGAGAGAGAGAGAGATATATATAGTATATGTGTGTGGGAGAGCGAGATAGTGATATAGTGGATATAGAGGTATAGTAAAGGCATATATGAGAGAGAAGTAGAGAACAGTCATGTCCTCTTTCGGTTTATCTTACAAAGAACAGTATGAGACAAATGTGTTTAAAGAGGTCGAGGAGAGGCGGCTAGACGATGACATCGGTCGAATGTTGCGTATTTGTGTGGACATGAATGTATTCGCAAAACCACTATAATGGAGAATAAAGCGAATATATAGTGTATTTATGCACTATTATTTTATTTCTAAATTCAACGTAATATTTAAAAACACAAATTAATATTTCTTAGTTAAATAAAATTATAATAATCACATAAAATAGTAGAATTCAAAGTACTACACTACTACTACATCACAACGCCACGAGTCAACTGACTGCATAAATAAAAATATTAAAGCTTCCGTTTTTGTATTCGCGCTTATAAATATTGTAATATAAGTTTAAATAAACATAAATATATAAGAAAATAAACAAGAGCTCTATTACAAAGTTATCTGTAGATTTTATACATTGCATGCATTCATAATAATTAATCAATCACTTTTATTCTTGTTCACTTACCCTTTTTTTAATAAGATGTAATAAAACAAAAAAAACAAGTGACAAGAAATATGAGCTATAGATGGATATTTAATATGTAAGATAACTCAGTTGAATATGACTGACGTCATTTTGTACAGTACGGCCGACGAGTCGTGGCGGCCATGAAGTAAGTTTTTCCGAACTTCAGCAGAATAAAATATTAAAAAGTAAGAAAAATGCTAAAATCAAATCTGCGCAGCCATCTACAGCACTTCATGGTGGCCACTACACATCAACCGTACTGTAATTGTTTTTAGTACTATGGCTTTATTTTTTTTTACATTTTGCATTCTATATACAAAATAAAAATGTTTACTTTTAATTATGAATTTATTGACATTTCTGTTATTTTATTATTTTAAATTTTTTAATAATATAATTTTGAATTAATATAGTTTTTTTTATTCCATATATACAACCTGGCGATTTATTTAATGTTTGAAAAGATTTAGTTCTTATATTATATTGATCTATACTTATAATAAAATCGTAACTGATCGGTGTCTGTATTTGGAAGATATATCAGAAAAAATATTACTGAGGACATTTACCAATGGAGTAGAAATAAAAAAATGTTTTTTAAAAAAAATGGTCTGTTTTTCTGTGTGTTTGTTCAGACTAGTCTTAGAATCCACTTAATCAATTTAAATACTATTTTCACTATGGGACTCTGGCAAGCTTCCATATATATTAATATAGAGTTTTATCATAATCTGTTCATTAATAAAAAAGTTATATCAATTTAAAGTATGTTGTTATTTAGAGTTGATAATGATAAAAAAAAAGAGATTGTATGATGATACCAAGTCACCTAAATTTGTTAATTTAGGTTCTCCAATATGAGTTTACCTCATGCTTACAGAACCAATTGTATTAAGGATTTTTTGAAAAATTATATTATTTTCTTTTTCATTATATTTTGTTTAACAATTTTGTATACCTGAAGATAAATAAAATTGAAGTCTATCTGTGATTTCAATGTAATATTTTATATATATTTTAAAAATAATATCTTTATATTGAAAAGTAAAATTTCAGTTGATTAAATAAAACACTTATTTCAAAGCACCATAGTCAAACCAAATTTTAGTTACTTTATATTGATATAACTTTTTTATTTGTGTACCTATTAAAATAAAACTCACACTAAATGTTAAGCAAAATTTTTCAAAATATAGAAGTGAAAAATTAATTCAAATTGTTGAAAACATGGAGAAATGAAAATAGTTTAGTCAAGTGCTGTTCCACTACAACACAAAAGCCTCAAGAGACATAATACTGCTATACATCATGTTCATACTGAATACAAAATACACAAAAATAAACAACATAGAATCTAAAATGTACATTTATTAAATATAAATAAATCAGTCAGTTACAACCAACTTCTCAGGCAAACCTAACAATTTTCTTACATTGGCTCCATAATTATCAATAGTTTCCTTATTTTCCCACTGATTGAAGAACTTAGACACTGCTTCTTGATATTCTCTAGCATTAGCAATATCCAACACATGAAATTTAACTAGTTCTACTGGACTTAAATATTATTCTTATTTTGAGCCATAAAATACCAATTTACAAGATTTTCCTTTCATGGATGTAAATCAAAGTCATTTGCTTTTTTACAATAGGATCCCAGAAAATATCAGAGAACTTTCTATAAGTCACGATTTAAAAAAAATGTGTATAAATACGTTCATTTTGGTTTTCTTTTAAGTTTTAATTTTGTATTTTTAGGTTAAGTTAAGTTTTGTTTGACATCAAGGAACATAACATAACATCACAGAACACATTTACTTGCATAACATCAGGGTAGTGTTGCCGATCGATAGTGGACTGTCGATAGGATATCGATATTCTATCGATAGTTGACCCATAAAAGGACTATCGATATTATAATCAATAGTATCGATTAAATAGATAGTATCGAAACTATCGATAGTTCAAAAAGGTACAATACTATCGGACAAATGCAATACTATCGATATTATCGATAGTATCGTATCTCTCAGTCAGAAAGGTATCGATACTATCGATAGTACTATTGAATTTGTAGGAAACGATAGTATCGACAGTATCGATACTATAGATTGTTGTGAACTATCTATCGCGTGCTAAGTTGCGATAGTATTGTTTACTATGTTCGTGTGTAGTAACCAATCATCATAGTATTAGAAATATCTTAGTTGAAGTACCTTCCTTACTTCTATTTTAGTCTCGGTTGTTAGAAAAAGAAAAAAATAATTTAGCATATAGTAACTCACCTTGATACGCCATATTAAATATTTCTTCTTTTCACCAAAATATCAAACAAAAGAAATAAAACGAAAATGTTTTTTCTTCTTTTCATTACATCTAGTAACTATGCTTAAGAATCATACTCAATACTATTGCGAATTAGCATACAATCGATAGTCCAAAAAAATCGATGGTACCATAGATTCTATCGATACTATTACTATATATTAACGTTAAATACCGGTTATTCCATATAGATACTTAAATATCGTTACAATTTGGTACCAATATTTGGTAACTTAACGGAATAATAACATTATAATAAGGTTAATTTTGCGTTAAATCTTAACGTTAAATTTAGTGTTACTTCGAAAATAGCCGTATAAATCATCCTTTTATTTTGTTACTTTTATGCGACGTTGCCGTTTTAGCGCAGCGACCCACGCAGGTGTGACTGTAACGCGACGGTTTTGGGTTCGATCCCCACTCGAAGTGAAATATTTATTTACGTTTATATTTGCCTTTCTTCGCTCTGGTGTCGAGGCAAAGCGTGGTGTTGAGTTTTGCCACTCGACATGCAATGCCTCCAGAATTCGGCATAAAGTGGGTAACGGAATGTCTTAACACTAGGTTCCCTCTGCCTACCCTGTTGTGTACGGGATACAACGTGCAGCTAAAAGAAAAAGAAACAAAGAACGTTCCACAAAATATTTTTTATAATGATAATAATTTTATTAAAGTTACTCGTTTAAGTTTTAAACAAATAAATGCACAATGGTTAATATTGTAAAACCAACGATATACCTATATTCACAAAAACAATCAAAATTCGGAATAGCAAAAGAAAATAAGACAGCCACGGTAACAAAACTAGCTTATAAAGATATCTAATGATACTGTGATGATATTATATGATATTTCAAGTTAACGGTAAAATTATCTAAATATAAAAGTAAACATGGTAACGTTATTTTTCAAGTATCGATACCCGGCGTAACGATACCAACTTTTTAAGTTATTTCAAGCCCTGCATAACATATACTAGAACTATATACACTATACTACATATACTATATAAGAACATATATAGGTATGTTTGACATTTTAGAGAATGCGACTAAGGCATCATGTTATGCAGCCTTTTATTACAAAATAAAATATTTTTTATTACTTTTTATTTAAAGATATATGGTATTTTAAATATTACTTTTATAATTGGATGGTCCATAAAAATAATTTATTAGAATTAAAATAAATTTAAAAAGTATTGTTTAACTTGATTGTTTCTGAACAGCACATTTGCTCTCACTAACTACCCGACTCTAGTCAAACATAATCGACTAAATAAAGACGTCATCTTTCTATCTTTTAATACACTTTTACGTGCCATTCATTCAATGTACTAGAAAGAGATAGCAAATAAACTTAGAGCATCTTAAAAAACGTTTATAACTAGCTGTATAAAATTTGACAAAGTAGATTGTTCGTGGAATATCAAGTTTCATAATTTATTGAGACTTTTTAACTTTCAAATGTTTTTTTACGTATATTATATAGTATAAAAAACAAAATGGATAAAAATAATAAGAGACGAAATAGAAAATCTAAATTAGTACCGCGCAAGTATTCAGATTCGGATGATGAGAATATTGCTCTTATGCAGGTATCACCATTTTGTGAAATATTAGAATAATTCAGTTAGAATAGTTACTATTACATATTTTCTTAGATAAAAAGATTGTTTTATGTTATATCATTTAATTTTATGCATATTACCGCTCATATCTGTTGTAAACTTTATCTTTGATATTGAACAGGTGGGTAGATTTTATTTTCATCAACCATCTTTGTAATTTAGGTTACTTTATTATATTTGCTATTGTATTTGGATTTATTTTCATTTATTATCATGAAATAAACTTGTAAGGGAGTTAGTTTCAATAATTTAATGGATTATTTTAAAGAAAGTAGTATTTTTAGATATAACCTCTTCATGTATATATTTAAAGAATTATAATATTCTAATTATATTAAAGTAAATATATATATATTTATTGCAAGTACAAATATATATAGAAGTAAGATGTTAAAGGTAAAGTATATATTTTTATTTGTGAATATTTAATTCAAACTATGATGAACAAAAAAGGAGTTCCTAAAGAATCTTTAGAGCTGATTTGTAATCTAAATCACAAAAACCAATCTCTTTTATATAAATTTATTATATATCTTAAAAAATATTGTTTAACATATTGTTATTAAAGTTTGAAAAACTTGCTTTTGTACAAAGTAATTTCTTTTCATCTGCAACTTTTTTTTTTTTCAACCAACCTTTTTTTAAAATAAAATAAAAGGAAAACAAAATATTATAATATCAATAAACCCTTAGAAGAGAGCACATAAAAAAAATAGATAACTAATATTATAGTAGAAATATTTAAATGACTTCTATAGCAAGGCTTAGCTTCTAACTAAAAATCAAATAAATAAAACTAACTATGTTGTTATGTATGGTACCTACAATTCAAAGTGACAAAGGCAACTTTGACTGCGGGTTCAGTGGATTAAATTGTAACAATATTAACATGATGATATATAGCCAATATATATTTTCTTGAGAATAATATAAGAAATAACTGTATCAATTGCTAGACACATAGCATGCTTTTAAGCCCCTACCAGAGGCCTTAAATCTTATAGGCTATAAGAGCCTACAAACATGTTAGTGGCAAATACCAAGCAGAGGGTCAAAACCATGCTTAGTGTCTGGCAATGGATAATGCCATTCCTAAGAAAATATTACAAAATAGAGTTTTATAATTTATCAAGACAAGACTATTTTTTACACCTTATTTACTTCATAACTGCCAAAGTAATCACCACCCATATTCCATATTACACAATAATACTTAACAGTGATGGGTGTCTACGAGACAGGAACTTTCAGTTTGTAATGTAATGTAATGAAAGTCTGACTGCTTTCGGCTTGTCCTCTCGGCTAACATCTCTGTTGAGACTGATTGATGAATGAAAAATTATTTTTCTCACTCCAATTTGTCATGCCCTGTCATATTTTTACAAAGAATTTAAAGTTCTTACAATAATAAATAGTGGCACAGCATCAACCTAGAACAGGAATTGAACCTGAAACTATGCAGTTGGCAGGGATGCTGCCAACTTGACAATTGTAGGTTCAATTCCCACTTGGCAGGATGAATAATTTTCAATACCTCACTACACTATAAAATAAATGTCTCGAAAATTGAGCAGTGCTTGGGCAAATGCACCAGAAATACTATTGTTTTACTAACATATAAATAATAAAATTATATTTCAGCAAGAGATTGAACTTGAGGTGGCAAACATAAAAGCTCAGTCAATACTAAAGAAACTGAGTGCAAGTAATTTGAACAATGAAACAGATTTTCAAATTTCAGTCAAAGTTGAAATTGAGAATTGTGACGATGATTATGATAATAATGATGAACAGTATGATTTCATGCCAAATAAAGAGAAAGAAACAAAAGAAGATGATTATTCAGTAGTAAATGATTTTAATTCTATTGAGATGGAGAAATCTGATGCCGTTGAAAGTACAAATAAACAGAAAAAAACAGAAGATGAAGATTTCTCTATACAAAAAGAAGAAGCAGTAAATATTTCAGATGTTAAAGAGAGTTTAGCAATAAGAGACGAAAAAAAGTCATTTGGTTCTGATGATGATGATGATGGTAATGTTGAACTGCTCACTCCAATAAAGAAAACTGATAGTAGAGTAGAATTGGTTACAACTTTAGCTAAATCTACCAAAACGATACTTACTTACAGAATACCAGACAAAATGATTTGTGATGAATTTGAATTAGTTTGTAGACAAACAACTCATTATGCTGACAAATTATTAGAAATGCGCCTAAGGAATTATTATGCTAAGGATGGAAAGTGTGTATTGAATAACTGTGAAATAGATATAGGTATCCAAGAAGCTTTAAAGAAATGGAAAATGTGGCAGATCGCTTTTCCTGTCGTTCGTGGGCCGCCGTTAATGTACATATGCAGCAAATGCAAGTTGGGATTTTGGCATTTGCATGACTTTCGGGAACACCTCCGAGACCATGCGGATATGAATTTCTCGTTTATTAGCGAGGAACATCTGTGCTATGTTATAGGCCATCTTGGTAGAAAAGCAGATAAACAGTTCTTGAGTATAGATTCGGACTGCTGGAGATGCGGCAAAGGATTTAAATGCCATAACGATGTTATATTCAAATGCAATGGTTGTAACCGTTACTTCGAAACCTGCCTCCTAATGTCTATACATGAGGGCACATGCGAAGAAAACAAAAATAACTTCGCCCAATCAGAGAATAATGATATACAACATAAATGCCCTGTCTGTCCATACAAATATTTTAGGGAAGAGGATATACAAAGGCACTTGATAGGTCTACACACGGTTAGATCTGATGTTCCGATATTCTGGTCCACTAAGAAATGTAGGAAATGCGATGGGATTGTCAATCATTCTTCTTTGCACGAGTGTAGCGAAAAACCAGGAGTCCACGTATGTAAATTTTGTTCTAGAAGGTTCCAAAACAAACATAATATTATGATTCATTACTGGGTTTCGCCAAATAATTTTGAATGCCGGATTTGCAAGAAAGTGTTAAAAAAAGAGTGCATGGAACAAGATCACTTGCTAAGTCATTCGGAAAGTTACACTGCAATGTATAAGTGTTTACTCTGCAAGGATGATCTATATATTTTAGACAAGAAGTTGGAAAAGCAACATAATTATAACACTCACAAGAAGAGGTTCACGAGAACTATTTTTGAAAAGGTTAGTCCTTTTTTGTCTTTTTTTTTGCTGAATTTTTTCTATTATAGCGTGTAAAATTTTCATAGTTTTTCAACATTTTGAATGTATTATGGATTCAAGAAGAGTCCCAAAGTTTTTGCATTAGTTCGAATGCTTAAATAAATTCATAACTACAATTGTAGAAAAAAAACATTTTTCAATAAAAACACGAGTCCACAATCCAATGAATTATTTAGCTGTTCTCACTTTGATCCCTGCAAGAAAGAGCGCGGTTTCAAATTTGGCAGTCAATATGCAATGTCTGTTGTTTCACGTAGAATTTTAAATAAGCGATTGTAGTGGGTTCAATCCTCATTCGGGGTAGTAATACGATTAATTATTGTCATTTCCTCACTCTAATAAGATAGGACAAAAAATGTGTCTATAACGTAGGCTCTTTCTAACTTTCAGGTAATCGTGCCTAAGACCTTATTAAAGAAATTGAAAAATAATAAAAAGTTTATTCGAAAAGAAATATTGGGTAAGTAGTTAGTATATTATTAGTATTATTGCAACTTTTCCTAAACTGCATCAATTTTATCTTATAAAATAATTTAAACTTGAATGATTATTTTTTTTTGTATATTTATAAAAAAAATGTATAAATGAACAAAACAGTATATATATTTAGAATTATAGAAAACTCCACTAAATTAATTATTGAAGTTTTCTTAAAAAATGGACATTGAATTAAATTCGCTATTTATACATATTTATAATCAAATATTTATTTATTTATTTATTTGATTTGGTTTGCTAGTGCCTATTACATTTTGAATAAGTTATAATACGAGCACAATGTAGAAACAATAATGTATAATCGTTTGAAAGCAAACATTGCATGCGTATATCGTGTCCGGCTTTACAACTATTTGAATTCAAATATTAAGTAGAACTTTTAAAAAATATTAAGATTTTGAATAATATTTAATCACATATTTTAGATATACCAAATTCAGATACTAAACTTGAAAGCAATAATAAATCAGGCGATAAACGGAAACCAAAATGTATTGCCGCTAAGAACCCTCCATCTATCTTAAATAATAAAGACGATACAACGCCCATTAAAAATATTAAACAAGAAAACGAAATTGAAATTAATAATGATACTGAAACTAATCCTTATAAACGCAAAAGAAAATCTGAAATTACGACAGAAAATGATTCGGAAATAAAGAGAATGGCCGATTTGGATTCGATTAATATAAAAGAGGAACCAGTGGATTTTCTAGATATTGTCGCTGTAGGTATTGAAACAGAAGAAGTTGAGGAAGACAATGATGATAATATAAATTTGTTTAATGGAGTTAATGACGAATTAAATTTAGAATTACAAGCAGAAGAAGTGGATTTGCCAATTAAATATGAAGTAGATGAAGCTTATTATAATATAATTGACAATAATACGATGGATACTGATTTTAGTTTAAACAATATGGAAGAAGATGATAGTAGTAAAAGGTAATAGATAATCTAAATTGACGGTTGCGAATTTGGTTGATATTTATGTAACGAATTTTCATTTCCTCGCTCTGGTATCAAGACAAACGCGGCGTTTGTTTCCGGCGCTCATCAGGCGATTACTCGAAAATAATATATTTCTTATCTTTACTCTCCTTTCCCTATGCTTATACAACTGCAGCACAAAGCATATAGCACTTTTGAATTGTCCTCTATTTTGAAATATCCTAGTAAAAATATTTATATAACTAATAATTATTTATGTGGCTATGCCCGCGGCTTCGCTCACTTCCAGTACTGTTTACTGTTTGGTCAAGATGATGATTTTGTAATGTAGTTTTCATTTAAGTCGTTGTGTTAGAGCTTTAGCTTGTTTTTGATACTATTTAGCGTTATATGTCCTTTTTACACAAATATTACCGTCATTGTTATTTATGTTTTTAGCTTCATACTGTATTCTGAATGTAGCCGGTAGGTAGGCAGAGGGAAGCTAGTTTTAGTACCTTACCCATTTACAGGCGATTTCCGGAGCGAAGAAATAAAAATATAAAATAATTAATTTCCTTTTTTCGCAACTTTCCGCGTCTACGGTCTTGTGCGCTTGCGCCACAACTGGCCTCACAGTTAAGTAAAATAACCATAAATGCCTCCATTCTGTGAAAGCACTAGCGGCGTTAGGGTAGGGCGAGCCTGGGCGACCGCCCAGGGGCGCCGAATAAAAAGGGGCGCCGTAGACGCCCGTTCAGGGCGCTTTGCGCCTATGGTAAAGGCGCAAAGCGCCCTGATTTTATGGTAAATGGTCTAAGATCTAAAAAAAAAACAGATAGAAAGGCTAGAAGAAGTGAAATTTTATTAGTTTTTGTCATATATTTTTTTTAAATACATGGTTATTACGTTGTACTCATTCTCTGTTTTGTATATTATTGAAATGTAGTTAGGGAGCGCCGAAAAAATTTCGCCCAGGGCGCCAGTAGTGCTAAAACCGGCCCTGTGTGAAAGTTCTAGAAAATTCTTACCAGTCTTCTTAGTTGTACAGTCTTTGTCTTGCAAAAGCGAACTTCGAGCAATATATAACTTAGGCCCTAAAGATAGTTGACAATCCATACATCTGAGGCCAGTCGTAGTGCAGGGGCACAAATGTGTGACTGTAAACGCGACTGGTTGTGGGTTCGATCCCCACCCGAGGTAATGACATATTTATTTAAATTTCTCTGCTCTGATGTCGAGGTGAAGCGAGCTTAATACTAGGTTCCCTCTGTCTACCCTACTGTATGCATATATTATTATATTGTGTGGCACGTCCACACACGTCCATTGTATGTAAATATATTGACATCTCAATACATTTTGGAAATATTATGTATGATAAGAAAAATTGAGAGAAATTAATTATTGAAAAATTAGTAGCTTCGATCACTGTTCTACAATTTTAACCAAATTAATTTATCAAAAAAATAAAAAATCAGATTAGCTGCATGCATGCATGCTGTATCCCGCACATAGGAATACTACCCGTATTAAGACACTCCGTTCCCCACGTTCCACCGATTTTTTCGAGGCATTGTGTGTGTTGAGTGACGGAACTCAACGCCGGGCTTTTGCCTTGGTGCCAGAGCGAGATTTTTATTTCTTAGAAAAATATTACTAAATAATGATTTCTTGGCTTCTCAATAAATTTATGATTCCTATAAACGCTCGTATAAAAAGTCAACTGCTTCTATTTTGTATTCAATGAAAATAATTATCGGAAGTAGCTATTAATGTAAGATAAAAAAATAATGTTAAATTAGGAGCCAGTCATGGCGCATGGGCACAAGGGTGTGCACTCGAGAAAATGAGTTCCGTAAACTCTGACGTAATGCCTCCAGAATTCTGTAGAAAACTTCACCTTGGCGGCCGGCAACGCACGCATGTGTGTGTGTGTGTGTGTAAGACCATCAGAAGAGGCCTCAGAGCGGTCTTGGCTGTCACTATTCATTTGTGGCCGTTGTAGCAACAGAACAGAGAGCGCAAGAAATTCAGCGGGACTTATTTTTTAAAATCAATTTTAAAATAAGTCCCGCTTAAAAAATATGACAATGATACGTTTGAAACAGATTGGAGCGAGATTCACACTAAGATAGGCTTACTATTCCTGGTATTAATATTATGAGCATCACCAATTTTGGTAAAATCATTAGGTAATGTTCAAAAATGTATTGGGACGTTGACGTGTTTATCGGAAGTATTCGCCGACCGCTTCTACCGCGCTCTCGAGAGGCGGGACGTGCGTGCAGCCGGCGTTCATCAATTTGTAAGACGTTTTCACATCACAAACGTTACTCTTTTCAGCAAACCCGAAAAAGTGCCAAAAAAATACGAAGTCAACATAAGCCAATATCAAAAATACGTCGGCGTGAAATATATGAAAATGATACATGACGATAAATATTCATACCGTTGCTCGAAATGCAAACGTGTGTATCAGTCTTCTATAGAGTATCTCAACCATTTTGTTTTGCACGGTTACAACAGTAACGCGTGCCCGCAGTGTCTTGCGGAATTCCCGAATGTTGAACTACTGTGTTGCCATGTCAATATGCATATTAAATATAATTATATGAGTGTACATTCGATCCGTAATGAAAGTGCGACAGAGAAAAGTATTAGAAAGTTTCAATGCAAGATTTGTCAGGAAATTTTAGTTGTTTCCCAATTTTTCACGCATTGGGAGAAACACTTAATGGTGCAGGACGAAGCTCAACAGCGTGGTTGCGCAGTTGATATGGATGGGAAGCCGTTTTTGAAGAACATGATTGGTGAGTTGCTTTTTTATTTCATATTTTTACGTAGGAAAGAACCTAGTTTTAAAACGCACCACCGCACTTCGCTCAAGTTTTGTTTTGTTAGGTGGACGAGGCGAAAAAGGTATGTAGAGACCGTAGCGTTTGGCGCATCGTTCTCTCTGACTATAGGGGTCCATAAGGATAAAGCGTGAAGCTATGTATGTATTAATTTATATCTCTTATAGTTTAGGCAGGCTGACATTTCCACATCAGGTATCCAGATTTTCAAAATATAGCCTAGATGTTGCCTAGACTTAACAGCTATACAACCAAAAAAAGTTTAATTCAAATCCGTTTAGTAGTTCTGGAGATTAGCGTGTACAAACAGACAAAAAGACAATTGTTTTTTTTTTAATTTGGGCTCTACTACTGTTCCTAAACCCCCTCAATTATTATTTTGTAAACATTTTCAATGTACAGACGCGTCATTTTTACATTTTTATTATTTTTATAGGCGTATAGAAATAGATGTATAGATGATATATTATACTTTTTGTAAATTCCAGTTTTTATACAACAACCAGAGAAAAATACATTCAAATCCAAAACTTGCATACAATGTAAGAAAAAGTTTCTTAGAAAAAATGATATTAAAAGGCACATCATACAACATCTCCTCGACGATGCCTATGCAGAACAAATAAAGTATGGAAATTTAAAGTGTCAGATATGTGGGGCTGGATTCCAAAGTGGGGATAGGTGAGTGATAAAATAAAAAAGGGGTGTAGAAAAATACTTGTTTTGAAAACCTTGAACGTCGCGGGATTTGAACCCGAGCCTTTTGCTTAGCGTCCAAACGGTTCCAAATTGAAATTCAAAATATTCTTTATTCAAATAGACTATTATAAACACTCTTGAACAGTGTAATAAGCTTTACTTGTTAGTTTTTAAGGTTATTTTTAGGTTTGACCACCAGCCATACGTTCTCATCAAGCTCAACGCTTTATCCGTTAGGTTAGGAAAATAATCAGCTTCATGCTGTATCCCGCATGTTGCAGGGTTTTTTTATTATTATACAAAACACACCACGAACCAATGTCCGTCTCCAAACTTGATTTTTTTAAATTTTGTCGCAGTATACTCCTTTACACCGCAAAAAGGATTGAAGTTTTCATTTCTTCTTGTTAATCTGGAGGATATTCCCTGTTTTCCCTCAATTTATTTATCGTCTCTTGGTCTCTATGATAGATCCACTTTCTTCTTCTTTAAGTTATTGTCCATTATATCGGTGACTGGAGATTCAGTCAGTGGCGTAGTGAGAAATCTGATGGAGCAAGGTCAGGGTTATACGGAGGATGCATCAACACATCCCAGCCAAGCTCTCTCATTTTTTGCTTCGTGGCTATAAATGAGTGCGGTCTTGCGTTGTCATTGTGGAACACTACGGTTTTACTCAATAGCTTTTTTAACTTCATTAGTTGCTGACAGTAGAGATCAGAATCGATAGTATTACCCGGTGGTTAAAGTTCATAATGGACGATTCCTTTCACTTTGTTCCGAGTCAGGTCGGGCTTTGCCACGGTCTGTGGGGCTTGTCGTTCTTATCGTAAGTCACCTATTCATCACCCGTAATCAACTGTCTAAGAAATGGTTCGGAATTGTTATGTTTAATAAAGAATCGCAAATGGAAAGACGTTGCATTAAGTTTCTCTCATTGAGATAGTGGTACCCAAATGTCAAGTTTTTTCTTGTACCCAGACATACGTAAATAACATAAAACTGTTTATGATCAACATCTAGTTCTTCAGCAAAGTCGTGGCTACGAATATCTCTGATTTTATCTGTGACAGGGCGTCCAGAGCGAACCTCATCTTTCACACTAAAATTTCCAGACTTGAACCACATTTGTACTACTCTTATTGATACCTGTACCCATTAGGTCACTAATTTTATTCGTGGCGGTCGTCGCATTTTTACCTTTTTTGTAATAAATCTTTAAAATGTACCGAATTTCTTCGTCACATACGTTAATTTTGCTTGCTTGAAAAATGGCGGGAACTAGTGTTTCTTTTTATTTATTGTATCTTCAGAATGTTTTTAATTTAATGATATTAAAACCAGCCAGTTGCATTCAGTACAGCCAAAAAACATACATTCAAAATACGAAAATACTTTTGCTAATACTATAATAATAAATACTTTTACTTCTTGTTTTTTCTATGAAAATTGTATTAACAATAGCCATTTGTAAAAGTAACGCCCTTATATTTTTTTATATATTTATTTACGCTTTCAAGCAGATTTTTCTAATGATGTAAATTCAGCCGTTAGTCAAACTTAATTTTAAAACAGGATGGACCATACACAATTTTTTATTCAGTTATCAATAAAATTAAAAAAGAAAAACTATTTATTTACATATTTTTTTAGCAACAACTACAAAATCAAGCGAATCTAACTCCATCTATCACATTTTTTTCTTGCAGTTGCATATTTCCCGGCTAATTTCATTATTTATTCCAGATATAAACGCCATGTGAGAGACCACGCGTCTCTTCCTGTATACAAATGTGAAATGTGCGACAAAGCCTTCAGCGACTCCTCAAACTTCTCCAAACACAAGAAAGTGCACAATCTGCATGTCTTAATATGTGATATTTGTGGGAAGAAGTTCCAGTATAAGCCGTATTTGATTAAACATTTAGAAGTGAGTTTTAACCGAATAGCTAAGTTTCAAGCCGAGTTTCGTTAATATTAAATAAAAAGTTTTTATCGATTATTTGTATTTTGTAGAGTAGATAGAATTTATTTTGCTCCCGTGTAATATCAAAATGTAATATTTATTTTATGTAATATTTTGTTTTTATTTGTATTTTTTTTAGTTACATGAAACGATGAAACCAATTGAGTGTGAGAAATGTAAAAAAAAATTTTACACACAATCCGCTTACAGAAAACATTTCAAAAAGAGTAACGTGCACTTTAGGTGTCAGATTTGCAGATTGCTGTTTAACAGTATTAAAGAGAGATGGGATCACATGTGGGAGGTAAGGAAGAGGGAATAAAGTAAACACTCATGCATTCAGAGTTCGGCGGAGCGTGGGGAACAGTCTTAACTCGAGGTTCCCTAGGTTTAACACTCTGCTATAGGCAGAGACATATACAGAGTGTTTTGTTATCACTACTTACAATTAAAATAAAAAAAGATTGCCAAAAATGAAAAAGTTATTTTTTTAAACTAAAATAAATAGTAAAATTGTCGTTGTAAAATAAACCGCCATTTGTTAGGAGTGCCGCACACAGACATTAAACAGTGCACACGTAATACAGTGTGGATAAAAACCGTGAAATGAAACAAAAATCCTACATCTAAATTGTTGAAATATTTTTTCCTATATGCTGTATATATTTATCTTTTATTATCATCAGGTACATAAAAAAAGAAACTGTCAAGCGGACTGTCCGATATGCGGCGCCAGCTACAGGAAAAAGACTGACGTGAAGAGACACATGGCGGGGGTGCACGGCGAGCAGTCACTCACGCATTACTACGGATGACGGAGACGGTGGGAGAGAGGGAGAGAGAGAGAGAGAATTGGGTGTGTGCGTGCAGCAAAGTGAAGAAAGAGTGTATAGACGAAAAGTGCGAGAGACAGGGAGATATAGTATATGTATATGTGAGAGCGAGATATTTATTTTATTTTATTTTATTTCTTTATTTGCTCACCACTTAAATAAAAATATACAAAACAGAAAAGAAAAGAATGAAACAAAAATCCTACATCTAAACCAGACAACCTTTAGGGCGAAAAGAAACTGTCGTAATATAAAGAAGGAGGGCAATGGACGTAGTTAAAGAAAATAAAAATAAATGTATTTAGATACATACAAACGATATACTGACATTTAGCTAGTTATAATATAATAGGTACAATACATAGACTAATAAACAATATATATACATACAGTAAAATATATATAAAAAAATACATATAATATGATACAATACATACATAAAATATGTATATCTAAATCCAATGTAGACAGAGATCATTCACAAGTGATGACGTACAGCTTTTTTAAATGTCAGAAATGATTTTGCCTGACGAATATTAAAAGGCAAACTGTTCCACAGTTTTATAGTTTGCGCCGTAAAAGAATGGCCAAAAAATTTTGAGTTGTGTACAGGAAGACGCAACGTTGGGTTGCGTAACGGTCTAGCTAAATTTCCTGGTGCACTAATAAATTCAAATTTATCCTTCAAGTAAGAGGGAGCAGTAGGACAAAATAACACACAGTACAAGAAGACAAGAAGGAGCCACTAGAGCTTAGAGCTATACTCAGATACGGACAAATTAGTGAAGCTTGCATCTGCATAATGAAGAATTGGTAATAATAGAGAATTTGCTAGCATAATTTTGGTAGGATTTGGTAGAAAAGATTGTAGTCGTCATAATGACTTCAATGCAAGAAACGTTGGCTAGACGTTGACGTCGGTGGAATGTTGCGTAGTTGTGTGGACATGCATGTATTTATGTGAGAGAGCGAAACAACTAAAATGGAGAATAAATGGAAGATGTATTTATGCATGTGTATGGAAGAGGCTAAGGGAGATTATATATATATATATATATATAATCTCTGGAAGGGCTATTATATATATATATAGAGCATATATATATATATATATATATATATATATATATATATATATGCTCTCATTTTCATTATTTCTGTTTTTTTATAGTATTTTTTCTTTGCTTCTATATCTCCCTTAGCCATTATATATATATATATATATATATAATGCAAATTTATTTTTTTAAATTATCATCTTCATTAATGAGTTAGGGAGTAATAAATAGAGAAAGGGTGAGAGAGGAATAGAAATACGGAGAGAGGAATATAGGCAATTCTTAGGTACATTAATTAAACTTTATCGATGAATTTCTATTACTTCGGCTTGTGGAATTCGAATTCGAAGATTGTATATTTTTCATAATCCTGGAATTATTCCCTCCACAATAAAAAAAAATTGCCACGCTCGAGAATGTCGAGATAACGTTTATTTTTACAACTTTGTAGACCTCCCCCTCCTTTGCGTCACTCTCAAATTGTCAGATTAGTGGAATATACACGATTTAGCATGTAACTAACTTACCCTACCTTAATCTGGCGTGCTCGAGTAAATCCCGAAAGTCCCCTCTTCGCCTCCCTATCTATATGGAGAGTTTAATTTTAGTTTTATGACAATTAGTGGAAAAAGGTGTTAATTTCATTTTCAAAGAATTAACTTATTATTTATTTGCATAAATCCCATTATTTGGATTTATGGAAATAATTAATTTGTAAAAAATGTATGAATTAATATGTTATTAATAAAATAGGGATTTTTATATTTTTAAGTGTATTTTTTATAATAATTTATATAAAATATTTAATTTACATTTAAAAATGTAAAATTTATTCTATTGTACAATATAATATTGTGTAAATAAGGTGAATATTTTTTGTTACCAATGCGGCGTTGAGTTACACTCAACTCGTAAAATACACAAATATATAAATAGTGTAGGAAACGAACCTACTACCGCCGCGTTTATAATAACGTTATGGTAAATTTTAATTTTTTATATTTAATATGTAAGTAACGTCGTTGTGTACAGTACGGCCGACGAGTCGTGGCCGCCATCTACAACGTCATGGTGGCCACTAAACATCACTGAACCGTACTGAATTTGTTTTTAGTACCATGGTACGGCTTTAAGTTTTATTTTTACATTTTGCATTCAATACACAAAATAAAATGTTTACTTTTATTTATGAATTTCTTGACATTTATTTTCTTTTTATTATTATTAAGTTTATAATATATTTTTGAATTAATATTGATTTTTTAATTCCATATATACGACCTGGTGTTTTATATTTAGTTCTTATATGATGTATTATATTATTAATCTATTTTAAAGATTCGCCGAATATTCGTTTGGTATTCGGCATCTTTTTCAATATTCGTATTCGGGAGAATTATTCAGCTATGGTGCCCTGCCGAGTACATTCGATTCAAGTATTCCTATTTTCTTGGCTGCATGACACAGTACAAATGAAAGATAAAACGTCTTATGTAAGATTTAAGTTATTATTAAAAGTTAAATGAGTAAAGTTATATAAAATAAAGCAATTAAACTTCATATAAATATGAATTTTGAAATCTCATTTCTTTTAAATTTTAAATCAGCAGTTATTTTTAAAATACAAAACAATATTTTAAAACTACAAATCAACATTTATGTAATTCTTAAAATGTCGTCAATATTTAAGCCTTAAAATCAACATTTTAAATTGATAATGATATGTTCATTATTTAAGTTTGTTACTTAAGTTGCAGATTGATAATAATAGACGCTATAATATAAATATACACAGAGGAACACTGCAGAAGTAAACTTCTATACGAGGAGCATTCAATTCACACATTCGTAATTAGAGGGTATAAGTAAAAAAACATACAATTGCAATTTATTCTGCCAATTGCAATATATTTAATGCAATTTATTCTGCCATGTTAATAACAACCGTCGCGTCGCTACGCTACCGTTACCGCGACATTTTGATATTGATCCTTATGAAAATAAATATAATAGTCACTTTTAGCATTTTATCTAAATTGAAATTATAGTTTACTGTATAACATTCTAATAAATAATTAAGATGTCACAGATTCGGAATGAGCTAGCCTATGAGCGGCATTATAGTACCGACGCGAACGGGCAGATGACGTTGACGGTTTTATAAATTTTCATACATTTTCGAACTATTGTTAATGTTTATGTAATTATTTGCTGTTTATAATTTATTTAAACTACACTTTGGTTCTCTTCTATTTTATTTGATATTGCTCGCAAAAATTATCCTATTTAATATAGAGAAATGTTTAATTATTTCATAGAGTCGATATCTACGAGTATGTACGCAAGCACGGAAAACTTTAGATACTTTTTCTTATATTAAGAATACCTATCCTTTAGTTGGTTCATTTCAATAACTCAGATGTTTTTTTCTAATAACATGTCTTAGTACTTATTATTCTTTTTGATTATTTAAGCTTATATTTTCTTACTAATTCAATTGAAAATAATTTCATGAATATATTTAATAAATATTCTTATCGCCTGCTTGAACTAAGCAGGCGTAGCCGCGTCCAGGTCCACTAGTATGTTATAAACGACATTTATGGCCCAATATTCCCTATAAATACGCTCATTTTGGTTGCCTTTTAAGTTTATTTACAAATTACAAACAATTCCGTGGAATGACCAATGAATGATCATTATTTAATTAAAAAAAACTATGAGAATGAATGTTTGTTTTTTTTTACGCAAAAACTACCGAACGGATCCAGATAAAACTTTAGTGATATATAGCTAGCATTAGAATAACCAATAATAACGATTCATGTTAATATTTTGTATAATATGGCTTTAATATGAGAATAACTAAATAACTTTAAAAGCAAAATATGCGAAAATAAAACTAACTTAAGTTACCTTTAAAGCAGAAATAATATTTTTAAATATAAACATCATTATGAAAGTTAATAAACATTCATTAGATTACTCAAAAAGGAATCAAAACAAAAAATAAATCACAAGACAGTCAATTAAAATGTTTATTTAATTCACTTTTTAGACACCGCTTTCTTCTCCGGTTTATCCGCCTTCTCCTTTTTCACCTTCTTGGGCGGAGGCGCGATCTTCTTCGCCGCCGGCTTCTTGGGCTTCTTAGAGAGAGCTAATTTGATTGACTTGGCTCTCATCTCTCTCAGTTTCTGTACCTTCACAGCTGGGTCAGATTCGGGGAGTTTGATCTGAAAGTTCAAAATGGGGTGTTAAATGGGAGTCAGGTTTGGGGTTTTCGGAGTTTACAGGGGGATCGATCAGTAAGGTGTCAACGTGAGTAATCATCTTTGTCATAACCCAATGCTCTGATAGAGAATCATCATATAATTCAATCCCAACTCGAAAGAACAATTATATTTAAATTATTGTCATTTCTCCTCTCTCGTAAACATAGTAGTAGCGTTGCTACGTCATTTAACACATCAATGTTTCGTAAATGTGTCTAACATATCCTTTTGTGTTTCTTTTTTTGGGGTAAATTTGCTCCTATCTACCCAAATAAAAACAAAACAAGACACTCCTTTGAAAAAAATACTTTAAAACTCTAAATATCCAGATTGAATATAGTCTTATAAGGATTAGAGGCATTCAGGTGTCTGCTTGTAAAAAATCGTTGTTCATAATTTTACTCGCGAAATTGTAAACTTTCATTACTTTACCGACATTTTCAAAAATTTTATTGATTTGATTTAAAACAATATAAATTCACAAAATATTATGAACTAACGGTTTTTACATCTTACAGTGACATCTATACTACCAAAAAAATAAAGAAAACACCAATTACAAGGAAGTGACCAAAATAAAGAAATTACCCCTCTCTTTTCAGCAACTGCGACGACCCTCAAGTTGTTCCTGCGCTCAAGGTCCAGCACAGCTTTCCTCTTGAGCACAGCGGCGTACGGGTTCAAACGCAGCATCGCCCGCGAGTTGGTCAACGGGTTCAATTTCCTGGTGGAGCGGACCACCCTCTTGCTGGAATAATTTCATTTTGCGGTTAATTATGCAGTTTTGGGGCGTTTTCGGGATTTAGAAGGAGGAGTTAGCTCAGTAGGTGTCAACGTGAGTAATCATGGTTGTCATAACCCAATGCTCTGATAAAAGAGTATCATCATACAAAAATTTATTTACTTTCTAAATAACATAATTAACAAATATATGACTATTAAATTAATACTAAGAACTTTGATAACACATCCTCATCCAACATACAGTGCCAATTTGGGTACATTTAGTTAAAAATTATTTATAACAAAAATTTTGAGCAAACTTTACAATTTGATAAATTAATTTGGCAATCAAACCCACTATTAGTATCGACCAATTTAATTTTTCCAAAGATTTTCTAAATTCTAAACCAATATTGCATCTTTTTATATTCTTAAATGACATTATTTCGATGTAACATAATGTCAACCACAATGGTTTTTTTCGTCACTCAACATGCAATGTTGGACCTATCTCTCATCACTCATATAATATAATACATACTTGGGAGCACGCAGCACCTTCCTGATCTCGTCAGAGCGGAGCAGGCGCGAGAGGTCGGTGTTGGCCATCTTGGGCTGAGGCAGGTTGAAGTTCTTCTTCAGCTTGGATGGTGACTTCCATGAACCAAACAGGTTGTCTGTTGATTAAAATATATTGATTTAATAAGCATATATCTATCTATATAAGGTAATCAAAGACAGAAAGAGAGATATGACAGATTTTAAAAAAATATTCTATAACGTTGAGAAATATATAACAATTACGACGTATTTTACTTTACATAGCTTCACGCTTTATCCCTTGCGGGGTAGTCAAAGAGAGATATTACTTTAGGAAATAAATACTTAGTAATAAAAGTACTTTTTAATTCATAAGTTTGAAAATTGCACCAAAGCTCATGAAAATGTCATGGCGTCGCTTGTGACGTCAAACCTGTCATCACCATTGTGAACAGGCGTGACGTAAATTGTCGTTCAACATCAACATCATGGTGGCTTGTCTTATTTTATTTATTTTTTCCAAATCTTTATAATCCTACATTAAATAACGTTATTGCATGTCTTGCTATTTTGCATGCTCTAATAACAAGTTTTCATCATTAATAAATTATTATTTTTTTTCCTAGCTGTCATGCTTATTGGGTATGTTTAGAACACGCTAATCATGGAAACTACTAGTTTGAATTGAAAATTATTTTTATATATTTTAGTCAATTCAGCAAGGAAGGCTATTATAGGCTATATTACATGACGTTTTGAAATAGTCCGCGGTACCTACCTGCGGTCAGAGGTACCTCTGTCACCTAGAATGTGTCATGTGTCATACATAGGGAGTACTTATTTTCATTTAGCCACATATTACTCCATTAATAAACAAACAATGACTACTTAAAGAAAACATTTCAATTTATCACAGTATGTTTTTTGAGTGAATTCACACTTTAAAAAACGTTTATATCATAAAAGTCTTGACTAACCTAGTCTCTTAAAAGCGGACTGTGTCCAGATGATGAACCTGCCCACGTGACCACCTGGAGCCAGCTTCAGGAGGTTCAGTTTGTTCACACTTAGCATTTCCACGCCAGGGATGTTACGGAAAGCCTTGGATAGGCCCTGGATGGAGGAATAAATATATATATTATTGTATATTTATATGGTTTTTTATTAAGAATCTAGCAGGATGGGCAGGGAAACCCATCACAACACAACATTCAAATTTTCCCTCTGAATTTGAGATAGTTTGTGTTGAGTGCCAGAACTTAGCCCATGGATGTAATTTAAAAGCACATTTTTGACTGCATTGCTTTGTATAATACCAAAATGAAAAAATGCAGATAAAAATAAACTTTTAAAACATTTTACACAAATAGTGACTAGATGTCATTAAAATTTTATTTGTACTAGTCCTTTTATATTTCACACTTAATAAAATATCATGAATATATGATAGTGACAATCACTATCATAAATAATATGTAAACCACATGTCGACACACTAGCAAAGAGTACCTTGACTAATGTTTCCTTCGGGTGTGTTTAATTTACCCTCAATTATTGTAACTCAATACATATTGTTATGTAAGGAGTAAGAGTTTAAAGGGATTTATCATTTAATCTGTACAAATATACTAAAGCTAAAGAGATTATTTGTTTGCATTCTTTAATCTCAACTAACTAATCTATCAGTTATATCAGTTTAACTTGTCCACTAATCAAGGAAAGCTTAATATTATGTTACATTACATTGTTTCATTTTAACCCAACGTAAGAATGTGTCATACACAATACATGTTAATTTTCATATGACCAGGGGTTTAGGCAATCTTAAAAAAACATATCTCTATGGAGAAGGAAATGTAATTGAATGCTAGGCTACAGATTGAAATTTATATTGCACTCCTATAATGAAAGTTGTAGTTAATTATGACAATATCAAACCAAAACTTTATAAAAAACCTAAATAACCTTGAAATATATAAAATACTCGTGTTTCCCCTTACCTTATCCTTGTGGTATATGATGAGGGGTCCCTTGCGTTGCACGCGACGACGGTTGCGCATCTTCCCTTTGCCGGCGCGCAGGCGCTGTGACTTGTACACCTACAGACATATATACCAATAATATTAGAATTGTTATATTAATTTAAACATTAATTAAGAAATATCCTAGCGCTGAATTCCGCCCTTCCAATGTGCAGGAAAAAAGAACTTTTTTCGTTTAACTTAGGAGCGAGAGCCTAATGTCCAGAATCAACGTAACTCAACGCCGAACTTTGTTTTGGTAGAGCAGGGTAAAGAAAGTAATTCATGCCCTTAAATTGGAATTGAATCCACACCCAACAAGCTTATATACTAACTTAAACTTGGCTACAAAATGTATTAAGGCTATATTATTTATATTTTCATTATATTCACAAATTTAAAAGTACTTTGTCATACTATATATCTTTAAAAAATATATATAAAAAACAAAATAAAAAAACTGAATTCTAATCATAATATTGAGTAAAAATTATTAATTAAACTTTAAATAAAAACTATTTTCAAACTACCACATTTACCAATTTTATTAATAGCACCAAAATTTACCAAAAATATCCAAATCTCATTTCTTTAAATACATATTTTTAACTAACCTTAAGGACATCAGACCATGCTTTAACTCTTCTTAAAAAGATGACAGCATCTTTAGTCTTGCTGATCTCTTGCACTTTGTCGGAGACCACTAATGGGAGTTCCGGAATCTTTTCAATGATGTGACCTGATGACCAAAATATTAATATATTAGTATAAAAGTATATATAAAGTGTAAAATATATGTATCCTATATAAGGTAAATCATTGTCATCGTATTCCTGTATTTTACTTCAACATTTTAAGGCATTATATTTTTCACTAGAGACCCAACCGCGGCTTCGCCCGTTTAAACTGTTATATTATAGGCAAACTATGTATATGTTATATTACTGTAAAGTTTTATCGAAATCTGTTCAGTAGTTTTTGCATGAAAGTGGAACCAACATCTATCCTCACAAACTTTCACATTTATAATTCAAGTAGGATTGTCTCTGTTGAGGTATCTTGATTAATTTCTTCAGGTATGGGTTTGAAATATTTTACCCTATATGCTGTTTCCGTAAAAGGAGCGCTGACGCATCCATCTACACATTTTCTTCCACTTCCGCTTACTATTCCGCTTCCACTTACTATTGTTGTATACATATTAAAACACTTTCCTTGCTATGATTTACACTCAATATAATAATTATTATATTATTTTATTTATTTCTATTAATTATATAGTTCAATATATTAAAATTTGTCCCAGATGCTTCAACTTAACTCATATTTCAAATACCAAAACTATAAAAACAAACTCATAAATTCCTGCATTTAAAATTATTTTACTTTTTAGATTATTAATAAAATTAAATATGAACAAAATCATATATTATTTTTATATACAAATGTAGTGGCAAATTTGCACCCGTGCCTATCACAAGATGGACCCAGAACGCCATATCACCACGTCAATGTAGCACTGATCCGCAGTAACACTCAAATGCATGGACAAGCATGTTGAATGTGGACATACAGTGCAAGGTTACATAAATAATTTAATGCCTTCAGTAAAAGTCGAACCGACAACCATCGAATTTTTGTCAAACTGCCTCCCTGTACCACTACTTTAGATCCTTTTTTTTAGCTTCACGCTTTATGCTCCAAATAGCAAGGCAGACCCTGCACCACTGCCCTTAACTTATAATCTAAAAACCTATTTTTCATAAACCTTACCTCTGGCCTGTACTAACGCTGGCACTCCAGCAGCGGCAACAGCGGCCGCCGCTGCAGCCCTGCGCTGGCGTAGGTTGACTCTGCGGTGCCAACGTCGCCACGGCTTGGTTGGTGCGAACATGCGACCACCGCGGCACATGTTGCCAAACGCACCCTGGCCTGATCTAAGGGTAAAAGTGAAATATAATAAATTATTGCGAAATTACATATATTGTTATTAGTAAGCATGTAAAAATTTTAATGTAGTGGAATGTAATTGTACCTGGAAGATGCTTATACATGCAACCGGGAAGAGTGGGAAAAAAGAAAGAAATTATACATATTTTAAGTATAGTACAGTGTTTTTTTTTTTTTCGGACGCCCAAGAATGCGCTAGTTGGATGTCGTGATGCAGGACATGAGAGACAATGGTCTAACCACCGAGGACGCAAAAGACCGTGCGAAGTGGAATAGGTTGAGTAGGCAGACCATGGTAATAGCCGGAATTAATGCCAGAAAGAAGAAGAAGAAAAATCTTGTAAAGTAATTTAAATACTATAATTTCAGTAAATTTTCCACTTTTATTATACTATTCTATATATTATATTCTAAAGTTTTAACAAGCTCCTAGTACCTCTTCTCAGGTTCAAATCCCCATACTATGTACAAAATAACTCACCTATGGGTACCACCACCACGGACACGGGGGATACGTGCTACAGCACGTCCTGTACCCCATGACTCGGCACTGGTTTGATGGCCTATTAAAAATAAAATACTTATATTAAAAAATATATGTATTAAAGTGATGTTTAAAACAAAAGCTTAAATAATGAAGAAATTAATACACAAAAGTCACAATTTCTTTTGGTATTATTTGACAAAGTTATGTTCAATAATTTCAGACAAAAATATATATTTTTAATGTACTAGCAAATTTGCACCCGTGCCCATCACAGGATGTACCCAGAACGCCATATCACCACTTTACTGTAGCACTGATCCGCAGTAACACTCAAATGCATGGACAAGCATATTGAATGTGGACATACAGTGCAAATATACCAAAGCCAAGCTTCATGGCTTATTACAAGACTCGAGAAAAGAAACAAATTCATTCTCCAGAGCGAGAATCGAACCCATTACCAATACATTTATCACTACATCCTATTGAGTAATTATAGTCTTTATAAAATAGATTAAGAAAGTTAGTTATTTTTGTTAATACGTAAAAGGACTATCACACTATCTTGCACACAGCAGGGTAAGCAGAGGGGACCTGGTTAGATTACTCTGTTCTCTCCCTGAATTCTGGAGGCATTGCTTGTTGAGTGGCGGAACAGAACACCGCGCTTTGCCTCAACAGCAGAGGGAAGAAATGAAAAAAAACTAATTAATTTAAATAACTCATTCCCTCAACTGGGGATTGGATCCACAACCGGTTGTGTTTACAGTCACACTTAGTGCCCCTGTGCCATGACTGGCCTCACATTTTTAGTTGATTGTAACAAAAAGTAATTATAAAAAAGATACTAAATTTCTTGTTACACAGAATACATTAATTGTTTCATTACCTGCTTTTAAATATTAAAAGAAATCTCTAGAAATACACAAAAATTACAAGAAAATTGATGACTCATACCTGCCTCCTTACTAACAGAGTAAGGTTGTCTTGCATTCTTGGACATGGAAACATGGACATTGTTGACCAGGTCAGGCCTGATGGGGGCCTTGAAAACGAATGGCAAAGGGACCGAGGCATCTGCCACCTTCTCACTCTTCTCAGAGTATACCGACACTAAGGGTCGGGCTACTGATAGACTCTATAGAAGAAATAAAAATAATAGTTAATATATAATTTCCTTTAATTTTAGTTTAACATATCTAGGAATTATAATCTCTATAACAGATAAGTTTACATTTTGCTTTGTTTTTTTTTTTATTTTAGTATTTCATATAATATTTTTACTAAGTGCAATAAAGACTATACATAAAAAGTGCAATCATATTGTTTGATTTTGGCAAAATCTTATTGTTTGATTTTAAGGATAATCACAAAAATGTGTAATGATAGATCTGCTCAATTTCATAGCAGTCTATGTTTATTAGCAGAAATCATTAGTGAAATTTGTTTTTTTTGGGAATTGAGTAATATAAAGTATTTAGTATACTATTATTAGTTGAGATTGAACCCGTTACCACTTTAGATACAGAAGTATATACTGCCAATTCCACCTCTTATATCTTTATAGTATTTAATGTATTTTTTTTTGTATTCCTTATGTCGACACACCAATACTAAACCACAGTGGTGTTTCCTAACGGAACTTTAATATACCCCTTAATTGTACTTGGAAGATGCTAGATACATGCAACCAAGAAGAGTTTGGGGAAAAAGAAAATGTTTCTGTAAGTATAGTAGAATTTTTAAGTATCGATATCATTGCAAATGTAAAATCCTTTAGAAATGACAAACGATAGACATTAAGTTCTTCCAGCTAGAATTAATAACAAAATTTAATAAAATTAATATAATATTAGTAACAACTATTTCCACCGAAAATTAAAACGTCGAATTTGTTTTAATTATGGGGAAAGTTCATCACCATCATCATACTGTTAATTGAATAGTTCAAGTATTCAAGAATAGTAAGTATTGATACGATTGATACAACTTAAATTTTAAATAAGTGTTTAGAATGTAACCAACAAATTTTAACATAACCTCCCAATAACACATTTCACAACAATAATAATTGACAAATTAAGCTCATTAATAAATAATAAAATATCAAATAGAAACTACTAATAACGATATAAAAGATATATTATCTTTCTATTCAACTATATTGGAGTAAACAAGAATCGAAAGCAACAATGGTGTGACCCATGCATGTTCAACACACGTCGAATAACAGTACTTTAAAGTCTTTAGTACCTAAGTTTATAAGAAAAACACAGCAAATTGTACTTTAATCATGCAAAATGATATTAACTTACGAATAATCATCATACCGTGGTTATTTTTAAAAATTAAGACACCAACACGTGGACGCGACACGGACATTTTGAAATTCTAAAACTACACTATCACTTAGCAACTTTCACCAATAAAACATGTTTGAAATAATTTTTGGCACTTATAAAACAAAAACTTACCATTTCGCTATATAAGCGAAGTTATTCCTCCAAATAAACACTAAATGCGGCGGTAAAGACCATCCGCCATGCCACGGAGGAGTAAAAAGACCGGAAGGTAAGGTTTCTCTGACAATACTAAACGACAGTTGCCATTTAACAAAAATACTTTTTTATAATTAAAATGTACTGTCTTGAATTTAAATGATAAAGATAAATTATATAGAATTAAATAAGCTTTTTTATAATAAGCTACATTGAAAGTAAAGTAAAAATATCAGTTGATATTAAAATTTTTGTTTTAAATTATCATTAAATAATTTGTCTATGACAAAATGTTAACATTAATTTTATGTTTTGTTCTTTTGCATAAAATAAAAATATTTACTAACTTATAAGTTATTAAAAGTTACAAGATCTTATTTTTATTACCTAATTCAATTTTGTATTTGTAAGTTTTAGAACGAACATATAATCGGATTTGGTTTGTTGTCAAAATGTCAAATAATTTAAATAACGTTATTGAATTGGCATTTAGGAACAATTTTTATGTACCTGATTTATTTTTATTATGCGTTCTGAGAGTTCAACTTATATTCCTCAGAGTAGTAAGCCAAATGTCGCCTGTCGGACTCAACTTGATGAAGAAAAAGATAACTTATCAGCGGCTTCTAAAGAAATAAATTCACAAATCCTTGGAACGTCGTTAAATAACCAAAAAGATAATGATAACAGAATAGCAGTAATATCAAATGAAATACCATGTAATGATTTACAATCAACGTCTGCAACTCCCGTCAAAAGAGATGTAATTAAGGATATGAATAAGCCTTTCTACATTTACTCTAATTTACCTTCGCCAAAATCGTTAAGTATACCTGCAATAAATCAACCTCAAACCTTACTTACACAAGCTTTAGCCAAGTTAAATGGAAGTATCCCATTGCATTTACAAAATTTAGGACAAAATCCTAATATTTTCATAAAGCCGTCAGAATTATCGGCACCAGATTCGTTAGCAAGTGCCCCTCCATCGTATTCATTTGTTTTAAGACAAATGGCAGCTCGAAGACCTAGGCTAATGGGGACATTTATACCTTCTCCTTCATTTATACAACACACGCCACCTCCAAATTACGCAACTGCTTTTGATATTTATGTAGACACCCCTATTCCCCCACCGCCGACAAGGGTGCACCATTTCGGATTTACGCCGATACTAGTAGCTTGCCCTGAATGCGGTTATACAGGGATGACGGTTGTCGCCAGTAAAATAACGCTGAGTACGCATTTATGCGCTATGATTTTATGTCTACTGTGTTGTTGGGTTTGTGCTCCATTACCTTATGTGCTTAGGTCATGTAAGGACGTCTACCATTATTGTAGAAATTGCAGAAATTTCCTTGGAATGTACTGCCCTACAAACCCAGAAAATGTTTATAATTAATCAATCATCAATTTATTTATTATATTTCTCAAAGAAGTTTAAAAATCTATTGAAATATGTTAAATTTGTTTCATTATGCAATTACTCGGAAATTAATTCCTAAACGATCGCATGGTGTTGCAAGTGTTGCTGAGGAATAGACAATACATAAAATATAAAAAGTTTTGACTTTTTATGTTTCTGTATTTACTTTTTTAATAAATTTAAGTTATTTTATGTATAAATGATAACATAAATAATATTTCTACGCAAATTTGACAGGGTTTTATGAAAATCATTTGACGAAATAGGTTACATTTAACACGATTTGCAAGGTCGCAAAGAAATAAGAATGAAATGTGATTTCATTTATAGTTGCGTTCAAAATAGTGATATATAACATATAACAGTTTTGAAATAGTTATTAAAATATATAATTTAACTGTCATGAAATATACGGCAAGTTGTATTTTTATTACGAAGATGAATTACATATATTCGTAGATAGAGCGGATATATTAAAAATAGCTATTTTTGTAGTCTTATCATGAACGCGTTCTCTGTCAGTGTTGTAACAGCGCCATCTTGCGGTGAGACGTCTCCTCTGTAAAATTAGAAGTCACAGCCTTCCGCGAGTTCCGTGTGTGTTGCGGAAAATACCCTTTTTGGGCGTCCGACCACATGTGTGAATTGCGAACAAAATATACTTCTTTAACTGATTCCAGCTTAAGAAAGCCATTTTTCGTGTGATCGATATACGTAATCGAGAGATACAGTGTGCCCGGAGCGTTCAGTGTCACTAAATAGTTGGAACAAGTCAACGGAAGTGAATTTTTTCGATGTAAATACGGTCGATCCAGGGTCAGCCTGGTGTGCATAGCGGACTGTGCGCATATTCTGTGCGGATACTGGACTATACTACTATTGTGTCGGCTACGTTATACAGACCGCGTTCGACCTTCGCGAGATCGGGAAAGTTCCGCACTTGTGGGCCCGACCCGCAACATGCCGTCGTGCTAGGGGCATGGCGGCGCGCTCGTGATCCTAGGTCGGCGCGGAGCGCGCGCCCGTCTTACATAACGAGGGTAGCAGCGGTATGGCCGCGCGAGTGTCAGTCGAGGGCGCCGGGCCCTCGTACGCATCAGTGCTGAACTTCAGGGGCAGTGACAGTAACAAAGAGAACATAGAGGCGACGGAGGAGGCGGTGGACGCGCCGCCACGTCAGGACGACGAGGAGGAGGAGGGCTTCGTGCCCGTCATCGCGCACGGCAGGCGGCCAGGCAAGGGCCGCAGGGAGCGTGAGCGCAGGGCTCCACCTCGCCCGCATAAGGCACAGCAGCCTGCGAGCGATTCACAACAACCCGCTCAAGACCCTCAACAGCAATCATCAGAACAACAACCTAAGAAGTTTGTGGAAGCACCGATCCCAAAGGTCAACCCTTGGCAGGTATGTAAACATCATCTATTGACTGCATATTAAGGTGGTCTTAGTTACTAAAGCTACAAGTTGTATATTATGAAATATTTCATCACTGTCCAATCAATACAGGTTATGACTTTATACCATGCTCATTGCATAAGCACTGCTAACTTATAATATAACCTATAAAGTAACTTACTTGTAACATAAACACTTCAATCTAATATAGTTGTTTCTAAATCACCTCTAGTACATACATAAATGTGAATATATGACTGAATAAGTATTTTCATATGTTATTTATATTATATAGGCTGTTGTTAAGTTAAAACTTGACTTTGGTCTTGTGGCCTACATAGTAAAGTTCAAAGTACTAATTTGATATACACGTTTGCATTAACCAAGTTAATGTAAATAGGAAATGATGCTTAGAAATATGATTAAAAGCAGGAAGTCTTTTGTTGCATATTTATGTAATAATATTCCATTCACATGAACCTAAAATATTATAATTCCTATTGTGAAGTTTAAAATTTTATTGAATATTTTTAATATTATTTTAGGTAATGGTCAAGTTGGAAAAGTATCAAGCAAGTATATTTTAAGTATAATAATCTTAAATATATCTTTTAACATAAGATAATTAATTAACATAAGATAATTGTAAATACAACATTTACAATTATTGGTTTTAAATAAGTTTATAAATTATTTTATTGACTCACTAGCACACTGAGTGTAAATGCAATGGTGTTTGACTCAGAAAATTAATTATTATCATTTCCTTGCTCTGAGTTTCCACCCTCTGTGTTATATATGGAATTCAGCTTCAAGAAAAAAAGAAAGTTTATTTAAAATAATATATAGAATAACTTCAGGTGTTAAAATTGTGCAAAAAGGGAGAATGGAATAGAATATCTTAACACTAGGTTTTCTGTTCCAGTTGTACAAAGCAAATGGATAAATTAATTAAAGTTGCATAATATTATATTACAGCTATTATAGTATAAATTGCAGATACCTGACTGAAATAATTTAGGATTAAAATGACTCCTCAAAAGATATAAATATTTTTACCATAAACCTTTCTTCACTTGGTTGTCTTTCGAAGACAATATTTGATTTCATTCAAAGTATACTTTAACTAGAGATGTACTTTAAGTGCACAGATTTACCACTGAATAACCATGTCCTGTGGGAATAGAGCATTCTTAAATCCCTCTTGGATTTAAAAATTCCATATTATTTAGTAAAATATGCTAAAAGATGGCATAATATTAATAGAGAATATTATAAATACAATTAGTTTAGGCTATTGTGGTGCGCTCTGTACAATCTGTCTGTGAAAATGATGATTGTGGGTTCAATCTTCATTGGACAGAATTAATTATTTTCATTTCTGTGATCTGATAAAATAAAATTTGGTGTTAAGTTCCACTACTTAACATGTAAAGTATTGAATTCAGGCAGAAAGCAGACTAGGGAGTGTCTTGAAACTAGGTTCTTTCTGCCCTCGTACTCTACTCATATAGTAGGGTAGAAAGAATCTAGTGTCAATAGAGGAATACAGCAGAGTCCCTCATATAATAGGGTGGGCAGGGGATTCCAACACTGCAAACAAGTGAAAACTCACTTGTGTGCAGTGTTGGGATGTTGTTTGTTTACTTTTAGATAATAACACCTTTGTATTCCAATAGATTAATTTCTGACTATAAGCCATTTCCTGGCCCTGGCAAGGTAGAATATGGTGTTGGTTTCTACTGACATTCTTTGATCTAATTGTAGCATTTTTTTTAAAATTGGCTTCCTTTTTTATTACTGTAAAAGCAGAAAGATTCAGGTGTTTTACTGGTATCAAATCATTCTTCACTTTCTACCAATACAAAAATAATGGTGAAATTTAAGGTACTCACAAAATATATGAAGAAATTATTAATATTTGACAATTATGCAACAATATTCAATAAAAAAATACATATAGCATCTTCAAGCTTTTTTTGGCACAGCAGTATAGGCAGAGGGAACCTAATGTTCAGAGATTACTTTCCACATACATTGCGCGTGACGTTGAGTGTTGAAACTCATCCCTGCGCTTTGTCTACCAAAGCTAGTAATCACATGTTCCATCATGTAGTTACTATTAGAAAAGTTAGAAAGTGTATCGTTTCCCAACTGACATTGAGACATAGCATGACCTTGAACTCTCCATAATGCCTCTAACATGAGGCTATAACATTATGAAACATTTACTTTCATTTGATATTCAATAAGACAGGGATTACCCAATTATACATTTTACATTTGGAATTTAAGTGATATTTTATCTGGATGGTGTGAAAATTTGTCATATATATGTTTACATACTATGACAATCTTATTAACAACAGATGTTTTTGATGATACTATACATTATAATGCTTTAATATGATGACATGACATTATAGGTGGTCGAAAAACACATTAAAAGGGTAACTACATATACTAAACCATTACATCTTTGTAGCTAAATGGCTTCTCTCTATTGGTGTAGATACAGTTTAGTACACAAAGGAATTATATTGCTAAGTTTAAACTTAATAAAAAAAAATAGTTTCCTTTTGATAAACATTTGGGATACAAGTTTTATATGGTTTAAAAAAATGAGGGAACCCAGTGTTAAGACACTCTTTCTCACTCAACAGAGAGAAGTAATGCATATATAAACATAAATAAATATTTAATTTTACTTGGTTTCTAAGGTTTTAAAAGGTTCCAGCCAAATATTACATACATACATGCATAGATAGATAAACATATTAACTTTCTTTGGTAATGTGCTTAGGTAACAAACAATGTCACATAAATTAAACATTTTTATAAAAAAAAATACTTAAATTAATTTTTAATTCAATTCAAAATGTGTTTAAAATAAGACATATGTATGTTCATGTCACCGTGACCATCTTATTTTGATGCAAAAATATATATTGTATTGTATTCTTTTTAGTTATTTATATGACAGTCGTTTTTATTTGTATTTTTTTGATTTTGATGTATCCTGACTTAAATGTTTTTTTTAGCTCCACTCTGTAATCTTCCATATAGGGGGGGTAGTCTGAGGGAACCCATTGTTAAGATAGTCCATTCCCCACCTTAGCTGATATTTACAGTGATAAGTTTTTTCATGTTCCACTTTTTGTTCATTTTAGAAAGGCACATATTATTGTAAAGTGCACTCAATATAAACATCACTTTTACTTTCCTCAATTTATATAGACAGATCTTGGTTTCCCAATCAATGTTTTTCAGTCTTCTGATTAAATTAGCTATCAGTTGCAAACTATAAATAGATAACTCAATGATTGCTTTACTGGTACTCCAAGGAACCCCTCCAACTCATTCTTTATCAGCTCAAGTCACTCCTTCCAGTCCAGTTGTTCAAATTCCACTTATCCCTCAAAGGGAATGACCTACAATTAACGGTCAGGGTTAATGCTTTACAATTACGTTTTTTGAGAATTTTTATTACTAATAGATATATCACGTTAATTTAATTAGCCAATGTGGCTTAATGAGGCCAATTGTTTTAAACATTTCATATTCTATTTCTGATCTTGTAACTAGAGGAAAGAAAAGATTATATTACAATTTGGTGAGTAACTGTTTAAGAAACTTATAATTGAATATTTAGTGCTCCCTGACACTGTAATCTACATAAATGTAATATTTCAACCTTTATATATCCAGTTACTTCTATGTGCGGAATGTGCTGCCTATGCCTGGATATAGCTTCACGCTGTATCCCGCACATAGCAGCGTAGACAGGGCGAACCTGGGTGCCCTAGTGTTAAGGTACTATATACAGAATTGGATGACTTGCATATGATGTGCTATAATATGGATATGGCTCATATATATGTGTGATGGGGGATGTTTTTTTAAGACTAGGTGTGTTTATACTGTATTAATTTATATAAAAGGAGGAGATGTATCATTCAACCAGTCTGCCTCTGTCAATTATAAAAAATAAATTGCTCTTCCCTTTCAAAACGGAAATTTATTGGATAAAAAAAAACAATGAGTATAGAACCCACAACCACACATCTCTATAATAAATAATAGACCCAATAACGTAACTTGACCTGTTATCAAGAGCCTAGCTTTTACTTGCGGCTTCGCCTCACTGATATAATGTAACATCTATTCTTCCTCAATAAATGTTGTACTCAAAACCAAAAGAATTTTTCAATTACCGGAACCAGTAGTTCTTGAGCTTAGCGCGTTCAAACAAACTCTTCAACTTTATATTATTAAGTGTAGATAATTACCTTTATTTTGTATCAAACAATGTGCCGCATATACATTTTAGCGTTCCCGAGCGACGTGACCGCAAAAGTCAAAGTTCAAGATTTTCTAAAGAAAGGCTAGTTGATATATATTGTATACTAGTCTATTGGCAATGGTTTGAAAAGTTTATTTTTTTGTTTTTTTTATTACATTTGAATTGAGCTGTCGTGTTGAGATAGCCTATTGGCATTTGAGATGAGGTTTGGTAATAGATATTTTGTTTTCTTAGAAAAAAATATTAAGTACTTTATAGGGTTATGGTGGAACATACAGATGTACACATACTTATTACACATGTATCAAAATCTGTGACAACATTGATTCCATTTTTTCATGATAAATATTAGTAACAAAATGATTATTTAAAAAAAACTTGAAGCTAGGTGACGCGAAGCCTGACGGATTTGGCGAAGCGACGTCAACCATTTAGAGCAACCCATTTGGCAAAAAGGACCTCCGTAGTGTAGTTCTAACGGTGATTTGATCTTGACCATATTAAAAATAAATAGGTTAACTCTAATAGATTAAAACAATATTTATTTTAATTTGGAACTTCACCACCCCTGTTCACCAGGCCCTGTTGCATAAGATCGGCTTGTATCCGTGGTCAAATAGCATTATTCGAATTGACTGTGACTCATTCTAGGTGCCCGAGGCAACTAACTAGGTTTCTTCGAAAAACGGTATATCCAACACAAAACGATCTTTTCAATTGGAACCAGTAGTTCCTGAGATTGGCGCGTTTAATTAAACAAGCGCTTCAGCTTTATAATAATAGTATAGATTTCAAACGATTACCCCTCCATGCAGCCATCCATGATGAAAAACTATTTTAGCACTTCAGTATTTGAACTCGCGACCTTATCAAACAGCGACAAGCCTAAGTCCCCTCTATTTGTACTTAAGTCATTGTTTTTAAATTAGACCATTTAGCTACCATGTTGAATCTTGGTCTATGCGTGCGTCCCACGGGAACCACTTGTTAAATAGAATGAAAGTACTGTACTGCTCTTTATGTCTCCTATGTCAGTTTTAATAGAGCAATTTTGTATTGGATTATGAAACTGCTTAATCATTGAAAGGAAAAGTAGCTTATTTATTTTAAGCTGTATCTCGTTTATAGAATGAGAAGCAGCAAGATAGACAGAGGGAATTTAGTGCCTTAACACTAGGTACCCTCTGCTTATCCAGCTTTATACGTGATGCTAAAAAAATAATAATATTATAATAGACACCATACTGTTGTTGGTAGATCCTCTATGTGTTGGAAATGTTTCAAACATCATTTGGCTGGCAGCTGAGGTTGTGGATATCGGTCAAGTGTATGACGATATGTATTGATATTGCTTTATATTAGAATCAAAATGATAGTTCTACGTTAATAATACTCTACTGTAAAGCGTGGTAGTTGTGTGTCCGAATCGTACTAGGCGACTGAACGGATTTAGATGAACAACTTTACAGTAATATAGCTTATATAATATGACACATGGACCACAGTCTACTGATAATGTTTAGTTATAATATAATAATAAGTCCAAGCGGGCGAAGCCGCGCGGGGCCTAGAAGCTATATTGCATTGTAGTGTAATCTGTCATAGACAGCCTTCCGATCGATGTTCGCAAACTTGACCCATATTTGTGACCTTCGTACATCTTACCTCATTCCATGTATACTATCTTATTTCGATTTCAGATATCTTTATGTTAGGCATTCCATCTATTGAGCATGTATGCCATGTTATGTTACTTTTCGGTAATCATTTCGTTTTATAGTGTCTTAACACTAGTTAAGCAAGTTACCAGGTCAGAGTGCAGCTAAATAATATATTCCCTCGATCGATAATTCACTGTGTGAACAGTTAGGCACTTAATAAATATGACCCTATGGAGTTCCTATTTTTTTTGTAGGACGAAAAATGATGTGTATATAAATTGGTGTCGTCACCAACTAATGCTTGAACAGTGTGAAAGATTATATATCGTTATTATTTGTTCAATCTTTAGAAAGAGAGGCTTTAAGTAGAGAACGGAGGACTTGCACGACGGAGAAAAGTGCGGCCAAGTATCGCCAAAATACGCGGAAGCTGGTTTTTAGATGGCTGTAGTGGAAATTGAACCCACAAGCGACGCACTTAGAGTCAGACGCTGTGACACTACATTACAACAGAATATGTCACTTCGTATTTATTCTAAATAAAACAAAGATATACATTTAACGTATTAGCACAGATGTTATTTTGTCTAAATTAAGTTATTATACCCCACACGGATTCGAACACGTGATATCGTAATAATAATAGTGTAATATGGAATTTTCTAGTAGTTTAATTCTTTAGATTGATTCGTCACACTGACTGTATCTTATTATCGCGTACGTTATGGCATACAGATAATGAGTTCTAACCTAGAAACGTAACGCCACGTGGTGTTATGTCAGCTGTCAGGGTTGCCATTTTGTGTAGCGTTTTTGACAGATAATCTAGTTCTTTTCTTTTTTATTTTAATATTTGTTGTATAGATTCCAACATTTTGATATGTTGGGCTTTTTATATTCATAACCTCATATTTGTATGTGATAATAAACACAACACAGTTTACAATTGCTAGCTTGAATCAACTTAAATAGGAATATATTGCAGATGTTTTAATTTAATGTAACAGGTCGTTTCATTATACCTAATGTATCTAGAGAGACACAGAACTTCGTGTTAAAACACTGTGCTCTCCACTTTTCACCTAATCTTCAAGACATTGTATATTGAGTGGCAGAACTCAAGTTAGTTAGGACAAGACAAATTGTCATTTCACTGTAGGGAGCTTCTCGCTCCTCGCCTCTTGTGGGTTCAATTCCTACTCCACGGTAAAACAATTTTTCCGTGGGGTAGGAATTGAACCCACATTTATAGTCAGGCACATACTATCTGGACGGACTATGGTTCTTTTATAACAATAATTATTATTTGTTCAAAGATATTTTCTCAGTAGAGAAAAGTTATTAGAAGGAAAGATTAGCCACAGATAGTGTTTTATTAAAAACAGTATAAAGTGTATTACTAAAGATAACACATATCTATGCCACGTGCTAGGAACTGATATACGAATTATATTATTATAAAAAAATATCTAGACAGGACTACGTTAATATGAACTGAGTGAATACAAAGCTGACCATCCTGACATAGTAGCGTTTATAAACGCAATGGTTGTCGGTGCAATCCGCACTTGGAGGAAGGGCTAAATACAAATTATTTTCATATCTCTGCTCGGGTAGAAAAAGCGTGGCGTTAAGTTCCGCACTTAACTCATTGTAGTTGTGATGAAAAAAATATTTTGTAATGGAAAAATTTAAAAAAATTGTGATGTATCACTATATTTTTTTTTCTAGTCACATTCAGCAAAATGAAAGGTGCGTTAAGATAAAAAAAATAAGCGTCAATATACATTTTTTTATGTCTCAAGCTTCTAAATATTTATGTTGGCAAAGTTTCAAGTAGCGTAATACTTTTCCGTTATAAGTATTTTTTCTTTCTCATTTTTAACCCCCACGCAATCGAGCAGTTTCGACATGGGATATAGTTGCCACTTCAAATCCAAAGGTCCACCATGTTATATCTTTTAATTACAGAAAAATAGGGAAATAGTTATAGGCTTCTCAGATTTTCTCTAAAACTGATAAATGGATTTATTTTTTCATTGCTTCACGCTTTATCCTTAGCGGTGTACATATTGAGAACGAGTATGAACAGTAAACACTCCACTTCCTGCATAATATCTCTTTCGTCTTGTCCGCCTCCTCATCCTCTTTATACATGTCCTCCAGGTGGACCTGTTTGTTTTTACTTGACCTTCCTTCAGGATCATCAATACTGTATTTACGAAGGTCAACCGACATTTCCTCCTACCTCTGTTACCACTCACTGTTTCATAAATTTTCTTATAATTCTTTTTTTTAACTCATTCTTTCGACTTGCCCAAGCCAACTGACCAACAAAAATGAGTACAGGATTTCACAGTGAGAATGAAGAAGACGTTCTTCTTCATTTTAAGTCACTAGATTATAAGTTACCCTCGTCAAGGTCGCGTGTCGTCACCCAGCCGTTGACATTATGTGACGTAGCCTGGATGTGAGCCAGTCATCATTTATGTTATACATATTATAGGTGTAATATTAATGCTATTTACAATACAGGGATCGAATTGGTAACAACAACCAATTAATAAATAAATTTTGCTGATATCGTCATTTTAAGAGGATTTTGTAGGCCAGCGGCACGACGTCTTGGCTGTAAACGCTACGGTTTTGGGTTCAATACCCACTCGGGGAAATTAATGATCTTCATTTTCGTCGAGTGAACTGATTGAATTCCAGAAAATGAGGAACGGAATGTCTTTTAGGAAGGTTCTCACTCCCCTCCTAGAAGACACTACCTAGGATGCAGGCAGAGAGAACCTAGTATTAAGACACTCCGTTCGCTTATTTTTCGGAGAGGGGGGGGGGGGGGGGGGTTATAAAGAAGTACCTGTAATAATTCCTCCAATTGAAGATCGAAATCTCAACTGTCGCCTTCACAGTCAGATGCTATCCTATTGAGCCACAACAGCCTCCATTGTAGTAATACCACATGAATTTATTAAATAAATAGAGGATATAAATATATTTGTTGGCGTCAGTACGCTAATGACTGTCCCGGAATGTAACTACTTCATGTAGACCTACTCTAAATCAGTTGGCAGAATTTAACATTTTAACAAAGATCGAAAGAATTTTTTGTTTATCACCTCTTATTATATGGTATATTTTGGAAAGAGACACAGAATGTAGTCACCCATAATTTCGTTTTTCAAATATGTACTACATATTTAAAATGACTAAAGGTTGTGGAAAGCAATTATACAATTTTGTTTCTTTCAGTTTAGTATCGTTAGTAGGTAAGTGGCAAACTGCCACTGCCAGCTTGCGGTTCCGTTCCCGTAGTCGAATGGAAATAATTAAAATTTGTATATGACTATGACACATGACACATCACAGTGACTGCAGGTGCTGCAGGTTGTATAGAAACTATTAACGCGACGTAATATGAAGTATCCATCACCAAAATATGTTTTATTACGATACAGTATCTTCTGAGATTAGCAATTTCAACCAAACAAAACTCTTCAGCATTATAGTGTTAGTATAGAATTATAAACTGAGTATTATATCCTATATGAAGTTTTTACATAGTATGAAAGTATTATTTCCACCCCCCAATGTTAATGCTCTCATTATCTAGACGAGTGCCAAAAAATATTATTGTAACAATATTCAAATTTGAGGCAATTAATACGACCATTGTGGGTTCGATTTCCACTCAGGGAAATGATTTTATTTCATTTCTTCGCTTTGGTACCAAGACAAAAGGCGGTTCCGAGTTCCAACACTCAACACACAAAGGCTCGATTATTGGGTGCTGCACGGAAAACGAAGCGTCTTAACACTAGGTTCTATCTGCTTATCCTGGTATGTGCTAAATACAGCTTAAATAAATAAAAATCAATATTTATCTAAAGAAGGTAATTTGAAGAAAATATTTATCTAAAAAAACCTAATTATTAGTCGTTCAATGGTTTCCTTTCCTTTTCCACTTCTTTTCAAACTTCAAATAATAAGGGATATGGGTTAATCCTTATTTTTGGATGTTTGGAACCCTAAAACTGGTCACTACGTATTACCTTTTATGATCACCTAAAAACATTACTTTGAAGATATTTTATATTTTTAAATTAGACCTATAATCGTAATGTGATATCAGGCACATCCTCATTATGAAACGTTGGTCATCGATCATCTCTGTAGAATACTGAAGATTTTAGGTCCTTCGCAGCTTTATTTTCTAAAGATTTGGCCCAAAGGTCAGGTATCCTGACAGGGTAACTGTCCTCACCGACCCCGGGAGAGGTTGTCTTTGACGAATCATTTATTATTGTTTGGTATTTCATCGCAGTTGATCAGCTGAGACTAGCATTGGACACGATCCAAGATATATTTAAACGATTATCACGCAATCTTTGTAGTATATTTTAGGTGTAGTTTTGTTTTTAATATGCGTAACTTGTAGGTTTCTTAAAATAGGACCGGCTGAACATTTTTGCCTTTTTGTTAAATAATTGGGTAAAGGCTTTTTGGTTTACAAGATTTTGTTCTTTTTAGTTATTTAGGTTCAGTATTCTGTTTTGTAAAAGGTTAGTTTTGAGACCTTCTTTTTTAACTTCAACATAAATATACACTTTTAATTCAGCGTGATACAGCGTGCAGCTGAGATTTTATGTCAAGCCACCAAAATTCGGTGGAAAGTGGAGGACGGAGTATTCCCTCTGTCTACCCTTCTGCGTGCGGGATACAGCGTGAAGCTGACTTCATTTTAATTTTTATTATAATGGATATATACGATTTCCTTTCAAAATTATTCACTTTTAACTCTATTTCGAACTTCACTTTTCATATGTTTTTACATAATAGGTACGTCTTACATCACGTTGTCAGTTTCAAGGTTGCCCACCTCTGCCTATAATGTAACGGTACGTAACGTCACATGATCAGTTATAGAAAGAAGTAACGCTGTAAACAGAAATATTTTATTAACGTTAAATTTAATTAATAAATACATACAAGGAGACATGGTGGTGGAATGACGAGGTGCAGGAGGTGACTCGTGAAAAGAAGGCTGCCTTTAAGAAGTGGCAGGAATCCAACTCTCCCGAAGACAGACTGGAGTACACAGTAGCTAAACGTGCCTGTAAAAGAGCTGTAGCCAGAGCCCGCAGTGAAAATTTGTCACCATTGTATGATAAACTTGAAACTGTGGAGGGGCAGAAGCTCATTTACAAACTGGCACGTTCCCGGGATAAAGTGACGCAAGATATCGCAAAATGTCTTTGCGTCAAAGATTCCCAGGGCACGCTGCTCTGTAGTCATGCCTCTGTGAAGGAGAGGTGGAGAAGCTACTTCCAGGAGTTGCTGAATACTTAGCACCCATGCAGTCTTCATCACGACCCACCGCCTGCTGCGGTGGATGTGCGGCGTAACGCGGTCTGACCGCATACGCAACACATTCATTCGAGGTAGTCTTGGGGTCCGTGACGTAGCGGATAAGCTCCAAGAGCGTGGTCTGAGATGGTTTGGCCACGTTACGCGCCGGCCTAAGAACTATGTCGGATGCAAGTGCCTTGCTATATCAGTTCCCGGAGTGAGACCTCCTGGACGCCCAAGGAAGCGCTGGCTGGATGTCGTGATGCAGGACATGAGAGCCAATGGTCTAACCACCGAGGACGCAAAAGACCGTGCAAAGTGGAGTTGGTTGAGTAGGAGGGCCTACCCTGGCAATAGCCGGGATCAATGCCAGGAGGAAGATAGGTATATATTGTCAGGTAAAGTGTGGGTTCCATTGCAATTCGGGGGAATGAATTACGAGTACTTTCATTTTCTCGCTCTGGTATTAAGGCAAGGTGCAGCGTGGATCCTCCGCCGCTCAACACCTTGTTTCTTTTTTTTTTATTTTCACTGTATCCCACACAGAGAGAACCTGAAAACTTAGTGTCAAGACACTCCATTCCCATTAAGTTTAACATCTGTTAACCACTTTTTGCCGAATATTTCATTCCCCCAAATGGAAATCGAACCCACAAAGTTCTAACTAAACATAAGCGCATAGATAGTACATTTTACCAACACGAGTCTCTAGCTCCACACATACCGTCCCTTATATAATGTCAAGGACACTGCAAGGGGTAGCAGCTGCATTGTATGCCATTTTAGGGTTCTCGGTATAGGGGTGGTGAACGTGCACAACTTTTAATTTTGCACCGAGTGAGGGTGCTTTCGTCAATTTGATAGTTTGTTGTGTGAATTATTGATTGTTATTGAGTTATGTGCGTGAGTTTGGATTTTTAAGATACTGTTTTTGAGTGGATTTAGATTTTTTTTGCACGCGTAACCCTATGTCACGAAAATTGGCCCGGAAAATGTGGTATTGCGTGTTTTAATTTGCCTCTGCCTCTTCTGCCGTAAGCGAGATACAGCGTGAAGAGAAAAAAAACTGGGTGCTGGGCTTCGCTCGCAATTCTATGTAAAAAATATTTGAAAGATGTATAGTTTATATTTATAATAGGTAATTGCAACTTTTATTTAACTCGCCGTGTTAGTTGGCCTGTGTAAAATCTTTCAAGCTCATTCTGATCCACTTTCCAGTTTCCGATGTTACTGAAATTTGGTTTAAGGTTTCAGTTCTTATGACACTGAAATGACATATAGTCAATATTGTCTCCAAAATGGCCGCCGTAAGAAAATGGCGGATTACAAAAACCACTTCATTGTTATAGTTTAATTATACTTATATAATAGATTCTCGATGTTTTTTTTAGTCTATGTCACTTAAAATATCAATGACAAAAAAGTATCTTCTACAATAATTCTTTAATATCATGAAAACACTGATACCTATTGCAATTTTTATTCGATGAAGTCAGAGCCATCAAGGTTGTCAATTATATTTTTTGCAAAATTTAAATATAAATACAAAAGTAAGACGTTATAAAACATTATTAGTGAATATTTGTTTTATAATACTTCTTTTGTTTTATTGGAAAAATTAAATTGTATTTATTTCGTGAATTTTTCTGAGGCTGTCATGACGCAGTGGCACTAGCATGTGACTGTTAACGCGATGGTTGTGGGTTAGATTTCCACTCGGGCAAATCAAGGGTAGCGAGAGGAAAAATCAAAGGTAACAAGTCAAAGCGCGGCGGTAAGTTCCTCAACTCAACATGCAATGCCTCGATAATTCGGCGGAAAGTGGGGAATGGAGTGTCTTAACAAAAGTTTTCTACTTTTTTCTTTCTTTTTTAGTTTTAGGCAGAGAAATCCTATTATCTACTCTCTCTGCCTAAATTCGATGGTAAGCGCTTAAACAGTAGGTTCCTTCTAGATACGAAATACAACGTTAAAGTAACTAAAGTATCAGTCTTCTGCAGCATTTAGAAAGATCCAAAAAGAGCATTTTAATTTTTTTGCGTGTTGGATGCCGGAACACAACGCCGTGTTTTATTCAACAAATTATATTCTTTTGTTATATTGTTTTTTCAGATTATAAAAAGAATTGGCGCCATTTGTGCAAGCAACTTAATGTATGTTAATATGTACGTTGTAAACACACTTTCATAGTGTTTTTGGCTTTTCGCTGTCAAGGTTAAGTTATATTACTATAGACTACACGCCGTACAAATATTATATTAAACCATTTATTGTTGATCGTATCATCAAATAATGTTACTAAAAGGTGTAGGTTCAAATCAAGGTTGCTGTATCTGTACTATACAGGATAGTTATAAAAATAAGAATACTATAATTCAAATAATAATCACATGAGGTCAGTTTCAAAGCGCGGCGTTGAGTTCTGCCACTCAACACGCAATGCCTCCAGAATTCACTAGAAAATGGAGAACGGAGTGTCTTAATACTAGGGCAGGAAGTCAGTTCCCTCCTGGATCAGGATCGGAGTTGAAGTGGTGAAAAAAATATATTTTTTGACTTTGGCATTTCACAATTACAAAATGACTGTAGTTTATAATTTCACAAATTTAGAACGTGATGATTCAAACTTTAAATACTAGATAGAACTAGAAGATACTGAAGTATACGATACGTAAGTGTTCTTACAAACTTGATGACACATACACCGTATCTCCAAAAAGGATTTATGTTCGCAACTATCCAATTAATTTATTATAAGAGAATATTAATGCATTTTATTTCGACTTCCGGTCGTATCCCATATAGTAGAGTATGCAGAGGGAACTCTCACTTTCCGCAGAATTTTTGAGGCATTAAGTGTTGACTAACGGAACTCAACGTCGCGCTTTGCCTTGTTACCAGAACGAATAAATAATAATTTATTTCCCTGAGTGTAAAGCGAACCCGCAACCGTCGCGTTTACAGGCACATACCTGTGCCATTGCACCACGGTGGTCCCAATTATATAAATATTATAATGTATATTATATCCAACATAATAATTAATTTCGTTTTCTCCGGACTGATCAAAAAAGGGTAGCGCTAGTGCAATTGCTCAAAACACAATAATTCTTAAGGTTCCTATCTGGAAAAGAGAAAACACAGTGTTATATCACAAGTTACTTTCCCATCTCCCTTGTCCAAAGATAAAAAACTAACCACCACTGGCACCAAGTTGGTTCGATTGGTCTAAACCACCGAGGTCATATAAAACGTCACTAACTGTCACAACAAACGGATGGACATGTCCATTTGTCATGCCATTGTACACAATAGTGTAGGTAAGTATGTGAGGCGTCGGTTATGTATGTAATGCATTCAATTCTATCTAGTGCACAGTAGGCACAGGGAACCTAGTGTTAAGATACCTACTCTGTTCCCAATTTTTCGCTTACTTCTCGAAAATTTGCGTTGTCATTGGTGGAACTTAACGGCGCGTTTTGCCGTTAAAGATATATATTAACCGTGTATATTCATAAATTGTAATACTATACGCTCGACTGCCAACATTCTCGAATGAAAAGCAAATTCCAATTTTCCCAGACTCGTATTTCTGTTCAGTCAATTTTAAGTATCCATAAAGTGTCTTCGTGAAGGCGGACTAATTCACTGCGTAGAACGAAATTAAATAACGCAAATTTTATTATGGAACTAGTGGACCCGGACGCGGCTACGCCTACTTCAACTATAAGAATATTTATTAAATATATTCATGAAATTATTTTCAATTTTCATTAGAATTAGTAAGGAAATATAGGCCTAAATAATTAAAAAGAATAATAAGTAGATACATATTATTAGAAAAAATTATCTGAGTTATTGAAATGAACCAACAAAAGGATTAAAAGTAACTAAAGGATAGGTATTTCTTAATATTAGGAAAAGTACCTAAAGTATTCCGTGCGTGCGTACATAGATATCGACTCTACGAAATAACTAAACATTTATCTCTATTAAATAGGATAATTTTAGCGGGCTATATCAAATAAAATAAGAAGAGAACCAAAGTGTAGTTTAAATTAATTATAAACAGTAAATAATTACATAAAAATTAACAATAGTTCGAAAATGTATGAAAATTTTTAAAAGTGTCAACGTCATCTGCCCGTTCGCGTCGGTCATACTGTGCCGCCCGTAGGCTAGGTCATTTGGAATCAGTGACATCTCAATTATTTATTAGAATGTTATACAGTAAACTATAATTTCAATCTAGATAAAATGCCAAAAGTGACTATTATATTTATTTTCATAAGGATCAATATCAATGACGCGGTAACGGTTGCGTAGCGACGCGACGGTTGTTATTAACATGGCAGAATAAATTGCATGTCAAATTAGAAAGTACTTTAAAATATATTGGTTTATATGTATAATATAATGTTATATAGCCTATAGCACTTCTGAACAATGCAGCTTTCATACAAAACAAAAACAATGTAAATCGGACCAGTAGATCCAGAGATCTTAGCGTTCAAACAAACAAACAAACAAACAAACAAACAAACAAACTCTTCCGCTTTATTATATTAGTATAGATTACTCCTCTTTGTCTATTTTTATGTTATTTTAAATAGAAAACATTGAGTTTATAAATTTATGGATGGAATGAGCACTTATTTAATTAAATATCTTAACACTTTAAATACCAAGACCAAGATTTTATTAGGTTGTTATATGATACAAAGATCCATCTTGTTCCCCCATTTTTATATATGTGTGGTAAAGATACCCAAGTTTAGGTAATCCGAATGGAATTGAACCATAAACCATTTCTATTATCCTTTTTAAAGCTCAAAATAAACAAATAATGTGACAGACGCAGCGCTGGCTGGTCGCCAGTGCCGCAGAGTGACGAAAAAAGTAATTCAACGAAAATGTCGATAGTCGGCTGGTGCTCTTGCTGGGCTGACTTCAAATTGTTTTAACCTTTACATTTACCTGGTGTATCTATAGAACTTTCGTTTATTGTAATTTCGTTTAATGTTTTTAGAAGTTTCGTTTAATGTTTTCGTTTAATGTTTTTAGAAGACGTTGTCGTGGCCCCGTGGCACAAGAGAGTGACTATAAACGGCACGGTTGTGCGTTTGATTCCCACTCGAGGAAATATATTGGAGAGAAAAAGTTGCGCCAATATGGTATGCCTCTAGATTTCGACGGTCTGTGGAGCACAGAAATGTGAATGAGAACGGATTGTCTTAACTTACCAATTTACAGGTGCCTTCTGCCAACTCTGGTTTAGTATGCGGGTTACAGCGTAAAGCTACGAACAAGAAAGTTTTGTGACTTCCAGCGTCATGTATGGTTCTTTCCTCGCCTAGAATTTGTACGCACATACATCATGTTTAATCAGAGATTATGAGTTACATTAAGTAATAAAACTTTAATATATTTTTACAAGGTGTTACATATCGTTTGTGTGGAAATTATTACCAACACAATACTTCTTGCGAGCAGGCGTATGATCACCACCTCGATATGATAAAAAATATTGTTGCCATTCTATTATATTTCATTCCTATTTAATTAAATGTTAATTTTCCACTCAGAGAAATGATTTTAGTTTTAGGTTATTTTCATTTCCCCACTTTAGTAGGTAGCCCATGTCTAAAAATAGGGATCGGATTGTTTTAAGTTTAAAGCGCGAAGGTTTCTTACCCTACTATAGGGGAAAGAAAACAGGCATTATTTTGCGAGTTGAAAATACTTCCTTAAAAGTTTAAGATTGTTAATTTAAACTCATATTTCGACAAATTATTTAACTTATCGTTTTCACATAAAAATATTATTTGAATAATAAAAGTGTCTACTGATTGTGGGACCTTGGATGTTATCTTTTATCGTCGTCATCGATCAACGTTGGCGCTACACTATGTAACTCTGTCTTGTTTTTGCTTCCGTTTTTCATATGTATTTTCGTAAAATGTCCCGTCTAATAATATATTTGGAGATGCTATTATGGTATAATTAGGAAGCTGTTCCTGAAGATTCTGTTACAGTTTTCGTCATGTTTTTGTTGAAAAAAGAGTGACATAATAATAAACACACTCTGCTACCATGGTAACAGAAAGATCACTCTCGTGATAACAGTTTGTCCTCTTTTTCCTGCTTCACAATATCGATATGATAAATAAATGGCCCGATGAGAACGCATGGCTTAGTTAGTCAGAACGCTTGGACGGTTTCCAAGAGGCACGGCTTCAAATCCCGCTAGGTTAAAATGTGGATGTCTAAAAAGTAAGATATTCTTTTATTAAGCATGTCGTCAAGCAATGCAGGTATACAGGATATCCTGTAATAGTCTGAAATCTAATTAAATATGGCTTAACTAAACGATCTATTGAAGAAAAGCTATAACTTAGCGCGTGTACGTAGATCGAAAGTAGCACACAACGTCAACTTGACAAGTCTTAAGTCTGAATTACTCAACCGTCTGCGTCTGACATTTTTGCGGGATGTCGCTCTTATTGCAAGTGGCGTAAGAGTTAGTGTAATATTGAAGGAAACTGAGTTAAATTGATACATTGGTTGGTTATAAGGTGTAGTGTATGTTATGAGCGATTATATTGATTTTGATAACATGTCTACAAAGGGAGCGGGATCGATTCCCGCTACGTTATAATTTGTACGTTTTTAAATATTTCTTCCTTAACTGTATATTTGTTTATTTACAATTGAAAACTTATTTGGTTAGTGCCTTATTTTGATTTCCTTGGAATGAAATTTATATAAACATTAATCTAGAACCAATTCAAAAAATTCGTGACTATAGCTTTTTCTTCAACCTTCCTGTTTATAAATACAATATTACGCAGTGAAGTCTCACTATTACGCAGATTAATCTTAGTCAAATTATTATTATTATACGACCCTATACTGTTCCGTGGACGGACGATGGCCTCTCACACCTTCTTCGATTCTTGTCCGTTTCGTGCTATTGCAAACCAATCAGGCCTATATGGTCGAGCTCTTCTCGTAATTTCCGTTTTAGTCTGTCGATTCCCCTTTTAGTGTTTGATTTAATATTGTAGAGCTTAAGAGTTTGTTAGGCTAAATACGCTAATCTCAGAAACTGCTGTTTCGTATTGAAAAAAACATATTGCTTTCAATAGTCCATCTATCAAGAAGGGATATAATTACATCTCGGCATCTAGAATGTCAGGGGGAGGGGACGCGCGTAAAGCCACAGGTCGAAGTCAGTATTCTATATAAATGTTACGAGTATGTTAAAGCAAACAGCTTATCACTTGTACTACGCGCAAATGTTTTTTGATACTGAACCGGATTGCGACAACTTGATACTGGAGCGGTTTCAAAAATCGTGAAAGTTGTTGCGAATTTTTTAAATATATTTTATATGAAAAATTTTATATTTTATTATTACTTATGTCCTTGAAAATGTACTGAATTGTATTTTGTGTAGAAATATTTCGTACGAATATTACTTACTACTTACTAGTAAACGTAGATGAGCCAAATAAAAATATTACAATCTTAATTTATATGTATATTTCTTAGAAATTCAAAATAACTCATTAATCTTATATTATTAATTAATTGAAGCCATTCGTGCCGCAGGGCACATCAGCGTGTGAATGTAAACGCGACTGGTTGTGGGTTCGATCCCCACTTGAGAAAATGAAATATTTATTTAAATTTATATTTTTATTTCTTCGCTCTGGTGACGAGGCAAATCGCGGCTTTGAGAGTCGAAAAAGGGGGAGCGGAGTGTCTTAACACTAGATTCTCTCTGCCTACCCTGCTGTGTGCGGGATACAGCGCGAAGCTGATTTTTTTTATTCATTAACTGTAATGGGGAGTATCCCTATGACAGGATATTTCGAATATTTCTTCGCGAACTTTAACATAAACATAAAATGTTATTCACATATATTATTGGAAATACATATTACTAGGACATTAGCAATGCATTTAAAATGCAATAAAAGGAAAATTTCGGGTTTTTTTATTACTATTATACGATAGAATGACGTCGACTGCAAAACGTAATGCCTAATAGTCTTTATTATTGTATAGTATACAATGTTAATTTTTACCTGTATTTTGGGTGGGTTTTTTTACATTGTTAAACATATAATCTTGGAGATATTGTTTTACTATTTTAAGATTTTACCTTTTGATCGGATGCTAAACCGACCGTTTTCAGCCAAAAACAAACTGGAGCTACATCTGCCTGGCAAATTCAAATGCCTGGCGGCCCTGGGGGTGGTCAGGCTTGGTGGTATATTTGATCAAAACATATGACAAGAATTAACCAAGATCATACTCCTGTTAACTACGAAATCATAAAGAATCAAAAATTTGTTTTGGTAGTAGATACTTAACTTATTTATTATTATTGTCGATTACAAAGACCAGCCTAACAAGCATTAAGTTTCGGCGTGGCTGAAGGGTTTAGTTGATGCTGAAGCTGAAGCTGATTTAGTTTTTATCTATTTATTAAATGTTTCTAATATGCATTTTTTGGTAACAGGTGCGAGGTGGTAGCACTGGCGTTCCGCCTCCCGCGCCTCCTGCCTTAGAAGAGAAGCGGTCCCCGTTGCAGCCTCAGCAGCAGGGCAGAGCTCAGCTGCCACCAGGTATATATAATATACATAATCCAGTAGTGAATAACAGGAGAGTTTCTACACCAGGTTATGATATGACCAAAGAATGGGGCGGACTTCCCAGAGTACACTATCTAACTGTGAGGGCCGTTGTTATTTCCTCAAAAAATCAATAAGCTTTATGGGAGAGATGCGTAAAGATATAAAAAAGTTTATATGTTCTATATTAGGTTTGTTTATTGTGTACTACTACTACTTAATAGAAATATTGTGGTTAACAAAGATGTTTACGCGATGATCGTATTTTCATAGGTCAGGAAATTAATCGGACTAGGAAATATTTAAATTTACATATCCCAAAGTCTATGTTAATGCGGGACGTTAGGCCGAAGCTCAAAGGTGGCACTCAGTTTTTTTTGGACTGCATATTATTAATAAGAGGGAACCTAATGTTATTTTTTTCCGTTCTATATTTTTAATTCTCAATGTATCGTCAACAGAACCTGTTCCGGTGCCACCGCCGCCCAAGCCAGCGGTCGTGAAGGCGCCCAAGAACGCGAAGATCAATCAAAAGGTTTGTTTTAACGTGGCGTAAAAGCGTAACAAACAAACTTACATACACATTTATAATATTAGTATGATGATGACTACGCGGGCAAAGCTGCATGTAGAAGCTAGTTTAAATAGAAAAAGAAGGCGAAGGCGATATAGTATCACAACTGTAATAATAATCCGCAATAAAATTCTAAGCGCAAATTACTTATTTTTTAAGAAAATCACTATTTTAGTGTGACGATAACTACTTCTTTGTTTCTATTAATCCCCTTATTCTTTAAAAAAACTTTTTTCTTTTGTTTTTTTTTTCTAAGAATCGGTATAATCTAAACATCTTAACTTTCACAAGTTGTGTTATTTGGCTACAAGCAATATCTATATATTATGTATATTTATATAAAAAAATCCGCTTCACGCTGTATCCCGCACATAACAGGGTAGGCAGAGGAAACCTAGTGTTGAGACACTCCGTTCTTCGACCAGTACCTAGTATATCTTGTATTAGCAATTTTTATCCTACAAAATTACTTTTGTACAGTAATAAAACTATTCAGTCAGGTTTTACCATAATATACCTAATTTGAATACATTTTACCTTTTAATAAATCGCACCAATTTTAGTAGTCCAGGAACGAATACATACCTCAGGTAGACTATAAATGTACCGTTAGCAAAGAAAGTCGGTGTAGGAACAATAAGGCTTAAAACAAAAAAGCATTACCTGGAAGTGAACTTGTTACTAAGTATACTGATATTTGAACTACACAAAGATAAATATTTAAATCGTTGCCGAAACGTGTTGCGTTGCAAATTTAACTTGTGTTGTCTTTAACAACTCTGTTCCCCATTTTAAAATAAATTAAATTGTAATTTCCCCGAAAAGTAGTTGAACACACATCAGTCGTGCTTACTGTAAGACTTTGTTCCACTGCGTCACGACGCGACAGCCTCAAATATATCTTTCTTTCTGTATTATAAACCACATCACCACTACACCGATGTAGATTGAATTTCATGTTCACAGACAGTTAATGCTATAATGCATTATGTATCATTTATACAGGATATTATGCTTTACAGCTTTGTTGCGACGGTTTGTTTTGCTTTGAAGTTATTTGATAGAGTAACCACGATTTTTATTTTGACCCTTGAACGGGAACCTATATAGTAAAATTTCGCACTTTAGTCGTGATATTCAACGTTTTTCTTAAACTGAGTCTTAAAAGAATGGCATGAAATATTTATGAAGCAAGGATAAGTACCCACATAAACCTCATGATGTCCCCTATAATCACTGACTACAGGTGCCAAGGGGTTCTTCCGTCAACCGCGGTGCCGACGTTAAGTTCCGCCTAACATCTTGAGTTACCTCTCTAAGTGGGTAGGAAGTCGTTTTATTATGGGAAATAGATGAAAATAAGAAGAATATTTTATCAAAATATTAAATCATCGTCACCCTACAAAATACCGCGCAAGTGCTACACTAGTGCTGTCCGAGCGGAGCACATTTATCGATCAAATATGAATATCGTGGGGTTAAAAGAAAAAAGCATTAGGGATGTAATTATTGACGCTGTGATTATTGTTATCGCGAATATTATAGACGTGTTCTGTTTGTGTATTAATTGTTACTTAATTTTTGGTAACAATTTTAGAAAATATATAGCGGATAATATGAGACTTTTTTTATTTGTAGGAATATCATATTTTATTTTTACATTATCATATATCTTATTTATGTATCAGTACGTTGTACAGTTCGTAGTAACCCCGTTATCCTCTCTAGCCGTATATAAAATATTTATTATAATTCTGCACTTGTAATTAGTAATTGTGTTGGACCTTGAACACATTATTACAAATAATTTACCTCGTTAATACATTTACAATATTTGGCTATTAATATATGTGCTTTTTCTAGTCACATAAAAATTTATAAATTATAATCAAGAAATAATGTTATTGTTAAAATATGTAACCTTTTTCGTAAATTAATATATTTTAAGCCAGTTCTTTCCGTGTAAATATCAACTGTGACCACAAAAACAGGTATATTTACCCTATTAAAAAAAACAATGTCAGTAATTATTCACCACGGTCCACACACATCACTACGGCAGTTGGACGCTTGACGGCGCGAATGCCGGTCGTGTTTCCCGCGCTTTTTACCTTTTTTTCAAATTATAAATAATATTTTTGTGTTAATTTCATATCAGTGGTATAATTTGTATTAAAATACAATAGATGTGGTGATTTTGGATGCAGTTTTCATGGTTTTTATATGGTTTTTCTATATAGTTTTTAAATAGTTATTTTGTATACTGGTAATGGACGATCCGCGTTTTGCATTGAATAAGTCGCGCGCCGGTATAATTGAAAACCGGCGATCGTTGCGAATTGTAGGGGGAATATTTAATATTTTTGTGTTTTGATATAACATTTATACGATTATTTCAACAATTATCAGAATTTAAAGTATTTAGTTTATGTTTTTGAATGTGTGTCAAATTTTCAAGGCTGAAAGTGCAATAGATTTGTGCATCGAATTGAGAAATTTAAATTTAATAAATAAAATAAAACAATGGCGCTTAAACACTGTAATCTCATACGTAAGAACATTGCCTTCACGACTGCAAATGCATTCGCAATGAATTATTATGTTTCTAGAACAAATCTACTTAGAGTTTCGCTCGTGTTACAATTCGATTGATAATTATTATTTATTTATTTTGTAACTTGTCCCTTTATTAAATTAAGGGACAACGTGTGACCGTAAACACGAGGATTGTGAGTTCGATTCCCACTCGGGGGAATGAGTTATTATATTTTTCTCGCTCAGGTAACAAGATTGAGTTCTGCAACTCAACATTCAATGTCTTAATAAGTAGTTGGTAATTGGGGAACGTAGAGTCTTAACACAGTATTCCCTCCGCCTACGTTGTTATAATTATACGAGGTACAGCTTAAAGCTATAAAGTATTTTTTTTCCATAGCTTTTTGTAGGTTCGTAGATTTAACGCGTTTCGTCTTTATTACGACCTTGAAAGTTGTAAACATAATTTATCTATAGCATAGTTCCTAAACAAGGCAGCGACTAATATGGTATCTGTATAATATCGGTGATATAATCGATTTACATAGCTATAAGTTTGTAAAGTTATTTTTTTCGATAAATAATCGATAAAGTCGTGTTCGTTGTATAAAGAAATCGACACCCCCATGTTCTATGGGGCGTAATTTAACACGTGGGCTCGCTCGCAGTGCGAGCGTGGCGTTTTTGTTATTTAAATAATAAAAAATAATAGATTTAGATAAATAATGTGAAGAACGGAGTGTCTTAACACTAGGTTCCCTCCGCCTGCCCTGCTGTGTGCGGGATACAGCGTGAAGCTGACTTATTTTAAAAATAGTAGAAGGAATATAAATTAAAGAAAATTATATGAACATTGGTATAAAATATTAGTGGTAGGTATAAAGTTCTATAAAATTTTAATACCTGTTTATTTATTGTCTTTTTTTAAATGCTTGCGTTACATTCGGAGCAATGTGTTTACTTTAAAGACCGATGAAGGCCAGAGTTATAATTTTGAGATATTGTTTTTTTTAACGAAATTAAAAAAAAACCTAAAGATTTAAGGCCGTCGTGTCGTCTAAGCGTAACCGCGATAGTTTTGAGTTTGATACTCACTCGAGGCAATTAATTTATTCATTTCCTCATTCCTCAAGCCCTGGTAACAAGACAAAGCGCGGTAAGTTCCGCAACGCAACACACTCAACACACTGTCTCGAAAATAGGGCGGAAAATAGAGAACGGAGTGTCTTAACACTAGGTATAGGGAGCTTATCATGCTAAATGCAGAATCGTGAGGCAAAAATACGGTTTTTCTAACCAGATACGTGTCTAAATTCGTTAATAAATATGTGAGCTACCGCGTCGTACATATTTTGGTTGATACAAAAATAGATAACACTTTTGTCATTGAGAAAAATTATCGAATAGTTTTTCTAGTTTAATTTTGATGATAAATACGAAAGAACATTTATTTGAAGATTTATATGTTTACCTCATGAATATCACTTTTAGCTTCACCTCTGAACTCTGCAGCTTCACGCTGTATCCTGCACACAGCAGGACAGGCAGATCCTGTTTTAATCTATATATATAAAATCGAAAGGTCACTCACTCATCACGAAATCTCACAAACTAGATGTGCTAGGAATCTCAAATTTTCCATAGGAGTTATTTATAGGATGTAGGTGCTCGCTAAGACGGGAATTTGTAATATTCGACTTCTAAGGGGTTGTTTTTGGGGTCGAAAGTTTGTATGAACAACACTAGGACGTAGCCATGGAGACAGAAATTAATAATAACATAGTTTACGCAGGTGAAACCGCGTGCGGGCCGCTAGTAATTTATAAATGTAAACTGCATCTCAAGATCGATCTCAGAGTTGAATTAGAACCAGAGATTACAGTGTTCAAGCGAACAAATTTCAGCTTTATAATATTAGTTTAGTAATGACACTTGAGTCTGCACACTTACACACATCGATTAGCATTTTATTGCAATTAAGCCGGTATAATGTCAGTTTAACACTAATTGACCTTTATGAGTATGGTTATAATTCCCATACAAACGTCCCGATTATTAATAATTAAACTCTAATGAAAGCTATTTAATATAAAAAAAAATATCTTCCCCATGTACTCTACATTGTAACAAAGAAAGTAGAGGTAACCCAGTGTTAAGACGCTTCAATTTCCCGCTTTTCGCACTAATTTCTTGATAAGCGGCGGAACTCAACGCCGTTTTGATATCAGAGCAAAGTAGAATGAAAGAAGAAGAATGAAAATTATTAATTTCTTGCGAGGAAATCCAACCTAGAACTATCGTGTTTACAGTTTGATGCTCTGCCATTGCGCCACAAACGATCTTAGCTATTTAAAATCGTTTAATTATATTTTTTATCTGTAACTTTTTATTTGTTTTTTAATTTTATAAAACATTTTTAATTAGAATTGTAATTATGTTTATTGTTTTACTTGTTTTTCAATTTATATAATGTTTTAGATTAGAACTATAAAGAAGTAGGTGCATTTGATAATAATCTATAACGTGGTTGGTAACTATTAGATTGCGGTTAATGTGTAATTTATATCGATATAAGAGGCTATCGTGGCGCAGCGTTCGACTATGAACGCGACGGTACTGGGTTAGATTCTCATAACACGCTATGAAATGTCATAAAAAAAGAGAAAGAGAGCGGATAGCGGAAAACGAAGTATCTTTTCGCCCTATTTTTGAGTTGTTGCATGTTGAGCGACTGTATTGCTGAGTTTTGTCCTACTGGAGCGTGTTACGAAAATAGTTCGTTCCCCACAATGGAAATCGAACCCACACTCCAGGCATACACTGTCCCGCTACAATATAACGCCTATATCTTTTAAAAAAAACAAAAAATCGACACAAAGCTTTTCGATGATAAAGTTAAGGTCTTCGCTGAAGTATTGAAAAATTCAACGGCAAAAACCCATTTGCCGTAACTAACGGTACCACGGTCCACGGAGAGCTAAAAAGTTATTGCTTTTTCGTGATTTTGTAGTCAATAATAGTTTAGTATTTATAAAGTCAATTTTTGTTAGGCTTCACGGTGTATAGCTATAGCAGGGTAGGCACAGGGAACCTAGTGTTAAACACTATTCCCAACACACTGATCAATATTCGGGACAATGCGTGTTCATTAGCGGAAATCAAAGCCGTGATTTTGTCTTCTTACCAGAGCGAAGAAATGAACTTAGTTAAAATCGAACCTACTACCGCTGTCCCACGTCGGCATTGATGATGACAATATCGAATATGGAAATTGGTAAGGGTGGCGGTATGAAGGAAACTGAGTGTCCTCACTTGTCCACCTACCCAGCTATATGCGAGTAGTAGAAGTAAATGATACATTTCTATTTAGACACTGATTTCTTTTTAATTTTTCAAATTATTGCTGACACTGAAACGCAAATGTCAGTGCGTTCATACTACAATCTAAATCGAACCTGCTACCCTTTGACCTATTCATTTATCCGCTAATTACTTTTTATCTTGACCTTTCCGCTTAATTGTAGCCTTTCTGCCTGTAATACTATTCAATTTAATTAAGGCTAGTTATGCAACAGTTTGGTAACACGCGGTGGCTAATTTTAATATTATTTACTGCTTCCACATTGCCCAATATATCGTTTATTGCGACCTTTAGATAGTATCAGGTTTGTTGTCCATAAAAGATAAATGTATAGAGCAGCAAATGGAAAGGATTTTTTTGTTTTTTTTTAATTATAATAACTTAACTTACTTCACGCTGTATCCCTAGCGGGGTAGTCTGAGAGAACGGAGCGGTAAACGCTACGGTCTCTATACCTCTTTCGTCTCGTCCACAGTAATCAACTTACATACACTCCGAGGATCCTCACGCTTTCCTCTAGTATCTTCGATATTGTGTTTTCGAAGGTCAACCGAGGTCTCCCCCCACCTCTCTTACCGCTGACTTTTCCATTATAGACCTGCCATCTTTCATCACCCATTCGTTCGACGTGACCAAACCAGCTGAGCATGTTCTTCTTCATTCTCACCGTGATATCCTCGCTAGTACCTGCCATTCTATGTATCTTTTCATTGCGGATTCGATCAGCTGATTTGACTCCGCATATCCTTCAAAGAGATCTTGACGGCACTCATCTTTCTTTCATTCTTCTTCTGCAATACCACGTTTCGTCCACGTGCCATATAACAGCGTCGGTACCAACACTACATTTTGTACGGCCAAATGTGCAGCTGAGCTGACGTTCCCCTTGCCTATCTTGATATGTGCGGGATACAGCGTAAATGCAATAAAAAAATAAATTGAAAAGTATTTTTCTACTTTTTCTAAGATATGTTAAATAAATAATATGTTTAATAATAGTTAACAATTTTTATATTTCTCCCCTATTACATTGCATCGACATTCATATTATTACCTAATCCTCGTGTCAAGTAAATGCCACGAGCTCCGCGAACCAGTTTGCAAAAAAAAAAAAACTAATATAATACATACTTGTATGTAAATGTCTGTATTGAAACTTGATTTGAGTGTTTGGATGAAGTGGTTTGTTTTTTTTTTATTTGTAATGATTGTATTGTTTCTTTTCCTTTTATAATATTCTTTTAGTTTAGTGGGAGTGAATAGTGATTGTGTCGAGTCGTAGCAGTGCAGTGGTACAAGCGTGTGACTGTAAACGCGGCGGTCTTGGGTTCGATTCGCACTCGGGGGAGTGAAAGATATAATATAAAAGGCAAAGTCTAGTAATTTGTCGGAAAGTGAGGAACGGATTGTCTTAAAGGATAACGGAGTGTCTTACGGTTAGATACATTTATTTTCTCAAAAGATTTACATTTAAATCACTTACAGAGAAAATTATAAAAGAAACTTCTTAATGCGAGGTTACTTTCCCATGATTTTTCTCATTTTCTGCTCAAATATCCAATGCCCAGTTTGTCAAATTCAAAACACTGTATTGTGAAAGGCGAAACTCAACCCTGTGCTCTATTTACCAATTTACGATCAAAGTTATAATTTAGACAAGTTCTTCAAACCACTTGTTGCTATTTTCTTACTTTATATTACACTAGTGGACCCGGACGCGGCTACGCCTGCTTGAACTATAAGAATATTTATTAAATATTATATAATATATTTATTTTTATAAGGATTAATATAAAAATAATAAAGTTCATTTTGGGTGACGTGTTTTATAACAACAAAGAAACTTTGCAAACCGGTGCTTAGCAACGACGGTTGTTATTAACATGGCAGAATAAATTGCATGTCAAATTAGAAAGTATTTTAATTTATTAGTACATATGTGTAATGTAATATTATATGGCCTATAGCACTTTTGAAGAATGTAGTTTTCATACAAAACAAAAACATAGTAGACCAGTAGATCCAGAGATCTTAGCGTTCAAACAAACAAACAAACAAACAAACTCTTCCGCTTTATTATATTAGTATAGATGTTAATAAGGATTGACATATATTGTATTTATTATTCAAATGTATGTAAATAGAAATGTCAACAGCGGCTAAGAATTCGTTGACTTCTATGATAATGCCAACAATACGGAAAATAAAAGTAAAATCTAGATAGATAAATAGATAGATAGGTAATATTTGACGTAATATCTAGATCTCCCTAGATTTTGTATTTATTTTCCATATTGACGTTGGTGATAGATTACCATCGACAGAGTCAACATAGAAGTTTTTTTTGCCCACACTAAGAATTCTGCTATATAGACAGATGGAACAGCCGAATTCTGGAGGCATTGCGTATCGAGTGACGAAATTCAATGGAAATGAAAATATAAAATATATAACTTCGTCGAGTGGGGGAATCGAACCCGCAATCTGTTGCGTTTACAGTCGCACGTAAACCCGTGTCCCTGCTCCTCACCTTGCCTCAATTATTATGTTCTTTAAGTTTAATTCTGAAAGAACTGCATAAATTGTAATAATAACGCATTATCAATCTTTTCAGTTTATTTATTTTTCTTATTAAAACTTGATTGTTTTCCGAATTTTTATATGTTTTATTAATAGCTTTATGCTGTCATAAGTACAACTTACAAGTATATTATTTTAAACGGAAAGCGTTGGCTATTAACTCATAATATTTGACTCAGTTCAGTTAAATCAATAACATTTAAAAATGTACGTTGTCACTTTTAATGCCTTTAAAGAATTTATACACAGTTGTAATTTTAAAAGTAGCGGCCCCAGGCGAGGACCTTGAAGTACACCGCGTTAATAAATCCATATTTAGTTTAAGTACTGTGACATATTTTTAAATATCTTATCAAGTGAATGTCATTAAATGTAATTCTATTTATTTATTTTAATGACCGTTGCTACTTTTATTAGAAAATTAATGATTTTATGTTATCGTTATAGTCAATAGTTACAGTTTTATTTCTTCTTTATTTTATATTTGCATTAAGTTGAATAGAATAAACTAATACTATTAGAAATATATATAGATTATGCGAGGCGTTAACCGAGCCAAACAACCTAATATGATGTCTCGAAAATGGGCAAATAATGGAGGGTCTTCAACTAGGCTCAGAGGGAGCCTACCCTGCTTTGCAGGAATAAAGGTAAAGGTGCTAAAATAAAAGTACTAAGTTACATTTATATTTCTTTTTATAATGACATTTAAATTTCTCAGTGTTATTAACTATCTGTGGTAAGCTATAAAGTGTTTTTCTTAACAGAAGGTCGTCTATATGCATATTGCATGATTGTATTCCGAGATAAAAGGGTTTTGTTCTCCTTTCAACTGGACTTTCTGCTCTATATAATTTATATGTCTATCAATATATATGTAGATTAGCGTTCGTGTTTTGTCTGTTTATGTAATGGTCTTTGGTATTACTTTGCTTTGGAAATAAGTCGATGGACAATGCATGGTAATATGCATCTCGTTGAAAGCGAAATGCTGTATGCCGCCCCCGTGTAGCAGGGCAGAAGAAACATTATGTTTAGATAAAACATTTTGTTTCCCATTTTCCGCCCAATTTTCGAGAGATTGCGTTTTAAGCGGCGAAAATTAACGCCCAGTTTTGTCGTTCATAAAATAATTATTCCCCAGAAATAATTGCTCCACTTCACTCCGCTCTTCATTTTCTTCTTAAACAAAGACATTATACAATAACATTAAATATTTATTGGTGAAAATTCCTGTTAGTAAACTCGAACTTATTACTGTTGTTTACAGTTTACAGTGGTAAGTGGGTCATGATTGAGTATCGATTATGTCTGCAAATTCGTTTTTATTTTTTCGTATTTTAGAAATTGCTACCTATTTCAATATTATATATAATTTCTTATAATTAAGCATTTTTGATATTAAATTACAATTTATAATATTCATAAATTATGAAATAAAACATGTAGTGCGAGCCAGATTCACGCACTAAGCATTAATGCTTAGTGCGTGAATCTGTATGGTACTTAAACCATTATTTATTAAAATGGTAAAAAACACGTTCGTTGTATGGGAGACAACTTAAATATTTTTTTATGTTGTTTTTAGTACCAGTTGCTATAGCGGCATAATCTGTGACAATTTCTACTGTTGTAACTATCACGGTTCATCAGATACAGTCTGGCGACAGATGGACGGACAGCGAAGTCTTAGTAAAAGGCTTCCTTTTTGGGTACGGAACTCTAAAAACAAATTAGTTAAGAATATTTAAACGTACAAGTCAACCTACAAGGAAGTCGCCATTGTTGACTTCTGGCAGCGGAAAGTGAAATTATGTCGATTAGTTATAAAAACAAATACATTAGAACAATATTGCTCATTATATTCAAATTGTTGGTTTTATATTAAAAAATATTAATATTGAAAATGTCATTTGTTGTGACTACGGCGTAGGGTACGAATTTAATGTTATTGATTTGTGGGACAAGCGCGGCGTTGGGTTCCGCCAATCATCAGTTATTAACCAATATTGTTCTTGTATAATGTTTTATTTTCAATTTTATACATCGTTAACGTTATGTACTTCTTTAGGAAGATTTTCGGAACTGATATTTTACTATACAAAGGAGGTATATTTCCACCTCAATTATTTTATTATTTAAGTATAACTCACACACTTAGAATTACAATAATATTATAAAAAAATATACAATAAAATTATTGTGTAAATGAAGCCTGAATGAAGAATGAATTGAATCGGTGAAAAATATAGGACGGAGTGTCTTAACACTATTTCTTTCACTTTCTGTTATGTGCAAGATACAGCGTATAGCTATGCTATATGTCTAAATAGTAAACATATGAAACTATTGTATGTTTCATACATTATTACGGTAGCCACGTTTGGTCATCACACGCATGACTGACACGAGTACAATAGATATTTATATTAGCTTTGTTCATTCATTCATACTGTATTGTGTTTATATACTCTGTGTTGAGTACTTGAGGTATTGTAAGCGTATGTAGATAAATATGCTATATTTTTTAAATTTATTTCAAGAAAACAAAAATAAAACGTGTTACGAACCATCGTTCGTGGGGTAGGTACTGACTGTGAACGCAATGGCTCGATTCCGACTCACGAGAATGAACTAGAGTTCCGCAACTCAACATGCAATGGAAGGAAGGAAGGAAGGAGGAAAGCAGAGAACTGACTGTCTTAACGTAAAATTTCCTCTGGCTACACTATTTTGTGGGAGAAAGCGTGAAGCTGACCGACAATATACAGCCGAAAATACTCGGCGTATTTTGGCATTCATCTTTCTTGGAGAGTGTAGGGGAACACTGAGTGGCGATTTCTTGACATTTTTATAGTAACGGGATGAAACATAGTTTTTATGTTTTATACTTCACATAGACGATGTGGTCACTATTGTATATTAAGAAAAAGATTCTATATCCCATTAATATGTAAGGATAATTACAGGCAACAGTGTAGTGTAATATATAATGTGAACACACTGACTGGCCAACTAACACGGCCTTGGTGTAATCGCGAATGCGGTGTTTTCAACGGCAGATAACGTTGTTTAGAAATTATATGATTATGCAATACGTAAGTTTGATTGCGTGTAGTCTCACGAGGGATGTAATTCTTTTTAGTTTCACGCTATATCCCGCACATAACAGGGTAGGCAGACGGCTACCTGGGAAGCTAGTGACAGCTAGGACTAAGCCCTTCACCGAATTCTGGAGGCATTAGGCGTTGAGTAGAGGAAATCAACGCCGCTCTTTTGGTTTGGTTTTGGTACTAAAGCGAAGAAATGAAAATATTAATAAATAGTAATTAATTTCTAGATGGGGAAAGTAGAGTCGTAACACTATCCTCTTTCCCTACTTGTCCACTGCTGATGCTAATAAAAATATACCTACCTATATTTATTATAAGATTAGTACTTAATATTTAGTCTAACACAAGAAAGGTATTTTTATATTCACAATCATAAATTATATGTCAATGTAAGAAAGTTATAATTACCTTAAAATTTCGTACTCAAGAATTATTAAATTGAATTAAAAACGGTTTCTTCTATTATATTGCTGGAAGCCAGTTCTTGTTCGATCAAAAGTTTTATATTAATACGGCAAAGTGGAGTAGGTTGAGTAGGAAGGCAGACCTTGGCAATAGCCGGGATTAATGCCAGGAGGAAGACGGCCGATTAGAAGCCAAATTGTATGGAATAATCGCATTAGCACTCGTGCAAAGTCACGGTCAATCGATAGTTTATATATATATATATATAAATAAATGACTAAATGGCAATAGATAAAGGACCTCAGTGCCTGTCCGTTTCACCCCCATCTATGTTCAGCGTTTCTCAGTGGTGCAGCAGATATTTGAGAATTTGTGATTTTTTAAGAAAAAATCGGATTCTTGAAGGAAACTGCCAAATACGACGATTAATACGATTTTTTTCTCTCAATGTAACTCAATAGTAGGCCCTTTGTATCAAATAATAGTTTAAAACTGTCAGTTTATAAATATTGGTAATAACATCAAAACAAACATTGTTTTTAAATAAGCTAAACTATATCAATAATTTTCAAGGGCTATAGCGAAAAAAAATTATTTCCAGAAATAATTTTAAAAACTTTTGGTATATAGTTTCATAAGACAAGATGTTAAAAATTGTACTCGAATCATGAAACAGTAAAAAAATACTCTTATTACGAGAATTGACTACATTTAAATTGATTTTTTTAATGATATTTACATAATTGTTTGTGTTTTTCACTAGTTCATGTTATGCAATGTTTATAGAATAGGTACAAGTATTTTGATATTGTAAAGCTATCCCAGCACAGGCTGTGAACCGGCTCATGCATCTGGTGATTACTATTCACTCTTACATGCTGTAGAAGGAATATTTCACAAATATTTTTTGTACCGTTTATTATAAGAATTACAAATACAACCAAATTTACTTGGGGAACAGAAGTGTCTTAATGGAAAAGGAGTGTCTTAACACTAGGTTCCCAGGTTCCCTCTGCCTACCTTGCTATGTGCGAGTTACATGGCATCACAGCGTGAATCTAAAATGTATATATTTTCTGTTGTTGCTCCAAGTTGCTCTACAGTCTTTTGACGTGTACGTTACGTAAGCATTCAAGGACGCTATAAAAAACGTTATGTTTATTATATTTGTATTATTTACAGTGTTTAATGTATTTACATAAAAATGAGCACAGTAGACAGTTAGTTTGTTTGCCAGTTCGATTCCCATATGAGGTAATGTTTTTAGAAAACTAAAGTCGAAAGTCTCTCTTCTCTTATCTTTCTTCGTAATCATTACAAAATTTATATGATTTAAACTAAAGTTACTGATAGTATTATTTTCTGTGTAATGGTAACATAAATTACTTTAATAGTTATTGTTAGTTAAAGAGAATTAAGTAACAAATCACTCTGCTCTCTAAAGTATAAGACCTGCTTTCGTCAAGTTGCCCTATGCCTTGACTCTTGAGTGCGTTGAGTGCCGCATAATGTCTCGATAATTTGGCGGGGGGAAAATTAAGTGGGGAACGGATCATCCTTAAACTAGGTTCCCTCTGACTATCCTGCTATAAGCGGGATACAACGTGGAGCAGCTTTAATGAATTCATCGAGGTAATGGTGCTGATAGGTTGTTCTTTTTACTATTTCTAATCCTTTTAAATATCATACATTTTATGGATAAGGCCTTATATAAAACCACGTGTCTCCAAATCTTTGTAGGTTATGTTACGGTCGCGCCTGTCACGTCACGTGGTGGCCATAAAAACTGTACTATCCCCTACTACGCGTTCTGTTATCTCGATTGTATTCTATTTTTATTTTTGTATCACATGTATGAAATTTTGTTGAATTAACTGTAAATGGACAATTTTTTAAATGCATTTTCAATATATGTATATTTTTAGTTGAATAATTAAAAAATCGGAAATTGAAATCGTTATATTTACTTTTGTACTAAATAATTACTGTCGATATTGCATTTTCGTTTGAAACCAACTGACGTGGATTTTGATAAAACGCTCGTATGATGTTTATGGCACAGGGAATTTTTTGTGTTAAAACATTCCTTTCAACACGCACTGCCCGATTTTTGAGGCGTTGCGTGTTGAGTGCTAGAACTCAACGTTGCGCGAGGAAATGTAACTATTCCCTCGAGTTGACTAACGCGTTTAGAGTCAGTCTCTGTGACGCTACGCAACGACGGCCTAATAAAGTCATATTAAAATAACGTCACTCGTACATACAACTTGTGTTATTATTTTTGTGATAAATGCTTAAAAATATATAATTCCATTTTATACACCTAGTAAAAGTAAATAAATCACATGATTAAATGTATACGGGACCTTGTCTAAATTAAATTGAAACCCGTTTATATCGATTTAATTTATCAGCATATTGTTACCATGTTGGAAATATTGTATAGTTATTAACAATTATAAATAGCTCAGATAATATGCACATTAAAAATCGATAATTTTTCTCATTATAATAACGGACCTTGATATTTCTTAATGGTATACGACTGATTTATTAGGTGATTTACTATATTTTATAAGCAAAAGGACTGATATATATTATGAAGAAAAACTTTACATACATCGACGTAGGGGAATTTGATATTTTAAAGAAATGTGCAATAAATAGAGATAACTTGGAGTAACCTCTGCTAGATAAATAAACTAACCTTTCTTGCAATTGAGTGTTAAGGCAAATACGTTCACGTGACCGATAACAGTTAAGTACTGTGCTTGTGCACTGTATGTATGACATAGGATGTTTCCTTTTTATACGTTAGATGTATACAAACTTTTATTAATCAATATTTGTTACTAGAATCGGTGTTTATTAACTTAGTTGTTGGTAGATATAGCGATTTTTTTAAAATATTATAATATGATGTGTTTATAACATTGCTGTAATTTATGTGCTATTACGAATTGTAAAAAAATACGAAGTTATTCCCGTATTTTTAAATTTAAAATCACTATTACCGAACACAGATTTTTAATATCATTTACAACACCGCTACACGTACCTCCGTTATACACAATGTTCCATACGTACATATTTATCTATGGATATCTGGTATATGTACCGGAGCGAAAAAATTAAAGTAATTCAGTCTTCGAGTGAAAATCGAACCCACAGATTGTGCCACTGCGCCGCAACTGCCTCTTCATATATGTCCATTACTCACTAAATCCCGTCCCAATAATATATATATTTAACATCACGCTATATCTCGCACATAGCGGGATAGGCAGAGTGGAACCTAGTGTTAAGACACTCCGTCCCCATTAAGATGCTTCCATTCGGTTAGCTAAGTTAAACTCAACGCCATATAATAATTAATAATTAAAAATAAAAAATAATACACACGCGACACAGTTGTTTGAATGTGAGAGGTGGCAGATAATATCGACATTCATTCGAGTGACCTTGGTAGCGCTAGAGCGGGTACGACAGCGCAACGTGGTCGCCACGCCGCGCCCGCCGCCTTTTAGGTTATGTTACTTGAAATGGCCGACACTGGTTCCTTTTTCATAAATAAATAAGTAGATTCAAATTGTACAATGTCTGTTGGGTGGTTTTCTGGTGGGGTTTATTCGGCGTTGAGTTACGTCTATCAAGATTAACACGCGGTGTCGGGAATTCTAGTCGAAATCGGACAATGGAGTGTTGATGTTGTACACTAGATTCTTCCTGCTTTATCCTGTTATGGGGGAAAATGCGTGAAGCTAAATCTGTTTAGTGTTTTTGTTCGTTTAGAGTGTACAGGTAGGGACGGAATAGTAGAGATTTTTATCAATTCGAAGAAACCTGTCTGGATATGGATTTTTTTTTACAATTTTTTTTATATATAGATTTTAGGTAGTCTAGTGATAAATTATATCTATGCTGATTCTTGTTAATTGTTAAGGATATTCTAAATAGACTAACTATGATTCCAATAAAAATAAAACTCTTTGTGTTATTTTTATTGGAATCATAATTCCTGTGAATAGATGGTAAAATAGCGCTATTTAGCAAAAAAAAAAAAACATTATATTAAATATATTGATTATTATAATATTATGTGTCGTAATCCTGAATATTTTTATGTACTGGACTAAGGAAACGCCAATGTTTCGGGTCATATTTGAACCTACGTTCGTCGTGTTCAGTCAATTGGACAGTGACGTCAATAGGTACTATATTTCTTATCACGCAATGTGAGAGCGAACTGTTTGCCATGCGGGATAGAGCGTGAAAGCTGAAAAAAACCTAGGCTGAATTCCATTGAGAAGGTGTAGGTTACATGTCAGTGTTGTGACATGTAGTTTCATGACAAAAACAGTATTTTTTTGATATTTTAATATATTATGCCAGTTTTTACATATATTTTGTTATGGATGGCGTTCAATTTGCTTTCTCATAAAATATGCATATCGTACGTTTAAATTGATTACAATATAAGAAAAGTATTTTTTTCTTGTATTCGATATGGTAAATAATCTTATTTGTATACCTGCACACAATAGTGGATAAAATTATAGTTAGCCCGGTTACTGTGAATCTGTGAGTGAGAGATTTGAAATTTTTAAATTATTTTTTAATTTATATTTATTATAGTACTAATTATAATTTTACAGACAATATCTGTAAAATAAAAATTTCATCCAATTCATCAAAACAGTTATTTTATGGCAATTTTGTCGAACATAATACTTTAACCTGATATTACTTTATAGAACAAACATTAAATCATACGGTAAACTTAACAGAATACAATAGAGAAAACTGTGTTTAAATCGGTCAAGCCGTTTCTGAGATAATCATTCACAAACGTACAGATGAACAGACATAAATGTCCCAATAATATATTTTCTCATATATTTGTTCCACGTTCGGACGGCGATCAGTTACATTTCTAATATATGGATAGTATTAATGTATGTAATATAAAACGGCCTTGGTGCGAAATTTGGTCACGTGTAGCGTTATCTGCGCACAACAACTATGCGCTGCAACGATCGCCTCAATAATATGTCATTTTCTATGATTACAACTGCTGCGACCGCTGGATTACTTTAATTAAATACTGTGCCTTTGATATCTATTAAATTATTACATTAATGACGGTGCCATTTTTGTGTGTTACGCATATAGCACGGTAGGCAGATATAACCTAGTGTTGAGACACTCCGTTTCTCGTGCACCGAATGCCTATTACAAGATATTGCATGTTGAGTGGGAAGGTACCAGAGAGGGGAAAATATTTCGTTCCTTCGAGTGGTGGTGGAAAATTGTAGGATTTTTTCAATATTTGGTTAGTAAGTCGGCTATGTCAGGATTTTTATTTGTCCTGTGAACATTAAGGTATGATATTACTATCTTGCTCTATTCCTTAATAAACATTATGTTATTGATCTAGTAACTTGACCTGACTATCCCCGTACTTTAGAAGGAAAATTGATATTAGGACAACCCGACAGACATTCAAACAAAAATATTGAAATATATAGATATTAAGAATATTTAAAAAAAATCCTTAATTGGATTTTGAAATTGTTTATTTGTTTAATTGTTTATTAACTCGGCGTTTAACTCACGTAATAAGAATAAAAATGTTAAACATTAATTCTTATATTAAGGCTTAAAGTTATTCAAATTGGACCTACAAGAACAGGTACGAATCGAAATGTAATACCTGCCCCGTCGTGTTCACCAAACGACTTCCTAGTTTACCCAAATGCCACTCATTTACATCTTAATGTCGTCCATTTATATGTCAAGCGTGTATTTTGTATTAATAATTATTGATATTTTTTTTTTGTTTTTTATATAATTATATATTTTATTAGTATGCGCCAGGAGCACAAGAGTGCAATTATTGTGGGTTCGGTTCCCACTTGGAGGAATTACATATATCATATATGTATGTGTGTGTGTGTGTGTTAAGTTCCACCACTCAACACGCAATGCCTCGTGAACACTAAAAGAGGAGAGTGGATGTGGAGCGTCTTGACATTGGGTTCAAAGGTTGCCTGTGGCTCCCCTACATTGTGCGGGTACAGCGTAAAGCTGAAAATAATATCTTTTTAAATACTAAGTTCTACTTACATTGATAAAATTAACGTGATGTAACATAAACTATAACGTTCCTCGGCAAATGGATAGTCCATTACAATCCAGTCCAAAAATATCTTTTTCTATTCGATCCACTAGTTTCGGAGATAAGCGCGTTTACCCAACTAAATCTTCAGTTTAATTATTAAGTAGAGATATAGAAATCGCGTAGAGTTTAACCTGCGAACCAATAATCTAATTTTTCTCAGCACAAATCATACCACAGTGCTCAGTGATTTTTCTATTTTAAATAAAAAGTGGACCAAAATGTCGCAATAATAAGTAATTAGTGTTGCCAATCGTGATTATGACGGCCGGTGTTGCTACAAGGCGAAAGGCGAGGGCCAGAAAGAGTTGGGCCAGAGTCGGTCATGATGGACAGGTAATTATGGATAGAGAAGAAGAAAAGAGGAGAAATTTGTTACTATGTATTTTATTTAGGCATCCGTAGAACATAACTTCCGGACTATATTCATAGTATAGACAGGGATATGTGTTTGTTATATTTTTTTTGTAATATTAGTTGGTTGGTTGGTATATTAATGTTATGTGATGAATTATTATGAAATATATTTGTTTATACATTTTTGATATTAATTTTAACTCGTGTTATCTTGAATATAACAAGAATTAAGCTGTACATTTAAGTATATTAATTTAATCTGAATTTCAAAGGTCTATAACATTTAAGACAAATTGGCTGGTCGTTCACGACGATCACGTATTTTATTTGAGTAAACTAGGAAAAACAATTATCATTCCCTCTGTCTGGAATTCGTAGACACAATCACAGTTTACATCGCCGCTAAGAGCCACAACACAAGTTTTTTTTTTTTTTCAAAAAACTAAAACGTCTAACAATTGTTTCTCTTTCGTCCAACAGGCCTCAGACTTCACAGATATAGGTGATGACTGGCCGACCCTCGGCGCGGCGGTGGCTGGCGCCAGGTGTCACTCCACACCACCCCCGCAGGAGGATTCGGCTCATCATAACGGGAACGCTGTAAGTTCATTTGTATGGCAATTTGAGGGAACAGGCAAGGAGGCCAGGGGTACTAGTGTCAAGACGCTCCGTTCTGCGCTATTGACTTGCAATTTTTTGAGAAATTTATTTTGTATCAAGTTTTTGAGGCCGCCGTGGCGTAGTGGTAAAAGCGCGTAACTGTGAAAGCGACGATTGTGGGTTCGATTGCCAAGGTAACGAAGCAAAGCGCGGCGTTGATATCCGCCATTCTGAACACTAGGTTCTCTTTGCCTGCTATAGGCGGGATACATCGTAAAGCTGAAGAAGAAAAATATGAAGTTTTTGAATGATTGTTACTTAACAATGAAATGTATGCAGAGATTGAGGCGGTCCTTCTATTACACAACGTGGAGCCCAAATCGTAGTTTCATTTGTATCACACTAACACCTGAATTACCCCAAATCCATCAATCACCCGTGCAACCTATGAATACTTATTATCAGGTCAAGGACGAAGAGCATCTAATATGTCGAATTAACTTTCGTATAATATTACGTCCGTATTGTATAATGTTATGCGCAGTGCAGTGGTGCTACCACTGATTCACCAGTTCTATTCTGTTTTATTGATCTAGAGTGCTACTTTATATAAATACTTAAATTGTTAGAAAAAACAGTCGAGTTAAAAAAATACAAATAATAGGGGTTGCTTTAGGAACATTGACTGTTGTTTGGCGGAACTGAACGCCGAGCTTTGTCGTACTAGCCATACTTCCTGTCGTATTTAAAATAAATTTTCAATTTAAACCACTATTTCCCGAGATTAGCATGTTCAACCAAACAAATTCCTACAGTATTGTAATATTAGAATAGTTGTTTTTATAAGTCTCTTATTTAAATAACATTCCTGTCGATTCCAGGATCAAGAGCGGAAACCCTTCGAAGAGCAGCAGGTGAAAGTAGAGAAAATGGAACCGTCACACAATCATCAGGCACACAACGATAGACACGTGCCACACGATAAAACGAAATCTGCAGGTAATATAGGTAATATAAATATACGATCTTTTATCCTACCGGTTCAAAGTGACCGATGTACGGGGCTGAAAAAAAAATTGATTCTAGAAACTTTCCTTCGTTTTACATATATACAAAAATAAAACTTATATACAAGCAAAAATATAAAAATTTAAATAAAAATAAAAGAAACATTGTGTGTTGATTGGCAGAACTTTTCTTTTCACCGGAGGACAAGTGTAAATAAAATTTAATTTAACTTAATGTGTAGATAACTTTTTTCTAATCTAATAAAATACAGAGTAATTATAAGAACCTTCCTATGTGTGACCAATCTCAAACTTCCCAGAAATAATAATTAAATATTATAAATTTATTTCATTATTATTTGAAATTCTCTCCCGTAATTTAGGCCCCTTTTCTCAACTAACACAGAGATATAGGGTTACGCAATGCGGGAATATGAACTTACTTTACTTAGATTATTATGTATTTTACTTTAAAATACTTAATTTTATAGTAAAGTATACATATTATATTATGTATATTAAATATACGTATATGTGCTATATGTAATTATTAAAAATTAAGATTTTGTGCCTAGTCAGACCAGGCCAAACACAATTTAAATATAATGTATACAATAATTGTGAATTGATCCTACATTCATATTGTTTAATTAACAACGAAATCAACCTCATGGCAACTTTCTAAAATAAGAATTGAATCTATGGTTTCATAACATATTTTTTTCTTTTTTAGCAGGCAAAGGCGGCAGTAAATCGGGCAAACATAAATGGGTGCCTCTGGACATAGACGTAAAGGCAGCGAGGCCCTCTAAACATGGGAACCAACATGCCCCACGACAAGATGGTTAGATATTTTAAATAAATAATTTATATAATGACCGATATGTGAATGACGGTAAAGCCGACAGTTGTGGTTCAAGTCGATCAGGAGAGTGAATTATTTTCATTTTCTTTATCTGGTACGTAGACACTAGATAGCGTTGCGTTGATTTTCATTTATGATAAATTATATATTAAAAAGTCTGTGATTTTATACCAAAAAATTGTATTATTTATAAGGTATTTTATATCAAGAAAACGTCCCGTACTTTAGGCCTCTTTTCTCTTATACAATAGAGACATTGGGTTACGCATTGCGGGTAAAGTGAATTTCTTTGTAATAGTCAATAAAAAAGATTTTTTAAATCTTTAAAAATTATAAAGAAAACATGGCAAACATATACGTGTCCAAGGTAAACGTGCCAGACCTTGATATCTAGGATAGCATACATAACCAATACTATACTATAAATACATTACCAATAATACATTAACAATATTTTTACTATTATCTTTACCCCCATGCAGACACAGTTTCCCTAAACGGTGAAGACACTCGCCGCAGTAGCGGCAGAGGACGCGGCGCCCTGCGGGGACGAGGCGCGAGGAGAGCCACCACGCGCGCCTCCCTGCACCCCCACGCGCACGTCTACCACGACGCGCATCATGACATGGGACAGGTTAGTCCTATATATTATAACGGTCATACATATGGATGGGGCACGAAGTTGGAAAAAAGGAAATAATTGCAATATATGATTAAATATAAACGATGTGAGGTAGGTTAGTTACGAATTATGAAATTAATATAAATATATTGTGAATTTGATTCTCTGAAGTGTCTAAAGTCTCAGCATTACCTTTACAATTATCCATCTTTCTCAACTTTTTTTTGCATGTATCTATGTTTTTTTTAATATGAATTTGTCATAATCCTTATCAATATATTTAATCATTTTTTATTATTTAATAGCACTTTTTTTTTTTATTATTACAGTGCACATTTTTTGTTTTTTTTTTTCTTTGTATCACGACTTTTTTATTTAGAAGGGTTTGTGATACATGAATGCTTTACCCTCCCCTGTCCTTTTTCTTCATATCATTATTATAATCATTTGCTTTTCTATAATTTTTGTATTATATTTTTTTATATATGTATACTTCTGCATATTTTCATTGGGACATATTATATTACATATAATTGGATATTTTTTAATGGTTTTTATGTATAGGTATTATTATTATGTATTGGGTGTGGTATTTTTTATTAATTCTTAACTTGCAACAAATAATTTTTGAGGAAAAGACTTATATAATAGATATTGTTATGGTTATTTTCATTTATACATACATACTTGGTAATTATTACAAATAGTTATTAATAACTCTGTGTCATATTAAATGTTCCTCATTAGAAATGAGGGGGCCATAAACTAACAAAATTAATGCCCTGTTAGTTCTAAATAACATTAGTCTTCATAATGTTGACAATATAAGAAATCATGTCGCAGTCGCGACGCTTATGGGTTCGATGCCCACAAAGGGGGAATGATTAAGTTTCATTTCCTTGCTCTGGTGGACAAAGCGATGATATCTGCCAATCAACACGCTCGTCTAACAATGTTTCGAAAATTGAGAAAAAAATGGAGAATAAATTGTTTTAACATTTACTCTTTTACTACCCTGCTTTATGAGACAAACGTATTTTTAGGGATAACTATTGTAATTATGTCATTTTCATAAAAAAAAAAATGGGAATGAAAAGGAAATAAATACTAATCATTAATATCTATAATACTATAATATTCTCTTTGTCCGACAAAATATACATTGTCATAGTAAACATAGTGACAATCATACGATAGAAACAAGAAATAAAGATAAGATTGTTACTCCAAGTTTTCGCCTTCAAAAAGTTAATAAATCTTTTATGGGTCTGAGCATACGTGTATATAATAAAATTCCACAGTGTATTCTAGATTTGCCACTTCCAAAATTTAAAATATCAGTAAAAAAAATTCTAACAAGTAAAGCTTATTACACTGTTCAAGAATACTTAGAGGACAAACATATATGGAATAAATGTCTATTGAATGTAATGCAGGATAGCTGCCAACTAATGTAATAGATTGTACCATTGATTTTGAAAAGAGCAACTGTTGAGTTTCTTGCCGGCTCTTCTCAGCAGAACTGCCTTCCGAACCGGTGGTAGCTTTTTGTTCATATGTTGATTCGACGATTCAAAAGTGCTTATTATAAATTTATTTGAATAAAGAATATTTTGAATTTGAATTTGAATTTGAATCTTTTAAATCCAGAATATAAAAATTTCTTAGATCGTAGGTTTGTAAAACCTTAAATTTTAAGAGAAAAATAACATTTTTTATTAATTAATATGGGATACGAAATATATCAACTAACATGTGGTGTTTCATTTCATGGTGTCATTAATGGTGTGTGGATGTTGTTTTTGTTTTCTCATTTCAAAAAGTTTTATCGATATGAAGCTATTTTTTATTTCTTTTTTGTATTACAATGGTTTTGTTATATTTCAATGAATGTTCATTATAATAGTATATACACAGTAGTATTACTAGACTAATGAAAGTTTCTTTTGCAAATGAATCATCAAATAAATTCTTGAATATTAAGATATCAATTATCTAGAAATATTTTATAATATTAGTATATCGATAGGTTTTTGAAGCATATAACAACAAAGAACTATAGAAATGGCTAAGTTAAAAAAGAAACTTTAAGTCAAACATCCATTCACCATAACGGTATACATACAATCACATACATACAAACATAAATATTCCTCACCTACGCCCCAGCTACGTGTTCAGCCAGCGATGCCGCAGGTGGTGCTTCGGTATGGGCTCGGCGCCCTGCCGGTGGCGCCAATGCAGGCTTTCTACTATGGCGCCGGGGGGTATGGAGTGACCCTCGACCAGGGCACACTGAAGGATCTCATCAAGAAACAGATGTGAGTATTGTTGAGGAAAGATCAGAGTGACTGAAGAGTGAGATATAAGTATTGAGCGAAAGAGATTGAATGACTCTGTGAGTGAGACGGATGCCGGTCTTATACTAAACAAATGTAAGTTTTGTGAGATGATGACCACGATGTGGGAGCGAGATGGATGCTTGAATGATTAATGTAAAAATTGTGAAAAGTAGGTGGCACAATTGGGTAACCCTGAAGATTAAGAAGTAGATGTTAGTATTATTGGAAAGAGATGGTGTAATGATGCCACATGAATGTTAATATTGTGAGAGAGAGATTTAGTAGTATCGGAGTTGATTATTTTGCTAGAGTAATTAAAGATTTGTGTAAAGGAGAAGGACATATTATATCTTTTATTTTTCTTATCAGTAGTATAACTGAGAATAGAAACGGTTTGATTTTTTTTATTAAAACAATGTGTTTTGTGCGTACAGCGAGTACTACTTCAGCCCGGACAACTTGGCGCGGGACTTCTTCCTGCGCCGGAAGATGAGCCCGGACGGCACCATCCCCGTGTCGCTCATCGCGTCCTTCCATCGCGTGCGTGCGCTCACTGCCGACGTGCAGCTCGTGCTCGATGCCATACGGGACTCCGACCGCCTGCAGCTCGTGGCCGGCTTCAAGGTGACTCTCCCAACCCCCAAAACAAGAACCCTTCCCCACATCATCCACACCTTGAACAACCACGAATTTACCCCCCACCCCCCCCATCATGACCATAACTTTCTATATGCCATTCTTCGTATGACCTTCTCTAAACTAGAACTCCTACCCCCAACCTAACTAAAATTGATTTTAAATTGTTTTAAAGTTCCCTTGTTTCACATTTTAGGTGCGAACGGCCTTCGAGCCGACAAAATGGCCAATCCTCGACATTAACACAGGGACCAATAGCGAGGATGGTGACAAAGATAAAGATGAAAGATCAGAAAGACCGGACAGTATAGAGAGTATAGAGAAAGGTGACGATTCGGAGAATACGAATGAGAAGAGTGCCGACTTTGAGGTTAGTAGTTTTTTATTTCAATAGTGTTTGTTCTTGAAGTGAATTGTGATTGAAAAATTGCTTATTATCTTTTTTTATTATAATTTTGTTATGTATTTTAAGAAAATATTATTTATAGCATAATGTGGACGCAAATGCTTTATCATAAATGTGAGATTTTATTGTTTTAAGGCTAAGACTTTAAATATAGAGGGCATTAAAAACATTATTAATACACTAGCGACCTACACACTCCGCCTCTTAAAACTTATTGGTATATTTTAGCCAAATTGTACATGTTAAATGTATGTAATTTTTTTATGCTGTGTTTTTTTTTCTAAATCTATTTAGTAGTTTTAAAGCATGGTGGAATAAATTCGTCCATCATTTAACAAAAATAGTCAGGAGTCAAGAATTGTCTTCGAATGTAGTATATTTAAAGTGTCCAAATTAATTTACCTTTTATTTATTTATTTTCTATATATCGTTATACATATAGAAAGATGAATAGATATAATAAAAATAAATATATATAATATATGACAGTAGACGAGGTGAAAGAGGTATGTAGAGACCGTAGCGCTTGGCGTTATTGTGTCATCTGTGCAATAAAGACTTTAATCTATCTATCTATTCATCCTCACATAATTCACTTTTATAATATTAGTAGAATTAATTTTCCATTGCAAAAAATAATGATTACCCTCCATTAAATATCTACAGCAAAAACCACCCGAAATTGAACCCGAAGAAGAACAAATAATTAAAAAACAAGAAGTACAACCGGCCTCGCAACCTAAGCCAGCGACCAAAACTGAAGAACCGGACCCGAAACCACAATTAAACCCTGTGGAACTGAAACAAGAGGAACAAGTGGAGATGGTAGAGAATAATGCAGAGATAGAAGAAAAGAATGTGAAAAAGGAAGAAGAAAAAGTAGATAATGAGAAAGAGAAAGAAGATGTGGAAACAGTAGATTCGAACGATGACCCTCCGCTTCAGCCTGATGCGGAAAAATCTGGGGAGAAACGGTAAATATATACTTTTTATTATTATAGTGTATCAAAAAAATTACTACTAAATGTGACGGTTGTGGGTTCGATTCCCATTCAATATAGCATGAAGCTTTATGTAATTTGTTGTAAATTGTTATATCCATTTTTTTTTTAATAATAAAACTTTTAACTAACCTCAATAACATAAATATTTTTTTTTATTTCAACAGTCGTAAAAAACAAATGGTGGGTATATTCCCGCTGGCGACAATGGGAGGGCCGCTAGTGGCGCCGGTGTCCAGTTTGTTGAGGGCTGTGCCTCCACCACCACTGCCTAGGTAAGGACTTTAGAAGGAGAAAAAAAATTAAAACATAATTATTTGAATGACGGAATGAACGATATATTCATATTAATTTATATCATGACACGTCAGATTATGACATTTTTTTATATGGAAATATCATTTACTTCTTTTTTGTAATCTATATATATAAAATCGAAAGGTCACTCACTCATCACGAAATCTCAGGAACTACAAGTGCTAGGAATCTCAAATTTTGCATAGGAGTTACTTATAGAACGTAGGTGCTCGCTAAGACGGGAATTTGCAATATTCGATTTCTAAGGGGTTGTTTTTGGGGTCGAAAGTTTGTATGAAACTTCGTTACTACAAAAGCTAGGAGTGTCAAATTTTGCATAGACGTCACTAGGACGTAGCCATGGAGACAGAAGTTAATAATAACATAGTTCACGCGGGTGAAACCGCGAGCGGGCCGCTAGTATTATATATGTTTTTGTTAATGCCAAGTGATTTGTGTTTAACGGGCACATTCGGAAAGCCATAGTCAAAGAACAACAATATTTCTGTTTGAAACTGTATTGTGATGAAAATAAGAAACTTCACTTACCAAGTGAATGATGATGAATGATTTCGTTTTATCAATCATCAGGCCTTAGTTTGTATGAAAACTTCACTTTTGACGTTTGTGTATTTATTTGTATATAATATAAATAATTACACAAACGTCTAGCTTAATATTATTTGACAGCCATAGCACAGTGGCACAGCGTGTGACTAAACGCAAATGTTGTGGGTTTCAATCCTACTTGGGGAAATGGATTATTTAATATTTTCATATCCTCACTCTGATAACAAGATAAAGCACAACATTGTGTTCCGCCACTCGATACGCACCGTCGGGAAAATTCAGAACACTGGGTATCCCCTACCTACCCTCCTGCGGCATACAGCTTGAAGATAAAAAGAATAATATGCACCATTTAATATTTTTTTTATATTTCTACTTATATACAGGATGTTCCGCACAACTCGCGCGTCTCCGCTTTTACATGATCATCTCAACCCGGATGTGCCGGAGTTTGTGCCTCAAGCGAGTAGACGTGGTTAGTATTTGTTTATGTGTTCTTTTTTATTTTTATTAATTTGAAGTCCCAGTCTTATATTATAATATACTAAAAAAAATGTAATCTGAGTCAGTACTTCTTAATATAAGCGCATTCGACTAAACAAACTTCTGCGTTACGGTATTTGTTTAATAAATATATTTTTTAGTTTAACTTATTTTTTTTATATAATTACAGAAGAGCCAAACGCGGAGAAGTCAGACAGTCAAGATGGCGGTTCGTCTGTGAGCCCCACATTGGCAAAAAACGATTCTGATGTTTGGACTGAGGTGATTATATTTCCAGATTCACGCTATATCCCGCATATAGCGGGGTAGGCAGAGGGAACCTAATGTTAAGACACTCCGTTCCCCATGCAGCGTACAAATTTCGAGACATTGCGTATTCAATAGAGGAATGCCGTGCTTTGTTTTGTAACTAGAGCATTGAAACATTTTCAATTTCCACAAATGAGAATCGAAGTCGCAATTTTTGCAATTGCAGTCCGTGATATGTATTAATTAATACATGAAAATATTAAAATTAATGTAGTTGGTATTTGTATAAATAAATAAGGTTGATTCTAAAATGATAAGAGTGACTTAGATTCTCTCTGTAATCTAACAAAATAGTTGAAATCGAACCTACATCTGTTTGTATATTTATTACTATTTAGGAGATGTGCGGGTTGAAATCATGTTAGCCTTAAAGATTTATCTTCTTTTCTTTTTCTTTTTCTCTTCTATAAGCCAAATTAATTCATCGTTAATCTATTCCTCTATTTTTCCCAATACTAGGTTAAACGCCGCACTAAAGCCGGTTCCAAAGAACGTGCGGCCCCCCAAGCAGCTCAAGAGCCGGAGGAGGAGCCCCGTGAGGAGCTCCACTTCCAGCTCGACGAGGAACTGGACCTGCCTCCGCCGAGACATAATACGTTCACTGACGCCTGGTGAGTAAACTTGATGTTGAGTTATGCTGCGTAACGTTCCGTTTGAGCGGAAAATGATGATTGAACATTGTTTTTCAAAACTAATATTATAAAGAGAAAAGTTTTTTTGGTTTGTTTGTGTCAAATACGACCCAAAAGTACAAGACCGGTTTTAAACATTTTTTCACTAGCAAAAGAGAAAATTAGATGTGCAATTAATGATGCTGAACATTTGCAATTAATGATGCTGATGCAGAACATTAAAAAGATTATTTTTGAGATAAAATGTTTTTATTCATATACTCTTAACTAGCGGACCTTGACGCGGCTACTCCTTCTTGGAGTATTAGAATATTTATATAAGAATATTTATTAAATATATTATTTTCAGTTTTTAGATAAGAATTAGTAAGAAAATATAAGCTTAAATAATCAAAAAAAATAATAAGTAGAGACATATTATTAGAAAAAATATCTGAGAAATTGAAATGAACCAACATAAGAAGTAAAAGTAACTAAAGGATATTCTCAATATTAGAAAAAGTACCTAAAACTACCTAAAAGGATAATTTTTGCCAATTTTTTTAAATGTGAAGAGAACCAAATAAAGTTGGAAATGTATGAAAATTTATAAAACCGTCAACGTCATCTGCCCGTTCGCGTCGATCATACTATGCCGCCCGAAGGCTAGGTCATTTCGAATCAGTCTTAATTATTTATTAGAATGTTATACGGTTAACTATAATTTCAATTTAGATAAAATGCTAAAAGTGAATATTATATTTATATTTAGCGTAGCGACGGTTGTTATTAACATGGCAGAATAAATTGCTTGTCAAATTAGAAAGTATTTTAATATATAAGTATATATGTGTAATGTAATGTTATATAGCCTACTATTAGCACTTCTGAAGAATGCAGCTTCCATACAAAACAAAAACATAGTAGATCAAACCAGTAGATCCAGAAATCTTAGTGATCTAACAAATAAACAAACTCTTCCGCTTTATTATATTAGTATAGATATAGAGATACATATAGTACGAAAAAAAATTGTTTAAGTGATAACCAATTTGCAAATATCCACGAATTATTGCTAATAATTAAAAATAACAGATTCAGAAATATATGTTACACATCAAATCCCTATAAATATTATTTACTCTATTATTTATAATAATGACCACAGGTCAGAAGAAGAATCCGATGCAGATTTCCCGGACAGAGATATTGGTAGGCTTCTGATTGTGACTCAAACGGCAGCTGTCTCCAGACCCCCGAAACATGATGGCCACGATCGAGGCAAAACTGATACTGCCACCAGAACCAAGATCACCCAGGATTTGGAGCAGGTACTGAACTTAGGACTACTACTGTTACAAATAATGATAATATGGACAGATAGACATACTTACAATTTTTTTTAAAGTTCACGCTGTATCCCGCACATAGCACACTAGGCAGAGGGACAAACTCAAAAATACGCATTGCCTCGTTTCCAGAGAGGAAATAAATATATAAAATATTTCATTTCTTTGACTGTGCTTGGCGGACTCGACCCATAACCGGTCGCGTTTACGGTTGCAGCTTATGCCCTCTCCATGGCTCACTACTTTCTATAAAATAATATGTATTTAATTCACAACATAATTATGTATACACATAGTCAATAGTTTTTTTACTTTTTTTACTCTCGTAAAATTTAAATAAAAACTCTTAGTGTAAGACGCATGACACGTTCTAATTGCATAGAGGTAAGTAAAAAAAAAATGTCATATGTGTTTTTTTTTGTAGGTGATCACGGATGGTCTAAGACGCTATGAAGAGGATCTGTGGAGTGAATTTTCGCCTGTGAGTATATTTTTTAAAATTTTTCTAAAATATAAACTTTTTATATATTAATAATATTATTGTAGTATTTATTCCAGTGGCCTTATTAAATAAACAATATTTTGAATTACATTTATTTTGTTTCACGCTGTAATCCGCATATAGTGGTACAGGTGGAACCTAGTGTAAAGACACTCTGTCTTCCACGCAACGCTCGGTTGTCACTACGTTGCGTGTTCAACGGCAGAATACAAGCGGAATACAGCCGTGTCTTTGAGTTGATACCAGTGGAAATGGAATTGGTTCTTTTCCCATAATTTATATTATTTATTTTGACATATTGACATAATACATTAAATATCTCCGCCTTCCTAGTCTTCATACCCCGGCGGCACTCCCCAGCAGCAGTACCGCACGGTGTCAGTGATCTCACGCGAGCAGTTTGAGGCGGCCGCGCCCGCCGAGCGGCACCGCAACCCCAGCGAGCCCCCGCCTCCGCCGCCGCAGCGACAGCCGGTGAGTGGCCGCGACCCCTCGACGCCTCCTAACCCTCCGATACCTCCTGACCCCCGACGCTTTCGGACTCCCAAATACCCCTCCCCCCCAGCATATAGCCACGCCCGCCGAGTATTACCGCAACATAAGCGACTTTCAGAAAGACTCACAGAATTTCTTGCCTTTTGCATTCAGTCAAAATCAGCAACCTTCATCAAATATTATTTTTAAATCGACTTCATGTAGCAGGGTAGTCAGAAGGAACGCAGTGTTAAGGCATTCTATTCTCCACTCAACGCCACACTTTTCGCCTCGACAGAGCGAAGAAATGGAGAAGTATAAATTTAAATAAATATTCCATTTTCTCGAGTACGGATCGAACCCACAACCAGTGTTTACAGTCACAGTTTGTGCCCCTGCGCCACAACTGAACTCACTTAACAATATAATTAGTTAATTATTATTGCTAATAATAATTTATACGAATATTCTAATTTTCCAATACAGGCCGAGCAAGTGGAGTCGGGAGGTAAATCCAAGCGTCTGCGTCGCACGGCCCGTTTCTATGCAGCTAGCAAGGACCCACACGCTACTGATGTTATGTTAGTATTCGTTTATATATTTTAGTACAGTACGGTGAATGAGTCATTGCCACTCTGAAATTAGGCTATCTGAACTTTTGCAATTTGTTCACTCGCGCTTGGGAAGAAAATGATCAATAGTAAGAAAAATCCTGAATTCAAATCTGCGCAGACCTCAACAGATAACTTCAGGGCGGCCACGACTCGTGGTAAGTACTGTAATTTGTAAAAAATAAAAGAAAGTAAGAGCGGAGTGTCTTAACACTAGGTTCTGTTAGATTCTTTTGTTTATGTTTGCAATATTTATAATAATTATTTTCCTCATATTTAAAACTTTTTAACGCTTTGCGGATTCCGTCCTGTATAGAGGCATACAGGACGGAAGCGGCAACGCTCCTTTTACGGGAACAGCATATAGGGTAAAATATTTCAAACCCATATCTAAAGAAATTAATCAAAATACCTCAAAAGTTTAGACGTAGGATTTCTTTTATTTCATGATGTTTATCCATACCTGTATTTCGGGTGACATACGACGCCAATAACGTAAACACTTACTACTACAGTACTACAAAAATACTATTAAAGGTTAAACATAAACAACTTTGAACTTTAACGAAACTACCTACAACTCGATTTCGGAATGAGGCATGTGCAGCAGGGTGGCCCTTTAATAGGTTTATGTGTGCGTGCGTTGTTCTTAACAAATGGCGTTTTATTTTATAAGAATAATTGTGTTATTTATTTTGTTTAAAAAAAAACTTTTTCATTTTTGGGATTTTTTTTTTATTGTATAGGCTTTTATAGAGTAGTTAAAACTGTGGTGTAAACGTGGGGCTTTAAGGATGTCTAATATACCACTACAATGGTTTCATTTAAAGTAGTGCTGACAAAAACACTCAAATATTTATTATGTTTAATCGCATAGCTTTTTGCTAAACAGTTGGGTTTTGATAAATCTTTTTTATTACAATAAGTATACCCCGAAAAACCATCTACATCTACATTTTAAAAGAGAATTCAAAATATAACGATAAGAAAAGAGGAATTACACCTAAAAGCTACTTAAAGACGCTACAACCTAAAACTTGTACTAACTAACAATATCTAAAACCATTTTTTTTTTAAATTGCAGAAGCAGCAGAAAACACAAAACTCGGCACAGTTTGAACCCGCCAGTGGAACACCACGTGGGCTGGATAATGGACGTGCGCGAACACCGTCGACATCACAGAGACAGTGCTGGGTAAGTTACCTAAAACATCTTAACTCTCAATTTTACCTTGACTCTAAACTTTACTTTAAACCCTAAGTTTGTTGACCCGGTCAGTTCGTTTGACCCTTAATTTCGCCTTTTGTTACCTTTTCCTTGCATCTAAATTTTATCTTTACCCCAAATTTCCTCTTTATCTTGGTTCTGAGTTTGATCTTACCTTGGCCCTAAGTTTCGCCTTTTATTACCTTTGTCTTGACCCTAAATTAATAAAATAGTTTTTTATAATATGTAATAAGAAGGTATTCTTAATTAATATTTTAAAAAAACTATTTTTATACAATTTTTTTATGTTATTTAAATTATAATTATACTATATTATATATTTCTTATTTTCTAGGTCGTCGTTAGGCACTTCACCGACACTAGGCTCCTCCTGCGGCTCCGTCCCGCAGTCGCTACCCGCCTTCCACCACCCCAGCCACGGCCTGCTCCGGGAGAACCACTTCACGCAATTGGCCTACCACAAGTATCACTCTAGATGCCTCAAAGGTTAGTGCTGGTTTGATTACCGCTAGTTAAATAAGTGTGAACCTGTATGGTCTTATGGCGTCTCAATTATAATATACTAGCGGCCCGCTCGCGGTTACACCCGCGTGAACTATGTTATTATTAATTTCTGTCTCCATGGCTACGTCCTAGTGACGTCTATGCAAAATTTGAGACTCCTAGCATTTGTAGGAACGAAGTTTCATACAAACTTCCGACCCCAAAAACAACCCCTTAGAAGTCGAATATTGCAAATTCCCGTCTTAGCGAGCACCTACGTCCTATAAGTAACTCCTATGCAAAATTTGAGATTCCTAGCACTTGTAGTTTATGAGATTTCGTGATGAGTGAGTGACCTTTCGGTTTTATATATATAGATTGAGAAAGCCTTCAATAATAATTTGTATCTGCCTATATTTTTATGATATAATATCATAACTTTGATTATACCGGATATATGGAATAATAAACGTTTACTAAAGCTAATTTTGATTTAATTTATTTCCAGAACGTAAAAAGCTGGGCATTGGACAATCTCAAGAGATGAATACTTTATTCAGATTCTGGTCATTCTTCCTGAGGGACCACTTCAATCAGACCATGTATAACGAATTTAGGTAATTATCTGATAAAAAAACTATCAGTTTCACGGTGTATCCCGCATATGGTAGAGTAGGCAGAGAAGACATAGTGTAAAGACAATCAGTCCCAAACTCTCAAACGAAAAAAGTCTCAAAACTCAAAAAAGTTTTAGAGATGTTGCATGGTGAGTGTTTAGTAACAAGACTAACTTGTTATAAAAGTGAGAAAATGAATATTACATTTTTAAAAAAATGTGTAAAAATGTTATGGAATTTTGTATGTTTTCTAACAAGGTCCTTCATTTCCTAAGTGTGGAATAATACATTGTAAATGTAAAAATATGAAAATAATTAATTCTCCCGTTTACAGCCAGACACGGTGCGACAACCTCAATTTTTTTATAATCTTATTATAATAATATTTAATATAATAATATGTGAAGCAATAACTTTGTATCCATGTTTTTGAAATATTGTGCTGATGAAGGAGTATGAAATTACCAATTATAAAATTTTTTTTACCTATCATAACTTAGACAGTATACACATATGTATAAAGTGACATACACGTTGCTATGGCAACGCGTATTGTATGCATCAATCGGTTCTTTAGTTAAAATTGTTGCCTTTTCATGTTTATACAATTTATATATAAATTTACATATATTTTTCCATTGTTTTCCAGAACACTAGCAAACGAAGACGCGGCGGAGGGTTTCCGCTACGGACTCGAGTGTCTCTTCCGGTTCTACTCGTACGGCCTCGAGAGGAAGTTCAGACCTGAACTGTACCACCACTTCCAGTTGGAGACCATTGCTGACTATGAGAAGGGTGAGGATTGGTTTATAGGATTTATGTTATAGTTTATAGGGTTATTGAGGCATTTTGTGGTATTTTAGGATTTTGCAGGTTGAATTCGAACATGTGTACTTTTGAATATTTTTTTATCTTTACACTTTTTCGCGCATTTAACCTATTGTTAAAACAATCCGTTTCTCACTATATAGTATATCTAAAACGCTTATAGAGATTATATTGTTGTATTGACTGGACTAATACTGATAATATGAGAAGAGTGAGGGTTTTAGGACTAGATTTGAAATGTTTTCTTTTGAGTTATTGGTGTTTGTTGTTCCATGTTTTGTGGATTAATTTAAGGATAACTAGATTATCAATTTCAAATACCGTTAGTAAAGAATATTATTTTATTTTTATACATTCACGCTTTATGGTGCATAGAACAAGTTAAGCAGAGGGAACTTTCCCTGTTACATGCCACCATCGTGCTCATCGCCGCATTTTGTCTTCCTATCAAAAGGGAAAAACTGAAAATAATTAATTCCCCCGAATGGGAACCAAACTCACAACCTTTTGTTATAATTATTAATGTTATTCACCTAACAGGTCAGCTTTACGGCCTGGAAAAGTTCTGGGCGTTCCTCAAGTACTACAAACACGCTGGTGCGTTGCAAGTGGAACCTAAGTTACAGGCCCATCTTGCTAAATTCAAGAGCATCGAGGACTTCCGTGTGCTGGAGGTTGGTTTATTTAATATACGGTAGACGCCTGTCACTGTTGATAGAACGGTTGACGAGTCGTGGCCGTTCTGAAGTTAGGTTTTGTGAACTTTTGCGCATTGTTCACTCGCACTCGGAAAGAATATACAACAAGAACATAGAAAATAACAGGGTAGGCGGAGGGAATCTGAGAAGGGTCTTAATGGGGACAGTGTTGAGACAGGCGGAATTTAACGCCGCTTCTTTACCGGAGCCAGGCAATGAAAATATTAAATATTTCATTCTTCCGAATGGGAATGAAACCCACCGCGCGTTACCGTCGCACGCTTGTTCGCCTGCGCTTTTATGACTTAAACTTGTACCTATCAATTAATGTAAAAAAAAATGTGACACTGTTTTGACTGAGTATTTTAAAGTATTGCTCTGCACTAAACATAAAAAAATATTCGCCGTAATTAATGGCCTACATTTTCATACGCGCGCTAACAACGTTATTCATATTGTTAGCATCTCTGTAGAAACTATTTTTTAAAAAATCCACTACACTAAGATAATTGCTTATTCCATTTCCAGCCTCAATTAAACGAGCTGCTCGCGTCCCAGGGACCCGCGGGCGCGGGTCGGGGTCCCCACGCGCGTCCCTACGACAGACACCGCTCGGTGTCCGAGAGCGAGCGCACGCACGTACAACCCTTCTCTAGGGGATTCGGGTGAGACATACATACATAATGTACAATATTTTTTTTAGCTTCATGTTGTATCCCGCATATAGCAGATTAAGTAGAGGGAACCTTGGGTTAAGATACTCCGTTCCCCATTACATGTTGAGTGGGCGGAACTTAGTGCCGGCTTTTGGCTAAGAAATTGAAACAATTAATTTCTCCGAGGAGGAATCGAACTCACAACCTTACAGTCAAACACTGTCCAAATACAACACGATAAGATCAATTAATTTTTGTATTTTAATTTTCTCTATAGTTAATATGTTATTATGTAAAAATTGCATACACGACTCTATAAATTACTTATTAATCATACGCCTTTATGGCTTTCTGACGAATTCTTGAGACTTGAGCCATTGCGTTTAGTGGTGGAACTCAACGCCGCCCTATACCTCAACATAAGAGAGAAGAAATAATAATATTAAATACGTTACTCAAGTGGGAATTAAATTCACATCGTCACCATTTTTTTTTTATTGAAGATAGGTAAGCATTTGTCTGCTATCTCACCTGGTGGTAAGTGACGATGCGAACGATGGTGGAGCATGCTTACCCAGATAGTGCCTATTCACTCTTTCCTTGAAGACGGCCAAGTTGTATTTATCGGGGAACAGTTGAGCAGGCAGGGAGTTCCACTCCTTAGCTGTTCGCATTAGGAAAGTGGAGGCGAAGCGCTGCGTACGAAAAGCAGGCACATCGATGACATATGGGTAAAATCCCAGCCTACGTCTAGTGCCCCGTCGTCTTTATAGTCACTGTCGCCTTTATACACACGCTTGTGCCCTGCGCCACGTCTGGCCTCTTTCATTAATTATTTATATTTTTTTCATTAGAAATCGTAATTCCGGCAATAACAACAACAACCGAGGGCGGGCGGGGTCGTGCGGCGCCCAGAGTGTCATAGCGAATGCCAGACCACGTCGTAAGTATAATATTAATGTTAATATTTAACTTATTTAGTTTTTATTTTAACAATTTTAAAAATACTATTTGCACGCTAAGGAAAGGAAACAGTTTATTTTATGAGAATGTAGCGGGAATCGAACCCGCGCCTCTTGGTTACCGTTCTAGCACCCTTCTATATTTTATTTTTATGAGCTTTTGTCATAAAGCAGAGTAGATGACGATAACTCATTATTAACAATAGCTACATAGTAATTTTATAATTTTGAACAAGTCATTGAAATGCTTCGATCTGTTACTGAAAAAAGTATTGTATCATTTTTTTCTATATTTCTTTTCCTATAGCAAAACCGAAGGCGAAACAAGACGCCGTGACCAACGAATTAAAAGCGCCCGTCACCGCCAAAACACAATAATAGACAAACGAACAGTTACTTATTAGACTAAAAGTGCATTTTTTATATATATAAATACAAAAAAAAACTATAAAAATATAATAAAAGTGAAGTGTGGAGTGTTTGTGCGATCTGTGTCTGTTGTTGTGCCGGTTACAGCTAGTTCGAATCGATTAAAACTGGTTTCGACCAGTTAAATCTGGTTCTTCACAACCGGTTACAACTGGTTGCGTGTTACACTCGGTTGCTGGGTTGCAGGCTGTTATAATGTGGAGCCTAGGTTGGTGTTTTTTTAATAATAAGATTTAATTTTATGCACAAAATTATTTTACTTCATCTAGATGTATAATATGTATATCTAAAAAAAATTGATTTGATTTACAAAAAATTTTAGATGTATAATAATTGTACATATAACTAAAGTGAAAGAAAATCTGTAATATACATGTTTCCTTGGAATTGAACCTACAATCATTAACCATGCAATTATATTATAACACGCAGATGCTTCCAGATTTTGGTGGAAAGTGGGGAACACATGCTTCCTCTGCCTACCCCGCTTTGTTTGGAATACAGTGTGAAGCTAAAAAATATATTTAATGCTGTATTAATATACTTGGAAGATGAAGAGATAAAGCATTTTCTACCAGAATAGAAAAACTTAAAATAGCATCATAACCTTTCCGTTTGAAGTTATGCCATTAAGACTCACGTTTTTAATTAAATGACATTGGTATTTCTTTTTTTCTTTCCAGCTTGTACGCATCGACAATAATGCTACGCGGTTTAGACGCCACGATCATGTAGACTTAAGATTGCTAACATACATACATATATATACATCTATTTATATATATTTTTGACATGTAAACAAAATTTCAGAAAAATTACCCTACAATAGTGATTTAGTCTGTATTATCATTTAATAATAAGTTTTAAAGGCTGTATGTTGTAGATTTGTTACACTTTTTTCTTTTTCGTTCTTTTTTAAATTTTCAACTAATTTTGTGTTAGAAATGTTTAAAAAAAAACAAGTAATAATTATAGGGTAATAAGTCTACAATGTATATATATATATATATATATAATGTGCTTGTTAGTTTTAGAATATGATGTGGTGAAAAAAAAAAAATAGAAATTGATTGTTTGTATGGTAAAATTACTTATTTTATGATATAAACTTATGAAATAAACTACTACTTTACTATATTAAGAAATAATCACACTCAGAAATGACAATTGAAGTATAACTAATGTTAATATATAACTAACTTATTGATATTTAAACTTTTATTTGTCATCTATGAGTAGTAATAATATGACATACATGATTTTTTGACTTATGAAATTGACTAGTTAATTTATATTAATTTGTAGTCTTTTCTGGTAATTTTACATACAAACAAATAATTTCTTTCCTAAGCTGATGGCCGCCATCGGAATAAATGTGTTGTACAGATAATGATATTTCGTTCTGTTATACATATATAGGGTTGATATTAAAAAAAATAATAATAATAAAAAAATATCTACGAACGACGTCGAAACGTCGAAAAGACTGGATAAGTGCATGTTTAGTGAATTGTATAAAAAAAATTGTTGTTTTTTTTTTTAAATAGCACTGTCGATATCTCCTGACTTTGTATTTAGTGGACTCGAGTGACGTCACGTTTTTATTAATAATTTCTTTATATATATTAATAATATAACTTAAAAAAATGGTGTTTCTTTTTTTTCGTCTATCGTAATATTAATTATAATAATAATATTTAATTATTACACACTTTATCAAATGTGATGTAACTCGTGTTTTTTAAAAATAAGTCCATAATATATTTGTACTGCCATTTAATTAATATTGATGACACAACTGAGCACACAAAACTTAGTGTAAACACAAAATGAAGTGAATGCATTGAAGCTATAAATATATATCTGTCTCGCTCTCTCGTATAGGAGATTTGATGTTAAAATAAAGAAAGAAGATGAAATATGACGGTTTGCTTATACAACGATGTCTCTTAAGTGGGATTATATAATGTAACATTTCATATCTGGATACGGATAGTCGGTCTCGGTACGTATATACTATATAACATTATGACGGATTGTCCGTTAGGTTCGAACTAATCTGGCTTACGGATGATTTTTGAATTTTTTTTAAAGAATCTGTCATTGATAGAATATGTTTTATTATTCATTTTATTTGGTACTTACGTATTAACGCCACTGCAGCTACAAATTAGGCGATTTTTAAGTGCTGGTTAGTTTAGGCTAGAAACTTTTAAATTTAAAAATAACTAACCTAACCGAACCTGCGTAAATTTAAAAGCTTTTAGTTTTTACAACTCTCATTTAGACTTCGTCCGTATGTGAAATACGTCGCGGATAGTTTTTTATTTCGGATATCCAATAATTTCGGTTATGGTTACGAAGTTCCGTAACATCCCCCCCCCCCCCAAGTAACAATATTAGAGATATCGTTGTCACTTTCGCACATTATGAGATGAGAGTGAGAGAGAAAATACGTTTTTTATAAACTGTGTTCAAACGGAATGCGTTCATTTCAGTCGAAATTTATGTTGCTATGTTTTTTTAGATATAAAAATAATTATACATACATACGTACATAAATATGATATATAATAATAATATCATATTATGAAAATCTGGCATTTTTGATAGGTGGACTTGGGGATTATTTTTTTACTTTGTGTTATGGATGATTGAATTAATTGCATTTTAATTAATTAATGGGTTTATTTTACCAATTTGGTTATAATTTAAATAATCAATATAATTATGTAACTAGTAAATGTATTATTATGAATGATCTTCTTGTTTGTTGTTTAGTATGAGTAAACAATTGAAGGTACTATAGTACAGAGACAGGTTGAATCAATGATTTTTGTCTCTTTATAACACTTAATGAGTGAAAGACATAATATAGTGCAAATTTCATATATTCATAACACAATATGAAAAAATATCTACATATTGTTTCTTTAACCGACTTGCTCAATGCTTAATGAGGAAAGTATAAACAATAGAAAATTGTCCAACCTGCGTTTTGTATAATCTATCTACGGTCAATTGTTTTAGATAACTTTTGTTTTTTTTTCATTATCAAAATCTGTATAGCACTCACATATTATTATATGACATGTTAAGGTGTGTTTTTTTAAATTTCTTTTTTCTTAGGTTTTAAGGCTTTTTAAAGTAAAATGCTGTGTGGAACGCTTGTGGCCTTTCTGTTTCTTGCCTTTTGCACTTTGCATGTAAATATAAAAAAATATATAATGTTAAATTTATGTATGTAAGTATCATTCATTCATAATACGAGCTTTCGATAGATAGACGAATTTTAAAAAAAATATATTTTATTTTTTTAACATGACAACACTGTTTTAATTGTTTTTTGTTTTCTATAGTGTTGCCACAAGCGTTTCACACACCACTCTATTGTGTAAGACAAAATTAAATACGTCAGCACGCTAGGTCGCTTCTTTATTGTAAAACATAGTTCCTAATATATTTTTAATAATAATTTCAATTTAAATAGACACAGGAATTGTAGGTGTAGCGGTAAACTAAGTGGTACATCACTATTCAGCTAGTTTTTTTGAAATAAAAAATATGGTCAAATTCGAAATTTTTAGGACAATTTACTAAAAAAAAATATTTCTTAATAATAGCATTTTAGTGTTGTTCGTTGTAATTTTAATACTTAACAGTTGTTTTTTTTAATTTGAGTTTTTTACTCTGTCTCATCTTCTTTTTTTTTATACGGTGTTTATACGATTTCTGTGTCAATAAATTTCTCCTCAGCACCCTTTCATAGACAAATATAGCATTATTGTCACTTTATTTTTCTAAATTTGTTTTGTTGCTCAAAATTTCACTTTATATAAAAATACCAAATTGTCTATTTTAATCAATTTAGAACGAAATATTTAAATTTTTACCCGATTCTTTTCCCATTTGTCCATGAAAGGCTGTATACAAAGTCCCGTCCCTTTTTTTAAACAGTAGTTTTAGTTTAATCTACACACGAAGCGATCGCGAGCCGAGAGTCTCGCCGTGATTTTGAAGCTGTTGACCCCTCAAAACTATGTAAATAAATTACTCATTTCGGTCTAATGTGCTTAAAATGTCAAAATTCTATTATTTTTTTTTTATATTTTCTTTGGACAGATTCAAAATCACGGCGTTTTGACGACGTTGTGTTTTTGTTAAGTTTTTTCTTTCAATTTGTTGCAATTCTTTCGTAAGAACGCCAAAGGAGACGATATTGTGCTAAAACATTGAAAATTTAGAATTATTGTATAAATGCAAAAATAATTCAAAAAAAAATATATCGCTACTAAATAAATATAAGTGCTGTAATGTAAAGAGAAAAAAATGCCCAGTCGTAACTTTTTGTTGATGACCCCCTCCTTCCTTAATCTTTTATTTGGTTTTAACTAAAAAATATATGATGAAAAAAAATATAAATAAATATGAAAAAATTGGTTGTTGTAATATAGGAATAGAACTGTTTCACAATAGTCGTAGGTTTATGATTTTATTAAAGTAAGTGAAAAAAGTTTTCTAAGGAAGCTTTGATGCGTCGGTCCTTATCCCCCCTCATTTCCTGCAATTTTCCCGCATTGTGAAATTTGGTGTATTTTTTTTTATTTTCACAATTTTTTTCCAATTGGATATGGGTCTCTGGCATTCTGAATCACCCGATTGACGCTCTGTAAGGCTGTAAGTTATACATTATATACATATTATTATATTGATAAATAAATTAATAATAAAAAAACAAAGTGTATTTTATTTTGGCTGTATATTTTTTGATGTTTGCCTAGATAGATTTTTCCTTAAAGTGATTATTTACCAAGTAATCTATCCCAGCGTTGAATGTCGTTCAATCAGTACAAATAAGCTCTTATCCCTGTATCCCTTGCATAGAATAAGCAGTGAACTTAGTGTTAATTCCATTCCTAACGCGTCACTCAATTTTAGAACCATTGCGTAGGGAGTGGCTCGGGCCAGGAAATATTAAATAATTTATCTTTTCTAATGAGAATCGAACCTACGACCGTCGCTTTTAGCGGTTATCTCTGTGCAGATACGCCCTCGATGAAATTTTAGGAAGGTATTCAGAAAATATCTAATGATGTAGTTCTCTGTTTTTTAACACTATTTTTACTGTATTATAGAAATAGACCATTAAGGTATTGATGAATATCTAAAATTACTGCGCAAACACTACTAGTTACTTAGAATCACTCCGCATTCCCATGCTGTATCCCGCGCATACCAGGTTAGGCAGGGGGAACCCAGTCACTCCGTTCCCCAGTTTCTGTAAATTTTTTGAGACATTGCGTATTCAGTGGTGGCACTGAACGCTGCGCTTCGCCTTGTTACCAATGAGTTGAGCGAGCAATATGAAAATATTAAATTATTCATTCCCCCGAGTTGAAATTGAACATACAGCCGTCGCTTTTACAATCAGAGACGATGTCCATGAAACTGCGACACGTCTGTCTAAGCTGTATACCACGTTTTAGGAATTACAAATGAATGATGTTTTTTTGTGGAATTGTTAACAATATTATGCACCCGCTAACACGCATTAATACACAAAAGAATTTGAAAGCTACAGGGGAAATAACTTACTAAAACACTGGTAATCTATACATACCTTTAAAAAAGCGGCCAAGTGCAAGTTGGGCTGGCTCACGATGGGTTCCTCACCATTGTCTATAAAAACAGCAAAAAAGTCACGTTTGTTGTAGGAGGGCCTTAAATATTTATTTTATTTAGTTTCTTTAGTTTTTGTTGTTATAGCGGCAGTAGAAATATATCATGTGTGTAAATTTTAACTGTCAATTCATGAGATACAATCTGGTGACAGACAGACAGGCAGCGAAGTCTTAGTCAGTAAACATCCGTTTTGCACTTTGGGTAAGGGACCCTAAAAATGTAACTGATCGGGATCGGTGTCTGTACATGGAATATGAAAGAAAAAATATTATTTAGGGCATTTATTAAAGTAGGTCATAGGATCTATGATTGATTGATATGACATGATTATTTAAAAATCAGCTTAGTCTATCTGCACGTTTGTTCACGATGATATCAGAAACTGCTTAACTGAGTTGAATGTGATTTTCACTTATACATTTTGGTAGATTTTCCTTAACATTTAGAGTTTATGTCTGATTCATTCAAAATAAAACTTATATCAATTTACTTTCCCACGCAGACGAAGCCACAGGCACAGCTAGTCTATGATATATGGCTAAAAATATACTTCTAGTACACATTGATTCCCTCATATAAATAAATAAGCCTATTTATTATGTTTTCTCTGTCTACCTTGATACGTTTTATCCGAAAGTAATGAAAAAAATATGTTGCTTAGTGTCAATCATATAAGTAATTTCTTATCAGTTAATTGAGAAAATCATTAAAAATGATATCATTAATCATAATATAGACATAAATATCATCAATAGATAATTAAATAAATGTAATTGTAAACCATTTGCGCCTATTTATATAAAGAACTTATATTTATGTAAAATTAAAGCCAGCTATAATAAGAAACATAGCGTGTTCAATATTACATAAATAACCTTATAAAACGTAATTTATAAATAATTTATTTTATTTACATTAAAAATATTTAACTAACGTCATGTATTATATAAGAAATATGTACGACTCAATAAAAAAGCAATTTCAATCAAAATCAATGAATAAATTATATTTGATTGCTGTATTTATTTTGTTCCATACAAATGACAAGATGACAAATAATGACATGATTTGACAAAATTGTCACGAAAACAGTGACAGTGTCACTCTGTAACTATGAATTAGACATTTTTATTTATTATTTCTACTACTTTATCAGCCCCTAATGCTTACTAGAAAGGTGTAAAAGGTTATTTCTAAAATAACCATTGCACCGGAAGTAACGTAAAATGGGCGCGATCGATATGCGTCGTAGGATTTAGTCTATGACTTGGCTTCGATATTATTTTTTTATTTATAGCCGATTAAAATATTTATTGTGTACAGAATGGTTGATTATAAGTTAATAAATAACTTAATAGACATGTTTTATATAAATATTGTTTTATTATTTTTTATTTTGTGTTCAAAGGTAAGGCTGTTTGGTTCTATAGCGTAGCGTCATGAGATAAAAATGTTTATTTAGTTGTTTATGGTCGACATTTTGTTATATGGCAAAGTGTGTCGAGTGAATATCGATTTTAAGTAATCATTCGTTATGATTATGTTTAAATATTTTAAATTCAGTTTATTTCTTAAAACATTTAAATATTTTAGCTTATAACGCATTGTCCTTGAATTAACTGCTACCTTGGTATAACTTGAAACAAATTAAGAAACAGTTTTATTATACTTTATGTTATAAACTGCAATTATGGAAGTAATTTCTTAAAATAATAAATTGTAAGTAACTGAAGAGAACTACTGCAATAGTAATTCTTGTTAAATTCATAATTTTATGAAACTTTTAAATGACATCCAACAATTTTTTTTAACAAACTATTTTAAACTTAAATTCCACAAACAAATCCCAAACCAAACGACATACGTTTCACACGCGCACAAAACACAAAACATCACAAAAATCAATCCGTAAAGCAACCAAAAACAAAATCGATGTTCTACTTAATACCTACAAATCGATTCTAGTAAGTAGTGTTGCCTCATCACTGCCTTGACGACATTACATCACCATTGCCCTGCAAGCATAGGACTTGGACTTTTCCTGACATGAGCATGTCATTTTCGACGTTTGATTGATAATTTTGCTGAAGAACCATCAAATTAGTTTGTTTGAAAGTTAGTTTCGGCGCTAAGTGTTTATATTTCATAACTTTTATTAGAAAAACTAAGATGTGATAGCTCGATAACGGTATAGGAAGCCAGCGGATCACATACCCCACAATGAGTGCTCAAAAATGTGTTGTGGAAGGCTGCAATTTAGAATATGATGTTGTTTGCAGCTTCTCCTTTTATAAGTGAGTTGTTTTTCCCGCTTTTACTTTGTTTTCGATGTATTATGTTTATATTTAATTGGGGCTGCCAGAGTGACGCCCCGTGCCGTGACCTCGAAGCGTATTTTCACATATGAACAAAGATTGTAGCCATCCTATTGGATGTTTACTTTAATTTTTCAATTTAGCATATATTTTATTAACTTAATACAGTTCAAAGCAAATTATTTTGTTAATGAATAGTTGTATGTCTTTTGTAATTAATTATATCATTTATTGTATATATATTTTAACTAATTTGTCCTTCAGTGTTTATGAACTTAATTTTTTATGTGTTTTGATTAAAATAATTCGTAAAATAACAGTAAAAATAAATTTGGGAATTGTATGTGAATAAGAATTATATCAATCCATTCAAATTCTCATACAACTTTCACTTTGTTTACTTTTTTCTTATCTTGTATGTAGATTTATATTCAGTTTTCATTTTTAAATAGATTTTGATTATACTGAAGTGAAAATGTATTTAATTTGATATATACATTATTGCATTATCTTATAATTCATAACATTACTTAAAACTCTTATTTATTAGTATCTTAAAACAGAAAAAAAAATCTATATTAAATTAAAACATGACTATGGTAATTAACTTATTCTCTTTATTTTAATAATAAAACCTTAAAAAATACATATTATGCACTTTATTATGAAATGTAAAAGAGTAAATGATATAACATAGAAAATGTATTCAGTATGCAAATCAAGCTTTAGTATTAAAATGTTATTGAGAAACATTTCAAAACTTGTTACAACATTATAAACAAATATCAACACTAATAATTGGTCAAATATAAAAAATACATCCTTAAAAAATATATTTTGTTTAAAACTTTCCTGTTGGTGCAGTAGTATATATTTGTAAGTTCTTATAGTATTTATTCAAAGTAATGCTGTAAGTTAATAAGTAAAATAAGAGTATTAAATATTTACAATGGGGAATGGAATTGGCTTAACACTAGGTTCCTTCTGCATATGTGTCTATGTGTGGGATACACCGTGAAGATATTAAATATACAAAACAAAGTATAATATAAATTTTTGTATTAAATATAAACACTCATCTGTGTTAGACACCATAAAAAAACTAGCCTATAACTAAAAAAGGAAAATAAACTGACTTACCTAAGTTTTTCTTCTAAAATGTAAAAAGTTGATATTTGTCATGAGTGTACTGCTACTTCTACAAGATTTTGGTTTTTCTTGAACCAAAAAGGAACTGTCCCTATATACATCACAGTAATATATACTTTCTAGTGTGAACACTTCAGCCGACAGCGATGACAAACGACAGGATTGGATCGAAGGTGCAATGCATGAGGAGAGTGAGTGCCTCTGGAGGCATGTTAGTCTACAATTATGCGGGTATTTATGTGTTTCATTTATGTTTGTTACACCATAAAAAATCTCATTTATATCATTAAGAATGTTAAATAAACTTCTGCTGCCTACTCTTTGACTCTTGATTCCTCAGAAATTAAAGATTTTCGTCAGTTTATTACTTATATAGAGAAAAGTAAAGAATAGAATGACTAAAGGAAATAAACGGGTACAAATCGGTAATAAACCCATTTCTAGAGAAAAGTATGTAAATTTAGTTTTATGCAGAAAATTCTTAAATAGACTAGTACTTAAATAGACTAGTACAGATGAACAGCATTACCCATGATTTTTTATTTTTGGTAAAATAATAAAATAGCATTTATAAAATAAAATGATGCTATGTGTATAAACACAAATATAACAATACGCCATCTCGGCGCAGTGCTGCATGTGTGATTCCCACCCCAGGAAATGTATTATTTAATATTTTTAAATTTTCTTTGCTTTGGTAACGAGGCAAAGCGCGGTGTTAAGTTTCACTACTCAACACGCAATGCCTCGAATATTCATAGGTGCGTGGGAAGCAGACTGTCTTAACTAAGTTTCAATAATATTTAGTTCTTTTAAAAAATATTACTTTTATGAATGATTTCCTTTCTCCATAGTTACCACTTTGAGTTGGACGCTCAGGGCCTCTGGATAGACTCCCCCATGCTCCCCGAACTTCTCACTCCTCAGGAGTCAGTGGCTCCTATGCAGCAGACTGCTGCTGATAAACGAGGTATGTGGGTTCCAAATTGTTCTTAATTTTGTAGATATTTTTTGGAAATTTACTTTAATTTCTTTATTACTTAATTTACTTTAAAGTTATTTCAATGTAAGTGATTCTAATTTAGGCAACTTACAAAAAGGTTTATTTGTGGGTATTGAGGAATTATATCTGAAGTATGATATTGGTGTAGATATTTTCTTTTTTATTATCAAATTTTGTCATAAAAGTTGGTGGTGCATTCAAACCCCATTCGAGAAAATATATGTTATTTAAATTTATATTTTCATCCGTGCGTAGGGAACATAGTGTCTTAACACCTAGGTTTCCTCTGGCTACCCTATATTTAAATGAACACTATGTAATATTTCCTGGTTGCAGCGGCGGACACTATCCGCCTGGAGCACAACTACGCGGCTGCGCCGGCGGGCCGAGACGCGGGCGACGTCGTGTCCCGCCTCAACGTGCGCCAGCTCGTCGACACGCTCGGATACTTGTACGTACATACTTGTTTATATACATTTCTATAGGAATTTCAGGAAATAACGGATTTGAAAATATAAACTTGCATAGTTATATTTATATAAACACATCATTAGTATACCAAACGTATCTTGTCCTCCGCTTAAACTTATTTTTATATTATTTTCATTTTAATCAAATTATGCAAAATTACATACATCATAGTCTTATTATGTTTTATTTTGATGTATAAGCTATATTACAGTAAAGTTTCATGTATCCGTTCAGTAGTTATTGCGTGAAAGTGAAACTAACGTCCATCGACACAAACTGTTTATAACATTCTATAAGTATTAGTATGATACTATATTATATTAAATACGCGGCCGTTGTGATACACTGGCACATTGACGACTGTCAACACGACGAATGTGGATTCGATTCCCATTCCCATTCTCTGGAGAATGAGTTAATACTTTCATTTCTTGTTCTGGTAAGACGACAAATGCGGTGTTCTGTTCCGCGACTTAACACGCAATGTCTCTAAAATTCGGTGGCAAGTATGATACGAAATACAGCCAGGTTCCCCTCCTGTCTGTCCTGCTATATGTGGGATACAGCATGAAACTAAAAAAGAATATATATTTTATTAAATTTTCATTCCAGATCTTTAAAAAAACTACAAAAGAAACAACTATGGGTGGTCAAAGTGGAGACGGACAAGGCGGAGGCCTCCATCACGCAGTCCGAGCAGGTCATCACCAAGATGCCTGACCCCAAGCAAATCATTGAGGTATGATTGAATTTAACAAATATTCATATTATTAAGTTCATTTCATTATTTACATGAATATTGTCTAAAACGGGAATTAAATCCAGAATAATTACCCAAGTTACCTACTTAATGAGAAAACATTAACCACATTCCCCTATAATTTTAGATCGTCCCCCAAACATCCACATCAGAAGTACTCCAAAACCAAAACGAAGTCCTTCACATAATGGAGGATGGCAACATCTCAGACAACTTCATATACGAGATAGCAGAGGAGCAAGAGATCACCATGGAGGAAGTCAAAGAGATCCCGGAGCCCAACACTGAATGGACTGTCAACATACTACCAGACGACTCCAAGCCCAAGTATGCATATATAAAACACTGCAACACAGGTAAAAAGAAACGACATTTTACTGCTGAAATGAATGAAATAACGCTGCAAGGTGATTATGAAAATTATTATATACTGCCAGATGTTGATCCGTCAGTTGGTGTTGAGATCACAACAAGTTATGAACCTGAGAACTTCATTGTGGAGGAATATCCTCATCTGGTGCTAGAAGAGAGACCTAGGAAGCGGTCCAGGGATTCAGAATCTAGGAAGAGAAAGAAGAAAATGTCTCCCACTGTTCAGAAAATAAATATCAAGCCAGAAGTAAAGACGGAGTTAGAAGAAGACTGGGTCATGGATAACAGCGTATATGATCAAGATAATTCTGAGGATTACGACGACAAGAAGGCGGCCAGGGTCCGGAGAAAAAATAAAAAATATCTAGGCTATGACTTTGTGACGTAATGTCTAGATGTTTTTTTTTATTTTTTTTGTCTGAAAAAAATCGCGTGATGCCTTAGTTTTATTTAGTTCGCTATTTTTTGTTTTTTTTTTACGTATCAAAATGGTCTTATTGTATGTATATTATATATATGTTATATGTACCTATATTATATTTGCTACAATCCCTGTATTGTTGTTCGGTTAATAAATATAGTTTAAAATTTATTGTTGGTGTTTCTTTTTTTGGCTTTTGGTGGTATGTAATAGTCTCTTAAAAATGGTTCTTATTATTATAATATATTTTTTTAATATTTCGTTCCTGAAGTTAACTTTATTAAATCAAATATGAAAATAATTTTGGTTTTTTCAACTAAGTAAATATTTTATTGTGTTGATAGTTTCATAACATATGATGTTAATTTATTAATAAATGTAAATCCTTTAATATAATAATAATACTTTTCTGATTTAGCGAGAATGTCACTATACTTTGTTGTGAATTCAAATCTCACGTTCGTTAATGAGTGTTGTATTTCTTTAGAACAGTACATCTAATAATATAAACTTGAAGAATTTATTTTATCGGAAACAACTGATTCCAAGTGAATATAAGTAATCCTTTAGATGTATCTCCTGCAGTCAGATTTACCTCTCGCATTTACAATATGTGACGTCATGTCACTTGACTCTAATTATGACTACATAATACGGCATTACTAAACAAAACACTGGTTTAATCTTTGTATGCGCATTCATCAATCAAAAACAAGAAAAATGCTACATGACAAAAGATAAAAATGTCCAATTTTAATTTTTTTATTAATAAAAAGTCATTACAATTTCCTTAAACTAATATATTTACAATACAATAATAATGATTGTTTCAGCCCCACGCTATATTCCGCGTGTAGCGGGATAGGCAGAAGCAAAATAGTTTCAAAACAAAATGGCCTCTTGCCACCTATGTAGACATTGCGTGTTGAAGCGCGGAGCTTAACGCTGCGGTTTATTTTCCCAGAATAATATTTATAAATTAATAATCAGCCGCAGTATTCGCCAAGTAATCCCTTCTTCCGATATTAGAAGCTTGTTTATTTTGGACTGCTTCTAATTTAGGACATTCTGTAAAAAATAAAAATAATTAAATAATTATGTTTTTTTTTAATTATAAAAAAAACTTAAGTCTTAAAATCTAATATGTATAAATATTATAAACACATATTACTTGTACACAATTGTGAAATAATTTAAAGATATCCAAGTTTTAAAGTCAAATAAATATTTTATTAATAAAAAACATATTGGAATTAAAACTAGTTATACTAAAAATAAAATTATTGGTCTAAATCTCATCCAATATAAGATTTCATACCACATGATTCAAAATATAACAACCATAAAACAAAAAAACATAACAGTACAAATCTCTAGTCATTTCAAATATATATATTCTAAGCACAGAATTAGATACGAACCTGTTATCCTATGCCCGAGTCCCCCGCAGTACGAGCAGCCCTGTCCGTCAGCCGCCGGTATGTCCGCTTCGCCGATCATGTCCAGAAGGAAATCTGGGACCTGGAGTTTAAGTTACATAATTTAAAATGCAAATCTAAATGAATAGCAATAATTAAAATCAAAATATATTATTTATTCAGTTAGGACAATAGCACTTACGTCTAATTCAATCTTATAAGATATCATAAATGAAAGTATGTTTGGATATAAACTTGAATTATAATCGAAATTATATCAAATTAAAATTGGATAAATAAAACTCAGTATATAAGGCCCAATAGAATTTAAATAATTTCAAATATTTTATTTGAACACCCACGGGAAATTACCCCTCTTTCCCCTCAATATTCTCCATCCTCTGAAAGAGCTGATGTTTCCCTCGTCCCTTGCGCTCTCTTTCTCACTACTTCTCGCACTCACCCGCTGGCCGGCCTCGGTGAGCAAGTGCGCGAGGTCGCGCAGCACGCTGCAGTCTCCAGCGCGTCCCAGCAGCGTGGTGGCGACGCCGCCGCCGCCCGCGCGCCCCGTGCGCCCGATGCGGTGCACGTAGTTCTCGATGTCCTCCGGCATGTCGTAGTTTATCACGTGCTGGATGTTGGAGAAGTCCAGACCTAGCAGAGAATACGGTTGAATATTATTTACAATATTTCCAATATCGAAATTATCCGAAACTATACGGTAAATCCGAAATAGTTTTATAAATATTATAGTAACCGAAACCGATATAACATTATTCCAATATATTATAACAAATTGATACATCCATAGTACATACATTGTAGATGAATGCATCCATCTATACAGTATATGTAACCTTACATTCATCAGTACAGTTATTTATACACCCATCTACACACCTACATACTACATACAATAATGTACAAATCTATAATTCCATCCATCCATACATCTACACGTCCTTCTATATATCCACCCACGCATCTGCCTAAACATTCATCTATACATTTGTCTATATATTTATCCATATGTATATCTGTTAGTTTGTCTATGTACCAATCACTCTCTTCCAATCCAAACATACATCAAACTATCTATACATGTCTATCTACTTATCACTATACACAATAACATCTTATTTTATTTATTCATCTATCAAATTATCTATATATGTTGTTGGTTGGTTTGATCCACTGGAGGAAATGAAATATATAATATTTTCTCGCTCTGGTAACGTGGCAAAGTGCGGAGTTGTCTTCCGCCATTCAACACGGAATGCCTTCAGAATCCGGCGAAAAGGGGTAATAGAGGTATCTTAATGGGTACGGAGTATTTATCACTAGGTTCTCAGATAGCCTCCGTCCACCCTGCTATGAGCGGGACACAGCGTGAAGCTAAAAGCACCTACCTTTGCTCGCCACATCTGTTGCTACTAGTACATCTTTCTCTCCTCGCCTAAAAGCTTCTACGGCGCGGGAACGTTCATCTTGATCTTTGCCACCGTGGATGGCTACTGCTTCAACTCCTGAGGAATGTAATTAATAAGAATAATTTTATGATATTCAATATAAACAAATTATGTTATGGACTTATGACATTAGACACTATGTGACATAAAAGTCACTGTGTGCAAAAAGGAGGAAATTAAAAAAAATAACCTTTACTAGATGATCGTGACTACTTGTCAATTAGCCAATTTAAGAATGTATCGCCGCACATTCTTCTGAACTTAGCCTTATTTCTACCACACGTAGAGTATGTTATTTCAAGGTTGTGCACAAACCATCCAACAGGATTCGCCATCATAATAATTTACATTTCGTGGTTTTTATCCATTTTATAGTGTCCTGTCGTGGCGCAGGGATATATCCGTTCGAGGGTAAGCGCGACAAGTCGGGGGTTTGATTCTCATCTCAGTAATAATCATTTTAATTAAATTTAAAATTATAAAATTTATTTCTCTTACGTCATTAAAGTATTTATTGTTTGATCTTAGTTGTACCTGCACTAACATTAGGTAGTGCAGGTACTGTGCTTATAAAAACAATAAATATTCGTTTATAGCATTCACTTGTTGTTTCCATTCACCAAACATCAGCTCCAAATTCTGAGGAATTAAGTTCGTGAAGGTAATAAACAAAATCAAACCCACGCTAACCTTTAAGTAACAGGTACTCATGTATAGCATCCACATGCTGTTTCCTCTCAGCGAACACCAGGACCGGTGGTGGTGTCTTCTGAAGGCACTGCAGCAGATGGACGGTCCTGGCTTCAGCCTTTACCAGCTCCAACTCCTGGCGCACGTTGAGTGATGCCGCACCAGCTCGGCCCACGTTGACTGTTACTGGTTTTACTAGCGCTGACCTGGTGGGTTGGGAGTTCGAATCTTGTGTTTTGTGTGGAGCAATTTTTTTATGATACGCTTATATTAGCTTCTCTTATACTTATAATAATAATAATATAATCATATTATATTATTATTTTTATATTATTATTATATATTAATGAGCCCCTCATAGTCTAACTCCACGTCCGGCTGTAAGATCTATGCCACGTGAGGGGTGGAACATCGAAGTCTGTATATCAGACGGTTACTTAATCGATGGCCAACGGAGCACTAGCAACCTTCTTAATCATGAAGAGACAATTTAAGAATTTACGTATAGGGTCGCTACCCGGGGGTGATCGCCGGGGCATGTCTGGAGCTGGCGCTGGGCATGACAGCATGCGGACCGTCAGTGGCTCTCCGTTGAACAGGCGGGCGGGAGTCGGGGAAACCGAAAATGTCACAGCCGAATCTGAGGGGAATGGGGTAGGAACGAATGAGACTTTGCCGAGAAGGGAATCTCCTGTCGAACACTCGGCCGGTCCATCCGTGGGGACCACGATAAGTTCAACAACTGCAGGAAAACAAAAGTGGTCACAAGCTGAATTAGAGGAATTGATGTACTGTTATTATAAGGCTAGGAGTGAGGGTGGAGGATACATTAGAAAACTTGAAAATATTTACAAAGAACGTAATCCAACAAACTCAAAAAGTTACATGAACGGAAGTCTCTTATCTAATCAAGCGCGAAGAATCATAAAACAAAATGTATTATCAAAAAATACACTCGATACAATACAAAAAACAATAGAAAATGAATCACAACAAGCATCAACACCAGTCATACCAATCATACATAACACTCGTTCAAGAACAACATCCACATCATCAACGTCTTCCTCAAATCAACCAGCACAAATCAGTATTCGCAAAGAAAGCCAAAATTCAATAAACGTGGATAAATCTCAGGGTGATAGGAGGAGAAAGTGGACACAACCAGAGGAAGAGGAGCTAATGTTTTGTTATTATATGGCGAAACAAGAAGGGACAGAATACATAAGAAAATTAGAAAAGCTATTTAAGGAACGGAACCCTGACAATCCAAAGATACACAAATTCAATGGAAATACACTGTCTAACCAAGCGCGTAGAATTTTAAAACAGAACCTTATATCGCAAGAACAACTGAATCGAATAAAGCAGTCTGCTGAAATAGAGATGCAGCTAATACAACACAATAACATTCACACACCCATTGATACTCAGACATGTACATCAACTACCTTAAATAATATAATAGAAGAAACAATAGAAGAACCAACAACACTTAATAATGAAAGTAGGGAAACATTTAACCCTGATAATCAGCCAGTTCCTCAAACGGCTGATTATTACGAAAATCCAATTATTAGTCAATTTCTTAACATTTTAGCTGAAACAAAGGAAGTAGCTATCGAGGAGCGCGAGTATCTGCCAAAAGCCAAAATTAATAAGCAATATCTACAAAATTTAGCAATTATAAACAACTTTTTACCAGACCTTTTACCAGGTGCTTGCTCCCTTCGAGATACAAACGATATAATTTATTCGGCTGCAAAAACCTTAATAATAAATAATAATCAATCACCTTACACACCTAGTAATACAACAAAACCGCATACAGACCCACCATGGAAAAAAAGAGTAAAAGTAAAAATAGAACGTTTGAGGAAAGAGTTGGGGCAGATGATAGAAATCTCTAGAGGAGTTAATTCAAGAAAAATGATAAAAATCAAAATAAAACTGTATTCTAAGTATAATATACAAAACGAAATAGAGCATAAAAATAGAGAAGAAATGTTGAAACAAAGAATAAAAGCATTAGCAGGTAGGATAAAGCGATATGAGGAAATAAATAGTAGGAAACAACAAAACAAAATGTTTACAGAAGACGAACATAGACTGTATAGAAGTTTAAACAACAAGCAAGAAAATATTAATATAAAATTACCGAGCAAAGACAGTACTGAAGAATTTTGGAAAAACATTTTATCGCAACCAGTTTCTCACAATCGTAACGCAAAGTGGATATCTGATATTAGGCAACACAATGACACAACTATAAATACTCATTTATTTGAAGAAATCACTACTGAACAGATTAAACAAGCCGTAGGTAAAATGTTGAATTGGAAGGCGCCAGGACAAGATAAAATTCAAAACTATTACCTAAAATATTTTTCTAAAATGCACGACCATCTAGCAATGTTATTTACAAATATTCTGAAGGGTGAGGAACCTTTAGAAGACTGGTTAACTACTGGTAAGGTTATTTTAATACCAAAAAATCTGGATACCGAAGAACCAAAAAACTGGCGCCCGATTGCATGTTTGCCGAGTATGTACAAGCTTCTAACCTCGATATTGGCTGACCAACTTTACAACCATTGTGCTGCAAATAATATCATGGCCCCAGAGCAGAGAGGTTGTCGTCGTGGGGCCCGTGGATGTAAAGATCACTTAATGATTAACAAGGCCATATTAGAAGATGCTCACAAAAGTCAAAAAAATTTAAGTATGGGCTGGATAGACTATCAAAAGGCGTTTGATAGTATTTCGCACGAATGGCTTTTGCAAGTATTAGATATCTACAAATGCCCACCAGCTATCAAATTCTTTCTGGAAAGAGCTATGCCAAAATGGAAAGTTGTGATGACGGCAAAGGGCTCTTCAAACTCTTTTACTACTGAACCGATTCAGATAAAGCGGGGCATTTTTCAGGGCGACTCATTGTCTCCAATGCTATTTTGTTTGGCTCTCAATCCGATATCAGTCATTCTAGGGAAATATGACAAAAAGGGATACCATCTGAAGGACAGCGTGTGGGTTAATCACCTCATATATATGGACGACCTTAAAGTGTATGCAAACAACAAAACTAACTTGAAAATTTTACTGAATAGTGTAGAAATTTTTACTGCCGATATAGGTATGTCATTTGGATTTGATAAATGTAATATTCTTCATATAACTGCTGGACATAGGAATTACACCGAAGGTGATGAACATGTACTACTGAATGGAAATAGTTTTAAACAATTAAAAATAGATCAAACATACAAATATTTAGGAATAAACGAATCGGGGAAAATAAACCACAGTAATATTAGAGATCAATTAACAAAAGAGTACTTTAGGAGGGTTAAAAGCATTACAAATTCTTATTTAAACGCAAGAAATTTGATAAAGGGGATTAATACGTATGCTGTTCCAGTTTTAATGTATTCATTCGGAGTAATTAATTATAAAAATAGTGATTTAAAACGAATAGATGTCAAAACACGAAAATTATTAGCAATAAAAAAGGTCCATCGGCAAAAAGCAGATTTAGAGAGACTATATTTACCCGTAACGAATGGCGGTAGAGGTTTAATTAATACAGAAAATTTATATAAAGCTCATATTTTGAAGTACAAACTATATTTAGATCAGAAGAGTGATTATTTAATAGAAGCAATAGTGACACACGACCAGAAGAGAGAAAAATATTCAATATACAAAGATTCACTGGAAATAGAAACAGAATTAAAATTAACGTCCGGTAATAATCACACTAAATCTGAAATTAAAAATTGCATAATAAAAAAACAAAACGAAGCTTGGAGAAATAAGAGTTTACATGGACAATTCCCTAAAAAAGTTCTTGATCTTGCCAATATTGATAGGGAACTCTCGTTTAAGTGGCTGAAGAAGCAAACTGTTTCACCTGCACTGGAATCGTCCATATTTGCTATACAAGATCAGGCAGTAATAACGCGCCAACATGAGCGAGATATATTGAAGCGGAATGTTGATGGCAAATGCCGCTTGTGCGTAAGTAAGGACGAGACAGTTCAACATCTTCTTGCAGGTTGTGAGAAACTTGCCGGTACTTATTTTGTAAAACGACATAATAACTTAGTTCAGTATATATTCTGGTGCTTGGCTAGGAAAAGCAAAATGGAGGTTAATAAATTGTGGTGGAAGGAGGAATTAAAACAACCAACTGTAAGAGAAAATAGTGTTGCGAAGTTAATGTGGGAATTACCGGTACAAACAGATGTTACAATAGTACACAATAGACCTGACCTGATATATATAGATAAAACAAACAACCATACTTACCTTATTGACATCTCAGTACCGTCTGACTATAATATTGGAGCTAAGGAACTAGAAAAAATTAGCAAATATCATCCGCTTAAAGTTGAACTCTCCAGATTATGGAACACCACAGTCACAACTATTCCGATAATCGTAGGAGCCACGGGAGTGGTATCAAAAAGCCTTCAGCGATACTGTGATAAATTAGATACATACATAAATATTCACATCCTTCAGAAACAAGCAGCATTACACTCCTCCACCATAATTAATAAAGTTCTTGGAGACACCGTTTTTGTAACGCAACTGCAGCAATCATCAATAGCGGACACGTAGTCATCATCCACACACACACAAATTCACATACTTCTGAAATTAAACTCACAACTGACACTAATTTAACAGTATTTTATTTAAATATATGTATTAATTTGATTTATTTATTTACTATTTTAACAAGGGGCAGGGGGAGGGGGTAGTATTAACAAGAATATAGTGAATGCCTTTTTTCCTGAGGGTCTCGGGACGGGGCATTTATTAAAACCGACTAAATCGTGAAAAAGTTGAGAAACCTAATATATTAATGAGATATCCCCAACACGATTGCGCTACGGGGCCGTAATTGCCCAAAAAAAATAGAATGAAATAGATTGAAATCTAAATAACTCACTAAGGAACTTGACAAATTTTTTGTGTTAATTTATTTTATCGTTAAACGTGTCGTTTGGCTACTAAATTACTCTCGAAACAGAATAAAATACTAACATAATGTGAATTAGACTAACTTAACCTAAAAATCAACCCTAAAACTACCCTCATTTTAATGTTTTTTTTACGGATTAGACGGAGGATACGTAGTTTTAAGACACTCCGTTCTCCCCGCATTGTCAAATTTTCATTAACTTTAAATACCTGGCAAAATTCTGTATCTTCCTCGGCATAGTGGCACTAAAAAGCAAAGTTTGTCTCTGCCCGGCGAAATATGAGAATATTGTCCTGACATCCTCCTCGAAGCCCATGTCGATCATCCTGTCCGCTTCGTCCATACATAGATAGCGGCAGACGTTTAGACGCACCTGAAAATAGAAAAAAAAAGATTCACCCTGTATTTCACAGACAGAGGAAACAAAGTGTTAAGACACACGTTTTTCACGCATCACCGATGATTCTGTACAATGTGCGGTGAGTGTGCAAACATTTCTTCGCTCTGGCACGAGGCAAAGCGCGGCGTTTAGTACCACCACTCGACATGAAATGACTCAAATATTCGGTAGTGCCTAAGGAACGTAGTGTCTTAGCATTATATAGGTACAGGATACAGTGTGAAGCTAACACTCACCATTTTCTTATCCAACATATCCATAAGACGTCCTGGGGTGGCCACCATGATGTGAACACCGCGCTGGACCACTTCCATACATTCTGATACCGCTACGCCTGGAACATAATAGTAATAATAATATTTAAAATACTGTTTAAAAAAAATATAATTATTAAAAATGAACTAAACTACTTTCCATATTATATGTGTAAATGTAAGTATTATATGTGTAAATGTAAGTAAGACAGCGCCTGACTGCGATGGTTGAGGGTTCGATAAATACCGAACGGGAAATGTAGTAATTTTTAAAATCTATTATTATTTTGTGATAAGGAATTATTATTTTTTAGCTTCACGCCGCACATTGTAGGGTGGACAGAGGGAACCTGGGAACTTAGTGTTAAGATACTCTGTTCCCATTCCCCAGGTTCCGCCAAATTGCCGAACTCAATTTTGTTCTTTGCCTTATTACCAGAGAGAAAAAATTAAAATATTTAATATTTGAATCAAACCCACAAACAGTTTTTTCCAGTCACACGTTTGTATCCATATATTTGCTCCACTCAAAAATTCATAAGAAATTCCTAGTATTTTTTTATTTTCTATTATACAATTAGTATTTAAAAAAATCATGTTAAATAGATTTCAATCCACTCACCTCCAATGGCCAAACAACTCCTGATCTCAGGGTTACCACTCATCCGCAGCAGTTTTACGAAATGTTGTATTATATCGTGAGTTTGCTTAGCTAATTCCCGGGACGGGCATATTATGAGACCGTAGGGACCTTCGTTTCTGTTAAAGAATATACCATTTTTTTACATTTTTAAAGTGTTATTCCACACTTGTGCTTTGGATTTCATAATATTTAAAAAGTAAAAAAATAAATGACATTTTTTTAAAAATGCCAACCTTTGTCTTGGAAAAGTACAAAATGAAAATTATTCATTCTTTTGAGTGGAGGTCGAACATACAACTGTGGGGGCTACATAAGTATAGATGATAATTCTAATAAGAAAACCTAACCTTCTTACCTATCCAATAAACTATATAAAAAGAAAATATTTTTAAATTTGAAGAAACAATTCCTGAGATAGGACTGTTCAAACAAATAAACTCATTGGCTTTAATTTAATACTAATATAGATAACAATTCGATATAAAAACATATTTGAATATCAAAAATATATCACCTTAAAAAATAACTTTTCCACTTTTCTAATAAAAAGAACCACCGAAAATCTAATCTATACCTACCTCTCTCCCAATAAGACTCACCTTATAAAAGGCATCTTGACTTCCTGCTCCAAACACATCATGATGATGGGCAAAGTGAACACCAGTGTTTTGCCGCTACCTGTGAAGGCTATACCAATCATGTCTCTGCCACTTAGCACCGCCGGGATGCCTTGCACTTGGATTGGAGTGGGTTTCTTTATACCTTTCACTTCGAGGCCTCGGAGAATGTCTATAAAAGAAAGAAAAAAAAGTTATTTTCGGTTATTTCTTTTTGTTATTTAAGGGAATATTAAATGTTACAATTGGTTTAGTGAATGAGAATTTAGGGAGTGAGGTTAGTAGGATGAATTAATGACAATTACTATATTTTAACTTTTTCTTTTAAGGCAATGCATGGCATTGGGTTGTACCACAAAACACATATTGTCTACAATGTGAAGAAATTATACCTTTAGGAAACTTCATATGCTGAAAGGTCAATATAGGTGGCGGTACATCCTCTCCCTCGACTAATATCCTCAATTGCTGTCTGACCCTCTCATGCCTGGACTCCGGCAACTCTAATATACACCTGGGTGGCCGCCATGATGTTTTGATTGGATCTAGATATTGTATGCCTAGGGGAAAATGTTTAAGAATATTATTTTTTGTATTAAGAGAAATAAGGCCAGTTGTGGCAGAAAGGCACACGCTTGTGATTGCAAAATATAACAGTTTGTGGGTTGGGTTCCTACTCAAGGAAATGAAAAATTTAATTGCTTATCAGAAGTTGATTACATTTACCAAGTTATCAATACATAATGAACTGTAATAAAAAACTTACCTTTAGCCAATTCAGCGACACCCATCAATGCTTTACTCTGAGCTACACTCTCTAAAATATTTTCTTCTTCTTTAGCCTGTCTCTCCGCTGCTGATAAAGCCCGGGCCTCGGCTATCCTCTTTAATTCACTGTGTTGGTCTAATAAAGATACATTGTATCTTCTTCCCCATTCTTCTTGTGATGCTAAAAAAATTAATTTTAAATGGCAAACTTAAGTAAAATTTTTGAGAGGACATTATCTGACAGTAAGGATTTTTTTCACTTCCTCACTTTGGCAAAACTTGTCACCTGTGGCAGAAAGCAGGGAATGGAATGTTTCAATACTAGGTTTCTTCTGATTACCCTGCTATATGCTTGCTATGCTTTTAAACCTAATTATCATGAAATATTTGAATTCACAATGAATTCATTCTTTGAGGCATTTCCCAAATGTGCCATGAGCCATGTTATTTATGCATATTGTTTCATACAGCAAGGATTAAGGAAACATTTATAGTGTTTTTATTCTTTCTAATTTAATAATAAAGTAATATAACCACAATGCCACCACACATATATATTTGAGAAAAAAATATATAAATAACTAGCTCCATACCATCATCATCAATATCATTCTCACTAGAACTTTTAGTTTCAGCGGCCGCTTCAGCCGCAATTTGGCCTAAGCGACCTAATTTTAATAATTTTTCCTTTTTTCTTTCTTTCACAGGTACGTAAGGTTCGTAATTATCAATGTCTTCCTCTGATTCTGAGGATTTCTCATCACGTCTGTATCGTTTTATCGGTGGTTCAGACATTTTTTGTCACTGTATTTTTATTTCATCATTTACAGTAAAAAAAAAGTAAATTACGATATTTGTTTCACAACAAATTCAGTGTTCTGTTTTGACTTTTGAGTTTTGACAGTCCACAGATAATTTTGAATCACATAATCATTCGAATTATTAAAAATTATATATCCAAAATATTCGACTAAAGTACATTTTATTTTCAATTATCGGTAATTACAATCAATGATAATAAATTAGAGTTGTGTAATATAGTCTTTTTTTAACCGTACAATGTCCTTCGTGTGAAAAGATTTTACTACAGTATTACACGCCTTGCCACACGCCACATTACACGCCTAGGTAAAATTGCTTAAAAAAAGTCCCACTGAGTTTCTTGCTCCGGTTCTTCTCAGGTCTATCTTTAAATTGAACCGGTGGTAAACTTTTGAATAAAATTATTTGACTTTGACTTGGGTCCTAATTACCAATTTAACAAACAAGTCAATAAACAAAGGCGCATGAATATAAATATGATATTAAATTACTAACACTTATGCTAACTTAGATAAGTGTATAAATGCCCGTATGTTTGTTAACTGTCATGTAAAAGATGTTTTTTTTTATCTAAACAAACTATATATGTACAACTTAGGAAACAGTCCAAGTTTCATTAGAATTGGTTTGGTATTTTTTGAGACATAATATTCATATAATGCTGGAGATAATTGGCAGATAATTGAACACCATTCAATATTTAATATTTTTCTTTATATTATTGTTGATAAACCACATATAAATTCTATAGAAAGTCTCAAACGTATTAGGTTTTTAATCTTCTTGGTACGTACCTAGTAAGCCAAATAATTTATACGCTGACCTCTCGTCTGTCATATTACGACCTTAAATGATATTGGACTCAATGGAGGCCGTCGCGTCGTGGCTCAGTGGAACGGCTCTGACTCTAAGCGCGACAGTTGTAGGTTCGATTCCCACGCGAGGGAATGATACGTGAGACGGAAGTGTTTTAACACTAGGTTTCCATATTCTCTATCTGCCTACCCTGTTATGTACAGGGTACAATGTAGCTTACAAAAAACTTTTCAATTCATTGTTGTAAAATTGGAATACCTACTTAAGCATAACCTAAACCTAAACTAAATGGGTTGCACGTCACGAGTGGTCTCAAAATAAAAAGTTTATACTTTTTGGTTGATGACTCTGTGTGTTGAGTGAGAGAGATACTGTGTGTTGAGTTTTGTAACTCAACGACACTGTTTACTAGAGCACCGAAATAAAAAAAAAAAATATTCCACGGGATCGAACTCATACCCATATTCACTCTGACGCTGTCATGTGTAAGCCTGTAACACGATAGTCTCTCTTAGATACATAAGCACATCAAATAGAAGGTATACGTTGTGGGTGAGTCCAAACTCCACTGTAGCCCACTGTGAGGAAAAAATATTTCAATTATTTTCATTTCCCCGCCCTGATAAAATTTTGAAAACTAGGCAGTGCACAAGGAACGGAGTGTCGTAACACTAGATTCCCTCTGCCTACCCTGCTGAATGCGGGATACAGCATGAAGCTGCTCTAGTACATGAATAATAAACAATAAGCGGCGTGAGAATAAACATAACGGAAGGAAGCACTCAATAAATAAACAAATTGTGTAACGAAACGGAACGCTATATGTGATATCATATTGATATGTCAGTGTCAAAATCAAAACACCAAGTGACACGTAACTTCACATAATTAAATTTTCTTTTTGTGACCTCCAAATGTGATAATTTAATGAAAATTTCATATGTACCTATTATTTATGACTCGATACAATGTCTGATAAAGGTTTCGGTGATCTATCTAGCAGGAGTGTTGTGAAAAATCCGTTACTGTCGACCGCCGTCACTGGTCTCTCAATTGAAGATTTGACGCACAATGCTGTGTTGTTACCAGCTATTCCCAGCCAGGAACTGACTGTACGGCAAGGTTAGTGCTATTTTAATACCTGAATGAACTCAAAATGTTAGTATTTACGCGACCTTGGTGTGAAAGTAGAATAGATGTCGTGTGTAGATTTCTCACGTCTTTTGACAGTCTTTTTTGCTTGTCCGTGCGCGTTTTCGTGTTTTCGTTGAATTCTTTATCTAGTTTATTGATGTGTTCATTGTTATACCGAGAATTTAGTGTTTTAATAATATAATAGTGTAAACAATACAGTTATGTCGTCATTTTTGTACAAAACTTATAAAACTGCACCATTTCAAAATGGTTTTGTGCCCGATTTCGAATTATTTTCGTGTTCGACTTATAAACACATTGAAAAAATTTTCAAAAACTTTGTAAGTTTCTAGTGTACTCTTCAAGAATTACACTTATCTTATGTATTGCACAATGATCTATTTTTGTTCTAAATCTTGATTTTGATGTATTGATTATAATTACATAACAATTTTATATAATGGAAAATTTTAATTGTTTGTTTGTGATTATAAAATACCTTTTTTTTAAATGCTTTTCCTTGCTCAGTGTAAGAAGTTGTAATAAGAAAAAAGTCTTTACACTAGGTTTCCAGTTTTCTCCTACCTACCCTGCTATGTGGGGAAAGAAACAAACAGAAATACAGGTGTTTAATTAAAATAATAAAAAAACACAATAAGTACATACAATTTATTGACATTAAAAATACTAAAATAATTAGTCAAGTATGGCTGAATACTTATGAACTAAGAATTTTAACTAACAATAATTGTACCCGTTTTAGTAAAATTATAATACATACATAATTATATAATAATGGCAATTAAATACAAATTTTAAATCAATTTTGAATTTTATGTAATAATAGATTTTTTTTGTCATTTTTACAGTCATATATTATGTAGGGAGACTTTGTACTATAAAGCTATGCAATATTTTCAATGCAAGAGCTAAATGAATTGATTTATTGCTTTGAGTAGATTAAACCTACAACTATCTTGTCTATAGCAAGACACCATCTCTGTATACAGTTAATATATATTTTTTGCATGTAGAATTTTAATTGATTTAATTTAACTTTAATTGGTAACATATTAAACAAAAAAATAAGTGTTATAAATATAATTCAAAGAAAGTTTACTAAACATTTAAATTTACATTATCTTTTGATACAATATATAATAAATGTTCTTGTTAATCAATAATTAACTTATTGATTAACAAGAACATTCCAGACGTCATGCAGAAGCACAACCTTGCACTGTTATTTCGATAGGTTGTGAGTTCAATACCCACTTGGGAAAATAAAATATTTTCAGTTCCTCGCTCTGGGAACAAGGCAAAGCACAACATTGAGTTTCAACACTCAACATGTAATGCCTGAAAAATCTGTGAAATGTAGGGAACAGAAGCGTCTTAATTGGAATGTAGTATCTTAATACTAGGTTCCCAGATTCCCTCTGTGGACTGTGTCCGTGTGATGTTAAAAAAAGAAAAACAAATAAAAATATTATGTCTATTTGTTAACAGTAGCTTAAATTAAATTAATATAACTAAAAGGTAACTTAAATAAATTCTTATAATTACATAAATAAAATATTTAAGTACATATTTTAATTAATATAACATTAATATAAAATGGTAGCAAAAGGAATATTATAAAAATTGGCCACTGTTTTATAGTGGGACAGGGTCTGAGTGTAAACTTGATTTGTAGGTTTGATGCTCACTCAAAAGTATGCACTATTTTTGTTTACTTCTACTGCTCTGAGAAGAGCCAATTTGCCAGCCAATATGCAATGTGTTGAATTCGGTTAAAAAGTTGATAATATTTTAAATTAATCAATAGTATAATATATAGATGGAGTTTCTCTTCAATGTATTTTTTTAATCAATTATGAAAAATGCACTAATAGCTATGGTAATTAATATATGACACATTCAAATTAACTACTCTTTTATATTTTGATTTAAAAGAAATACCTATAAAAGTTAAAATATTTGCTTAGATGACTATCTAATTTATATAAAAGAAAGTGCTATGAAATTATTTATAAATTAATAATTCTTATAATTTAATTCAAATAGTTTAGAAAAGGTTTATAATTAACAAAAATTAATGTTATAATTAAGAAAAAAAAATTATAAATGCTATATTAATTTCATACTGATATACATTAGTCAATATTGCAAGAATAAATTTTCCCACTTGTGTGTGTCAAACCCACGACCATCCCGTATACAGTCAGAAGCTATCCATTTCAAATTTTCTGAATATCTCAATTTGTACCAAAAAAAACTTTTAAACAAAAAGATATAAAATTAAGGCCTTAACTAATGTTCCTAGATGCGTAAGATGGCAATTCTCTGGATTCCTTTCGGCGTTTAACGCACCAATATATTAAGACAATGGTTAGGACGATAATAAATACTATAAGTATAACGCCGAGCGCTATGGCCGCTATGCCAGCTTCGTTGATGTAATCTGGAAAAAAATCTGAGTTAAAAGGCTTTTTTAGGTTCACGCTGTATCCCGCACGTAGCAGCTAGGCTTGGGGAACCTATTGCTATGACGCTCTGATCCTTAATTTTACAATCGGAATTTAACTCCGCGTTTTGTCTCGTTATCAGAGCGAGGATATGAAAATATATATAATAATTAAGTATATATATAATAATTAAGTCTTACGAGTAGGAATCGAACCTGCAAGCGTTGCGTTTACAGTCAAACGCTTGACGCAGGTTGATACACCACGAAGGCGTCAAGTACCAAAGTTTATAGTAAAATCCTGTATGGCTGATATTTACACTATTTGTGAAAAAATATATAAATCAACCATTTTTTTAGATAACCTATTATTTTTTTTTGTCCTCACGCTGTATCCCGCATCAAGCAGGGTAGAGAAATGGAGAATTAAGACACTCCGTTCACCACTCACAGTTATGTGAAAAATAATTACTCTTTCGGTATTATAAATAACATCAGCTATTTTTGTGATTCTTACCATTTTCACATCCATTTTGCGTGACGTTTCTAACAAAGTACTTACTAGATATATCAATGGTATAACTATTGGTGTTTCCGAACGCGTCGACGGCGTTTATGATGACGCGAGGCGAGCAACAGGTGGCTCTGTATGAAGTGACCACCTCTTCCCTCGTACCGGATATGAAGTTTGAGTCGTAAACCACACCCAACGGCGAAGACATTATACGGAGTAGGCCTGCGGGAAAGAAGTTCTGTTAATGCTTAGAAACGTATGAATATTTGAACGTAGCGGGAACTCGAACCCTGCACCTCTTGTTTAACGTCCAAGCGCTCTGGCCACTAAAACACAGAGACTCAATACTCTTATATGCTTCTTACAACTTGTTTTTGGGCATTAGCGTGCGATTATCCCTAATGAAAAATTATATAACAAACTCTTTGAAAAAAAATACTAAACTTTTTTAAATGGATTTTTGATAATTAAACATTTTAATCTAAATTTTTTGTAATTGAAAATTCTAGGATGAGCATTTGCCTTGTATTCTATACCCACCCTGCGTCTATCGAACTGGTAACCCTCGCTTCCCAACCGTGTCACTGATGGTACACGATGAATGATCATCATGTTATCATAATAAATAATACATGCGATTTCTAAGTATACATTTAACGAACCAGGTAGTCAAGTTGTTTGGATAAACTTTTTGTGTCACTTAACACAGCAAAAGCAAATGTTTATTTCGTTTCGCAACTTTTGGATCCTGTTCAATTTTTCTGGTTTTTTCACCAAAAAATATTTTATATGCAAAAAAGATATTTCTGTACCGAATCTTATATTAATACATGAAGTAAAAACTTTTGCCAAACCCCTTCTACGAAAATTGCGCAGACGGAGGAGTATGAAATTTGACACCCTTATACTTTAAATGTAGGGGAAGTGCAGGACGCTAATATTTATCAATAATAATGCTTATAAAGTATATTGAATCGATAAATAAAACATTACATACACTACCATGCATTTGACTATATTTATACTTTTATGTTTATAAAGTGGCATACAGGTTGCTATGGCAACGCCAACACTTATTAATATAAGCGTCAATTGGTTCTCCAGTTTCTCGAATTCTGTCATCATCATCACACACAAACATGTCAAACCGATAACCTCCCTTTTTTCTCATTCGGTTAAAAAATATAAATATACGTACCGCCACTATCTCTAGCGATAACATTAGTGGACCACACGTGGTCAGCACAGTCGCTGCCCTGCCTCCACAAACAGGAGCCCGCGAATGTGTGCCTCAGCTCCGGTGCGGCCACGTCACGTATGGACTCCCCCTGGTTCAGGACGTAGACGTACGCTGACATGGAGACTTGCTCTGTGTTCTGACCTGGATGTGAGAGAAATAGAATTGGGGTTGAATATTATGAAGGTTTCCCCTATCTATATATTTTTGTCCTTTTTTTAACTCTGTGGGTAGATTATGATTCGCTTGTCTGTTTTGTTTGTGAAAATTTTTGTATTTTGATATTACAATTCATCCATCATGTTCGTTTAGAGGAAATTTAGTAACAGATTATCATTATTCTCCTTTTTTACATCACTTGTTTAAATACGTATAATGACTACGTCGAATATTTGGGCACCCCCCGAATATCGGCACAAAATGTAAACGTCAATTGATAGTAAATTAAAACTATTTCATTAATAGTAATATATGTGCAGTTATGAAAACCTGTAAATCATTAATAAAAATATATATTTTCTTTATATGAAATGCCTTCATTTACTATACAATCCAGTAACCTTCTGTAGAATTGTATTAGAGAGATTCTACTGTTAATATATTTTTTTACTTAGAGCGGTAAAGGTGATGAGGTCCCTGGCACCAGGCTGGGCGTTTTGGCTGATCAGCAGGCTGACTATCACGTTTTCGGTCTGGCCTGATCCTATTATTTGCCTGGTAATAAAATAAAATTATGGATGTAATGAAAAATATTTATAAACGTATATATAACTTTGTGTCGTTATTGGAGTGAGGAAAAGAAAATATTAAATATTTCTATAAAATTTATTCGAGTAGGAATCGAACCTACAACATGTCGCGATTACAGTCGCGCCTGTTACACGCTTCTGCACCTGTGACCCGACTGGTATCTATACATATATTCACAATTAAAAAATAAATTTTAATGGCCTAATTGTAAAAAGATAGATAAAAATCTATATAACTTGACTAGTGTTTTAAAAAATTAAATCTATTTAAATGTTGATATACTACAGTACTCAGAGATTTTTTTTTGTTAAGAGAATGATAAGAAATATTTAACTTACGCTGCAGGATCGATGCCAGTTAAAAATCTAAGCTCACCAACTGCTTGGAACGTAAATCTGACGGCTTGCTCCCTAAAATTTGTCACTTCAAAGTGTAGCTAAAAATAAATAAATAGAACTGTATATATCTGTAAAAAATAAATAAAAAAATATTCAGGCCAGTGGCGCAGCGGTAAACGTGACATGGCGTGGGTTGGATTCCCACTCGAGTATATGAAATGTTTAATGTTCTCATCTCTCCGTTTTAGCAACCAGTTTTGGCACAGAGCACATTCCAAATGCCAGAAGTAAATGACTGGCAAGTAGGTACAGTGGTTTACATCATCATGTGCCATACGCAGATACCAGCTAGTTTCCCTGGTCTAGATAGGAGACGTGCGGCATTTTTGGACTAAAGTAAAAAGCCCAAATAAACTAACCTGTAAACGTTCCCCCGGAGCTCCATATAACCTTGTGCTTAAACCAATCTGTACGGATGTCAGTACTGCACCTCTTTGATTTACTAGCTGAAAAATTAAAAACAAACACACATTTAGAATTTGAATATATTCTTTACTTTCTATATTCTACCTTTTAAATAGAAAAATACAGAACAAAATGACTTATAATTATTTGTATCCTATACATGCGTGGGTGTGGGTTTGTGTGTAATGTATACATTTAACCACGGGGGCGAATCCCATGGAAAAACTAGTAGTTAAATGTAGTCTAAAGTGTATTTTTTAATCAGAGATTTTGATGGAATACCTGCGATGTGGCCTGTCCAAATGGCGACAGATTACTCTCATTGTTCAGCTTGCCATTGTACACTCTGCTATTGAATTCTTCTATCTCTTCCGAATCGTTAATAGTTTGTGGATATATAATAGATGCTGATCTTCCATGCCTGACCTCAGCTTCTTGATTGATAGGTCCTGATAGGCGGATGAACGGTTCTCCTGGAAGAACAGATAGATTGTTAACATTATGGTAGTAATTGCCTAAATTATATTTAGTTAGGTAGAAAAAGGCAACTTAAAGTTTAGACTCTTTCGGAGAAATGAAATATTTTCATTTCACATTGTTACTGTTACCGTGGCTTTACGGCAGGCAACATCCGAAAAATGGGTGAAAAGTGAGAAATGGAGTATATGAACGTTCTCTCTGCCTGCTCTATTGCGTAGATCTAAAGAAAATTATATACATACCTTTATTATCTCTCCCTATTATCTTCACATATATCTTAGAGCTGCTAACACTGGGTAGAGGAACTTCAGCGTATATGTCAGACATAGGGCCGTCCATGTCACCATGGGTTTCCGCCGTAGGTTGGTAGCTAGAGGACATATTAATTTATAACTTAATAATATATTTTTATTTCGCTTCACGACGTATCCCACATATAGCAGGGTAGGCAGAGAACCTCGGAACCTGGCGTTAAGACACTGGTTCCCATGAAGTATATCATTTCGGAGGCATTCCATGTTGAAGTGCAGGAAAAGAAAATATTGAATAGTTCATTTCTTCGAGTAGGAATCGAACCCACAGCCCGTCGCGTTAACAGCCCTTAGTCAAAAGTGGTTACAATAGTAACTTAGAATAAACTTAGAATAAATAACTTAGAATTCATAAAATCGGTTATATAATATCAGTTATAGTAAATATCACCTGAAAGGTAGTTTAGCTAATTCGAACCCGTGCTCGTCGACCAGTGAGGATTCCCTGACACTGGCCACTGTGCCTGTCACACGGAGTTTCACCATATCTGAAAAATAGGTCGTTAAAATAGTAAAAAAAAATACTAAACCTATATATATAAAATCGAAAGGTCACTCACTCATCACGAAATCTCAGAAACTACATGTGCTAGGAATCTCAAATTTTGCATAGGAGTTATTTATAGGACGTAGGTGCTCGCTAAGACGGGAATTTGTAATATTCGACTTCTAAGGGATTGTTTTTGGGGTGGAAAGTTTATATGAAACTTCGTTACTACAAATGCTAGAAGTCTCAAATTTTGCATGGACGTCACTTATAGGACGTAGGTAGGTACTCATGGAGACAGAAATTAATAATAACATAGTTTACGCAGGCGAAGTCGCGGGCGGGCCGCTAGTATTTTATAAAAATGTATAATTTAGGATATTTATAATTATGCCAAAATTTTTAACTTTGACCTAAAATACTAAAATTTATATTCATATTCTTACCCGAATGGAATTTGAACTGAAAACCATCGCGTGTACGCGTGTAACCGCTATGACGTTTCTGTTAGTTTATGTTAGTATCTTCATTCATTTATAATCAGTACCTATTATTCGTATTATCAGTTAAGTTCGATGTCAACATGATAACCTTTTAAAAACTTCCTCGTTCAAATTGTGTAATATTTTGTACTAATTTCGTTTGGGACAGTGTCGAACGGTAAATACGATGGTAGTGGGTTCAATCCCCGTTCGAGGGAATATGTTGTTATTATTGTCATATCCATGCCTTGGCGAAACGCGGCTTTAAAGTTCCCCACTTAAACTTTGGACGCTAAATGGACGACGGAACTCGGCACTGCTAGTATCAACAAATCGAAATGAAGTTTTGTTTTTTATACCAAGGATTTGTAAGTCGCGTCAGTAATGTCAGTAGGTAAATACTAAATCGTGTAATGTCCCAAAAATTCTATCGGCCAGTTTATTTTGAAACGTCTTGCGTAAAACAAATTACGTACGCAACCAATGTAACTCATTATGTCCAGATAAACTATTGCATAGCTTTCGTAGATAAGGCGCACCTATACTGTGGATGGACTGTGACTTTGCTTGTATATTTCAAGTTTTATTAATTTAGGATTAATACTAGTTTTTTTTTTATTGAGGCCGTTGCTGGTTAAATTCGGCCTCGGATTAATGATTTGTTTAATTTTTTTGCTTCATCTGGTAACGAGACAGAGCGCAGTGTTGTGTTACGTCACTCAACACGCTATGTTGCGCGTGCACGTTTTATATATTTTTCTAATATTCAAACATAATTTCTACATTTATTGAGACAGCGCCATCTTTCAATTACGTCGATCGAGAATCGTATTCGCGACTTACGTACCACAAATGAAGTAATAAAATAAAGTGAAATGAAATTGCTTTGCCTAACAATTTGTGTCACAAGCATATAGTAGTGTTTTTTTTCTTTCATTTAAAATATTAATAGTCGCGACTTCCGGTTTCTGAGGACAGAATGGTGATTGTACTTCCGGCTCTTGATTGTTTAAAGCTATTAAATATTTTGTAGGTATTTTAAGGTTAATCGAACATAAGGTTTAAGCTACATATTATCTTAATTAGGATGAAAGGATTTATTTATTCGTATTTTTAATATAGTTTTTTTCTTTAAATGTTGTTCGGTGGAATTATAAATAAGTTATTTAGTTATTTATAACACTCTAATACAACATTTGTAAAAAAATATTATAGATATTTTAAAAATAACTTACATTTTTGACTTATAACTTTGTAAAGCTGCAATAAAATCTAAGAATATGAGTTTGACTCCTTTGTCATAATTGTATCGTCTGGAAACCTAGTGTTAAGACATTCTGTTCCCATTAAGACTCTTCGGATCTACATTTTCTGCGAAATTTTAGAGGCATTGCGTGTTGATTGAAGAAACTCAACGCGCTTTGCCTCCACTAGGAAATATTTAATTTCCTCTAGTGGGAATCGAACCCACAACCTATCGCACTTACAATTGTGACCCTATGTTTTTTTAAACTGCATAATTTTTATTCAACTCAAGAGACTATTAGATATGAAAGTCTTATTATATTGAACGTGAGAATTGAAAAATGAACCCATAATAGTCATAAGTAGTCAAACAACATAATATTTTAAATTAGCACGATTGGCGTATAAAATTAATAAGCTAACCATTTATGATATAAACGGACAAACAAAAATATATTATCATCAATTAACATTTAGATAAAGTATAGGCACATATTATTTATGTTATGACAGTTAGTTGTTAGGCTTCGTTTGAACATCAAGTGTTATAAATCGAATCTGTTATCATTGTCTAAAAAAGTAGAATAAATAAAAATATTATTTTTTTATTAGAATTAAAATATTTACTTTCAATCCTAAGTGTGGATGTGTGTGTAAAATATGTCAAATTGACAGTTTTGTTTATGGCGCGTAATTTTGGCGGGTTGGTCTGACAGCAAGTTTTTTTTCATTATACTTTGAAACGTTCTTTGTTACGTCTGTATCTTTTTTTGGTATAGATTATGATTTATTGTGCGCACTTTTTACATATATATTTATTTTAATACTTTGGATGATTAATCATACATTATGATATATTTCGTAGCCCTCAATTAAATAGAAAATAAATAAATCTAAGTACTATAGGTAAAATTCCTCTCAAAACACCTCGAAACAAAAATAACACAAATGTGTGGGCTGTATAAATACAATAATAAAACAAAATCGTGATTATCTATGTAGTAAATAAAAAATTGACATTTGATCGTGTGAATGTGTCCTTGACCCACAAAGAGTGCGTCGCCATTTTGGAAGATGGCCGCCTGTCAGCGTAAAAAGGTTATTTTTTTAATTTTGTTCCTTAGCATGTTTTTTTTGTCTGTGTGAGTGAATAGCAAGGGTTCGACATTAATACAGATAAAATAATCTGAATGCTCATAATCAAGATCTCTTGATCAAAGAATTGGCTTTAGAGTCTGGGGATTTAAAAAAATATATATTTTAAATTGCGGCGTTGAATTTCCCAAATCAATATGCAATGTTTAAAAAATTGGGGAACAATTGGGGGGCAGAGGAACGAAGTATCTTAACACTAGGTTCCCCCTGGCCAATTTCTCGAGTCCGAGGGAAAAGCGGACAGTCTTGACACTCACTTTGTCTACACTGCTATGTGGAAAAAAGCGTGAACCTATTAAATCGAGTGGAAATCGAACCCATAACTAAAATTGTATTACCCTTTGCATGCGCATTCGATTCTCCCTTGACCAGTTTGTATTATTTTTTTATTTTTAGTGCAATAATATAGGCTAAGATTGCTTGTCTTTTTTGTTTGTCAATAACCTGTATGTATTCGGATGCAGATGTTTTTTCAATGCTTGTGAGTTTCCTGGTCTATTTTTTGTGGGATCATCATTATAGTTTTATTTTTTCCTTTTTTTAAAACCATTAAACCGCTTTATTGTGGGAATGAGTTATTATATATTTTCATTTTTTCGCTCTGGTAACAAGGTAAAGCGCGGCGTTAAGTTTCCTTACTCAATCGGCGGGAAGTAGGGGACGGAAGTGTTAAGGTGGAACGGATTGTCTTAACACTAGGTTACCAGGTTCCTTCTACCTACCACGCTATTTGCGGGATACAGCGTAAAGCTAAAAAAACAGCTTTTGATTTTTTTATTCTGCTTACTTGTTCAGTCGATAGGTGGAAGGAAATACTGGGTTCGATTTTGGATTTCTAATATATTATTGCAATATGACCTCTAATATTTATGAAAGGGGTAGAAGTAATTAAGCATAAATAACCTGTCTTTGAAGGTATATTTTTTTTTTACTTAATTTTGTGTTATTTTCATCAAACTTTTACGTTTAGGTACTTTTAAGAGCTTTTTTGATCGACAAAGTATGTTGTTTTTTTTTTCTTTATAAAAATCTATTTAATTTAAAAATAATACCTATAAAAGAAGTCGTTAAATTATCAAGCTTATTTATGGAAACATCATATCGTAATTACTGTCCAAAGTCCAATTTCGCATCTAATTATAAAATTAGTAATTAGATAATTTTGTTTATTATTTTCACACATCTACTTAGGAAAAAAATTAGAGAAAACCTACTTTCAGTCTATATAGAGACATTGCATATTCATTTATAGTGGCGGAACCTAACGCCGTAAATATTGTTACCGAATTAAAACATTTTCTTTTAAATATTTTCCTTTTTTTACGATTTGAACTCAGAACCCCTCTTTTTCTGTTTCATTGTCGTTTATTAATTTAATAGCATATACAACCTACCGTTGACCAGTTACTTTGTGCTAATGATCTTTGATATTAACAGGACAGGATGAACTTGCAAGGACTTGCAACTGGGTCGGTCGAATATATGTCTATTTTTTTGTACTTTTTCTGTCATTTATCCTTTTTTCGCACCCGTACCCGAGGTTAGTGACTGAGCAAGACATACAAACAGACAAAAGAAAAACATTGTTTTGCAGGATAGGCAGAGAAATTGTAAATCTTCAGCGGTGATTAACCCATCTTTTTATCCCGCATATAGCAGGGGATGAAGTGTCTTAACAAAAGGTTTGCTGTGGCCACCCTGGTATGCGAGAAATACCATGAAGCTGTTTTCTTACAAAGTCTTTGTGTTTATGAAAAGAAAAAGATTAAGGTTAAGAGTAGAGAAAAGAAAAGAGAATAAAAAATATTCATATTTATTCTTTGTGATGATGATGATGATTGTGGTTGTGATTCCCACTCGAGGCATTGCTATTGGTAACGAGGCAAAGCGCGGTGTTGAGTGTCGCCACTCGAGTGGGGAACGGAAGTGCCTTAATGGGAACGGAATTTCTTATGAGAAGGTGTAGTGAGTGTTTGGAAAGAAATAGGCCTTAATAGGAAATCAAGTGTCACAGGATCGAGTTTTTTGTAAATCCTGTTCATGTTCTTTTTTATTTTTCCTGTTTCCGGTATAATAGGCTTTGCTTAATTTATGTATTTGTTAAATTTAAATTGGTATTCTAATTTAATATTGCGAGATATCATCATAGAATATGTCTTTACACAAAATCCGTGTTGATCGGGAATCGTACCTATGACCTCTCTTTACTACGAATACAGAAATTACACAATCTAAAGTCATAGGTCTATAAAGACATACTTTTGTTCTAATATTTTAATACTAAAGATATTGTTTAGAATCTAAACTATAGAAGAACGGGATAATTGTTACCCACAAACCGCCTTATTTCGTTTCGCTCAATCGCTCGCGAAAATAGCTCGTTTCGCTTTCTGCACTGAATGGGGGAATTCAAATGGGGGAATTAATTCAGCGAAGGTCTTATTTTCCCCCGTTTGGGAATCGAACCCAAATTCATCGCGTGTACAGTGTGTGTGAGACGCTCCTAAGTGTCGTTGTATAATATTATTATAAAATTATTAATATTTAACAAGTTTTTATCACATATCAAATTGTATGGCTGATTTTGGCTTCTTTAAAACACGTTGTTAGCTAAAATTATTAGTTATTTTGAACCTTATTATTAACAATATAGAGTTTAAAATAAAGCAATAATGTTGTTTGGTTATTTCTTTATAGCATAGCGAAATTTTGATTATAATGTCACTCAATTTTAAACTGTAATACTTGACTTTTAAGGTCTAAAATAACAAACACGTTAACTGTCTAAGGTAGTTGAACTGTACTTTTTGCTGGGTCCCGTTTTGCAATATACATATGACTGATGATGTATAGTACCCCATGTTAAATATTACTTACATCATTTTTTTGTCCTATTGACTCTAAAGTACACAGCAGAGGTATTTCTGTTCGAAAGAGATGATCGTGGCTTCAATTCCAGTAAGGGTATGCGGATAGCACGATTGATGTCTTTTCATTGGGATTTAATTACTGGTTAATAGATAGACTGGTATTTCAAAGAACAGGCAGTCGAAACTACTGGACTTTGAAAGTTGAAATTTGGCATGTAGGTAGGTTAGAGAGTGTAGGGTGTGGAATCGGTTCCCATTCAATTCGATTCGTAACGAAAGAGTTTTATATAAATTACTTAAAATTACTTATAAATTACTTAATAACTTATGTATTTTTATGTCGATATCTATACTAATATAATAAAGCGGAAGAGTTTGTTTGTTTGTTTGTTTGTTTGTTTGTTTGTTTGTTTGAACGCTAAGATCTCTGGATCTACTGGTCTGATTTACATTGTTTTTGTTTTGTATAAAAGCTGCATTCTTCAGAAGTGCTATAGGCTATATAACATTACATTACACATATAAACTAATATATTTTAAAGTACTTTCTAATTTGACATGCAATTTATTCTGCCATGTTAATAACAACCGTCGCGTCGCTACGCAACCGGTACCGCGACATTTTGATATTCATCCTTATGAAGTTTGATAAATAATTAAGGAGATGTCACTTCGAAATGACCTAGCCTTCGGGCGGCATAGTATGAGTATGACCGACGCGAAAATATTCTTATAGTTTAAGCAGGCGTAGCCGCGTCCGGGTCCACTAGTTTTTTATATACACACTAATTGTCAGTTCAATCATCGTTGTTCGATAACAGATGAGTTGTCTGTCAATGTTTTTCTGTTATATTTGCTTAGACTTACCGCTATAAAGCTTTTAAATCACATAATTTGTACAATGCTTAAAAAAAGTATATAGACTCGTGTTTTTTTTTTAATTTAAAAGAAATCTCCATTTCCCCGCTCTGGTACGAGAAAATGCGGCGTCGAATTCCACCAATTGCAAAGTGAATAACGAAGTGTTTTAACACTTAATGTCTCTCAGCCTACCCTGCTATGCGGGATAAAGCGTGAAACAATAATAAAGTTACCACTAACACTCACCCTTAGCTTCAACATCAGCTTGTAAATGCAAATCGCTCCTGGCGCTGACTGTCAACCGATAGTCGCAAGTGTCACAGCGTACGCTCAAGTGCCACATGCCGACGTAAGACGAGTCCATTGATATCGGGGGTAGTACTGATAGCCTGTGAAAGGAAAGTAACATATATTGTTTTTTTCTTAAAAGGCGCTGTATCCCGCATATAGAAGAGTAGGCAAAGGGAACCTAGTAGATCGGGTTAAGTCAGACACACCCCCAACCTCCCTCGCCCCTAAAAATATCACTAGATATGCCCATTCTGATCTTCTTTTCTATTTATTTATTTGCATGGAAAAAAAAACAGATCCAAAGACTACGCAGTAGGCAGAGAGAGTTCTAGTGTCCAGACACTTAGTTCTAACGTTTGTACATTACTTACATATCAAAGTCAAGTGTGGCTCCCGGGAACACTAGGAACACGTCGCGCGGAGTAACGCTGCCTGTTCTAGACGATGGGGAGAAAAGCTTCACTGATGTCTGGTTGTATAGGTCGATTTGTGGTGCTGTTGAGATATATTTGTAAGGTCATAGGTTCGATTAAAGATACATAAAATGAATGAATGAGAGTGAAGGAGCGAGAGAGAGTGTGTGGAGAAAAACGAAAGATTTTTTAATTTGCAACTTGATGCTGTTTGACTTTTCTACCCTATTATATATCCCGTATATGGGTAGTCAAGCAGGGATCATAGAAACATGATGTTGAGACAATCCATTCCACATTTTCCGCCAAATTCTCGAATGCATGTTGAGTGAAGCAGAGTTCCTTCATTCAATACGTACCTACTGTCTGCAGAATTCAGCGGAAAGTGGGGAACGGAATTGTCATAATGGAATTAGGTTCCCAAGTTCCTTCCGCCTATCCTATTATGCGTAGTATACAAAGTGAAGCTAAAAAAACGAATATACCTATATTATTCATGTGCTTGAGCTTTTGTCATTTATTTAAACGGTTCCCTTATAAGGCTTGCATTGAGGTCACCTTGAACATTGTAGGTTAAATGAAGAATGTAGTCGATATATTTTTTATATATGTGAAGTCTAGATCCTGTGATCTTGTACTCAATGATTTATTATATCTGTAGTGGATCAGTGGTTCAGTGATAGGTTAAGGTTCAAATTTCGTAGTAATTGTATAATACAATTACTTGGTGCATTATGGAGAATGATTTTGTTTTTGTAAAGAAAAAAAAGAAAAAATTAGGTCTCTTTTTTGTACTATTAGTTTATAAAAAATAAAATCCTTATATTTTTTATTGACTAACTAGCGACCCACGAGCGGCTTCGACTGGTTAAGATTTTTGTTAAATTTACAATTAAATTATAAAAATCTTTGTATAAATTATAGGCTATATGTTATTCTGTAAAGTTCTATTCTCACACACTACAAGGAAGAGATAATATAGGGACGACGTGTAACAAAAATTGGGTGAAAAGTCGGAAACGGAGTGTCTCAACACTATTTTCCCAATGCCTAAAAAAGAAATATCTACAAAAACTTAATTATTTTCTATTACTTTTTCTTGTTTCGTTTTTTATTTTTTGAACTATATTTATATTAATTGTTTATCTGATAGTATCGATCACCTTGGAGTATAAGGTCTTAAGGCTTATAACAATAACATGGAATATATTACCCTTCAAACAGAAACAACTGTAACTTACAGAAGAATAATAGATAATACAATAAAAAAAGATATCTGAGCATCGTATTTATACCTATAAATATTATATAGCTAAATCCTTTGTTTGGTTGAATGCGCATATCTCAGGAACTAAGTACTTGTTACAATTGAAAACTTATCTTAGTTTTGTCGTTATCACTTGTACACACATACATACACAACTTTCAAGCTATTTCTATTTGACTGATTATAAACGCGATGGTTGAGGGTTCAAAGCTCGTTCGAGGGATTATTTAAGTATTTTTGAGCGATATCCTCGTTTATGCAATCTGGTGGAACATGAGACAGCGTTGAGTTACATAAGCTTATAGTTTTGTTTGTATTGACGAAAACCATCAAAGAGGTGACAGATAATGGATACCCATGCTTAATTTAAGACCATCAACCATTAAATTTTCACACACTCTATACACTTTGTTAACAAAATGATAACTTCCTTTTTTGTAATGATTTGTGTACATTGTAGAGGATTGTCATTATATTTATTATATTATTTATTAATACCATAAATCTAGATATAAAGCTTCACGTTGCATCCCGTAAAAAGCGGGTTAAGCCGAGAAAACCTAATCTTAAAACAGTCCGTTCCCCACGCACCACCCTACATTCGATACATTGCGTATTAATTGGCGGAACTCAACGCCGTGCTTAACAATAATTTACCATGAAATTATCCTTATTTAGTTACGTAAACGAAAATTTAAAAATCTATACTGTACAACCATTTTAAAACTGCGTTTCAACCTTGCATTATTAGATAATTTCTTATAATGATTACAATTTGTCGTGTTGTTAGTCCGAAGAGAATTGCTCATTGTAAATATTGTTTTCTATATATACGATGATTGTAGGTTCGACTTCCAATTGAGTAACATGATTATGTTAGCTTTGGCGTGCGGCTTCGCCCGCGTTATCAAGGGCAAATTAATAAGAGTTATGTATGACTCATTTTTAGTGTCCGAAGTAACTAATCGTAGCTCAGATATATTGGAGTATATCGAAACGATGACGTCCCGTTATATGTATAACCTTATAGTCTTCCTTAATACTTCTATATACTCTATATACTCAAAAACTGGAACTAAAAGTTCCTTAGATTACTGCGTTCCTTTAAATAAACTCTTTAGCTTTATATCATTGCTTTAGATTTAAAAATGTTTTTGTTTACGTGGCTTTTTAAGACGTAATATACAAAATTGTAGGTTTTGAGTTTCCGTAGAAATTTCTACAAATTATCTTTTAGTGCTTCCCTATACTCCCTGACCTACCTACATGCCAACTTTCAAGTTCCTAAGTTCAGAAGCTTCGTCTGTGTCTGTTCGTCAGTTACTCAACTTAACATATCATATAACACATCTATCATCATCACTTACCATCATTCGGTGGGTACAATACGGCGTGGTCGACAGCGCCTTCGATCAATATCCTCAATGTAGTGACTCCATTTTCCACTGGTATCCCAACTGTTATAGCTTCTCCACCTCCTCTCTTCACCAACAGAGTCTAAGAAAGAAATCATGATTTAATTATTAAGTTATTCAAGTTTTTGAGTCCGTCGAGGTACGCTCTGGTAATAAGACAGAAAAGTGGCGTTGAGGACGGCTACTCAACACACAATGTCACGAAAGTTAGGTGAAGAGTGGGGAATGGAGTGTAAGATCATCTTTCTAAAAAAGTTAATTTTTTGTCACTTTCATTGATAATGTGATACGGTGCCTTTAAATTACATTTATTAGACAAAAACCTATTAACACTGCTTCTTTAATTTACTTTCTGCTCATTCTTCTTCTCCTACCTATACTATTTCTGAAACATTTATAGCATCACGTTCGTGATTCATTCAAATTAGTGGGCGAGGTTTGACCGGTTTTTTCCGTAACTCATTTTTGATACTCACATCAAACGTATCGGCGCTAGGCAGCGCATTCAGCCTCGCTCGGCGTGGCTCAGCAGGAGGCTGCCACTGTTGGAGCTCTGCTTCTGATGCATAATTGCTGGACGCGTCGTTATCCTGGAAATATAAACTGTATATTAGTAATTGAGTTCTTTGGTTGTCCTGAGAATATTCATATCATCTTTCTTATAGAAAAAAAATATCTTAATAATGTAAGGTACTATCAGGTTCTATTTTTATTTTTACTTGAATAATTTGTTTCCACAAGTTAAGGCAGTTATAGCAGTATTTATAAGACATCAATTAAGTAATCAAGAGTGGTCATGAAAAAAATGATTACCGCAATTTGCAAGGAGTAAGGTAGCACTTCGCCCTCAGTGTGCGATGATACATTCTTCAAGTCTTGAAGAGCCAGTTCGGATTCAGGTGATGGATGATTAGGATCTGTCCATATCGTGTATACCTGAAGGTAAATTTAAATTGAGTAAATGTACGCAATCCTCGGTACCAGAGGAATTTAAAATATTAAATACTTTTTTTTCTCCAGTGGGAATTAACCCACGCACGCTTGGTCCCCTGCACCATGACTCACGTCTAAATTATAGATATATACATATTATTATCAAATTAATCTATATCCACTTTAGTTCCCTTTTACTTTAATTCTAATTTCGAGAAACTTTCTCTTAGTACTTTCCTATGCTCCCCAAGAAAATGTGCCAAATTTCGTCGTTTCGATTGAGCGTTGTCGATCAGTCACTGAGTAAGAAAGAATTGTATTCATATAAATATGAACATACCTTTAATCTCTTCTCTACCAAAGCTCTTAAGGCCAATGGCAGTCTCTGAGGATCACCAGCTCCTTTATCAGTGACTACGAAGAGTGCACTGTCGTATGGCACCAGTTTGGCAGCTGAAGCCAAAGCCCTCATGGTACCATCATTAGTTGAGTCCGTGTAGACGCCCTGGGCAAAAAATAAAATGGTTGAAATTAATATTTATAAGCAGAAAGGATCTTTTATTATTTTTTTTTGAGTTTCTTGTGTTTCATCAAGTTGCGTGTGGTTTAAGTCGTGGGGCTACGTGGACTTTTTCGTACTTTATTTATTACCAACACATTGAAATATTCCATATGAAAACAAAGAATTTACCCTATTTTTCCTATATTTTGCATAGAAATACTTTATGATATTGTCACTCGAAAGAATGAGAGAGTGCTTAAATTATTTTAATTCTCTTTCTTTGGTAAAAAAAAGCGCGGCGTTGAATTACGCTAATCTACACGCCTGTCTCGAAAATTAGGCAGAGCATGGGCAACGGAATGTCTTAGTTCTAGGTTCCTCTATCTGTCCTGCTGCAGGATATCGCACAGTTTCCTAAATAGCTTTAATACATTCAAAAATTTTAATACATTTTCAAAGTTGATTTACTTTAGGAAGATGTTAGCCATAGCCAATTATTATGCTTGAAATATCGTTTCACAAACAGTTTATTGTATTTTTAATTATATTCTTTGTATAAGGTAGAAAATTAACCATGGCTGATAATAATGAATGCGTTTGCAGACATCTGTTTCTTTTGTTATCAAATTGTTGAATTCACGGTACAATATTGAATCACTATTATTGTTAATTTTTAAATGACGAAGGTCAAATACCGGATGAAGAACATCTTTGAATTTCTTTGTCGCGCCGCACTGGGGCAGCATCTGGCTGCCATGCCATGTTTGGGGGATCGATTCCCACTCGGGGGAATTTATTTTTAATTTTCTCTCTCACTATTAGCAAGACAAAGTAGTGTTTTAATTTCATCACTTCATTTTCTATATTTTTGAAGTGTTTTTCCCCACCTAGGAAAGAAAAATCGCAATTTATATACGCTCGTTATAACTTATTCATGTTGTTAGCATCTTTAGGGAGATTTTAACAATTTTCGCTACCCAAAGATAATTGCTAAGAATTATCGTAAATCAAGAGAGATTTATAAGTATTTTTCTTTTGTAAATTTCCATACTTGAAAAATCTAAAAAAATATTTAACATATAAGTTGTAACACGCGTATAAAAATTTCGACGTTGAATCGAATTTGATGAGAACGTATGGTTTAATGGTCAGAGTACTTGGACGGTTTACAAGAGGCATAGGTTCAAATCCTGCTACGTTCAGTTTTTTATATGTTTACTAAATACTTATTTATTATATATCACTTCAGTTGAAAAACAATATTGTTTATTTGTCTAATATCGATATTTCTAATACTATTTGAATGCAAAATAGAACCCACGACCTCCATTACGCACGCAGTCAGCCCAGCAGAACTGAGCAACGTGTTCGAGATACACAAATCGATCATCAAGGCCCTGCAATAGTTTGTTTGCGGAAGCTACGTGTTTTTACTAAGGTCCAATGAAGTCCTCGTCTCTTAGATGCAAAGTTTTTGTCGTTATCTCCGTTTCTTTGTTCATATCTGTATCTATACTAATATTGTAAAGCTGATGAGTTTGTTTGATTGAACGAAACTCGGGAACTAATGGTTCAAAATTATTTCTATAAGAATATATATATATATATATATGTATAATTGTGTTACCTGATATTTTGATAGTAGTTTAGATAAGGCTTCGGACACGGCTCTGTCCCCGTTGCCGTTGGTAGTGGGTTGTAAGTTGTGGCGGGACCTCCAGTTCACTCCTAATAAAAAAATTGGTTCAATCAACAATATCAATTAAAAACCGGCCAAGTGCGATTCGGAGCACGGAGGGTTCTAGGGGTTCCGTATATATGAAAACGCCAAACGTTTGTAGTTTGTGAGCCTCATTAAAAAAATATTTTAGTATTTGTTGTTATAGTGACTACAATACATATATCAAATATATAATCTGTGATTTTTTAATTTGTCTAACTATCAAGGTTTACGAGAAACAGCCTGGTCACAGACGGACAGACGTACAATGAAATTTTATTTATATAATCCCGTTTTACCCTTTGGGTGCAGAACCCTGAATATTGAATTGAATATATAAGAAATTGCTACATAATTTTGCCTAAATAAAAGCGATTCGAACTGGTCACCACCGCGAAACTAGATCAATCTAATAAGTAATAACAGATTTGTATACAGCGTGTTTGTTTTTTTATTAGCGTACAATTCATATTATAACTTTCCGTTTATTTCGAAGGTAACCTTGTGCGGAGAACGTGATTGCGTAACGTTCCGCTCCACTTGTGTCTTGCCAACTTTATAATGTTTTTTACCTGATTGATTTTTGGTGTTATTTTTTAATTATTTATTTATTATTTGGCTTCACGCTGTATCCCGTTTTGGTGTATGCGGGTAGGCGGTGGGAACCTAGTCTTGGGTAGATTTGTTCCCCTGAATTTGAGTTGAATGAGTTGATGAATTTGTGTTGAATTTGAGTGGAGAACTTAACGCCGCGTTTAGTCTTTTTGCTATGTTATGATAGTAAATAATAATTATTATACGTGCGAGTACCTTACTCATTTTCATCGCGCTTATTTTATACTAATAAATCTTATACTAAACGACGTTGGTTTCCACCAAGGAACACTCGTTGAATTTATAATGTATATCTTAACAACATTGTATGTACCCAAATGTGTGTTTATTTGCAAAAATTGCTTTTTAAATTCAAATAAAAAAATACAATTTAGTAATAAAGTTGCTTAATTTTCTTGACTTTAGCTTTGAACTCGTTTTGTTATTGTAAAGGTCTTTTATACATCCTACATCCATAGCATGGAGAATGGAGATTAAACAAGTGATTTTTTTTCTATCTTCATGTTGTATCCCGCATATAGCAGGGTAGTAGTCAGAGCAAACCTATAAACCTGTTAAGTGTAAGTGTTAAGACACTTCGTTCCCATTAAGACACTTCCGCTTGCACTACGAAGAAAAAAATATTGTTTATAATTTTATAATAATTATTAACAATGCATAATAAAATTCTTTGCATAGGTAGACCTATTATTTTAACAATGTTTTTTGTTAAAATTTTGTTTTTTTTTGACATAACCAAAGTTTGTATGTTTCAATGATTTTCTTTTTATTAATTTTATGTTTTTTTTTTCAGGTAATTTAAATTATTATTATAACGCTTGCACACATAAACAACTAATGGGTAAGGTGCAGTACCTGTATTTTGTCCTTATTTACTTTCTAGTAGCCTCCCGTAACTTGCGGTGACTTCAACACGTATAATGGAAAATCCCATTTTTTCCCGTTCCCCTAAGAATTCTCAATAATTCTCTCTAAGTACTCCCCTATAAGGAAGCTATTATTCTATACTATCAATACATTAAATTATATAGGCGTATGCTTAAATCGGGAACCGAACCAATAACTTCTAGCTTAGAATTCGATATCCCTGACCACTGTACAAATAGTTATACTAGTTAAACAAAAAAAAATGGCTATTAAGCAATTGTTTTGTAAATGTTACGCTCTCTTGTAATAAATTTTAACAAACTATTCAAACTGATCTACATTTTAAGAAGAGACAGACCGTGACAAACTCTGGTACGAATTCGAGATATTGCTAAAAGCCTGCCTTGTCTGCGCCTTGTTCTATTAGAGGAGGCTTGTTCTTATGAAAAAATATTTAAATATTATACCACGAATGAGCATCGATCCCACAACGATCACGACGCAGATAGACGCTGTGCTACTGCGCTACTAGCGTCTTTTGTAGAGACAGACCGTGACAAACACTTGTAGGTACGTGTTTGCCCAAATTAGGAACAGAACCTACAACGTTCTTGTTTGACATTGCTTAATTTATTAACTTGTCATCGTTCTTGGAGATAAGTTAATGATAAATCACTTTGTTTTTTGTTGTTTTGTTTAATAAGTATTGAATGTTTGTATTATATTTAATAGACGTGCGTTTCATTTTAATTATTTTGTTTATTTACATTTATATTAGTTAAAAGTGGCTTCGCGCTTTTTCCCCTTTTAGCAGAGTAAACAGAGGGAACCTAGTTTTAAGACCTGCATTGCATATTGAGTGGTGAAACTCAACACCGTTCTTTGTCTTGTATTTATTCATTCCCCGAGATCGAACTCACAACCATCGCTTTCACAGCCGCTGGCTGCCGCTAGGCCACGACTGCCTCTTTCAATACATAAAAATATATATTTAATAACCTACCTAGGAGATGTTTTTTTTTTGTATGTTATTTTGAGCGCCCAGTAGTTCTAATATGAGATATTTCAGGATTATCTATTATATTTAAATATGAGTAGATAAAATTATGTATTATCTAATAGTAATTGTGATATGTATGTACACATTACGTAAGTTCACAATTAAATTGTAATTATAATTGAGTACCTACGTCTTGATACAATTATATTGATTGTTTACTTGTCAGCCAAGGTTTTGTTTGGAATTTTTTTTTCTACTTCACGCTGTATCCCGCACAGAGTAGGGTAGGCAGAGGGAACCTGAGAACCTAGTATTAAGAAACTCCGCTCCCATTCTCTCTCCGTTCCCCAATTTTCGCCGTATTCTGGAGGCATTGCATGTAAAGTGGTGGAAAGCTAGCTGCGCTGCCCCGTACCCAGAGCGAGGAAATGACATCGTTAAATATTTCACTTCCACGAGCGGAAATCGAACCTGCCGCGTTTACTGTCGCACGCTTATGCATTTGCGCCACTCATGGCCTTATCTAGTTATACCTAAGATTTGCGTTAAACCGTACTAACAAATAGTTTAAAACTAATATTATAAGCTGTACAGCTAGTATAGATTATAAATGCACTTCAAAACAATAATATCCTGTTTCTAGTATTACTATCATTATGTTTAGCTTTAATGAACTTATAGTTGCAATTTTATGTGCATGCTTATCTATACATATGTTTTTGTATACTACGTGGGAATTAACTCTTTTACTGTCTCTAATAACAAGACAAAGGGCGGCGTTGAGTTTCGCTACTGAACACACTATGTCTTAACACTAGGTTCCCTCTGCCTACCCTGCCATGTGCGGGATACAGCGTGAAGCTAATTTTTTAAATAAATCTATTTTAACAGATTATACTACTACTTGCATAGGTCGCTCTACACTAATATAAAACCACCCAATAATATAAAAAAACAAACCGTTAGAGTCATATCCAACAATAACTATGTCAGTCACATTCAACCCTTCGTTCGCCAGATCGTTCCACACCCCCAAAGCGCGGTTCAGGGCAAGTGGCCTCAAAGGCACCAGTATTCCCGCTGGTGGTCTCAGCCAGGTGTCCTCCAGCCAGGACTTGAGTGTGGAGCTCTTGGTCTGAGCTGGTGGTGGACGAGGTTTCTCCAGGATTCTGTTGTCTATTGGTTCTATGTCAGCTGGAATTTGGAACTTTTTGTGTGTAAGAGGAACATTGAGAGCTTTTAGTACGGTTAGGCAGAGGAAATTTAGTGTTAAGACAATCAGTTCGACACTTTTTGCACAATTTTGAAATACGAGTGTTGCGAGTTGAGGGACAGAAATCGAGAACTTTTGTAAGGATAGGAAGAACTTAGTGTTATATCACTCTGCTCTCCATATATGAACTTAACGCCGCGCTTTGTCTACGAGAGCGTGAACTTTAAAAGTTAATTATTATAATTTCCCACGTAGGAATCGAACTCACAACCTTTGAGTTAAAAAGGCAGACGTTGCTCTACTGCGCCACATCAACCCTATTACTTTTTATACTCATGTCATTAGAAATAAACACGTTAATGACTTATTGTATATAGATCGTACTCTAGTAATTATTTTTTATTATTATTGTTATTTAACTCTTGTCATTCTAGTTATGAGGAATTGTGATGAAATAAGCATATATTAGTACTTGTGGTGGGAGTGTGCTAAAAACTCTCCTAGATACCTACCTCTAGGAAATATATTATGATTAAAATAGAGATCACTTGCGGCGTCTCATGAGTGAAAATTGGAGAACGGAGTGTCTTAACACTAGTTTTGTTTTGTCTGTTTTCAGCAAAGCAAAAGGTATGATGAGAAAATATATTAATCAGTTAGGAACCCCGTACAATCAAAGAGTAAAACTAACTTTCAGTCTTAGGACTTCTTTGTCCGGTACTCTCGTAATCTTCTTCTGTTCTTGCATCTTCCATGACTTCCATGGAACGTGTTGTGCCTTGAGATTCGTACTGAAATCAAATTTAGGTTATTAGTATTTATTACATGTGCTTAGTAAAAAAATATTTAAAAAAGACTAAAATTACGTAGTAGGACCGCTTCTGACTAAAAAAAATCGTAAAGCTAAAAAAATGCCTTGGTCGAAATTGAACCCAAAGCTGTCGCTTATACTCATAGACTGCTCAAATGCCACCTCAACGTGTAGTTTCCTTACTAAGTAGTGTTGCAAATGTTTATATGTTAAATTACACTATTTACTTCTGAGCTCCTGTGCTTCTTGTTATGTAACTATTGAAATAGCGTAATCACGAGTGTAGCTTGTTTTTATATGTAAGGTACACTTGGTATTTCTGGAAAATTTACAAAAAGAACCTAGTGCTGAGACACTTCGTTCCCCTTTGGACAACTACACTGACTTGTAAAATAATAATTTAATATTTACGTAAAGAATAGAATGATATGAGAGCGCTACTGCATCTGACTGCAAAATCCAAAGTTGTGGATTCGATTCCCACTCAGAGGCTACATTTGTTTTCATTTCCCCGCGTTGATAAAAAGAAAAAGTTCGGCGTTAAGTTCCTATCAACATGCAATATCATGAAATTCATCTCAAAACTCAGAATAATGTCTTATAATATAAATAGAATAAACACACCTGACTGTATCCGTTATGATTGTAAACATCGTCCACACCTTCGTAAACACCATTATCTACGGGCACAGTGTAACTAGTCTCAGTAACATCTTGAGTGGTCAAAACATCTTCTAAATCTTCCCTCCTTTCTTCTTGATCTTCCACAGTGGAAATTACTTCCGTAGTATATACTCTATCTTCTTTAGATTCATCTTTGGTCAAGTTATAATCATCTTTTGCATCTAAATTTGTATTTATATCAATCACATCATCTAAAGCAATTCTTACTTCATCTTCTAAGACTTCTGAATCACCAGATTTATTTAAATCATCAATAATCTTATCACCATTATCACAGTTACTATTTATGACTAAATTCACTAAAACTAATATTGTTATTTTTATACTTTGATGATTTTTAAATGCCATATTTTATTTTTTTTAATTGAGTGCACTCATTTTATTTATTATTTTCAGTTCAGTTTTTAGTTTTGCGGTTTCTGCAAAAAAGGAAAGATATATTTTATTAAATTTATTTTCCTTTAGTTGGAACCCAAATGGGTTAAAATTTTCGGTGGACAGGTTGTTGATAGTTAGAAATATGGGTTCATTTTTAATAAAAAAATCGGATATTGAACTCAAACCTACTGTCAAAGTAAACTAATATGCTAATAAAACCATCAAAGAAACATTTTGCACGTCTAATATCCAAATATGAACCTTGACACACAAGTTCAATGCCAATTTGAGTGTAGAGCAAGAAATTATTTATCCATTCTCGTCTTTTTTATACACTTTTATATGGAAATGTTTATTTATAACTGTTTATATGATAATTCAGCATTTTATACTGTGTAAGAATATTTTAAGTCGCTCTCTACGCGTAATGTCTAGATAATTGAGTGGTGCGTGGAACGGAGTGTCTTAACACTAGTTTTACTCTGCCTGCCCTGCTATACAGGAGAAATATAGAAGCTGTATAGTTCTATTTATCTCAATATAGTCGTAGCTTTAAATTTATATAGAGAGATTATTAATAGTAGTATACAGGATGATTTTCTACAAATTAAATTAAAATAGCTTAAGATAAATTGATACTTAATTGGTTCGTGATAGAGGAGGTCATTTCCAATAGTAATTTATGAAATAATAATAATTTTGGAGGTAAATGTATAGGAATTTTAGACATTTTATTACACATGTATTAAGTAGGTAGTCTTCTTAAATTCATTCATTCTTAAATTCTTCTCATTTTCATTAAGAGAAAAAATCTATTGCAAATTACAAGTTGTCACCCAATAAATAAAATACGGCATTAAGGCGGTTTCATGTTACATAATTAAATGAGACATACATCAGAAAATACAAAAACTGAAAAACAAATTATTTTCATTTAAACAAACGCGCGTAGCCGCGTGTAAAACTTATATATAAAACGATATAAAATATAATATAACTGCTGCTTATAATTTACATCGTGTTGTTAGCAATATTGTATTGTAAATAACCGGTTTTAAATGAACACATTCTCGTACAAATTATATTCGTATCGAGTTCAATTGCTTTGTCATTCCTTGCGTTGTCCTGTTTTTTATATACGGATATTTATATTTTTTTAAACAAGTGGAGAGAATAGAAGAAATTCTGAGTGATCAATCTGTTATTCCTCATCAATTCCTGGGACTTGGTACTTAAATACAGTCTTGGTCACTTGGTACGTAAGTACCTTGTTTATATTTTTTCGATTCACCCTTTATCCCATATATTGAAAGATATACGGAGAGAATCTAGGTGAGTACACTCTGATTTCCGCCCGAAGCCGAGATATTGCTTTTTAAATGGCGAAACTCAACGCCGCGTTTTGTCGTACCAGAGCGGTGGAATAAAAGTGATTCGTTTCTGCAAGTGGGGATTGCACCAACAACCACCGCTTTTATAGTCAGGCGCTATCCCACCACGATACCGTGGCTTCTGTTTTCCTTATAAAAGTCGATAAATTTAGTTTTGGATCAAAATACCATTTTACATTATACTAGGATAAGGCTAAGAATAATGTATTCAAATTGTATTAAAATATTCTTTAAGGAAAACATCCAATATTCACCTGACTGGACATTCAGACGTAAAATGGAAAATCCTATTTTTTCCCGGTCCCGTACAAAAATCGAGAAATCATCTCTTAGTGGTACCCTACACGTAGTTTTTAAGATGTGGGACTTATGATATATTTTTCTGAATGGGACTTGAACAACATAGGTAGTTTGTTTGTTTTAGCTTCAAGGTGTATCGCACACTTAACAGGGTAAACAGAGGGAACCTGGGAACCTTTTGTTAAGATACTCCATTCCAATTCAGACACTTCCATTTTCCACTTTTCGCCTGACTCTGGAGGCATTGTCTCTTGAACGGCAGTACTCAACTCAATTATATTAAAATATAATTTGGCAGAAAGTGGGAAACGGAGTGTCTAAACACTAGATTCCCTCTGCCTGCTGTGTGCGGGATACAGCGTGAAGCTGATTTAATTTAATTTGATTTATATTAAGATATTGATATGATTATTACTTATGAATGTCTATATGAAATAGCCTAAACGGTACCATTCAAGGGCTTCAACTGTAGCTACAAGTTTTACACTATTGTAGTAAACGTTTGTAAATATTACTTTAACATTGATATATGACCTTATAAGAACTAGCTGTAAATCATTCCATAATAATCTATACTTATAATAAAATCGTAAAAGACCGGTGTCCGTACATGGAAGACATATGGGAAAACATGTTATTGAAGTCCTTTATAAAGGACTTATCTAATGTAATAGAACCCAAAACAATATATTTGTTAAACTTAAGTTTGCGAGCGTATATACTCATTTTGTATTAAAATAATAAAAGCTTGTAATTTTTTTTTTCTATAATATAAATACCTACAAACAGCCGTTATTTCGTTTTTTTCTTTGTTTGTATTTGTATGTAATTCCTCACTTCGTATCAAATTTCATAATTGTAGGTCAACGTAAATACAAATAAATACCCTATAGGTTGTGCTTTTGTCGCGAATTTCAAACAAAATGCCGCATTTTGGCTCCAAGAGATTTGGATATTACATATTTATTTCAACTTGATACTTTAACACGATCTTGAAATAAATAGTTTTAACAGACGGACGGACAGACGTACAGCAGCTACTTTTGTTTTAATATACGGAACCCTAAAATATCTTAGTGAGATTTTAATTCACGACCACTACCGTATGTCCTTTTAATTTGTACTGAATATGTAAGGAATTGTAAAATAGATTGTGTAATGTAGGTACGTATACAAGTATGCTTGTAATGCAATTAGGACTTGCAAAGCTTTCACAATATTTGTTTGTGTTGAGTTTAATTGATTGCATTGTTAGCACAGACATAGTGTGTTAACAAGAAATTACTACGACTACTACTTATACTAGAAACTTTTAAAAGCTGCTATCAGACTAGGTCTGTTATTGTCGTTGAATGTTAGGTGTATTAAGTAATATTTTTGGGTAGGCAGAGGGAGTATAGTGTCTTTACCCTGTGTTCCTCATTTCCCGCCATTTTTTTCGAAATTTTGTATCTTAAATGGCGGTACTTAACGCCGCGCTTGTCATTCCCCCGAATGGTGATCGAACTCACAAACATCTCGTTTTAAATCTTACGCTGTCCTACTACGCTATGATGGCTTAGTTTTCTATTAGTTGTCTATTTACTGACAGCAAAGGGATTTACCAAGTTTTCTTAGACCAGAAAAAAAGAAGTATAGTTATTGAACCAGCATCAAGCGATTAAAATAAATATATGTATAAATGCCATAATAATATTACAAGAGTAGATAATAAATTTATAATATTAAAAAGTTATATCCATATGCATTAGGATTATAAACATATTGCGTTTCCGTAATAAAAAAATTCCAAACAAATAAGTCTATTTGTTGCTTGGAAATTTTTCTTCTATACAATATGTACTAATATTATAAAGCCGAAGAGTTTGATAACCCGACTGGTTGGGGGTTCAATTCCCACTCTAAAAGCTTTCCTCATGAATCAATGTCTATTTATATTGAAAACCGCATTGAAATATGTTGCATAGATTTAAACCTACATCGATAGGAAGTGATTTTATTTTAATATTATGTAAATGCGTTGATAATTATATTACATGCTCATTTTTATCGAACCTGTGACCGTTAAACGTATAAAAAATAAATTGATGATACCAAAGGAACTGCATTCCGCTGTAATGATGGTTGAGTCATCAGCCCTTTAATACATTTCGAATATCTTACGTCATAATATATTTACAAGAGTTGTCGCTCGGGTGGACTAAAAAAAGCGGTCAAGTGCGAGTCGGAATCGCTCGCAGAGGGTTACGAACCAATTATTATGATTGTGCGTCAACGGGAAGTACCTACAACTTATGAAAATTGACAAGGTCGTGTTTGCCCAAATTTTACGCGTATATACAATGAACGAGCGAGTTTAGATTTGTTATGGTTTTGGTCTTGAGAAATGATCGAACTGACGGACAGATATATGAATTACAAAGTTATATAAGAGTTCTGTTTTTTTTTTTATAAAAATACGAAATCTTTCTCGCAGCAGGGAACCTATGGGGACAAGAGCATACGAAATTTTATATATAATATATATATTTTTTATATATATATCCGCATATTTCCTTGCTCTTGTAAAATAAAATACGGTGTTGAATTCCGCCATTTATCGCGCAGTCTCAAATTTGCGCGAAAAAAGGAGATCGAAGTGTCTCTCTCCTTATGAGTCTTGTGGGATTTTGAGGCTTAAAAAAAATGAAGTTAATGCCATAAGAACACCATGCCTTATAAGTCGGTTACATAAGTTTTTTTTACCATTTACATTAAAAGGTGTGTGTATCTCTTGCAACATGAGTATTCTTTCATTCGGGTCAAAAGACAGGTTTCGAGCATACCAACCAAATTGTTTATTGCCAATCTTTACTTAGGCCTTTGTTTATCTCAACCGCCCGAGTGCACAGTGGTTAGAAGATGGCCATCGAGCGTAAGTTTCAAGTTCTATAATAATCTTATTTAGTTTTACGCTCTATTCCGTACATAGCAAGGGTCGGCAAAAAAACATAATGTTAAGATACTCCGTTCTCCACGCTCGCCGAATTTTCGAAACTACTAAGTAGTTACTAGTACTAGTATTTTTACTTAAAGAACGAAATTTAGGGGTCGGCGTGATCCAGCTTCTGCCAGTTAACGCGACAGTTGGGGGTCGATTCTCACTCAGTAGGAGTTATTTTCATGACGTTTTTTATCCTATTAATTCTACAATAATAATATATTTATATGATATTATATGTTCAAGTTTCACACAAAAACTACTGAACGCATTTATATTTGGACTTAGGGGTCGCTAGTACCTACTGTATAATCGTAAGAAATTTTGTCCGTTGAAACAGCCCACTATCGGAGAGGATCTCAGAATTCCGTCCGCGCGATCGTCTTAAACAACATAACACGCATACTTATGTATTTTCAAGGTAACCACTTTTCCGGGATCGTTAAACTTTCGACGGTTTTTGGAAGAAAATATGTGTTTTTTTTTCCTTTAAAAGTTATATTTACACCTATACTTAAATGCTGAGTGAAGAGAGTAGTGATGCGTCACCAAACGTCACTTGAATTTTCATGTTTGTTTACAAAGCGACAAGAAGTGTTTAGATTTCGAAATCTAAATATGTATTAATTATAAAATTCTTCCTTTATTAAATGGTAATTGGTACTACTGGACATAGAAACGTTGAAATTTAACATATAGGCATGGGCGTAGAAATAGAGGGTGCTTCTCCCCAGATATTTTAATAAAGGAAAAAATCAATGAAAAACTTAAAGAAGTTAAGGTTTAACACGAACAGATTTGTTTAAAGTTAAAGATATTGTTGAAATTATTACGGGAAAGACGACTAATATTACTTTAATTATTAGTAAGTTTTATTTGTCTTCATAGAAAGGATCTAATAAGAAGTCGATCTTATTGTTAGCTTTCCTACCGCTTCCGGGGTGGCGGAAGTCAACGGCGCTTCCTGCCAGGTTAGAGCAATGAAAATCTTTCTTTTCTAATTTTACGCATTCTCCGGTATAAAAAAAAATAGCTACTCCGAATGTGAATCGAACTCACAGTACTCGTCTTCACGATCAGACGTTGTACCACTGCGCCTCAATTTGTAAGGGTCTAGCAGGGTGGGTCAGCATGGCAAAACTGCACTGGCTTCTAATGAATCGTTTTTACCATGATTGTATTGCTTTTTATCCCTAATGGCGACACACCATTTTTTTTGCCCCTAACCCTTACAGTAAGGATGTTATGGAGGTTACGACACTTAGCGCAAAAGATTATTTTCTCGGTTTGTTTTGTTTATCTTTGATTTGTTTTTTCTAGCTTCATGCTTTATTCCGCACATAGCAGAATCTGGGAACCTACTGTTAAAACACTCCGTTCTCATTAAGATAACTTTCCTAAGTCCGTCCTTCTCACTAAATTCTCAGGCATTTTCTGCGTGTTGAGTGGCGGATTCAACACTGCTTTTTGCTTTATTGCCAGAACAAGGAAATATTAAATAATTTATTTCCTTGTGAGAATCGAACCTACAAACGTCGCGCTTACAATTGCCGGCTTGTCTTAGAAAAAATATATCTATCGGTATACATTTCGTTCATGATTTCGAAAATTAAATTGTATCGTGCAAATCGAACTCCTAAAGTAATTAGCCAATTCTGCTATACAAATACCTTATATCAATTAGAGACCAGTAGATTTTACGTAATCTTAAAATAAACACGCGCTATGTAATTTTATTTTGTATGTACAAATTAAGACCTTGGCCTGTATATATGTAAATATATAGTAGCACTAGTAGTGGCCCGCGACTTTATTTGTGTTTAAGTTTTATAATGGAAAATGTCATAATTTCCAATTTTCGTAGGTATTTCCAGAAATCCTGTCTCAGTGTTCCCCTACACTCCCTAACCTACTTACCTGTCATATTTCAACGTTTCTAAGTGCAGTGGTTAAGTCTTTGCGTGGTCTGTCAGTCACTTAGTAATGTTTGATATTTTAATATAGGTATTACAAGCTTTCGACCACGGCTTCGCCCTCGTGGTCTTCCGGTTTATAATAGTAGTACAAATATGAATTATTTTTTTTATCACAACTCTTTGTTGACGGTAAACTCGATGGTTGTGGATTCGATCAAGTGAAAATAATTAATAGTCTTAGTGGTACAAAGGGCTGTTAATTATTTTAATTTCGGTAAATTACAGCACGGCGTTGAGTTCCGCGACTCAATAAGCAATGTCTTCTATATATAAGATACGTGATTATAAAATAAGATGTTTACATTTTCTATGTACATATGTAAGTACATATGTATGTATATAGAACCAGTTACAAATTACATCATTACACGCCAACCGGTCACTGCCATTTACATATTATAAAGAAATTTTATCCATTTTTAATGTTTTTTTTTATAACTTTGTTTGTTTACTTATTTAGTTCTTTTTAAGTTTTATCCCGCATATAGAAGGGAACCTAGTGTTAAGACACTAATTTCCTTTCCAAATGTTGTTGTTGTTCCCAATTGTTATGGTATTTAATACCATGACAATTGCTATAGTCATACTAAACTGATCTCAGTGTTAAGCTTAGCAACGACTTCTCCAGTCAAAAAGCAATGGGTGTCCCATATATCTTATTAAAGGGTTAATTGCAAAAGTTTATTAATAAATATTCGGGCTTAACCCGTAAGGATTCTATTGTTATAAATATTAATAATTTATTCCCCGGAGTTACTTAGTCTTAATAGCCAAAGTGAAGTGAGACGTTAAATTTGAAACGGAGTGTATACACACTAGGTTCTCTCTACTTTGCTACATTTAAAAAATTGTAATCTGCACATATATAAAATAGTTTACTAAAAGTGTTATTGTTTTGTTTTATAAGATACTTGAAATATTATTAATAAAGTTTGCGAAGCTTTTACAATTAATTTTGTATATTTTACAATACTTTATATAGGTATTATTTTTAAAAACATAGAATAAAATTATAATATTTAGTTTAAATTAATTTAGTTTATGTCTATTTTTATATTCGTCAGATTTTGAAGTAATTTTAAGTTTATTTTTTAGTAAATAACATAATACATTAAGTTCTTCAATAATTTCAATAAATAATTCTTTATAATAATGTAAAATATATTTATAGTTATTTTAAAAATCTAAAAAAAAATACATACATTTTTTAAACAAATAAAAGTTCATTAACACTTCACGCACAACACTTTTGTAAACACTTTTACACTTAAATTATTATTAAAATATATATAATATTTGTATTTTAATATTTTATTAACTTACAATATATTTATCTCATTTTTATATTACTTATTTATTCTTGTTTAATTCGTTCGCGCGCTATGGCGGTGTACAGTAGACTGACAGTCGGCGCGCGCGCAGGTGTTTTTGAGCGATGGTCGAAATTGTGTGTCGAAATTGTGTGAAATGGCTTTATGCCATTTTAGCTATCTTTTATCTTATTTTATCTTTTTCCGTTCTATTTTTTTGTTTTTGTAGTGATTCATGGTAATTTTCATTCATGGTTTTTTTCTAGAAGTTAATAGTATGATTCGAAGTACACCTCGGTAGTGAAGAATTATCTATATTTAAAGCTTTTCCGTTGGTGAGTGTATGACGGACAACGCACAAACGAAAGTACTGGACTTAGAAAGCGAAATTAAATTAATATTATTAAGACACCCCGTTCCCCATTTTCTGCCGAATTCTTGAGGCATTGCGTGTTGAGTGGCGGAACTCAGTACAGGGCTTTTGCTTCATTACTCTAGTGAGGAAAGGAAAATATTACATAGTTTCATTTGCCCGAGTAGGAATCGAACCCACAACCGTCGCGTGCCCTTGCGGCACGACCGCCTGATATAGTATGAATTTCTTTAGTTTTATGCATTTACTGAGTATATAAGTTTTATTTTAATTCTCCGTAGTTTATTTATTTAAATTTCAACCCCTTTAGTAACACTTGTAAAATTTATGAACGTATATTCCACCTACATACATGTTATACCCAATATTAGAATATATTGGGAATCGACCTCACAACCGTGGCGTCTACGGTCGCACGCTTGTGCCCCTGCACTACGACGACCTCATATTAAGTTAACTAGGCCTATGAGGCCTATCCTACAAGTATATTAGCTTAAGGCGTAACCTCAGCACTCCTTGTGTTGCATCACTGAGTCAGTGTGTGTTTTACTTTATTGTGTAAGAGAGATAATGATTCGGGTCGGTCTAGTTTGAAAAAAAAATAATTTCATATTTACGTATATTATATACAAGCTAATATATTAGTTGGCTCGCTCTGCTCTATTAGTTGCCTTTCCCGTAAGAATTTTGGAAAATATTTATTTATTTCTCCCTTACATTATCCAAAATTCATTCATCTGAATTTTAACCACTTCTAATAATTGTATCATCATAAAACTGCAGTTATATGTAGAGTAGGCACCAGGGTAGGCAGAGGGAACCTCCTGTTCCCCACTAACACCACTCTTCATAGGTTACTGATAAACCATTAGGTATAGGATAGGCTCATGCTCATACTATTTATAGCTCCGAGCCCATTCTATATGACTTCTATAAAGAATTTACTATTCCTTTTTTTATTAGGCATCGTTTATTAAATTGCTCCATACAACATGACACTATCTAAATCGAGTTTTGTATTGCTTCCAATTAATTTGCATTCAAGAATCGCGGTAGTCCAGCGTGGTGGCGGTGGTGGTGGTGGTACTTACCTATGTAAATACATATATACTTTGTAAAGATTTTTTTTTATCTATTTCATTTTGGTGATTTATCTTTTGGTTTGTTATTTTTTTTTCTTTTTCTTGTTATAGTGGCGCAGGGGCACAAAGTGTGACTGTCAAATTTGGTGTTTGTTGGTTCGATTCGACGAGCAAATATTTATTTAAATTTATTTAATCATCGCCCTGCCAAACATCGCTGCCATATAGATTTTTTTAATAATTATTTGGATTGTATATTCAAATTTTTGAACCCATAATCACCGCGGTCCGACTCTATTCCATTGTGACTCGACAGCTATCAATGTCTCTTCAGAAAATGATGTAATAAAAGAGTTTGAGGAAATACTTTTTACTATAAAATATTATGTGATGTAATAAAAACTATAATTCATAGTTAAATGTACATAATTACTATTACTGTTTTTGTGGTGACAGTCGTTACGCAGCGGTACAGCGTCGGTTGTGGGTTCGATTCCCATTCGAGGATGTTTCAAAGACGAAGCGAAGCGAAGCGTGGCATTGGGTTCCGCCGCTCAAAACGTAATGTCTCGAAACTTGAACGGTGCGTTGAAATTAAAGTGTGTTAACCGTTGTAGACTGAGATCCCAGGAGCCCCAGACCTGCGTCTTTTTAGCAAAGCCGAAATTTTGGGGATGAATAGTCTAATATGTAGTTAAGAATGTGGGCATACTTTTTAACTTGAAAGTGGGGACCTTTCAGACTTAGCTGGCAGTCTGGGTACTTATGAAAGGCCTTAATAAACCGGCAGACACATATCGATAAAAATCTTAAAAAATATTATTTTATTAAATATAATATTATTTTATTAAATATAATATTATTTTATTAAATATAATATTATTTTATTATATTATAATAAAATTCTAGTTTTATTATATTGGTACCTATATACATCTCCTATGTACAGACAGCATTAGTTAAATTTTTATTAGGTGTAAATATGGGTTTTTTTATATTGTATTTATTATTATGAATGCACACGTGACGTTGTCACGTGTCTTATTTAAAACTGCCGTGGGTTCCAAACGTACGTAAGAAAATCTTTATTTTATATAAATAATCGAGAAATAACATTTTATTTCATCTATAAGTTTGTTTGTCACGCACAATCACGAAAATTATTTCATAGATTATTAACAAGTAATATAAAGTGATTTTATCAACCTGATGAAGTAATTACTAAATGCAATACTCTTTGTTGGTGGAAACGTTCCCCCTAAGCATTACCCAACTGAAAGCTGAATTTCTACAGCGAAAGAGAAATGAGAAAAAGAAGAGAGAAAGTGGAAATACAAGTATGCAGGTTACTCTCGCGATTGCGAGTTTAACGTAGTCATTAATGGGTCCGCTACGCTCGCGATGGGACCGGGCTCTAGAATATGTCATATCACACATACAACTTTTAATTATTCCTATTGAACCATGCGGATGAAGCCGCATTTGAAAGCTAGTTATTAAATAACAGTAATAAGTAACGTACCTTATAAAATGTAATGGTTTATTCCTAGTATCGCTTTCTAGTATTTGAAATGTAAATCTTTTATTATTATTGATTTTTTACGATAACCTCTTGTTTAAAACATTTTTATAGAAAACACTACTCTAAAGCTATATTATTTTATATTTTATTGTAAAAATAAGCGAATTTAAATACTTTTTTAGTAAAAGTACCTACACGTTAGTTATGGGCGCATATATTTTTTCCCCGGCTTTTTCTGTCTGAGTGGTGTTGAGTTCTGAAAACAACTGTGCAATTTTTCTTAGATGAATAGTAAAAGAACCCAAGATATGCGATCAAATGTATACATTTAGTTCTTTTTTATCTCTCCGGTTCAAAAGGTGGCGTGTCTCGGAATTTGCGTGGAAAAAAGATAATGGAGAGTCTAGACACTGGCTTCTTTTCGACTACTGACAACTAGTTAGCTAATATAGTACATATATTTTTAATCCTTGCATAATACATGCGTGCTCCGATAGTAGACTGATAATTCTGAACGTGATTTTGATAGGTGCTTTGTTCCGAATTTCCTCATGTTTTTGTAAGAAATGTTAAATGATTGATTTTTTTTATCTATTATGTAATTTTTGCTAAGTGTTTGTATAGTGTGTGAAACATACTGTTCCTTTATTGTCGTAATTAGACATTTAGAAACTAATGTCATGAAACTCTCCGTGTTAGGTCCGAATTTGAGATAGTGCGTGTTGAGTGGTGGAACTAACCACCAGGCCTTGTCTTCAAAGCGTAGAAATACTAATTTGTAATATTCCATTCTCTTTTTGCCGTGGTAGCGCAGCGGCACACGTGTGTTACTGCACGGCGGTTGTGGATTCAATCCGCACTCGAGGAAGTGAAATATTTATTTACGTTTATATTTCTGCACTCAACACACAATGCCTCCAGAATTCGGCAGAAAGAGGGGAGCGGAGTGTCTTAACACTAGGTTACCTCTGCTTACCCTTCTGTGTGTGGAATTCAACGTGAAGCTGATTTATTTTATCTTTTAAATAACCACTCGGCTAGTAGAACCTTAACATATTAAATATATGTAGGATAATTATATGTTGAGCTAAAAGTTTACTTGAAAAGGAATGTTTGCCTTAAAGATAATGTCGTATATAATTTTTAAATATAGATATATAATTTAGATATATATATATATATATATATATATATGACGGCGCGTTGCTATGTATTAGTTTTAATTATAATCTCGCAATTATTACATTTCGATTTTAAATGATTTATGTAATGGATTATATTAGAAGAATATTTAAAATGGAGCGGGTAACCCCGAATAGGGTAGTAGGTGTAGCCACGAATAATAGCAGACGTCATTGGTTGACAGCTATGGCGTGAGATGTTCACCAATTAACCTATTGGCTCCTAATCTATTGTAACTTTGTTAATCTTGTGAGATTTATTGTAAAACTGTTATGTAAACAAGTAATAAGACATTGTAGAATATAAGTGTGACTTTTATTTAAACATCTCTGTTGCTACAACGCCCACAAATGAATAGAGACTGCCAAGACCGCTTTGAGGCCCCTTCTGATGCTTCTACATATATATATATACTAGCGGACCCGGACGCGGCTACGCCTGCTTGAAATATAAGAATATAATTTCTATAGAAATATAATTTCAATCTAGATGAAATGCTAAAAGTGAATATTATATTTATTTTCATAAGGATGAATATCAAAATGACGCGGTAACGAACGCGGTCGCGTAGCGACGACGGTTGTTATTAACATGGCAGAATAAATTGCATGTCAAATTAGAAAGTATTTTAATTTATTAGTATATATGTGTAATGTAATATTATATAGCCTATAGGACTTCTGAAGAATGCAGCTTTCATACAAAACAAAAACAAAGTAAATCGATCCAGTAGATCCAGAGATCTTAGCGTTCAAACAAACAAACAAACAAACAAACTGTTCCGCTTTATTATATTAGTATAGATATATATAGCGTTAGATGCTGTGGCGATACACCACGCTGCCTGTTTAAGTAGGAAAGGTAAAATTGTAAACGTTTCATCATTTGTCTGGATTCGAACTTACAACCTCCTAATGCAATTTTTATTTAACTCCTTTAAATAGAAGGTCAAAGCTAAAGTTTTATAAGTAATTACATAGATTTATGGTGGATGACATCAGTGAACACAATGGTATACGATTCGTGATTATAATGTGTTAATGTGCCAGTTCTAAGAACTTGGTACTTCCTTTTAGTGTTATATTGTCGTTGCCTTCTTAAGAGGAGAAAATTTTAAGAGAACGGAGAAATAAATAATAATTATATTGTAGCCAAGAAATAGGTTAAAAAAATGTAATATTTTTTTTTAAAGGTTGCGCTCTATTTCACATATAGCAGAAACTTAGTGGTAAGATACTCGTCATTCCCATTAAGACACTTCCGTTCTCCAGTTTTCTCCGAATTCAGGAGGCATTGCGTGTTAAGTGGCAGAACTCTACGCCGCTCTTTGCCTCGTTACCAGAGCGTTACCTACATGTGATTGTTTGGTAATATATACTGTCTTGTAAAGTGACTTACGTATTTCACAAAGGGTTCCTTAGACCTCTTGTTTGTATATAGATACCATATAAATATGAAAACAATGAAAAATCTATTAAAAGATACATTTCGCGAGGTTTGAGTTGAGCTTTCCATTTGTGTGAGTTATCAAAAAAGTAGAGTCAGAAAAAAAATCTTTAAAAATCATAAAAGGTAAAAAGAGGGATTTTTAATTTTACGTTTTTTAAGTCCACGCAAAGAAAGTTGAAGGAGGGAGACGACAATTATGTTTTAAATTTATATATTAAAAGTTAAAGTGAATATGTCCCCGCCTTTGCCTTCTGAATGCTACAAGATCAACTTGATCCAGTATTGCAGTAAAATTGAGAATAACCTTATACGAGAAGTCGCGTGTGTAAGAATCATGCGCATATGTATGTCATTTAAAAACTTAACTTTATACTATTATTTACTCGCGGCTTCGTCCGCCTGGTAATGTTAATGAGAGAGATATCTGTGACCGCATGTACGTGGGTTACGTACACTGTGGTTACATTGAAACGATTAACGTCAATTATTATAGTTATCTAAAACAAAAACAAATTTACAATTGAAACCAGCAAAACAAATATTTCAGTTTTGTTTTACTTAGTGCTAGCTTTTACATGCGACTTCGCCCCCACGTTTAAATTAAAATAAGTAATGTGTCATGAGTTTATGATGACATGGCATACAAAACGAAACGTACGAAGTTTTGAGCTTAAATGTTATCCCGTGTGTACATAGGTACATATATATTTAATATTCTTTTGTACGTGAAATCGAGGACGAGGCATTTCTAAACATTTGACTTGGCTCACCTTTCTTATTTATTTTTTTAATGGGATTAATATATGTAATAATCATTGTATTTTGGATGGATGTTAAAATAACATTTAATTTTTTTTTATATTTGTAAATTATATATATAAAAAAAATTTACATTTCTTATTTGTGTGATTACTCATAATAAAACTCTGAGCTAAACTGTGAAATCAACAACCTCCGTATAAAACGGGAAAAAGCAGTTAAGGCCATCTTGTCGCAGCGGCACGGCGTCTGACTAAACGCGACACCTATAGGTTCGACACCTATTTGTGACAGAAAATTAATAAGCAATGTCTCGAAAGTTGGGGAACGTAGTGTCTTAAGGTTAGGTTAAGTGTAGGTTCCCTCCGCCCTCCATGTTATTTGCAAACATAAAAAGATAAAACTATTAACCTTCAACACAAGACGCCCGTGACCGAGTGATTTGAAAGTGAGGTGATTTGAGTGAGGTGATTTGAAATCTTAAAGTGACAAAGTTACCTTGTTAGATGCAATTATTGATGTAATCTAGGTTTTTTTCCGTAGATATATGAAAGTTGTAAATGTAATGGTTATGAGTTCGATTCCCACTCGGGGGAATAAATTATTATAACCCACATCCGCGTTTACAGTCGCAATCGTGTGCCCCTGCACTATAACTAACCTCGTCGTTTGCCGTTTCTTTGTCGATATTAGTTTGAATTATGCGGAGAGCAGAGAGCCTGTGTAAAGAGGTAGATGGCAGTGAACGAAGTGAGAGAGATATGAAGGGACCGTAGCGTTTGGCTCTCCGTTCTCACTGATTACCCCGCTAGGTAAATAAGCTAAGTATAGTAGAGTCGTTCCCACTATGACATACGGGATGCGAATCCACGACTATCGTATATAGAATTGGAATCCAATCACTATATCATAGTGGAGTCCATTAGTAAGCTTATATGACTAAAACTACTAATGATTACTTAAGGTGGGAATTCTGGGTAATGATAACAGGCGTCTAAGTTATCTGTGTTGCTGATAGTTTGAAATAGTTGAATATACTTTCAAAAATCTTTGTTTTTTTTTTCAACAGGAAAAACTGAGATGTATGGAGACGTTTTAATTAAATACCATCTATAAACTTTTTTTGGTTGTTAAGTCGCAAAGCTACCTGGCATTAAATCCGCCTTTTAGGGTGGAGCAAGGCGACAAGAGCCGGAACTAGTGATAGTTCTGTCGTGGTGCAGGGACATAGAGTTTGATTTTTTCTCATTAACTTGCACTGGCAAAAAAACAATGCGCGGCGTTGAGTTCCGCTACTCAACACGAATTATCCCGAAATTAAAGTAAATATTGGTGAGCACTGTCTTAATTCTTTTTTAATTCTGGATTCGAGGAAACCTAGTATTAAAACACTGCTCCCCACCTTGATTTTGACAAGAAGTAGGTAACAGACTTTACCCTGCTTTGTAGGAAAATGGGTGAAATGGCTTTTTATAACTACAATTTTAAGCATGGATATTTAAGCATAATTTGCAAAAGCGAATTTGTATATTTTAACTTATTACCATAATTCACCATCTAACTACGACATGCGTCAATATTTGGTTAACCGTAACACAGTGTTATCTTTTGGTCACTTTTATTATTTCCCGTCACCCACTATAGTTATTGCAAAAGCCTATTTATTTTAAGCAATGTAGTTCAGGAACGTCGGTTTGGGCACGTCGAAAGAATGAGTGACTAAAGAATGCCCAAATATTTATGAAAGAAGGAGCTACGGTGAACTTTCGCAAACAAAGTATTGACTATGCAATGGTTTCTAGATAGGTTACTTATACTGGAGGGAACTCATGTAAAAAGCACTAGGGCCCATGAAGAGGTTGATAACAGTGGAGAAGGCGAAAGAGGCATGTAAAGATAGTCATTTGCCTCTTTCTTACTGGCTACCCCTTCACGTATAGAGCGGGAAGCTAAAAATAAAAACTTCTTCAAATTGTCTTTTTCAATATTGCTTCTAAAATATTCAGAAATGTTAGTGTTTAAGCCATAGGTAAGCCTTTTGAGCACATTTCAAGGCAGGAGGAAATTACTTAGTAAAGACACTCTGTTCTCTGATTTTCAACTGAGTTCGAGATATTGCGTGTTCAATGGTGGAATTCAACGCCGCCTTTTGTCTTCTTACCAGAGCGAGGAAACTAAAATAATTAACAACTAATTGTACTTTTATCTAAGCTACGTACATAACTCTTAAATGTCATTATTTTTTGCTTCACGTTAGAGTAGAGTAGGCAGAGGGAATCTAGTATTAAGACACTCCGTTCCCAACTTTCTACCGCTCAAGGCATTGCGTGTTAATTGGCGGAACTCAACCCCGCGATTTATCTTGTTGCAAAGCGTGTGAAAAAAACGTGCTTCACCAAAGCAATTACAATTTGATATTGTAATGTTACTTTCTTGTTATAGTTATTTTTTTAGCGTCACGCCACTAACTATCTATGTAGGTGTGAAATAACATATTTTTTTTATTTTTGTTACAGATAAACACCAAGGGGCCCAGATGCAAACCCAGCTATACCCCAACACAGAAATTACAAATGTTCCATATGGCGACGCAAAACCTAACACAATACAGTTTAATCCACCCATACACAATAGCCCACCAGTATCAAACATACAAAATTACGACCAATTTAATAAAACTAACGATACTCTATGTGCGTCCCAATCAAAAGCTCCTCCAAAATCCGACGATGATTTCGACGTAAACGAATATTTTGCAAGACTCCAAGGCACTAGATATGTTAGTGCTCCATTAAATAGTGGCATAAAGGAAGATCAAAGTGCTAATTTACAAGAAGAGGATAATCTTGAAGAAATAAACTTAAACGAACCGGATAAAGGGCAAAGTTTGGATGATGGCCAACACAGCCTTACGGCGGATATAGCACAAAACTTTTCCCAATTACCAACAGTTTTACCCCAAATGGCTAGTGTAGTTTTTAGCTCTTTCTCCAGCATGTTGAGTTTGAAGAGCAGAGACCAAACTCCTGAACAGGCTTTAACAGATAATAAAATATATCAGGAAACTCATCAGAAAATTGAAAATATGCCTTTAATGCCAAATGTGCCGGAAGTACCAAAAAATATAGCTCCGCCGCCTTTGAAAGAACCACCTTCTGGTAAGTTATATAATTTTAAAATTTTATTTTGTGGGTTCTTCCTTTGTTTTCTAATGAGTGTTTTCCTTCCCTTAATGTAGATATAAATAATATAATGTTAAAGATACAAATATAATCTAGCAAACCAGAAAATGTGATTACACCCAACATGCATACAATCAAAGTAAATTCGACAGTTGACCCGATCATTCATTTTCCCATGATCTTTGATCTCAACACTATAGGCAAGTGTTTTGACCTTAAGCGAAGTGATGATTTGTAATCAACTTTGCCTATTCGGTTCTTATATGGAGACTAGTAGTGACCCGCAACTCTCCTTGAGTGTATTTTAAGATGTAAAATGGAAAATTCTCTCTTCTCTTCTCTTTTAGTATTCCTCTAGGTAGGGAAAGCCCCTAACATACCTTTTCTTTCTTTTACTTTTACTTTTCATGTTGTATTCCATTCATTTCAGGGTAGGTAGAGGGAACCTGGGTTTGAAACACTATGTTAGTGTTAATACACACCGTTCCCATTAAGACGCTTCGGTTCCGCCAAATTCAGTAGACATTGCTGTTGAGTGGCCTCAACTCGGCATTGCACTCTGCCTCCTTAGCAGACCGATAAAATGTAGATATTACATACTCCATTCCCTCTAATCGGAATCGAATCCATAACCGTCGTGTTTTCAGCCACACGCTCCCACCACACAACCACGCGGTGCTACCAAATTCTGTCTCGGAATGCCTCGAATTCGGATGAAAAGCGAAGGACGGTGTGTCTAAATATAATTTTCTTTCTGCCTACCTCTGCTTGTAGGATATAGCTTGAAGCTAAAATAAAATTAAAAGGGTAAAGGCAAATTCCCATCTGAGAAAACCCATCAACAAACCTTATTTATTATGAGTCATCAAGCAAAATATTTTTTTATAACAATAATATACAACCTGTTGACCTCTACTGAACTCAAGCGTAAATAAAAAACACAATCAAAATTAGCGACTGCCATAATTATTTAATGTCTGCTTTGTTTTCATTGCGTTAAGTTCCGTCATTTAACACGCGATGTCTCGGAAATTGGACAGTGCGTGAGCGTACGGAGTGACTTAACTTAGGTTCCCTCTGTTTGCCCTGCTATATATAATTCGAGCTATTGCGTGTGGTAGTCAACATCGCTCTTTGTCTTGTTACCAGAGTAAGGAAGTAAAAATATTTAATATCATTCCCCGAGTGGGACTAGGACCGGGGATACAATTCGAAATTATTATACGATTATTTTATAGTTTTAATCTAAATTTTCACATTTTATATAATTTCTCACAGTAATCGAATTCGTAACCTTCGTGTAATATGTACTTATGCTGTACAAACGTCTTCGAGTTGACGTCAAAGTAACTTCCTCGTCGTGCCGCCGATACGAAATTTAATGATCACTTGCCTTATAGAAAAGTGGTTGTGAGACAACTTGTATGTTACGAGATTATATCGATACACTATCACGAAAGTACCTATAGCGGATTATTATCTTCCGTGAAAAGGAGTAAGAGGAGAGAAAGTACTCTCTTTTAATTATTAAGAAATCGTGTAAAAATTTTAACGTACTCTGACTCTGTCTGAACTCTGACCACAACTTATTTATGTTGTTAGTTCAGTCTGTAGGGAGATTTTTACAAATTTCCGCTACCCAAAGATTTTGCTAAGAATTATCGTTTGGCAAGAGAGAATACTATTTTTAAAATATTTTTTAACCAGTCGTGGCGTATGAGCCCAAAGTGTGACTGTAAACACGATTGGTCGTGGGTTCGATCCCCACTCGAGGATAGGAAATATTTATTTAAATATATAAATATATATTTATTCGCCCCGGTATCGAGGCAAAGTGTAAAATATAAGAAAAGCTATCAATAACAAAAATAAATGTACAAGAAGCGACAAAGATGTAAAATTATTTTGTCACTCACTATAATTGCAGTAGGGTTGTAATTGTTTAGGTTCTACGTTAAATTTCACTCACACGATTCAGAATTTAAAGTGTATCGATATACTTAATTTTGAGATTTCATTTTTTAATGAACAAACTATAAATAATTACAGTATTATAATTATATAATGTTCTCATGCAAAATACATAATTAGTTAAGATACGCCAATCCATAAGACTTGACTTATTTTTGTGATCATAACTTTCATCTGTTTCAGGTATTGCAACAAGTTATCGAATGGCAACGAAGAGAAAAGTATACGCGCAAATACCAGGTTTAAGTTCAGGAGATCATCATGTACCAACGTTTAATCCACCAACAAATTATGCTCCGCCAAATTACTTCATACCAGATAATATACCTAACATGCCACAATGTGAAAACAAATTCGATACATTTACCCTTGGACAAGAACAACATTCATTAACAACTCAAGCTGAAATAGAAGTTCAACGTAACATCCCTCAAAACACTGATACCACCAACATTCATAATTTTTTCAATCCTATTGATATCGACCAAAAACAAAATATAGGTGCTCAACAAGATTTTATGGTGCCAACACAAGAAAAAGAACCATTTATAGCAAAACAAGAAAAAAAATCGATGGATGATATAACAAACCAATCAATAATTATGCCCAACGTTCCAAGCACACCAATCATTCCACCGCCTCCAATGTTCTCAAACATGCGGCGAGACAGTCAGACATCTACAGGCAAAAGTGTATTACCCCCATCAATAGCGAGACGAATATCAGGATCACAACCTGTAATAAAAACACAAGCTGTACCATGTTTCAGAGCCAATGAAAATATATTAATACCTACCACTCCCGATCCAACTGAAAGATTAGTTCAAGATACAAATACTAATGTTGAAGATTTAAACCAAATACCAAATCGGAATTCTGAATTTACAAATGTTATACCTCCTAATTCATACGGCAATTTCGATAATACGTTTTTACCACCTTCAATTGCTTCATGGAATAATCAAAAGGGTGCTGTTGGTTCTCACGATCTGGAACCCGTTAGTGACTCAAGAGATAATTATCGTACCTCTACTATGCCAGCTTACTCATTGTTTTACACTGAAACCCCTTTATTGACTGATAGCGACATTTTACCAGATACACTTCATCCTTCCTCTTCTAAAAAATCTATTGAGCAAAGATCAGATTTAGTTTTATCTGTGAACAACAATACTAATATTACTGCAGATCAATTTAATCCGCTTCATAAAGATGACAAAGTAAGTGAAATACCTCTTGTTAATAATTTATCAACATTTACGGAAGCCGATGTTAACATGAATAGAACCGGACACAACGAAACTGGTCCTCAAGTTCAGATGTCCCATAACTATCAGATCAATACGCCTCCTGAATCGGGAAAGCCTTTGATAGAACCTCCCAAATTAACGGGAAATTTGAACTATAGAATGTCGAAAAAAAGACCTCAATATTATTCTGGTCCTATTGAAGGTTTTGGCAGCATCAGTAAGAATATAAATCCAATCAAACCTGTTGAATATAATTTTTCACAGGCATTGTTTGGGCAGGATCCAAAAGGTCAATCATCAATTAATGTTATGAAACCAGAAAATATTTCGAGTTATAAACAAAACGAACCATTCAATATAAGTACACCAATCGATATAGCTGATAGTAGAAACAATGCAACACAACAAGAACAAAAATATAACACAGCATTTGATTTGAGCAGGGAAACCACGGATTCATATGATCAACAACCGCAGGACTCGACTATAAGCTTTGGAATAATAGGGTCGTTAAAATCCAAAATTAATTCTTTAGATGTTATCAAAAATACTATCACAAATTTATTAGATCCAGCTTATAATATAACGAAAAATGATGATTTAGTTAAGCAGAATAATAATTCCAGCCAAACTGTTGAACAGAATTCTTATCTTCACTTTAATATTGAACAAAACAGAAATTATCAGCCTTTTGTTAGTGATAACAATAAGCCAGCAGAACAACAGTACTATAATCCTAATCAAAATACATATGGCTTCCTGAACACTCCCAAATTGGAGCCTAATTTTGAGGGTTGTGCGTACTATGAAGGTTTTAGCGTTCTTGAGCAACCACACGTACCCTCTTCTTCTATTCTTCAAAATGTTATACTAAAAAATAGTCACAAGGATACGGAAGCTTCCAATACAAACAGAAATATATTTGATTATATGAACCAAACTGCTTATACTAAGGGGTCATTAAGTTATGATAAAACCTCATTGTCTGAAATAGGGCAAATGGAAAATACTATGTTAGAATATAATCTTGATAACAAAATGAACACTACTTGTAAACAAAATGTATTTTGCGTAAATGATCGCGAAAATCCATTATCTAGCTCTAATATGAAATTAATGGAAACCATACCCGTTACTATTCATGAAAGTGATATTTTAGATAATGCAAACAAAGAAAAAATTGAATATAGACTGAAATCAATTGAGAGCTCTCTTGGCCGAAAAAACTCAACAATTTCAGTCGGCAATATAAACACAGACGACCCTCCACGAGATTTTATTGATGATTTGCCTAAGATATCACAAGTCCTGACAGACCCGTCTTCAAAGGGCTTTTTTGATAAAGAAACTTCAATCGTACTACCATTTCAAGCAAAAAATCTCGAAGAAAATATTAATAGAACTAAAAACATAGAAGGACCAGAATTATCGAAAATGAATATCCCTTCAAATATTGCAGCCTATAATATACTAGGGAAAACTGAAGAAACTTGTGAAAAATTGAATATATTAGACAAAAAGGCGACTGACTTACAAGACGTGGCTAAAAATATTTTATCATCTGTTGAATTAGATAAAAATAATGAAAGTAACGAATATTCTTTATTTAGATCTGAAAACACAACAACCGATAATGTTAACCTACCTGTCCCTATGTTTTCCCTTTTTGAAACTTCTCATCCCATAACACCTTTATTCGATATATCTTCTCTCTCTAAAAATTCTTCATCTCCTCCAACAAATGAGAAAGGTATTAAAGAATTAGAAAGGAAAATGGAGAATACATCAATATTTGAAGTTACTGGCGCAGTTTCTCAGGATCAAAACATTTTTGGAAACTTTGGCATGACTAAAATTAAAGAAAATTTGACTGATTTAAGTCCTGTTTCTGAACTTAACATTTGTGAAACTTGTAGAGAGGTTAAGAAACCTGAAGAAAAAGAAGCAGAAGATTTAACCTCACAATTGATAGAAAATATTACTGCCCCAATTCAATTAGAAAATCCGGTTGAATACCCTGTATGCGAAGATTTTGTTGAAGACCCTTTAAAAAATAAAATCGAACTACCTCCACAATTTGAAAAAGCAACTACAGAAAGTATAGTACATAGTATGAAAATACAAGCACCAGAGGATGTGCTGAATGATACAGACATGGGTAACGTGATGTTAAATTATGGATGGGCAACTAATGAAGCAGCTCAGTCTACGAAAGCTCTTACAGTTCATGATTATGACTTCCAAATAGATCCTAAATCTATTGGTTTTTTTGAAGATAAATGTGTATTTTTAGATGACATACCTGCCAATGCAAGTGATGAAATAAAAGCTGAGTTTCAAAATTCTTATGAAGATACTTCCATATTACCGCGTCAGATGAGTATTCCATCTGCTCCACCTGAAGAAGACTCTAAATCAGACGAAAGTGGCTTGGATGTTCACTCGATTGAGCAAGATGCTAAAAAGGATTTTCCGATTTATGAAGAATTTGTTGTTGAACCATCAGAAACAGACGACCATAAAATAGAGTATAAAGAACGAGAAAAGTTTCCAGATGACTCAGAACCCGCAGTAGACTCATTTACTAACAGAGTTGAAAGATACAAGAACGCCGCTGATAGCACAAATGAAATAAAGAAAGAAATTAATACATTTGACTTTCCCACATCGTCCAGCCCAGCTATAACAATTGCTTCTTACTTTGATACAGGAAATTACGCAGTTGAAAATCATTATAAAAATGCATTAACTTCTCCTTCATTGAATACATTTAACACTGATTCTAATGCACCAATGAGGATACCACCAGGTTTTGAAGAAGAATATCATAGAAGACTTAGTGGGATATCATCACAAGATATACTGACAGTCCTTAAAATCCAAAAGCTTAGTGTGAATCCTGTTGACATCAATTCGTTGTCCACAATTAAACCCTTGGAAGACAATATTTGTGACGTTAACGTGGAAACTATGATAAAAGAATTAATCGAAGAAGACAATACTCCAGCTACAACTGACAATAAGCCTGCTTTAACGGAATTTTCGGAAACATTAAAAGATACCTGTAAAGATGAAGCAAGCAGTCAAGGAGCTGTTCATTCATTTGAGACAAAACCAATAATAAAAGAAGCCATTAAATTGGACTCATTACCAGACCCCATAAACTTTTTTTCATCAGACGTAGGTAGTGCACAAGAATCTGATACATCATATAGCGACTTTAGCAGACTATCCAGTTACTTCTCCTCTCCACCGAAACCTGAACACTCAAAGTCTTTTTTTGAGTTGAGCCAGTCACAAAATCATTATAGACATAAACCGACTAAAAATATTACTGATTCTATACAAAATAACGTAATAAATTTTTTTGAAAGCACTAATATCAATAATAATTCAATAGGAAATGATAAACCAGATAAAAACATTCCACAAAATATTGCTCATCATATGTCTTTAGTACGTGATTTGACATCTGTTGAAAATATACACCCAAACGAAGATATTGTTAGGACAGTTAATTATTTCACTTTTGACAGTATTACAAAATTTGAGAATGTAACCATATTTAAAGATCCTTTAAAACAAAATTTAACAAATAAGACCGACGACGACAAAAACGAAAGCAATGACTTAAAAGATACAGACAGTAACAAAATCGAAAGTATTATTGTAAATTGTAAATATTGCTGTTACGTTACCGAAACGCGTGCAAGTGTTGCTAATTCCAAATTCATAACTAGGAAAAGCATGGATAAGAATTCGGATAATCAAGAAGGAACTAATATGGAATTAAAGACAGAGGGTATTAGGAAATCAATGACTGTTAACTTTTGTGAATCATCACCTCGAGAAGATGCTGATGATAGAATTGTTGTTATGTCAGAGGTACTTTTTATATATTTTTATATAAATTAGTAATTAATTTGTTCGTTATCACTTATGTTACATATACCTACTCGTAAAAAAAATCTTCTTTTCCGTTCCTTAGTGAATTTTGAAATAAAGATAGATTAGGAAGTGTAGGGTAACGATAAAACAGTAGAACTCCAAATTCCTACGGGAACGAAAAACTTGATTGTCCATATTATGTCTTAAGATCCACGCAAACAAAGTTGCGGACGACGACTAGTACTTGTAAAAAAAATATTTGATATACCTTAACAGTTACAGTTTAACAGATTTAAAAATTATTTGTAAACTGTTACTATTTAATTTATCATAATTGTGGTAGTTCTTAATAGATGTATTAATTATGTGTTTATTCTAGAATCGTACATCATCAGAATATTCTTCAGTCAGGCATCACTGGTTCTATAAAGTGGACTATGAAGGTAAATCGATATGGCGAGGATTTTCTGTTGCTGACTCCAGGGCGCTGGAAAATGCTTTTAATAGCTGTAAGTTTATTTAATAGTAATTACAATGCTAAAATATTTGTTTGTTTATTTAATAGACGTATGTCAACTTGTTGTATTCGCCGTTATTAATAAGTATGCTCCCATGAGCATAGCTCAATATAGAGAAGAGAATAAAAGATGCCAATATTGATATGAATATTGGGAATGGAACCAGGAACTTGCTCTTCGACATGGCCTTGTGGTCTTGGAGGTACCATACTATAGGAACAATCCCATGTCTGTTCTTAAAAATAGCTTTCCTTTACCTGGAGTCGGTCTATTATTATTGTTATTCTGCTAGTAGACCGAGTGGCGCATAGTCTGGACCCTTGTCCAGCTGTCGGGATAGTATTTTAATAGTGTATTGAAATAGGTATTCAAAGTTTGTCTCATGGATAGTAAAATTATATATTGTTTTTCTGTCACTTTTATTCACTTTATATGGGAACACTATGATAACAATATGATTTGATTAGTAGCTGCACTGTATATTATGTGTAAGTACGTAAATTGTACAAAAGGCGATATTTGCTTAGATTGCTTTTTATTTGTAGCGGATCTAAACGAGAACACCCTAGTAGCGACGGACGGTGGTCGCTACGATGTTAACGTGATGAGTCGTCTTCGAACTGCCGTGTATTGGAGTGAGAAGCCTACAAATGTGATGAGGTAAGTTTTAGATAAGGTTCTACGGTTCTTTTGTAAATAAAGAACTAATACAATTGAAAGTTTAAATTATTATTTTATGTTTAATATTATTTGACGGATCTGTCTGGCTCAAGCTTTGCAAACGGAGATCTTTAAACTAGTCCCTTCTGCCTACACTGCTGTGTGTAGAATATTCTCTTTCCTTGGCTATCCCATCAATATCGAATTATGCAAAGAAGAGTCTGCATCAGTGTTTGATTTGGAAGTTTCTTCTTTCACAGGTGTAGTTGGTTCTACAAAGGCACATCAATAGACCCAAGATATATTCCATACACTGAAGATATAGCTGAAAAATTAGAGGTAAATTATTCCAATTTCCGAAAGTATATCTTTTTTTTTAGTTTTTTTACGTCGTATCCCCCATCTAGCAGGGTTGACATTGACAACTTTCTTCGATTGAGACATTTCGTTCCTCATTTTCAGTAGCATTTTCGACATATTACGAGTGAGTAACGAAACTCAACGCCGTGCTTTTTTTTACTAGAGCGAGGAAATAAAAAACTGTATTTATTACTTATTATAAAAGCGTAACGTGGCGGTGTCTATAGGTGGAAGATGTAATCTGTTTGATGTTGTGCGTTTGTTTAGTTTTTATTAAATTCTGTTGTATTATCTTTTTTATTTTTTTTCAATAGGAAGAGTATCGTCACGGAGTAACAACAGGAGAATGGCATAGACGTCTAATGCTAAATAATAACGAATTAGTTGTAATGCACGGACCATCAGTTATGGTGCATTTTGTTCAGAATACCAATAATGAGGCTTTTGCTACTTCACCTGTAAGTATTTATTTTTGGTTACTTTATTTTCTTTTCTTCTTATAAATAAATTATAACATGAAGTTTTTTATAAGAATTTTACAAGATTTACCCCATTAGTTTTCCTATTACCTAAACATTATTGTTACCTATTTCTAAAACATTCTAATTTTCCCAAACTTACCTTGTGTATAGTTACTTAATTTTGGCAAGAAAGTGTTTCGTAACCCCATGATCAATGTCTGCGGGGATGAACCTAAGAAAATCGATCATCTAGTGTTCATGGTACATGGAGCCGGAGAATTTACACACCAGAAGGAACGTTGTGTTAGTTGTTAAACAAATCCTACTAATCCTATATTCCTATCCTACTAATATTATAAATGTGAAAGATTGTCAGGATGGATGTTTGTTCTACTTTTACGCCAAAACTACTAAATTAATTTAGAAGTAGCTTTACAGTGATACAGCTTATACATCACAATAAAAATAGGCTATAACTTATGTAGGGGAATTGTGCTTAAGATGACATACTTTTTGTTTGAAGACAAATATTTCAAATAAATAAAGTGATCTGAGAACAGCATATTGCGTATACTATTATATATTTCATAATCTACGAAATTATTTTAGTTTCAGAATAATCATCTTTCAAACATCAGAAAAACAAACAAAAATCGCACTTAGGTCGACCAGTGCAAGACGACATATCTACAGGGTAAAATGACATACTTAGTATGTGGCATAAAAACGCCATCATTATTCGTCGAGCATAGTTCACATATAAATAATTTCTTCTTTGCTGGGGGGCTTTTAAACAGTATTAACGCCAGATTCATACATGTTGCAAATTTTATGAGGTTGGATTCCGTTATCAGTCACTTCCTTTTCCAAAAGAGAAATAAGCTTCGTCACTTGAGGCTATAGAATGTCCTTGCTCTAGCAACCTTATCCTTGTCTTCTTGTGACCAATATATATACGTTTGTAATTGCCAGGCATTTTGTAGGTAAAGCAAAAAAATATATCGATTCTATTTATAAGAGTAAGATAGTATGCCATCTTATACTCACGTTTTGTATGTCATCTTACCCAATAGATATATGAATTTAATTTTAACCGTTGTGACAAAAGGTTATAGGTTAGGATGCGCTTTTAGCGTTAGCTGTGTCATATTATAATTCTATTTTACATTTATAATTAGTTCAAATAGAAAATCTTTATCTTACATGTCTTTTCACCATCAAGCAAAAGCGAAAGAAAAATTTGTTGCAATTGAAAATAACGAAAACATGAATTACTTGCCCATCTGCATTCACTTTCAGTCATACTGAATTTAAGCAACTTCATAAGATCGCACTTAGCGCTAATAGTTTCATCAACATTGGTAGTGTGTCGTCTTATCATAGTATGCCATCTTGAGCACAATTCCCCTAAAGGAATACAGCGTTTTTATGCTTCACCCAGTATCCCGAACATTAGTACCTTACAAGTGCGGATTTAGTGTTAAATATACTCCGTTCTCATTAACACACTTCCGTTCAGTTTCTGACGAATTCTGGAGCCATTGCGTGTTGAGTGGCGGACCTTGACTCCGCGCCTTGCCTCGTTATCAGAGCGAAAATATTTAGCATCCTAAATAATATGATAATCATATATCCTCTATTTCTCTTTCCCTCCACAGCAATCTATGATGCGACCACGTGTCGTACGACGGGGTTATACCGAATCGGAGATAGAGGACACGGAGCCGTCGAGTATAGACCACTTGTTGTTGCTCTGCCATGGCGTCGGGTCCGCTTGTGACATGCGCTTCCGGCCTGTGGAGGAAGTTGGTGAGTTATGATACTTTATAAAATGCTTTCAGTAGTTGTTCCTTTGCTTGTGTTTGGAACTGTTAGTTTCTGAGATAAGCGCGTTCAACTAAACAAACTCTTTCAGACTTCAATTTAATGTTTTATTTTTCAGTAAACGACTTCAGGACAACAAGTCTTCAATTAATACAATCTCATTATAAGAATTCATACGACAGTGGCTTAGTTGGAAGAGTTGAGGTAAGTTTTACTTTTTTTTATTAGTTAAGACCAGCACAAATTTAGTTTTTTTACATAATTTGCATATAATATAATACTAAGTTAAGTTAAGAAGGTATTTCTTTCTAATTCTATTAGCTCTAGTTCTTTTCCCCATTTATCCTATTCTCCTAGTCTAATCTCCTCGGCAGTCTACTGCTAATCTTCAGTTTCATCCAGGTCCTGCCCATCTCGTGGCACTCCAGCCTGCACACGGGCGTGGGCGTGGACTCCCGCCTGGCAGCCGTGACGCTAGACAGTATCCCTCGTCTCCGCAGCTTCACGAACGACACTATATTGGACGTCCTGTTCTATACCAGCCCGGTGTTTTGTCAGGTAGGAGTATTGATTGTTACGACTTTGTGGTTTTTCAATTTTTTTACATTTATTTGTACCTACCGAGTTTTATTTAAACATGTGTCTCATAAGTGTCATGTTCTCTTCTTAAGCAATTAGAAATTTTGTTCTAAGTATAAAATAGGTCGACTTGGTGCAGCCACACAAATGTCTAAGTGTAAACGTCAAAGTTGTGAGTTAAATTCAAAGAGGAGTTATTTATATAATCATATTATTTCCTCGCTCTGGTGACTGTGCAAAGAGCGGCGTTGAGTTTCGCCAGTGAACACGCAATCTCTAGAAAATTCTCTCCTACTCTGCTATAAGCGGCAATACAGGGTGAAGCTGAAACAAAAATCAAGCATGGATTAAAACCAAATACGGTCTCTTTATTTACAGTTAATAATAGACACAGTGTGCAGTGAACTAAATAGGATATATAAGCTGTTCAAATCCAGAAATCCTGATTTCAAAGGCGGCGTGTCATTGGGAGGTCACTCTTTAGGAAGTGTCATTTTGTACGACCTCTTGTGTCATCAGTTACCTGAGGTAAGTTTGTCTTAACTTTTTTATAAGCAGAGCTAACCTAATGTTAAAACACTCCGTTCACTCTCTACTGAATTTTTCAGACATTGCGTGTTGAGTGGCGGAACTCAATGCTGCGCTTTCTTGTCACCGGAGCGAAAAACATTATTTACTTTCTTTCTTAATTTACCTGTGATAACCTTGTTTTATCTGTGGCAAATTTTGTTTTATTTTTACTTACCTGTATTTTTATTTGACTAATCCATCTTTTATCTTACTAAAGTAAACAAATAAAGATACATATTAAATTAAAATAATTTCCCATCATTAGGATTGAACCCAGGACAATCGCATTTATATTTAACTATTTCAACCTTATTTTTGTCGTGGGATTTGCATGAACATTGATCCGATGACAATTCAATATAGCATAAAAAAACGTAATGTTCTTGCCGAAAATAACAATATATAACGAGAAAATACTTTTAAGTGTATTTTTTACTTATTTTAACTATTTTGTAATTATATAATATTTCCTATTAACTCGTTTAAAAAATAGGACCAAAAAATAGCTCTAAGCCCCGACAAAACCTACATGACTGGCGCGGCTGGCACAGGACAGCCCAGTGTCAAATACCCCGCTCTGGAATTCGAACCGGATGCTTTGTACGCTTTGGGAAGTCCTATAGGTAAGTTTTTACCTTGTTTTACCTAACCTTTAAGTTTTACAAATACCAATCCATTCATTAAATAAACACTTATACATATTTTTCTAAACTTATCTATATTTACCTGGACTTATTTGTCATTAATTCTAATATTGAAACAAAAAACGACAACATATTGAATGAAACATATATTTGCTGCGAAAAATATGATGAGAACGTATGGCTTAGTTGATCAGAGCGCTCGAATGGATTTCAATAGTCGCGGGTTTAAATCCCACTATGTTCTAAGTTCTTTCTAAAAAGTTTTTTTCTTTTCTAAGTGTGAATGACAAATGTAAAACAATTTTCAGCTATTTTTGAATGTATCCGCGGCGTTGAGACCCTCGGGAAGGACTTCCGTCTGCCAACTTGCAAGAAGATCTTTAATATATTTCATCCGTACGATCCTATCGCTTATAGGTGAGTTTTAAATATTTAGCATTGAAATTTAATTTAAAACTGAATTTAGAAATAATATTTTAAGCTGTTTTTTACAGTTTGTGAACTTACTTTATAACAATACTTACACTCTACATAAGTTTTCTTATACGTTCATGTGTTCCGAGCATTAAATAAAAAAGCAATTTATAGTTCCTATTAAGACACTTCCGTTCCCGACTTTCCACAAAGCGCAGGAATAAAAAAAAACAAAAATTGGGGGCTCGATTGACCCCAATTCTTTATATTGCACATACATAAATTTTACACATACTTATATTCCAGAATCGAACCTATGATCAATCCTCAGTTACGCGACGTCAAACCGTATTTAATCCCGCACCATAAAGGAAGGAAACGTATGCACTTGGGTAAGTACTAAGATTGATATTTTTTGTGTGTAAACGCGCACACGCAAATTTTAATGTGTAAACGCGACGGTTATGAGTTCGATTCTCCTAGAAATAATGAATTATTTTATATTTGCATTTCCTCGCTCGGGTAACTAGGCAAAGCGCAGCGTTGAGTTCCGCTACTCAACTGGAAAATTCGGTGGTGCATATGAAACGGAGTATCTTAACACTAAGTTCCCTCTGCCTACCCTGATATATGTGGGATAGAGCATGAGGCTAAAAGCCTTGCTAAATTCCAGAACTTAAAGACACAATGGCGCGCGTCGGAGCGGATATAAAACAAAAAGTAATTGAATCTATAAAAAACACTTGGTCCAGCATGTGGAAATCACAGCAGCCTACCGATCAGCGTTTGGAAAAGGTAAGCTTTGATTACCTGGTAATAAACAGATAAGCTGATTTGACCTCCTATGGGTAATCCCATAGCAGCTGTTGATAAATCAACATTTAGATAAGGTAGCTTTGATAAAGCTGCTAATAAAAAAAAAGGTAAGTTGTTTTTGAGTACCTATACAGATAATACGATCGTCGTCAGACGTCGACAGGTAAATATTCGGAAATATTAAGCTTTATTACTGAAAATCTAGTTTGATTACCTGGTAATATACTATACTAGTTTTAAAAAAAGTTTAAACCACGATGATGGTTGGTTAATTGACAATTACTTTATTATTTTTAGTCTTCCCCTTTGGTTAGACAAAGTGTGGCGTTAAGTTCCGCCACTCGCCAATGTCTCAAATGCAGACATTGTGTGGAATTGAATGTCTTAAGTAGGGAAAAAATAATACGTAAACAACACATATTTAATAATTTTTTAATTAATAACAGTGTATTTGTTTTATTTTTTTAGGTAGTTGAAGAAGAAATGGAGAAAGAAGAATTAACAGTAGAATGTAAAGAAGATGATGTAAAACCTACCGAGGTAAGTTTTTTTTATAAATGTATCTAGTACTTACCGTATTTTTACTACTTTTATTGTTTTTATTTTTTTCTCGTTTCTTACATTTTTTTCGTGTACAAGAAGGCGAGTATGTAAATTGAATTTTAATATAGGGAAGATAGGGTAGATATTACAAAAAGTAATAAAGGAGTCACTAGAGACTATGTTTTTGCCTCTCTTGTTTTATACATACCTAAAAAGAAGTTGAATAATATACTGAAAATTGAACCTGGTACACCAAAACAGTTAACGGAGGAAATGCTCGGCAAACTAAACGCCGGCCGCCGCATCGACCACGTGCTGCAAGAGGCGCCGCTGGAGATGATCAATGAATACTTGTTTGCTATGAGCAGCCATGTTTGTTATTGGTGAGTTGTCACACACACACACATGTACGAACGCAAACACATACACAGTTTTGTATAATGTTTATTGCTTTCTTTGTATGACCCATCCATCGTTTCATATAAACAGGGAATCAGAAGACACAATGCTACTGATGCTGAAGGAGATATACAATGCAATAGGCGTGTCCCCCGACTGCAGCCTCCCGCAGAACACTATGACAGTGGAGAGAAATAGGAATTTTGTATGTGTCATACAATTTTTTTTTATTTTAGTATATTTGTTAACAGGTTGACACTTAACAGTGTGATTTATTTAGCTTTAGCAGTGTGCATTGAAACACTTTCGTTTCCCATTTTCTGCTGAATTCTGTTGTAATGCGTGTTGAGTGGCGGAACTAAATAAGTATTTTTTTCTATTTCCCCGCTGACCTTGAGTTCCTTGACTCATTATAAAGTATTTTTAAAACGAAATGTCTACTATACTACTCTTAATCTTAAAAATATAAAAGAAAACCGAAACTTATTTCTTTTATGAAATGAACATAAAATAAGCAAAAGTTTCTGTTTTTTTTATTTTTTCAAAATCTATACAGATGTCTATTACACATGATTTAATCTATTTTAAATTTAAACAAAATGTAATAGCAATAATACAAAATCCGATACTTACAGATAAAACGTTATAATATGTGTTATTTATTTTATTTTTTATAGGATGACTCGGCCACACTTTCTTCAGGTATATATATATATTTTTTTATTTTTGATGTATAATCATTCTGACTTAAAAAGCTACATCTGTATAAATTATTATTTGAGAATAGCTTATATGAGAGTGAATTATAAATTATACTATATGAGAATTATTATATTTCTCATATTAATACAAATTATAATATAATCTTTTCCACAGAAAGTCCTTCAACAAGCCGCGGCGGTACGTGACTATTTTTAACGCTGTAGTCTAAAATATTAAATTAATGACCAAAATATTTAAATACTAATATAATACTAAATATAATATTTATATTATAATATATGTGTAGATAAAATAAATATTATAATGACTACCTTTCTTTATTATTAATTTATGAAAAAATCAAATATGTTATATCTGATTGTATGACTTTTTACATTGTTTTCTTATTTATATATATATATATATAGTATTTGTGTATAATTATTGTGATAATGGATAATGTTTGATAACGTTCAAATCCAAATAAAAATTTAAATTCAACGGTTTAAATTCGGACAATCTCCTAATGAACAATTAAATATTATTTTTCATTTTCTCATAATAAATAAATAAAGAAAGGTAGTTCCATCATTCTTCAAAAGTGCTTACGTATTGTTGTTATTTGTTATCTAAAATGTAAATAATTATTATTTGGTTCCACATTGTCTGTATCAAAATGATAATTTAAAAAAAGTAACACTTTATTTTAAATTAGGCTCAAGAGAATGGGGGGCTTTATATACTGTAGTATGAAAATATACAATTTTATAAATTATACAAAAAAAATGTTTATGATATATGTATATTATATAACTCTTCTGTATAAATGGTCCGAAGTAAACACTCGTGTCCACAAAATTATGTGCTTTTAAAAAAAAAATAGAAATTTAACTAGAAAATAAATTAATCTATTTTAGTAGTCTATATATTTTGGATATAGAAAAAAAGGATAAAGAAAAATAATGTAATTTAAATGTTACACACATTACAAAAAGCATATTTTTTGTTCAAGATTTTTTTTGTTTGAATTCAATGTACAGAATCGACCTCCTTTTACAGTGTTTCCTATTTTTATAGAATTATTAACAAAGTTTAATACACTTTAATTCCTTTTTACAAAGGCATACGAGTGTTTACGTCGGCAGTACTCTTTACACAGCTCCACGCTGTATCTAAACTACTCTTTTGTAATATAAACGTTTCACCAATTTTGACTTTTCGAAATGTAAAAGAAATCTTTTTTTTTCTTTTTTGTTTCAAATTATCTATGTATTTAATTATAACCATTAAAAAATAATAATAAATTAACATATATTTATAGTTGTTTCAACAAACTTGCATTCCTATTCTTGGATACAACATATACAAAATATTTAACATCATTTTTCGTTTAACAAAAATTAAGTATATTGTGGATATATTATTATATTTTTTGGAATAAATGGCATTTAATGTCTTTTTTTATTACTTTTAAATTGACGTTTGGTGGTAATTTTTGATTATTTTATTATTTTGTTTTAGGCTGATAAATATTATTCTTTGTTAATTAATTAGATAAAAAAATACAGATGTCAAATACATAACATGAAATGTCAATTTAAAAGATAATTTGATAAAATAAAAAAACTTGGTTGTATCAGTTATAGTTTATAGAAATTATTAAAGGACTATTATTATAATTAATAATTGTATTAAAAAAGTTATTTTTTCTCCATTTTACAATTTTTTCTGCCCAATTTGTATGAAAATATATATATAGAGTATGTATAGAGCTATTAAAAATAGTTTTATTTTGTATCTTCCTTTTGGTTATTTACTAACATTCGACAAAGTTAATTAAAAATTTATATTTTACTATATTTTGTTTTATTTTGAACTTCTGTTCCGTTCAATATTAATATTATAAAGCATATCGTTATATTTATTGTAAAATATAAGGAAAAATATTTTTAAAATATACACTTAAAAAAAGTTTAAGATAAATTACCACGAAATTTTAATATTGTGAGCTTCATGTAGGTCTATCATAGACCATACGGTCTTACTGCATTTATTTGACTGCTAATGCGGTTGCCGGTTCGATTCTCAGAAGAATGAGTTATTTATATCCTTGGAAGAGTTTAGTTATTTATGGAATTGCAAAATTTTGAAACTTAACCTCCGTTAAATTAAATGAATCTTAAATTTATAACATTTCAACAATTCATAAAAACAACGACGAATCCAAAATAATTAATCGAATAAATGAATCGAATATCGAATCGAAAATGTTTAATTAAGAACCCCCTACTTGTTTTGAAAGTCAATTAAAAATACAGATTTATTATAAGTATTAAGTATAGATATGGATTGCTATATATTTGCAGACAAACTCATGCCTTGAGTTCATTCAAATGACTATAACTTTTTTTTAATTAACCGATTTGATGAAACAAACTTTAGATTTTAAGTAGAGTTAAAAAAAGCAATTGGTGAAAGATTCAAGTAAATCGGTTCAGTACTTTCAGAGTTTAGCGTGACCATACATACAGACAGACGGACAGGAAATTAGAAAAATATATTTTGCTTTCTATTCTTTTTAAGTGTCCCTTTATCCATTTCAGCCAAAAATACTAAATGTACAGCAAAAAAATATGATATATAGAGATAGAGATAATATACTAATTCTGGTATAATTAACATGGGCTCGATGTCCACACCAACAACATGTGAATTTTCCAAAACATGTCTTTTGGCGACTTTTAGATACATAAATTCGGCACTTATTAGGAATTTGACTTCTTTTAAATAGTTTCAAATAAAAATAAGAACACACTTTTATTAATAATTTTTAAATAACCATTATATTACAGTCTTTGCTAAATGCCTTAACAATATTACAAAAAACATGCCACCACAGATACTTAAATATAAGAAATATTGACAACTGAAATATACATGCAAAATTTGATATATTGCAAGAGATATTTTTTTAAGTCCGATTTTTTGGCTTTACGCTGTAGCACGCATATTACAGGTGAAATTAAAAAAAAAACTATTTTGAATAGAAATCAAACCCACAACCTTCTCATAAAAATATTAAATAGCCAAAGAATGTAAAATAAATATAAACTAATATTGATATTTTAAGCAAAATTACATAACTTTTTATAGAACTCTTTAGACGATTTACACCTTTGACTGACACAGTGAGGACACCTGAAAAAAAAATGAAAAAAAGTCTAAATGTAATTTAAAAAATATTTTATATTTGGACTCAATGGACCTTAATGAAAAAAATATTTGTAAATAATAATTCACATACAATGGCACAATAAAAAAATACGATTATGAAAATAAAAAATAAAAACCAAAAAGTTAAATAAAAAAAATTATGAAACATAAAGCAAAAAGAAACAAACAAAAATTTAAGCAAAAACAAAATATCTCTCACTTAAACAAACAATAATTAATAAAAACCGAATACAATCAGTTCAAACCGGTACAAACAAGTTGTTCAAACAAGTACAACCGGTACAAATCAGTTCAAACCATTTCATACCGTCACTAACCTGGACAAGTATTGTAGTGATACTGTGTGACCGCCAGTGATGTGGTTAGTGACCACGTCTGCCATCGCCGATATGAACGTGGGATGGTCGTTTGGGGCCGCGGCACGCTCTATTTGAGTTATACCCGCCTGTTTTAATGTGAAACAAGAATTATTTATAAATTCCATTTTGGAGAGAGGATCCTTTGGAGTCGAGGTGAAAGCACGGCGTTGAGTTCCATCTCTCAACACGCAATGCCTCCAGAGTTCGGCGGAAAGTGGGGAAAGGATTGTCTTAACAAGGTTCCCTCTGCCTACCCTACTTTGTGCGGGATATAGTGTGAATCTGATAACATGATAAGTTTGGATAATAAATGACCAAGAAGAATAACGAATCACGGATCGGATGGATGGATAACGGTTCACGAAACCTATGGATGGATATTATATGAATGACGGGATAGTTGACAGATAAAAGAAAGGATGACGGTTGACAATTGGTTGGTTACAGATGAAAGATGACGGATGTTGCATTACGTATAACGAATTATGGGTGACGGTGATATGGACCGTTTATTTTGAAAGTGGTGTAAGTCCATTTTTGAGAAAAATGAACTATCACGTAATTCATGCTTAATTTAATGTAATTTTTTTATATATAACTATTCCGTGTTTAATTTCTCAAAAAAAACCCATGTTTTGAACAACTTAAAATCGGTCGGTAAATGAAATTGCATAATCATCGACATACTAACCTTTAATTTTTTCGGAACAAAAGAAAATGGACTTACACCACTCTCAAAATAAACGGTCCATATATTAATGAAGGGATGTATGAAAGGAGTAGTAAAATGGTACGACTCTATGACGTCACAAGCTAGTAACAACAACTGACCTCCTTGGCGACTTCGTCGCAGTACTCGATGTCCAGTTCGTGTAACGTCTCAATGTGCTCGTTGACGAACGCTATCGGTACAAGGATCATATGTTTACAGCCTTGTTTGGCGTAGGCCTGAGAAAAAGAATATAATACTGTTTTAGATAGCGTGTAATGAATTGAATATGAAAGATTACCATTATTATTTTTTTAATAACATTTATTATACACTTAGGCCATAGTGGCACAGGGACACAAGCGCGTGGCTGTAACCCGGCAGTTGTGGGCTCGATTCCAACTCGATGGAATAAATTAATTTTTATTAACATTTTAATTCCTTCACTCCAGTACCAAGACCACTCAACCACCGCTCAACACGCAATGGCTCGGAAATTTGGAGAACGGAGTGTCTAAATTCTTCCTTTCGTATTAAATAGCGGAACCCAACACCGCCACCAAAGGACCACCATAGCGGAGGAATGAAAATTATTTAAATTCATTCATTCACTCCAATGCCACAGTGACATCTCAACGTGAATGTAATTGAGACGATTGCGTTGCACACATATTTTCATTTCCTTGCTATACAGTAATGAAACAAAGCGCAACGTTAAGCTCCGCCACTCACACACAATGTCTTGATCCATTCAACGGTCTATAGCTAACAGGTTCCCTATACCTACCCTGCTGTACAAGATACAGCGCGAAACTACAAAAATAAATTTAAAAAACTTACTTTGATAGCATCATCGGTATACGGTTGTAACCACGGCAAGGGACCCACTTTGCTCTGCCACACCAGCCTGTGCGGGTTAGGGAGGGATAGCTCCGCCATCGTGGAGGATACTGACGCCGCAACTTCGTGGGGATAAGTATCTCCGCGGGATACTGCCTGGAAATTGTGATACTTGTATATATTTTTTTCTTTTTATATATTTCCACTATTATGGAGGATACTAATGCGGCTACGGCCTGGAAGCATGGCTTATCTTTTTATTAGCTTTGTCTCCCAGAGCAGATACATAATAATAATTGGTCATAGAGATGAAGCAATTAAGAAGAAGAGAGAAGACTCCACTCACAATGTCTCAAAAAATCTACGGAAGGTTAGGAACAGCGTATTTTAACACTAAGTTCCCTCTGTCTACCCTATTATGTGCGGGATACAATGTGAAGTTAAAATAATCTTACCTTTAAAGGTAAACTGTGCGCTGTAAACATAATAAGTACTTGATCTCTTATTTTTTCGTCGAATAATGCCAATTTTTCTTTAATTCTTTCAGAAAAAACTTTTGCTAAATGCTTGTTGGTCGCCCATCTTTCTATTAGTGAAAATTTTATATTGGGTAAAGATCTGGAAACAAAAATTTTAAATATAAAGTTATATTTTAAATATAATTACTATATATTTAGCTTTACGCTGTATCTACTTACACTTTTAAGCCAAACCCTACTGACAGAATTTATATGAAACTTTACAGTATTATAACAATTTATGTATAATTTGGCTATAATAGAAGATTTTTTATTCAGCTTCATGCTATGGCACATACGCGGGAGCCTAGTGTTAAGACATTCTGCTAACCAATTTCCGTCGATTTCTTGGGGCATTGTTGAGTGACGGAACTCAACGCTTTGACTCAACACCAAAGTGAAGAAATGAAAATATTATATATTTCATATCTATAAGTCGGTATCAAACTCACAAACTGTTGTTTACACCAACACGCTGGAAACAACAGGGCGTGAGTATAATGGAATAATAATTTTCAGCAGGCGAAGCCGCATTAGGATCGCTAGGTATATAATTTTTTCTCACCTGTTCTTATAAAAGTCAGCTATAGCATTCAAGCTTGACCCAGTCGTGGCGCAACTGTACTGCGGATATTGAGAAAATATTATAGCTCTCTCTACACCATCTCTGCAAAAATAATAGAAAAAAAAAGAATGAGATCATCAATAGCTTGTGAACGTGATTGTTCAATATCTATTTAACAGAACCATGTCGATTTTTTGTAATTCCTCTAACTCTTGTGAGACAGAATGCGTTGTTGAATTCCGCCAAAATTCAAACCCGCTACTTATTTAGTCTCAATCCAAAATCGAACTGGCACTAACCTTTCCAACTGTGTGAATGCCTCATCAGTGAAAGGTGGTACATATCTAAATGCTATGTAATGCTTATGCGGGGCGGATTCTGGTAACAATTTGTCTAATTTTTCTGTTAGAAGTTTGCCTGAAAAGATATTTTTTTATTTACCTTGAAGTTGTTTGAAAAAACACTTCAAAAGAATAATAACACTACCAAAAAATTATGTAGAATTTGATTTTACTTGTAATATTTACATGTATGATTGTACATACATATAAAAAATATGTCAAAGGCTTTATCCACAATCGTACCTTGCAAATCAGTCCACTTATAAATAGGTGAACCACCACCAATCTCCTTGTATTTCTTCTTCACCTCCTCCGACCTTCTGTTGGCTATCCACGGCCCTAGTTTACTTTGTACAGGCAGTTGTATCATATCGCGGTCTGTCATTATACGTAGGAGATAGTCTGGTACCTGTTGATGGCATTCTAAGAGTCATAAATAACATAGAAGAAAGGAGCTATGTATAAATATGGACCTAAGGGTTTTGTAAAATACTAAATTTGCTTTGTCTCGAAGTAGGAAAATAAAAAGTGATACCTGATCTGTTGTCTTAGGTCCTCCCATGTTTAGCATTACTATTGCTGTTTTTGGTTTATTTGCTGATTGACTCACTGATCTTATGTTTATCCATTGTGATAATAATTTTGAATTATGTCTGTCTGTAATTTAAATATATTTTTATGATATATATAGTATAGATAACAGATCATTGTGGCACAGCATCTGATAATAAATACAACGGTTGTGGGTTTTGCCATTTAATATGTAATGTCGCCAAATGAATGGATTGTCTTAACAGTAGATGCTATCTGCCTGTTGTATATAAACAAATAAAAATTTAAAAAAATAATATATCCAATTACAAGTGACCTTTGTTAATTAGAACATAATATTAATTTACATGAAAATTTAAATTTAGATAACGTTTACCATGATAGTATTTACCAAAAAGAATATTATTTATAAACATATATTACAATGTTACAATTTTATATAATATCTATATTAATTAAATGTAAATACATACAAAGTAACTATGATAATAAAATATAGTAGCCTTTCAAATATCATACCAACGAGTTTCAAATATAATAACAAGTTTTTAAATATTTATTTATTAACTTACAAGCAGAATAAAACATTTTCACAGTTTTGCAATGGAAATGTTACGAAAAACTTATTATATAAATATACCAATTTCCTTTTTAACTAACATAAGCACCAAACAAAAACTGACTTAATATTCTGATAAACAATTTGATAATCTTTTGTAATATTTTAATTTATAAATTTAGAAATATCATGAAAAGAGATTTACCAACTCTGATTAGCTAATGTAATGTCATGTCATTATCATTTTGACGTACAGCTTTTTATTTTTTTTTATTTTTATATTTTGGAATCTAAAGCTTTAATTTTGATATTGCTTCATATTTTTATGAAGCAATATAAAATTTCTCGTAATATAAATATGTATGTGATTTATTACTTTGATCTTCACTATTCACTAGTTTTCCTGCATATTGTAAGTACGAAACTTGTGTGAAAATAAAAGAAATAAATCAATTAAATTCAGCATAATTTTCTTACAATAAAAAACTTAAAAAAAGATTTCGTATATAATAAAATAACGTACGGTATTATAAAAATACTGTACGGTATACGAGTATTATTAAAATATTTTGCATATCATTACATATGTAATCTGTGAAATTCTAAAACTACAAAGACAAAATATCTATATCTATATCCTATATTACTATATTGTATACATCAACGTCAGTGTTATTTTGGTGATTGTGAAAGTGATTTTATTCTGTGTTTTAATCTAAACACATATATTTTGTTTATAAAATGTCCTGCCGTAAAGCTTCTCATGCTGGTAGCTGGTACACGGAAAATGGTGAGAATTATTTTTAAGCTTTCCTTAATAAACTTTATAGAATGATATATTTAAAGTTATTTTTCTTTAGAAAAGCTTATGTTAGAAATAAGTACAAGAGAATTTGGTGAAGTCAAAAGGTTATTGACATTTAAAGTCAATACCACTTTTTGGTTTTAAAAATAAAGTTGAATGGAAGCTTTTGTTCAATTTGTAACAAAGGATTTATGCTTATTATTATTTACTTGATATCAATACTATGTGACAAAGAATTATTATGAATTGATGTTATTAATATAAGTTTTTTTATTATAATAACATATTTCAATTTCTTTGATTAACTTATCAAAATTCATAAGTTATATTCATTCATATAGGTTATGATTATTTATATTTGTTTTACTATATGTATAAAAATAACTTACACATTTCTAACAATATACATAAGTCATAACGTAATACCGCATTAAAATTATGATTTTTCAGTGCTATTAAAGAATTCTAATAATTATTTAATGTGACGTTTATAATTTTGTTCGGAAACAGATATTATAACATTTCTTTGTAGTTTGCCATCATTCATCATTCATCATTATTTGTATACTAGCTTTACTTATGATTATTATTTTATTTGTATATTTAATATATCTATTAATTTTATATTCAAAACAAATAATTTTTAAATATTGTTAAAAAAAACAAATGTTTTTAAACGTCAGACCCCATAATCAGAAACCGTCGCCATGACACCAATTTAAACTGTCAACGGAAATTTAATCAAGCTATCGTTGCGATTTTTTCTTTATAATATTATACTTAATTATTCGTTTATTGGTTAACATTATTGCTTTTTTACCTTTCGTGTGCTCTTCATACAAAGTAACATTGAAGAAGTGGTTAGTGCTTAACGGCACGTTTGAAATACCATAATAAAACATAAAGAAATTACTCTTATTAGATTAATTATAGAAAAAAATGGATAAAAATAAAATGTTAGCACCACCAACTAAAACAACACGCGCCAAAACAACTTCAAGACAGTCAATTGTTAATATGCCGAGTAGTAGTACTTGTAAGAAAATACCAAGCAAAGATAAAAATTCTGCTTGGACCAAAGTTAACAAAAACACTACCATTGTTGGTAATAATGATATAACTGTGAGTAAGTCTGATCATTCTGTCCCTGATTTTGATGCGGAATGCCGACAAATTGCCTATGGGAAGTTTTTACGTGCTATGTTAGAAGATTGTCTTGTAGAAGAGAAGATAGAGAGAGAAGAAACTCAAATTGACATTCAAATAGCACAATTGGGTAATAGGTTCCAGAAAACAATGGATTTGCTAGATAAAACTAATAGACGATTGAAGGATATTAGTTTTGTTGTTGAACAAAAGAGGTATGTTTTATTCTTTTTAAGTACTTTTTATACCTTACATTATTATACTTTACCATACTTTTTATTAGATTGAGGCATTTCATTCTTTTATTTTAATTGACTTCTTGCATGTTTAATGCACTGTTTGTAGTTTTAAAGTAAGTGAATTATGAATTATACTATAATTTATTCTTTAAAATGTAAATTTATGTAAAGTTTAAATTATAATGATTATTGTTTTATTGCTTAAGTGCCTACCCTATTTAATTGCCAGTGTGGTAACTACAAAAGCTGCTTACCTCTGTTGCTCTTATTTATATTTTTTAAATATTTATACTGTGTTATGTAAAATTAAACACTTTTAAATGTTTTATTTGCAAATTTCTTTAATTTTCTATATTTTTCAGATTGTTAGAACTGAAAAATGAGGATTGTTCTAAATTTTATAACATGATAGATGACTCTGGTCTACAAAATCAATTAGATAACCTAAAAATAAAAGAAGAAAGCTGCTTAGATAAGCTCGAAACTATAAATGTTGATTTTGGCTACAACAATGAATCTGGTCATCGACAATTACTTGACGCAGTAAATGAGGCTATAGAAGGCTTTGAACAAATAAAAAAAAATTCTAACTTAGATGATAATAAATTTAAAGAATATGAAAACTCACAAGTTAATTTAAATGATATACAAAAAGAAAGGTTTGATTTAGAAAGTTTAAAATCGGAATTTGAAATAAAATTTCCTAAATTTAGTGAGAAGTTATTAAAGGAAGTTTCGGAAAAAGTAGCTTTGATAAAGGATAGTGATGATGAATAAACTTTCTTTGTGTATTTTCTTTTTTGAAATGAATGATGATGATGATGTTGTTAAAATATTGTATTTTATATAAATTGTGTGTTGTGTATAGGGAAGCAGGTTTTAATAGAGGTCATAAATAAAGTCATTCTTGTTGCTTAATGGTTATTTTTATATTTTTATGTTTAAACCTATATCTCTCTATTACAAAATTCTCATGAATATAAAAATTATTTTAAAAAATAGACTTGCATATGCTAAACAAGTCTTTAAAATTATTAAATTTAATATGTAAATATTAAATAACTGTCTCCAAATGAACTTTTTTTTGTATAGATAAATTATTTTTCGTAAGCAATACTGTAGTGGAGTAGTTTTGCCCACTTTAAGTAACTTATGTTAGAGCAAATCAAAATCAATCTTCAAATCAAATTATAAAACACTTTATTGCGCAAAGATAATACATTTGGTAAAATTTGTAATTTTAGTACAGAGCAAAGGCTTTTATTTATTAAAACTAATAGTAAGAGAACATTGTTGGCGGATAACTTTGCATAAACATATTTTTGTTATTTATTATATCAAATATACACATAAACAAAGAAACATACACATATATAGAGATACAGTTATAGATATACATACATGTATGTACAAAACAAATACATAGACTATAATCATAATCCATTCTTTTAAATTAAAACAATGTTAATGATAGGTTCTGAGTTGTCAAGGCAGTTGGACCTTTGGCTGTCGAAGGCGGACCTCACACACGGACCGGCTAGAGCTATTATTGCACCGTGAGTTTCCTTATCATGTTATGTGTTTATTTAATAACATTCATAGTGCTGTGTTGTATTCCGCCACTCCACACGCAATACCTCCCAAATACGACAATACTGGGGAACGAAAGTGTCCTAATGTAAATGGTGTGTCTTAACTCTAGGTTCTCTCAGACTACCTTTGCTATGTGCGGTACTGGAGGTAGTGTAGAACGGAGTGCCTCAACAATAAGTTCAGACTACCTAAATTGCTGTAAATGTAGGATACAGCGTAACGAGGGGTACAGCGTGATAAAATATGAACTTTTTAATTTCAGGCACGCCGGTTACTCCTATTGCGGCGCGTGCGCAGCCTACGCTTATAGACAAGTGAGCCCGGTTGTGGTGTAAGTATTATTATATTTTTTATCTATCTATACTATAATCATAAGGCTGTTTAGCTAATCTCGGGACTGGTTAGGATTGGAAAAGTATTTTTGTATTAGATTGTCTATTTATCAGGAAAGGCTATAATTATTACACGTAAGAAGTACTTTAAAATAAAGAGAAAATGACGTCAACGTTGTTTTTTTTTGTTATATTACAGTATTTTTTCAAGTTGCAACACAAAAAATCTTCCCAATGGACAATCTTGGGCTTGGGTTAAAGCTCGTTTCTGGAGAATAGACACGAGCTTAAACCATGGAAGTCGCTTCGTAACACTTACTTAAGCTTGATAGATAGCCTAAAGTACGAATATAACAATGATATTGTCAAATATCACAAACTAAAATATTAAACAAAATATATATTTAGTTACATTTTCCCATTGAGTCTTTCAACTCGTTTCGATAGAAGCTAAAATTATGAATTCATTTTTTACAATATTTTTGAAAAATGTTCTATGGCAATACTATTTCTTCTTTTTCAGAAAACGTATTTTCATCCTGGGCCCGTCCCACCACGTGGGATTGGGTGGCTGCGCGTTATCGACCCTTGATAAATATCACACGCCACTCTACGATCTTACTATTGATAAGCAAAGTATGTGTATACACCATGTTTTATTTACGTTTAATTATAATATGCATTTTTATATAAACGCTACTTTACATTTTTGACATTGTGGTGAGTAGCGGAACTTAACGCCGTAGGTTGCCGTACATTTCAATACAGATATGTAAATATGTTTTTAATAAAACTTTGCTGGTGTTGGTTTGAATCCACTATCTACGGTGATGGTAATGTCAATTCTTGTGCAAGCACTTTTACAATTGGAAACTATTTATAATTAAAAATTATGCTTATAATTTAATGTTAAAGGCGTTATTTTTGGATTGAGAATTGATTTAGATATAACCCTATTCTTTTGTCTTTTTTGCTAACATAACGCGGTGCTAGATTCTGTCATTCAATATGCAATATGTCTTAATCTAATATTAATTAGCAAACGATAAAAATAAAGAGCCATCTTGAATCAAATCCTTTAATACCTTTGCTCGTTATGATTATTTTTCAGTCTACGCGGAATTAGAAGCGACAAAACAATTCGACTGGATGGACGTACAAACGGACGAAGACGAGCACTCCATTGAAATGCATTTACCATATATAGCGAAGGTTATGGAAGAGTGAGTTTTTTATATAAGTAAATTGATAAAAAAAATGTCCTCTTTTGCTATTTTAGACAATGTAGTTGCATTCTAAATTCGGTGGAAAGTGACGTGACAGACGTGTTTAGTTCTTAGGTTCCCTCTGAAAAAAAAAAAATTATTACACCATTTAATCGATTAAATATATCACGAAAAACATTTTGTTTATTATGGCAGAAATTCAGTACTAAATTGATTTTCTATTTACATTACAGGTACAAAAGTGGTTTTACGATTATACCGATATTAGTTGGATCTCTTACACCTGAGAAGGAAGCGAAGTGAGTGTTATTTAGTTAATTTTTTAAAATTTTGTACACTTGTAGACACTGTCATTGTGAATGTAATTTGAAATTAAAATATGTATAACATGAAATGTAAATCTCTTAATGATTTTTTTTTTGAAAAATCGAATTATATTAATAAAAAATATTAGAAATTTTATTAGCCATATTTAAATTATTTACAATAATTTATATATTATTTCCCCAGATACGGAGCAATCCTAGCGCCCTACCTAGCGGACCCGCAGAATTTAATAGTGATCTCATGCGATTTCTGCCACTGGGGTCGCCGGTTCAGATATACGTGGCGGGACGAGGCGCGCGGCGACATATACCAGAGTATTGAGTGGTTGGACCGTTTGGTTAGTTATTATTGATTACAATAATAGCGCCAAAAAGTAAAAAATATGGAAAAGAGCTGATAATCTTTATAAGGCTGAATATATTTTCTTGGATGGTGGTTAGGGACCCTCGATTAAGTCATTTTTTAATTAAATAAAACTAAATCGAAATCGGTTCATCTGATTGGGTGCCTATAGTGCCGTTAAACTTGTAATACCTGTCTGTTTTCTTTGTATAGTGAATTGAAAAGTAAATTTCTAAGTATGTTATGTAAACCATTTTGACATTGAGCTTTATACAGATACACTTACGAAATATTAAACGTTAAATAAAGAAATATATTATTTGTGAGAAATCACCATAGAACCTTGATGGGATGGGCCTATGGTACATTTTCAGCATTTGATGATTTTTTTAGCATGGTAGTTGACTATGATAATTATTTTTATTCAGGGCATGGACATAGTAGAAAAAATGGAGCCTCGCGCTTTCACTGATTATTTAAATAAATATAGCAACACTATTTGCGGGAGACACCCTATCGGTGTACTTTTACAGGTAATGTAACTTTCTTTATATCACCTTGACTAAATTGGCATTTGAATACACTGATATCAATTTTCCAGTCTGATTATGCAAAACGCGGCGTTCATTTTTGCACACAAACAACTTGTCTCGACGATAGGTTTTCTCTTTCTACAGAGATCTCTCACAAAGCCACTAAGCCATTAATAAATGTGTCACACAGTATGGTCTCTGGTGAACTTTTGCTTTTTATTCAATACTATTTATCTTAATATGACTTACAGATTATACTTTTAGATTGAAAGACGAGACAATCTCTTTCTCTATGTGTTTATAAGAGTCAACTTTAGTTTAAAGTTAATTTCTGTAACTTATTTAATAAATATTGTATTATTCTTTCCAGGCCATTGCGAAACTACAAAACGCATCAAACGCGCCTCGAATGTCGCTGAAATTCCTAAAATACGCCCAATCTTCACAGTGTATGTCTATGAGAGATTCCTCAGTCTCATACGCCAGCGCTTCTCTTGTAATGGAGTAGAACGTACCGTCCCCAACTAAATTATAACTATATTGTTTTTTCTTCCATCAAAGTTTAGTAAATATTACGTTTTATCATAGATTTTTGGCGGCACTACGTAGAAATTATTTTTTCAATTTTTATGTTTACTGTACAATTGGAAATTTTGAATTTTCTTTAAATTGTAAATTGTTTAATTTTATTTCATTTCTTAACATTTTTTGTCGACAAAAAGTTTTTCTTTTTGATTCATGTTTAATGCTAGAAAAAAAAGTCATAAAATTAGGAAAAATCGTATAATCATATATTTTTTTCTACAATTAAACATTAATTTAAAAAAAAATCTTTTATTGACTGTACTTAAAAATGTTTGAGAGTATGGAAAATCTGAGCGCAATTGGTTTCCTAATTTAACCTTTTATTGTTCAATATTAGTAACATAATATGTTGTTGTTCATAAACGGTAAGTCCTGCTCCTCCTTTTACCTATTTTAGCAATTGAGTAAAAAACCGTCCCTGTAAGTACCCATTTTTTATTATGTTTTTGTCGACAGTACAGTTCGTAATTTTTTATTTATGTAGTTGTTATTTTTCATTTCTATTTGAATTAGAATGTATTTTGTATTTAAACAAAAAAGTTAAGAGCACTAATAATCTACCTTTTTTAAATAGGTAATCTATAGATACAATATCACTTTTGCATCTATTCAAATATCGGTGTTACCATTATTATAGCCACTTCGTCTTTTTTTAATACAAAAAATTAATATCATAATAATATGATTATTTTTTGCAATTTTGTTAATATTTGTAACAATATTAAAGTAATACAATATTAACAATATTATTAATTGTTTTTTCTTTATCTGTATAAGTTGAAAATGCTAAAAAAAGCACGATGCTGTTTATTAAAATGTTTATTAAACTAATACAGATAATAAAAATGTTTACTTATGTTTGTATGTGGCAATGTCTTATGTGCAATATGTTTTTTTTATTTTCTCATAAAATTCTGACTGATACATACAAATTTCACCAATACTTTTTAATAAATATTATTCTCTATCTGGAAAATATAAATAATTTTATTTTACATACAATTACGGATTAAATTACATCCTTTTACGGATGTATTGAAAAAAAATGTATTATTAATAAGATGTTTTGTCTTTCTTCTTATACTATATAAAAAAAATTGTCTCGAAACTTAAATTTCTAATTATTACAAACAGAATATTTTTTATCAAGATTATATAGCAAGAAATTTTATATTTTCTAAATAGTGAATGACTTTTCTAATTACGAGTACATAATATATCAGCTTATTTAACTATAAAATTTTAATAACAAAAATATATTAGTGTGTATAACTAAATAAAAATACTTTCATATTAATCAGTATAAATAAATAATAAAGCGATAAAGAAAGAAGAATATTAAAGCTGTCATGTCGTAGTGGCTGTAAACGCGATAGTTGGTTCGATTCCCGCACGGGCGGATGATTATATTTAAATTATGTTTATTTGTCGGCTCTGGTGCATGTAAAGAAACACTTTAGTATTTTATTTTTATTTTAATGTATTGGTAAAATTACTATCGAAATGTTTTTTTTTATTATAATAAAGCGCTATACTTTATTTGTATTGAAACATAATAATAATCTGTGTAAAATTGATCTTGAAAAATGTTATTTTTTGTCTCATGACGTTTACCCTTTTTTATTGTCACGTTGTATTCCGAAAATACTAGAATAGGCAGTTAGAACCTGGGAACCCAGTGTTAAGACAGCCCGTTTCCATTAAGACACTTCATTTTCCCACTTTTCAAATTTTGCAGGCTATGCATGTTGAGTGGCGAAACTCGAGCCGCGGTTTCCCTCTTTACCAGAGCGAGGAAACAAAAATATTAATTATTTGTTTTCCTCAACCCAAAACCTTCGCATTTACAGTTACGGCCCTTATGCCACCGTGTCACGACGGCGACTAATATCCTCTATACGTTTGGTTCTATATAGCTTATAATGCATTATATTTTCTTCATGTTAAGGCAAATGTCATAAATGTATAGAGTTATATGAATTTTTAGTGCCAAACTGGTATCTCAACTAATATTATAAAGCTGAAGGAGTTTGTTTGAGGCAGCTATTCTGAGGAACTACTAGTGCATTTTTTTTTGTGTTATTTATTAAGGAAGGTCTACTATAGTCTATAGTACATCAGGTTATTTTTTTCAATTGTGTACTGTACCTGCGATCAGAGCTCCTCTCACTCTCCGCTCTTAGAATGTGACGTGTCACTACGTTATATTTGACATATATAACGAATGGTTATTTCCATTTGGACCCGTGGATGATGTCACAGTTTTACTATACTAGAAACACATATTTTACTTTAAAAATTATTTGTATTCATAGTATTCATTGATCACGGATTGTCGTAACAGAACGTATTATGTACGTATTAAATGCGAAAGATTTGCGATTTTACTAACTAGCCGTGGCCGCGTAGCTTTCCTCTATCATTGCTCCCCTACACTCCATTTTCTACTCTCAACTCTGAGATCGATCTTGTGAATGATCTTGAGATGCCGTTTTGCACTATGGAATTTTTTATTAGGTTAGATATATATTATTAAAAGGTTGTCACTTAGTTGTAAAATGTATACGCTTTAAAAGAAACTCAATATTTCGGAAAAAATGTTTTTTCTTGATTGTGGCAAAAGAAACCCAGTGCTAAGACACTCGGTTCCCCATCTTCAGCCGATTTATTCTAATTTTTCATATTTGGCCGAGGCGTTAATGTGCATGGACCAAGGGACCTCTTACAGTAAGCTCGAAGAGTAGTTGATTATAGGTTTACTCGCGCTCAGGAAGAAAACTGTAAAGTAGGTAATTAATAATCCATCCCTCCAGCCATCTTCAGGGCGGCCACGACTTGTTGACCGTACTGAGATTCTCATACTTTTTTTTTAACATGGCAGACTCGAAGTAATGAAGTATATAATTTATATAATTTTTCTTTTGTCACAATAAAGGAATAAATTCTCAAAATTCGGTCTCAAGTTTAGCATTTATTTCGTAAGAATTAAATAAAGTTTAAGTTACTATGTGTTTTTTTTATTTTTATCTCCTAAAATTTTTAAAACATCATCCTTACATAATATCTAACTCATTTAAGGAATGTATTATGTATTTTGTTCATGTCACAAAAGAATGCGGAAAGCGCAGCACCTTATGTCACGGCTTCCTAAGGAGGCGTATACCTCGTAGTGAGCGCCGAAAGCCTGATGATATATGTATATATTAGGTACCTGTACATCAATATATACACCAGACAGTACAAAACGCAGCGTTGAGTTAGGCCACTGAATACGTAATGTTTTGGAAATTGGGCGAAAAGTAGGGAATGGAATTTCTAAACTAGGTTCCCTATGCCTACCCTGCTATATGCGAAAAATATACCTAATGTGATGAATATGTGATAGAGATATTATTATTTATTTCTAATGAACTGTTCGAAGTCATGTATAATATCGTTTTTGTATAAGATTAAGGAAAATCCTTTAAGTAACTAAGAAGATTTTCCTTAATCAATTAATAAGTAAATAGAGGTTTCAATTAAATATGCATATTTAAAACAATTTACTGACATGGACAGGAAAATACGCTATTTTGTTATTAATAATTCATTTATTTTTTGTAAAGACTATTCTATAATATGTATTACTTATGTTATTGCTGAAATCCAATTGTCGAAACATTGCGTGTTGTTACCAGAGCTAGGAAATGAAACAAGAAAATGATTCATTCCCCTGAGTGGTAATCGAAGTTACAAACGCCGCCCTCGATATAAGTAAGTTGTTAATATTTTCACTATTTAAGTATATTTCATTACAAAATATTAGCATTTATAAGTATATTATATGGCCTATATCTAAACAATATAGAAGATATACTAAAGTATATTTCTAATTTAATCTTTTCATTTTTAAACTATATGTTATACTTATATAGTCTATATTTATAACATCTTCTTAACAATGTCATTCTGACAATTCTTCTAATAATTTAAAAAATTATCGGCAGACATGTCAAGCACAATAAAATGAAGTATTTTCCATGTAAATATAAAAGTGACATACAATATTATTAAATGGAAGATAAAACAAAGAAATTACCGTCAAAAGAAAAATATAAGTCTTGGTACAAAGTTGACATCGATGGTCCTTATATTACTAAATATGAACCGCAAATAATAACTGAAAATAGTCTAAATAATCACAGTAAAAATATGAGAAAATTAAGAAAATCAGTAATTTCAAACGTATGCCAGCCTCCGCCACATTTGATATATCCGCATACAGTGACAGCTGATTTGGCGGGAAAGTGTTTCATGTTGTTTTTTTTCATCCTCATCCTTTACTGCGGCTACGCTCTGTTATTCCCAATGAAAGGTAGACGAAATATACATTAAAATAAACTTTTATTTTTTTTATTAATTTATTTTAAATTTAGAAAACATACATCATTATATAATAATATATTAATGGACAAATTTATGAATTAATTAGCAAATAAAGTAAACACAGTTTAAAAAACAGTAAGTCGGTGAACTCAGCATGAAACCAAAAAAAATAATTAATAATAATAAGTTAATTATTGTCCTACACTCCTACTCTACAATACAATTATCACATATAGAAATTAAGACAATCCGGTCCCCAAACACGGCTTTATACGAGTATATCATGAGACGTTGCGTTTGTGTTCTACCAGAGGGAGAAAATAAAATTTATCCCCTGAGTCGCAAACAAACCCACAACTGTCACGTCTACAGCCAGCAGCTATGTAACTTTTCACGCTGTATTTCATATATAGCAGGGGAAGGAAACCTACTATTAAGATACTCCATTCCCCGCATTCCGCCGAAATTTCGAGACAATGCCTGTTGAATGGCGAAACTCAACGCCGCGCTTTGCCTCGGTACCACAGCGAGGAAATGAAAACATCTAATATTTCCATTCCTTTTACGGTTACTGTCACACGCTCGTGCCCCTCGGTCACGACGGCTTCGATAGTAGGTGCTAAGATATATAGATAGATGCTAAGAAAAATATTTTATATTTTTTTAGATCTAAGTCCAATTCGAATATTTATTGTATTACCTAAATAGAAGATCACCTGTCACTGATCGTAAACAACATGGAGGTCAATATTTAAATAATGTGTAATCATTTGGGACGCGTCTAGTTTGCGCAATAATATGTGTTCGGTGTGAGAATGTTTTGAAAGTGTCATAATAGACGGTTAGTCAGTTTAAATGAAACCGTTAAGTTAACAAGTGACTGAGGCCAGCCGTGGCCCAGGGGTACAGAGTGTGACTGTAACTGGAACAGGTTGAGGGTTCGATTCCTACTGGGATAAATGAAATATTTAATGCTTCCATTTTCCTCGCCTTGGTGTACATAACACGTAACGTTGAGAATTTGGGCTCAAAGTTCCGTCAGTCTTTTCTGCTAGAGTGTGGAGGTATATGACATAATAAGAATATAATATAATAAGAAATATATTAATTAATTTTCTTTATAGCTTACTATATAATTAATTTTCAAGGTTTACCTGCCACGCCAGGCACAATTAGAACCCCCTAAGCGGAATGTTATTAAGCATCAATCAAGTATTTTTATTTTCCTCGTTTTATCAGTTAAAATGTACGTGTGAGATTCCTCCGCCAAATTATTAATTATTTATTAATTGAATTTAGTATTTTCGCGCTGAATTCTACCTACAGCAGAGAAGGCAGAAGGAATCCAGTGTAAAGAAACTCCGTACTCCACGCACGCAGTTTACCTACGTGTCAATGCGTGTTGAGTGCAACCTTGCACTTTGTCTTATTACCAGAGGATAAAGATGACTATAATTGGTTCCCCGAGTGAGAATTCAACCCATAACCTCGCGTTTATAGTCACACACCGTGCCACTACGACACGACTCCTCCAAACTACACGACGATCCTACAAATCACCAGTTAAAGTAATTTAATTTTTAAAAACACTAAATTGTGTGACCAAGTAAAACATTCCCAATTAACAGGGGTCTTTCGTATCCTTTCAATAAGGTATCCTTTGTTATTCAGGGAAAACCCCTAGTGACCCCTACCCCTAGTGCAGGGTGAATATCAAATTTAGTCATATTCGAATATTTATTTATCTGTCTATACTGATATTATAAAGATGAAGTGCTTATTTGTTGGAATGCGCTAATCGCATGACTTACGGGTTCCTCACGCAATTTTTTTAATACATTGTGTTGAGTGGCGGAACTTAACACCGCATTTCCTATTTGTGACCGGGGCAAAGAAATATTCATTTCTCCGATTGAGAATCCAATGCACAAATGTCGCGTTTACGGCCTCAACACTATTTAGAAATAAATACACTTTTTTTTGTTTGAGATAATCAATAATACTTAGTCTATACTGATAAGAAGAAAAAGATAATGATTTTAAAATATTTTTATATACACATTTATTATTTTTTTTGTAGCAAATTTAAATACATGTAAAGTTTATAAGTAAAATTAATAAAAAAAAAATCAATAAAAAATTATGGTAAGCATAGTTCGCGAGTCTTAAGCTAAACATTGCATTTGCGTGAGTAATAATAAAAATAGAGCCAGGAAAACCATGAAAATAAATGTTATTATCAGAAATCAATGGAAAAAACCGTCGTGGCGTAGGGGCATGAGCGTGTAACCGTGGACGCGGTAGATTGTGTTCGATTCCCGCTCGAAGGAATGAAATGTTTCATATTTTCATTTCATCATCATCAAGGAAATTTAATGAAGATAAACTGGCTTTCATAGCATGTAATTTGGAAAAGTAAAATTTAAATAATTTAACGCTCTGTTTACGGCCGTAAGCCTAGGCTCGAGTCCCGCAGGGGACGCCCTTGCCGATGACATCATAGAGAAGAACTAAGAGGAGATTTCATATGATAGTCCCTAACAGAATAAACGGATTTTACGGTCCACACTTCACTAAAATACGGTCACGGGCCACCGATAGTATAAAATAAAGCATCGCTGTCATTTAAAATAGGATATTTCATTCATATTCCACAAGGCGCAACATTGAAAGGGAAAGTAGTTTTGATTCGAAGATTGACAAAGGTTTAATGCGAGCCTTCTCGCACGATATTGAGGTGATTATACAAATAACTGAGCTTTTAGTTTAAAAAATATATTTGTTAATGCATATTTCGATTTATGTATCAAAAAATAAGTGGAAAAGGGGGAACAGTGTTTTAACATTAGGTTCTCTCTGCTTATAGCAAAGCGGGATAACGTGAAGCTTTATATTTTATTTAATTATGTAAACTAAAAATAATAGTAATATAAAAAGAAAAAGTCATATTAATTTTTAAAAAAACTAAACACATTGAAAACACTCCCTTACAATGACATATACGTGCCATCTTATCAATGGCCTATCTCTTTCACTCTTCACTTCAATACGTATATCAGAGCGAGGTAGAGTATATAACATGGCGGCTTTACCATCTGTCATAGCGAGCTTCACTATACTATCGATTGTAGATATTTGGCCAATATACCAATATGACTAAGATTGGCCTTAATAAACAAATTTATTAATTAATACAGTGTATGACAGACAGTGTATGTTCGATTCCCACTGGGGGATTTGATTATATTTAAATCATTTTGAAATATAATCAAAAGAATTCCAGAGCAAATGAATGAATGAATTGCTTTCATTAGATTAGATACCTAAATTATAAGTTAAGTACCAAAATAATTATTTTGGTTTTTTTTAAGGGAAACACATAGTAAAGAAATAATTAACTAATGAAACAAAAAATTATACATAAGAAATCCAATCAAGTTTCTAATATTTAATGGCAATACTTTTTTTAATTCCTTTATTCTGGTATCAAGACAACGCGCGTTGAATTCCACCACGAAACATAAAATGTTACTAAAGTTGGACGGTAAGTAGGGAACGGAGTGTTTTAACACTAGGTTCTCTCTGCCTACCTGTGTGCGGGACACATCGTAAAAAAAGTAAAGCCAATGTTGGCCATACATTACCAAGTCAAACCAAAGCTATCGTTCCCAAGCCAGTCGTGAACAAACCGTCATGGAGTGTAGACGTTATTAACAACAAAACTATATATTAAAATGTAAACATTAGTGCTAGTGACAGAAACAATAAAAATGTGTTATTTAAAATGTATTTTATTCCTCTTGTGCGTTACAAAGTGCTGTTTTTCCCACACATATGTGAATGAATTGGCTACTAGTGATACAAAACACGTTCAATGCAGTCATGAACACCCAAAAGCTGACGATGTAAGTTTATTTATTTATTTTTCAGCTTCACGCTGCATCCTGCACATAGTAGGGTAAACTGAGGGAGCCTAGGAACTAAGTGTTTAGAAACTTCCGTTCTTGATTTTCTGCAGAATTCTTGAGGTAATGCGTGTTGAGTGGCGGAATTCAACACCGCGCTTTGCTTCGTAAATTAAATTAAATTTGTTTAGAACGCTTTTTTTATGTAGTAAAGTTAATATGATGTATTGGTTTATTTCCAACATTTTCTAAATATATGGCTAACTATGATTAAATTAAATTACGGTAATGATTAATCATATTTTATCGTTTTTTTGCTTATAAATTAAGTATTTAAATTTTTTACATTTTACATTTAAATTTCCCATGTGAATATATAACCTTAAAAATTAACCTACGTTTAACAAAAGTATAATCTTAATAAAAATAAAACATCCAGTAATGGTTTACTTATGTATGAAAAAAAGTTATACATCATTTTCTGTTTTTATTTAATAATTTAATTGCTTTTTAGATTTAAAACTAAAAAAAAGGAATTATAAAAATTACTAAACTTTCCATACCCTTACCTAGAACGGATTTTCTGTATTGTTTTTTTTTTTTATTATTTTTCATCCTTGATTTTTTGTTTGGCAACAGATTATTCTGGGGCGGACACAGACCACCCGCCCCCTTATTCCTACATTTATGAACATTGATTAAAAGTATAATTAATATATTATTGCAAATTTACAGTTCTCGATTTTAATAGCGATTATATTTCTTTAATTAAAAAGTATAATACGGAAAAAAAATCGACTTTAAATTTTATCCCGAGTGAACACAGAATTTGGCAGCTGGCACACATATAGAATTTCCATTATTTTCTCGGTGTCGAGAACAAATTACTAAACATTTAACTTGGCTCTCATTTCACATTCTCGTTTTTGATGGGATATTAAAAAATAACAATACAAATGCTAGTAACATTTGGTCCCGGTATTTGAACCTGTGACATTTGTAATGTGCTTATAGTGCTATTTAGTTATTACGTCATAGCCTTGACTACCGACTTCACTGTTTGAACTATTGATTATTATAATCTAATTAGAAAGAAACGCTGTAGAGTACAAGCTTGTAGTAAAAACTATTATTTACTACGTATTTTAGTCGGACCGTCTGTAAATGTGACAGTTGTAGGTTCAGTGCCCACTCAGAACAATCAATAATTTATACTTCCTCGCTCTGGTAATAAATAACCGCAGCGTTAAGTTCCGTCACAGAATACGCAATATCGCAAATATTGAGCATTGCGTGGGAAACAGAGGTTTTAACAGTAGGTTTCCTCTTTCTAAAATTAGCTACACGCTGCCACAGGGTAGGCAGAGGGAACTTAGTGTTAAGACACTGCGTCCCCCACTTTCCGTCGAATTTTTCGAGGCATTGCGTGTTGAGTGGAACTCAACGCCGGACTCTTGTCTTAATGCCGAAACGAAGAAATTAAGCAAAAATTCATTCCCTCGAGTAGTTATAACTTACAGCCATACCCTTGTGCCCCTACAACGCTACAACGGCTTACCCTTACCTGTTTCTATCCTGCTATATGCGGGATACACCGTGAAGATAAGAAAAAGTAGCTACCATTAAACACATAATTGTACAACACTACACATTATCTTGTTTTAATATCTAAAAAGTCCACTTCACGCTTTCTAAGCACTAGTTGATTACAAACACACGAATAACTTTAAATGAAAGTAGTAATTATATTAGGTAAAATCATAAAATGACATTTTTACGTAATATCTGAGAGTGATTAGGCATATATATTTTTTGTATAATTAATAGGCATATCGATATTTAAGGTGTGACTGTAAAAGCGAAGGTTGAGGGTTCGATCCTCACTCCGAACGAAAGTGGTGAAGCCTGCCTTGCTTTGTCATGACAGAGTGGGTAAAGGATAATAATTTATTCCCCTGAGCCAGTCAACCTTACAACTGAGCTGTTCCTCTGCGATGCGTTATATTTTAAACAAATATATAAAAAAAAAGCCGGACAAGCGTGAATCGTATTCGCCCACAGTGGGTTCTGTACAAAATTTGGAAACATGGCCTCATTGGAACTAGCGACATTAATACCAATCCCCCCCCCCCCTCCCTTTAAGGATATTAAATAGGTTTCAGGTTTTTCCAGAACTAGTACTATCTCTAGATGCTAGCTGCCAAATTTCATAATTCTAGGTCAATCGGAAGTACCCTATTAATTTTGACGTCTAAATACGCGTTTTTGCGATACCAACGGCCATATTTTGGTATCAAGTAAATGGAGAAATACGATACTCCAAGAAATACAATACTCGATATCTCCAAGCGTTCCTGAGATAAAGGCTATCTTTTTGACAGACAGACGGACGGATGGACGGAAACAAAGTGATCATATAAGGATTCCTTTTTTCTTAAAAAGTACGGAACCCTAAAAATAATTAAATCGGTTCATCCGTTTGGACGCTACGATAATGATGAAAAGCTTAAAAAAATTACTTATCCGTCGTCGCCTTTTTTTTTGGTTAGGTGGAACCTGAGACCCTAGTGTTTAGACAATCCTATTAAGACACTACCATTCCCTACTTCTTTGCATTGCTTGTTGAATGGCGGAACTCAACGACACGCTTTGCCTCGTTACCAGAGCAATATTAAATATTGCATTCCCCCGAGTGTGATTCGAACCCACAACCGTCCGCGTCGTGAATTATACGCTCGTGCCCCTGCGCCTCGATGGCCTTATCTAGTTTATTATTTTATTCTATGACATATTTTATGTTTTTACACATACATATATTTAAAACCGGTTTTCTCATTGTTTCCGTTATAACATGTGTCTGTTGCATATATTACGAAATCGTTTGAAATATTGAAATTCTTATACTAAACAAAGAATAAGATATTTACATTTTAATTGCCTATAATTGTTTGATTCCGTATTTTTAATTTTTATGGGCATTTAGGAAGAGTTTTGTTGATATCGCCTATTGAATATTATGTAAATATATTTTTTTCTAGAGAACAGCTTTTGTTCCGAACCTCAAAAAGTAGGATTAAATAAGGATAACATTGTTGCCAGTCTGTAAAGACCCTTTTTCTCAAGAACTCATAGAGGTATTAAACTATTTTGGCCAGTATCGCGCCGTAAACCGTAATCTGCAGTACAAATAAAAGAATGAAAAGTGGATATTTATATGTATTCGCAGTAAGAAAAGCAATTATAAATTTATATTTCTAACAAATTCTTAATATCCCACGAGTAAGAATCAAACCTACAACTATTGTAAATCATTCTGTCTCTTCCTGACCTTGCCAATATGGTTTTATTACATTAAATATTGGATCTCATTATCCATTTGGCGTAAATTACCACAAAGCCAACAAAGCTGAACCCTACAAATACATAATTGACCACAAATTTGAATTTAGTTTAGTTAGTTTTAAAGGAATTTGATTTAATTCAAAATTACAATTAATAAATCAAATTATTTATTGTTTGTTTGTTTGTGCACGCTAATCTCAGAAACGGCGTAACAAAAAAGGCTTGAAAAATACAGCGTACAATTCCACCACTCAAGACCCAATATCACGAAAATTCACCGGAAAGTGGAGAATAGAGTGTCGTAACACTAGGTTCCCTCTGTTCACCCTGGCATACAGCGTGAAATGAAAAAAAATCTATGGAAAGTATCTCATATCTCATGTATTACATAAATATATTGTACTCACACAGTATATTAGTATTCCATAAACAGTTGTAAGACTGCCGCGTTCTTTACATTACTCTACTAACTTACGGTTTTGTCTTTACTTGAAACTGGCTTCGTATAACTATTTTAGTTAACTTGTTATATTAGTCATATTGAGGTATTTTCTTCATTATACTAAGTTTTACGTCGAAAGCCAGTGGTGGCCACCTTTGTGCACCTGTATCACCTATGTTCTGTGCACCTGTGTAAACGCGACAGGTTGTAGATTCGATTCTCATTCGAGGATTTTTTTTTATATTTTCATTTTTTCGGTCGGTAATAAGGCAAATTGCGGCGTTTAGTTCCACCATTCAACATGCAATGCCTCTAGCTTGGACTACCCAATACAAAAATATTTATCAACTCGAACAGATAGTTCCTGAGTTTAGCGCGTTGCGACAACTAAAAAGAAAACGAGTAGCTTCTTTTGAGTTGTGAGTAACATCTTGTAAATATGTGTATTCTTCAGCTCGTTAGAACCTACAACCCTTGTGTTCGATCAACCACATCCCCACTGTGCCACGAGGGCGTAACCTAGATAAGGTCTCAATTATTCCATCCAGTTGTTCAAACAGCATCATTATCATGACAGTCAAGTGACCTTCAGAACCGGTGGTTGCATAATAAATCAGTTTTAGGTTATTACGTGGGTACCTGTATTATTATTTAATAGTTTATACTGGCTTTGTGATCGCCTTGTAATTAAATGAATACATTCATGCTGTATCCCGCACATATAAAAAATAATATATCATATAGTTTCATTAGACTTAGCTGATCTGATGCCGCAATGGCTGGTTAGGACGTGTATGAATGCGCATAATGTATAACCAGCTTCGAAATCTATTGGAACAATTTTCTTTTATTTCAGTTACAGGCTATATTCCGCATATAACATCTTAGGCAGAGGGAACATAGTAAAATCTACATTATCAAGTTAGGACCCTCCGCTTCTCATGTGTCTGTCCAATATTAATTTGCAAGCAGTCGTAGTGCACCGGCACAACGTGTGACTGTAAGCGCGACTGGTGTGGGTTCTATTCCCATTCGGGAAATGAATTATTTTTATTTCTCGCTCTGGTAACCACTAACAAAAAAGAAGGTAGAATTCTACCATTGCCAATCACCAGATTCAAATGTTTTAAAAATTGGGCATGAAGTTTGGAACACAGTGTCTTAGCATTACGTCTGCCTATCCTGCTATACCTATGCAGGATACACCCCGAAGCTAATAAAAGCAACCTATCCTGTAGTTTTAATGCTAGTTAAATCGTAATCCATCTCTCATAGAGCATTAAAATACCGAAGACGTTAAAAGTAATTGACTCATTAATGTATGGAGTATAAAATAATGGAAAAATAACAATAGTTAATGTTCCGATTAATTGCCTTATATAATGATACTGCGTCTTTAAAATCATTCTTGTGAAGATTTTTTTTTTATTATTTTCACACGTCTTTTTATTTTTTTTATGGATAGAAGCTAGTGTTAATACACTCCGTTCCTGTCAAGACACTCCTGTTCTCCATTTCCCGGTGTATTCTGGAAGCATTGCGTGTTAAATGACCTCCTCGTTACTAAAGCGAGGAAATGAAAATATTTAATATCCTCGAGTGGGAATCAAACACAACCTGCCGCGTTTATATTCTTAGTTGTTCTTAAATCGTTCTCAATACATGAAATATCCAAAACAATATTTTTTAATACGAACCAGCAGTTCCTGAGCTTAGTGCTTTCATTCAAATTAGCGTTTTAATTTCATTTTTTTTTATTTTTTCGTTTAAATTTTTAGCGTTATAATATTTGGCATTGAAGTACGCCCGTTTAATTGATTTTAATTGCGTTATTATTGTTTGTCTTAGTGAGATTTAAAACCACAACCTGTCAAAACAATTCTTAAGTTATTTTCTTTTGTTTGAACAATCTATTTGACATTTGTTTTCTTCCTATTGAATTATTTTGTCTTTCTCGCTCTGGTAACAGAAGACGCGGTTTTAAATTACGCCTGTGTGGGGATTGATTGTCTTAACATTAGGTTCCCTCTGTCTACCCTGCGTATATGCGTACCCTGTCTATATGCGGGATACAGCGTGAAGCGTTTTTGTTTGTATGACTTTATTCTTCTAAATTTTCATTTCCTATGATTTAATAACTTAGAAAACAACTTAATCGTTGTTTAATTATTTACCTCCAGTAATAATCGAATTCGTTATACACCTTGATCAATAAGGCCATAAGATATAATTTTACTGCAAATTACTTGTCGCTACGCAGCGAAGACCTTGTATTTGCAAAAACATATTTTTTTAATTTAAAAAGTAGGATAAGTAAGTTATTTTTTTTAACAACAATAACAATTTTTAATCTCACGCTATTCTAAACAAATTTTAAATAAAAAAAAATATCATTTATACTTTTACATTGGCAATTATATTTTGGAACTGTAATTTTTTTCGTTTTATCCAACTTTATTAATACATAAGAATAATTTAATAATAGAGAGCTTCGCTCGTTTCGTCGAAAATATTTGATCATCACAGCCATCATCTTTGAACGACCACAATACAGGTGTTTGTTGGTATTAAAGCTTATTAAAGCTTTATATTATTAAAGCTTTTATAAAAGTGTTTGAGGTGCGGTATCCTTAATTTCTTACTGCTACACAAATTATGAAAATCACACAAAACTTTCGATGGCTATCATGCTTTTTAGTAACCTTCAACCAGTATCATCGACACTGTATTCTCAACCGAGTTCTCCACCTACTTATCTTACAACTCACTCTTTCTTCTTTAATTTATTATTTATCTTCTGCGAAAATTCTAAAAAAAAAAACAAATTACAACAAAAAATGTAACATTTACCAGATTATTACTCCATAAACACGGTATACCAGCGATAGCCGATAGCGTGTTCGCGTACGGAAGTCACCTTGATTTTACCGGATGTGGTTATAATCTTTCTGAGATTGATATTGCAATTCCTGTATAGCGTGATGTATGATAAATTAATAATGATACATACCTATATATAATATCTAGTAGAGACCGTCCTGGCTCAGTGGAAATATCTTCTACTTTACTTATACTTAGAAACATGTTATGAATATAGAAAATTGAACTCAACGCCGCGAATTGCCTGGTTACCAGAGCGGAGAAAATGACAATATTAATTATTTCATTCCTCGCGTAGGAATCAAACCCACAATCTAAACGTTTACTTGATTGACTTCAATTTGAAAATTGATTATTGAACAAAAAAGCAGCATCGGGTTTTTTCTAATAACATGGAAGGCAGAGTGAACCTAGTTCCACTATTCAGGTCCTGGCTCCATCATCAAACCAGCGCAATGATACCATTGTATTGTCACCTAAGCTATAACTGGCAAGTTTCATAATACTATAATTATCGCATGTTCGTCAAATTCAGTTTCTCAGATTTTATTATACCTAATTGCAAGTCAACCTTCTTAAAAAAAACGATCGTAATTTTTTTTAGCAAGCGAAGCGAAGCGAGGGGATGCGATCTATTTATAGATCCTATACAAAATGATACTCACAAACTTCGCTCAAAAGACATTTCGATTGAGTATACCGAAACTAAACTTTCACTGTTGCCGCTTACGTGCGTATTGCGTAACCGTGCTGTATGGAGACCGTGAACGTGGATGATCTATGGATCATTGATCTACGATCGACGAATTGATCTTTGATTTTGACGTGACTATAAAAAGTTGTCTTTTTCATATTTACATATATTGTAATATATTATACATAAGTTATGAGAAATCGCGTGTTATATTATAAAACGTAAATTAAACTTTTTACTATATATGAGCGACTGATTAAAGAGAAAAAAATGAGTAAAATTTTAAGGAATATGGTGATTCGAATTTTGTACTTTCTTTGTGCCATAAGATCTTACTTCTTTCCCAACTAGAAAATTAAAAACCAATTTTTAACTAAAAGTTCCCTTTAAGTTTTGATTACGCGACCATTTTCATTGACTTACCTAGCTAACTACGTCAATTATTTCTTTATCCCAAAGGACTTTAGAATTTTTATGGTGACTTTTAAAGGTACGTAACCCTAAAAAACAGTACGTACGTCTAGATTTGACGTTAGCAATATTAATCTCAATTAAACATAAATTAACATGTAATACAGCAAAACAAGTGGTGCCTATCTACCGTTGATATCATTAGTGCATCATTAAAAACCTATTAAACTAGATAACCTTTTTGACCTTGACATCAACGTTGGTTCCCAGTTCGAACTTGTATAACAAATACTTACAACTTACTCTGTATCCCGCATAGCAGGGAAGGTCCCTCTGACCTAGTGTTAATACACTTCGTTTCCAAAATTCCCTCGAATTTTTCGAAGCGAATCTTGCACAACAGGGTAGACAGAGGGATCCCGAAAATCTAGTATCTTAATAGGAACAAAGTGCCTTAACACTAGGTTCCCAGGTACCCTCTGCTTACCCTGCTATGTGCGGGATACAGCGTGAAGCTAAGAATAAAAAGTTAAATATATTCATATCATGTGTGCAGCTTGTTTATACACATCGTATAAGCTATGGATTAGTATGTACGACGCATTTTAAATAGATTATACAATATTAAACCGGATGTATTTAACAATGAGTGAATTAAAGTTACTGAAATTGATTTTCTCAAATGCAACAAAGTAATATTTTTAACATTATTAAGATAATATTCTAGACTAAGAAAAGAAAAATACGTTTTTTAGCAATTATATAAATTCGAATGTAGTGGGAGTTGGAAATCAAACCCACACCTATTCAAAACCGCCCAAAGACTAACCGCTAAGCCACTACTACCAGAACGGTGAAACGAAAATAATGTAACTACATAATATATTAGTTCCATTCAATGGGGCCCGAATCCACAATCTTCACGATTGCAGTTGATGTCCATAATATGTATATTATAGCAAGAATTATGCTAAAAGAGAAAAAAAAATCACTCTTTTACATTCTATTCTATTCAGAACGACATACTCCAAAGTTTTAAAATCTATTTTCTCTACAACTTAATTACACAATACTAATCGTCTCCTGCAAGTTTTGATTGTGTGGACTTTCATTCATAAAATGGAAAATCCCCTTTTTCCTCCTCCTCTTCTGTAAATCCTCTCTTAGTGCTTCTTAGACTCCCCTCAAAAATTTCGAACCTGCGACCTCAACATCACTTAATTAGGTACACTCTCGCAACATTTCATAGTATTACAATAAATTTCTTTGTCTGCACCAAGGTTATAAATCGCTATCAATTAGGGCACTCCTTACGACAGATAGTGTGAAAATATTCAAGGTTCTACTATGGTTTGTTATAATACTAGTTTTTACTCGTGGTTTCGCCCACTTAAACTTGACATTATTATAACCCAATTTTAATTTTTATTACATAAATTATATCCTAAATCTATAAGCTACGTTAGTGTTAAGTTTCATATAAACCTGTTCAGGACTTTTTGAGCAAAAGTGAAACAAACGTACATTCTCACAAAATTTTACATTTATATTACAAATATTAGTAGGAAGAAAGGACTAACTTTAACTTGATGTAATAGACTATAATAGCTTTCCTCGATAAAGATCTATCCTGAATGCAAACAATTTTTTTTAATTCGAACCAGCAGTCATATAGTTAGGGTTGCCAGGTCCAGACTTATCATTTCTGGGACATTCCGGGGGTTTGCGAACGGGATCAGTTTTTGTATCCGATCCGAACCTAAATATCTACTCGTAGAATCGTTGGTTATTTTTTTTACGGGAACCTGAAGACCTGTAAACACATTAGGTTCCCCTAGTGAACACCACCAATTTTTATGTTTTCTAAAAATAATATTTTTTTCCTAAGATCACACTTGCACTATAATTTTACAAAAAGTACTTAGTAAATAGCATTTGCTTTTCCCAAATTTATTATTGTTATAATATTGATTCTAATTAATTAGCAAAAATCTTCCTTACAGTACTCTTTCCTACTGCGCTTGGATAGTTTAAAGAAATCATAGGTCAAAAAAATAATAAGTTCCCCCGAGTAGGAATCGAACCGACAAGCATCTCTAACACTGTCTCAATAGTATTTCAATACAGCGTTTTAAATCGCTCCACAATTGACCAAGCCAGCTAGCCTTGTCATGTTAATGTATTTCGGAATACTAAATGTTTCTAGTTTACGAGAAAAATACGGCCTTGTGGACGTTTGTAATGAAACTAGTATACATTACGCTACTTCGCCCTCGTTGGACTATACGATTAAAGCTGTATCCTTGATATTACAAATTAATTGATAGGCAGGCTAAGATAATTTTTAATCTGTTGTTCCACACTTAGAAAAGAAAAATATTTATTTCGAAATCGTAAAGAAATTTGAACGTAGTGGGATTTGAACCAGGGTCTCTTTGAAACGCAAGAGGCGAGTGTCCAAATCCTAGAACTAGAGGGAACTATATGTTAAGTCACTTCGTTCCCCAAGCCACTGACTAATTTTCTTGACATTGTCTTGTCCATAGAGCGAGAAAATTACTAAAAATGCATTCCCCTGATTGGGAATCGAACTCACAACCGTTGCGTTTACAGACATATTTACACGAGAAATTAACTTACAAATACGACCTTCGTCCCTGTTGTTGAAATGTAAAGAAATAGCTTGACTAGTTATTGCGTTTGTCTTGTCTTTATTAATTTACAGTATCGCTTTGAACTTGTGACCCTCGGGGACTGCCGCAAATATTGCAACAAGTATATTATAGTATATTGTAGTATAATGAACGTTAACTGTCTATCCGTTCGTTAATTGTGAATTACATACTCGTATACTAGTAGCATTCTTTTTACCGTAACACTTTTCTTTTCTTGCATTATTCTAAGGGTAGATTGAGGCACAAACTTGTGATTATTGGGCTCGATTCCCACTCGAGGAAGTGAAACATTTAATATTTTCATTTCTTTGCTCTGAAAACGCATACCATGCTATATAAGGGATGCAGCGTGAAAGTTAAAAATTCCTAACCTAGCGTCGAGACCATTCCGTACGTACTCAAGTTTACGCCTGAGATTGTTGAAAAATTGAGAGCAGCGTGGGGAACAGATTATCCTAGAACTAGATTCCCTCTGCTCCCTCTGCTTTATGCGGGAAACAGCGTGAAACTATAAATATAATTGACGTGTAATTTGAACTCGCAACCTTCAACTTTCGTCTGAAAAATAATAAATTATAAGAAACATACATCTCGACATCGCATAACGAATTCAATTATAATAAATCAACGAAGAATAAAATTTATATGCATTTATAAAAATTACTTTCAAAATCGTATTTTACTTTTATGGTAAGCGACAGATAATTAATTTGCATATATTTGTATAAAGTAATATATATACGAGTATAAGCGTGCGGCTGTTAACGCGAGAGATAGTGGGTTCGATTCTCGGTAGATTTTCATTTGCCAGCTCTAGTAACGAGGCAAAGTGAGGCATTGAGGCATTATTTTTTCTTTATAGAAATTAAATCTATACATATAAATAAAATTTAAGTATCCGTTTGTGATTCCAAAGCACAAAGAAACAATTTTAATTTGTTTTCTGTCTATTTCTTTGTCCGGGCTCGTATCCGTTAAATAGCTGAACAGATTTTAATGAGACTAACACTGTGGTAAGCCCACAAAAAGTTAGTAAGGTTAGGAAGTGTAGGGGAGCACGGAGAACTAGGGGAACGGGAGAAACAGTACTTTTCAGTTTGCGTATCAAAGTCTATGCAAACAAAGCTGTGGGCATCGACTAGTTCTATAAATGGGGCTAAGGAAAATTAAATAATACGTCTACTAAAGAATTCATTCTGAAATATATTAAAAAGTGATTGACGTGAAATATAAAAGGAATTTCTAACATAGTTTAATAAAATGTAAAATAATGAAAAAAGGTTTTGTTTGGAACATCAAAGAAATGAAAAGATTGTTGTTGCAGTGATATTTTGTTGTCAATTTTTCAATATGAATTGGGGCGCGTTTTTAATTTTTTTTTTAGCTTCACGCTTTATCCCGCAGAGGTAGGTAGAGGGAAATAAGTGTAAAACCCTCCGTTTACCACTTGTCGTTTAGATTCCGAAGCACTGCGTGTTGAGTGATGTACATCAACACCCGGCTTTATCTTGTTATCAGAGAGACGAAATAAAAATATTTTTTCTTCCGCGCGGGAATCAAACCCCACATTCATCGTGTTTACAGTTAGACGTATCCCTGCGTAACGTATCACAACGGCCTCAAATAAATACCTATAGGGATAAAAAGTGCCGTTTCGAGGAATTTACCGTCATTCATTCATCTATGTTCATTATAAAAAACCTTTACTTTTCATACACACCTTTACGATTACTAAGGATATTTCAAATCGCAATGATCATAAAGTCTGCTCAGAAGAGGAACTACACAAACGCGACAGGCCTCCAGAATTCAGCGGGAAATGGGGAACGGAAGTCTTAATGGGAACTGTGTCTTGACGTCAGATTCCCAGATTCCATCTGTCTATCCTGCTACGTGCGAGATATAGCGTGACTATAAAAATATAATAAAACCTGAAAGCCATACCGAAAAGAGCAAGCTTCCGACGATGTCAAAGAATAAGTTTAATTAATTGAAAGTCAAAAAAACTCCATGTCTCAATATCTTAAAATTAGTTCTTATTTGGCGTTAAATTTAAATTTTCTTAATAGTTTCATTATATTACCAAAAAATGGATAAATAAATTGGTTAATTTTAGTGTTTATGGATTAAGATATTTTAAAATTTTCATAAAAAGGAGGTTTGTTCGTTCGTAGACAGTATACTCATTAAGACACTTCTGACCCTCAAATTTTTTCTGCCCATTTTTTCCGGCGGCTTTTCTTCGTTATCAGAGTGAAGAAGTTAAAATATTAAATGTTTAATTTCCCCAAGTGGGAATCGAACCGACAACCGTCGTGTTTACAGTCACACGCTCGTGAGTAGTCCCCTACGCCACGATAGCTTGTGATAAAGTTAATCTATGAATAACTGAAATTCCTCTAGGGATAGCTTCATCCCAGCTTCAAAAGCCCGAACATAGATTATATTAGATGAAATATTTATTATTATGTCGTAGTTACGAAACAAGATTTGAGGCCGTCTTTGCCCAGTGGCACAGCGTGTGTATGGTTTTGATTCGATTTCCATTCGGGGGAATGCATTATTTAATTCATTTTCTAAAAACACAAAGCGCGGTGTTTAATTACGGCACCCAATACGCAATGAATGTCACGAATTTTTTGGCGGAAACTGGAGTACGAAGTGTGAAGATACAGTGGAATATTACGAAAATAACATCTTACTTAAAGCACTCAGAAAGTTTGATTAACATTTAACTGACTTTTAATGTTAGACTTAATTTCAGTGAAATCCCCTTTGGAATACCTCAGAAATTGCCATCAATTTTTGGATTTAAGTTGGCTTGATTTAATAATATTACTATGATCTTAGACTACTGATGTCATCGTGGTACAGTAAAACAGATCGATTCATGTGGGTTCGATTCCAAGTCTGACATTTTCCTGCTCGAGTAAGAAAGTGCGGCGTTGAATTCCGCCACTCAAGAAAAGGCGGAATGCTTAGTACGAAATGCCATGTTTTTGTTTAAATGTATTAATTAAACACATCGGTTTCTGTCTTTATTTTGAATTCAGCTTTTTTTCATAAAACTTAAAATTATATTTTGAACCCTATATTAATTTCTTCATTCGAAGAAGAAGAAGCTGATTAATATTAAAAGTTTGATTAAAACCAAGGTTACCTTGAAATATATATTTGTATTCGTTTCTTGTTTGTTTGTAGCCATGCAAATTAATTATTACAACGATTAGACTCAGTTTACTGGACGATTTATGCGTGAAGGTCAATTGGAGAATATTTTAAATATATTTAGTTGTTTACAAATAAAATATACACTTTTCTTGTTAGCTTCACGCTTAGAGTTAGAGTGAGCAGAGGGAGCCCAGTGCTAAGACACTCTGCTCTACACTTTCGGCTAAATTCTTAAAGCATTGCATTCGTGTTGAGTGGCGTAACTCAAAGCCACGGCGTGCCTCGACACCAGAGCGAAAAAAGGATAATTTGAAGTGGAAATGTGTTGATATGAGGAAGTGATCCTATAAGAAGGGTTCTAATTTTTTTTAATTACGAAACCCTAAAAGCATCAAATTCTTCGGATTTTATTAATTAATGATAATTACTATCTCTGAGTGCGGCTCTAACATTGATTAGTGAGAATGTTTTAATAATGTCACTTACGTAATCTAATGATTAAACTTTGTAGAAACCAGTTTTATATGCAATTAAATGTTAATGAACTTAGACGAGGTTGAATTTTGGTACATGATGTGAAAGAGTTATGTATATACTTCGCTTTTAGGGTTCCGTATCTTAAAATAAAAAACGACTCCTTATAGGGGCACTTTGCTATCTGAAATTAGGGTTTAACAGCAAAAAAAAGTGCTTTTTTGCCATATATTTTATAAAATTTGACAATAAATGAGATTTATATGTATTTTACAGAAAAATATCTTACAAACTTATATTTCACTTCATACAAATAAAATACACGCCGTATTCACATTCCCGTTGACCTAAAATCGAAGAAATTGATACAGATCCCTTGATGGTCGAGCCCAACTCGCATTTCACCGATTATTTTATTATATAGTACATAGTCAGGTACAAAATCATGCCTAATACAAACACTTCATACAAATCCGTCCAGTTCCAGAGAAGTGCGTAAAGAAACGATAACAAACAATTCAACAGATAAATATATTAAAATTCTTTATGTAAAATGTTATTTAAATTATTTTTATTTCTCCACTCTTGTAGAAAAGCGCGGTATTGAACTCCGCCACTCACTAGGCAGTATCTCTAAATTTGGGTGGTGCATGGGACGACATCACTTATTCCCTCTGTCTACTCTGCTTCTGCGGGATACAACGTGAAGAAAAATAAAAGGAAAAATAAAGTTTGGTGCTTTTCCCTTTTTTTTTACCATACAAAATCAAAAATATAGGAGAACATGTTTTTAAAAGCTTTTTCCTTTTTTTTTTTTTATTATTTCTTCGCCACCAATATAAAAGACGTACCAAAATTAAAAAATATTTATAAAAAACTGAAAAAAAATAAAGCTCCGAATATTTTTTTTAAAAACATCATACAGTATATAATATTAAGAAGCATTTTTTATTTATAAAAATAAAAAAGACAAATGTCATCCCTGGTGGGGATCGAACCCACGACCTTTGGATTAGAAGTCCAACGCGCTATCCTCTGCGCCACAGGGACTATACATGCTGTCATCGATAATACACAACATATCTATACTAATATCATAAAGCTGGCCATTTAACCATGCAGGCGAAGTCACATGTAAAACTAGTATTATAATTTAAAAAAATAGAATACTAGAAAAATTTACTTATACATTCGACCTTGTATTATGAAATGTAAGGAAATGTGTTGTCTTGTTATTGCGTTTGTCTTGTCTTTATTAATTCATAGTATTGCTTTGAACTTGCGACCCTTGAAGATTATAATGCGAAGATTATAGTGGTACAGTATCTGACTTTAAACGTGACAGTCGTGGGTTTGATTCCAGCTCGGGGGAATTAATTATTTTATGAAATTAAAAAGTGAGAGTAAGCACTGTAAATTTTTATTTATTTAGTTTTTCGCTGTATTCGGAATATAACAAGAACTTAGTAATTAGACACTCTGTTCCCATTAAGACACTGCGTGCATTCCTAGTTCTCCAGAAGGAAATTTCTTTCATAAACATGAAAAATGTATTAAAATTATTTTATAATCACCACACGCATTTTGTAAAACCTATACATACCTATCATAGAACATCAAAATAGTTCATTTTTCTGAACGGGAATCGAATCCACAACCGTGTCGCTTACAGTCCGATGCTTCCCCATTGTTCCACGACGGCAATTTAATTACACTAAATAAGCAAAACCGCAGTCAAAATGTTAGGAAAAAACTAATCTAACCTTCTGCATTCCAATTATTGTGAAAGTGGGCGATAGAAAACATCATTTTTTACCAAGTTGGGTAAAAATTTCAAAAGAAATGACAAAACTAAAGAAAAACGTTTTGACCGTGACTTTTGTATTGCATCAGCATCACCAGTGGTACAGTGGCTCGGCATCGCGACGGTTGTTAGTTCGATTCATATGAGGGTTAATGTAAAATATAATGTTTTTATTTCCTTGCGTTGACGCCGAGGAGGGACGAGGCAAAGCGTGGCGTTCAGCTCCGCAACTCAACATGAAAGTAAGAAACGGAAATGTTCTAATGGGAACGGCTATATGCGGGATGTATCCCGTGTATAGTATATTTGTACACTAATATTATGAAGTTAAATCGTTTATTTGGTTGAAACCGCTAATATAAGGAACTACTGTTCCTGAGATTAGCTCGAATCAGTAGGCAATAATACTTTTTTAATTCAAACCTGTAGATCAAATTAAACATTTTTAGTGACTGAGGTGTCACGATCAGAGCTACCTCAGTCATTTAGAATGTGTCATGTGTCACAACACTAGTTAAATAAAAGCTACCTTTTAAAAGAAAAAGAAAGTATTTATCGAGAATCAAACCCGGATCTTTCTTTAAAATGTAATTTCCACTAATCATGCTATTACATCGATGTCGTTGCGCAGCAGCAAAGCGTGGCGTTATGTTCCACCACTCATCTCAACACGCAATGTCTTAAAATATCGGCGTAAAGGGGTTAACACTGCCTTTCCCGCTATACGCGGGATACAGCGTGAAGCTAAAAAAACCCAGACACTTCCCCAACATGTAATTTCCACTAAACACGCTATCATACATTTCTAAAGGCGCACAGCGTGAAGATGTTTATCTAAGTTTCGCTAAATGCGTACGATAATTGTTTTTAATTGCGCTAAATGATTTGCGATTATTTCAATATTAGTATGTGTATTGTGTATAATATAATGTTTAGAAATAAGTGAAAAAAAATATAATAAAAATTGGTCAACTGTGAGTCGGATTCGCCTACGTGTTCCGTATCAATTTCATGATTGTAGGTCAACAGGAGCGTGGTTTATTAAAGTTAATAAACTCAAGTTATTTTTCATTAGTTTCACTTTGTATCCCGCACTTAGCAGGGTAGGCAGAGAAAATCTGTGAACCTAAGACTAAGACGCTTCGTTCCTATTAAGACACTTATTTTTCCCAGTTTCCGCCGAATTCTGGAGGCATAACCCAAATAAAAGTACCCAAATATATTTATTTATATTATTTGGGGTTATTACCAATAATAAAAAAAATAAAAAATAAAAATTAACACAGCAGGGCCTTAAAAATTCGAACGGGGTATCTTAACCCTTCTCGCCATCCTGCCGTGCAGGATACAGCGTGTTTTTAAAAACCTACATATAAATGCTTGTATGTAAAGTTATGGTCTATTTAATACCACAAATGTTTACGCTTCACCTGCCCCATTGCGTGATCTACTAATGATTTAGTTGATATGTACGATTTTGATTTTCCTTCGACCATACAACACTCCGACATTTTGCCCGACTGCACGACGCAAAGGAGGGTAATGTGTTTATAATTCTATATTTATGTATTTTCTTATTTGAGTAGCGGAAGATATCGTCGCGTTTTGTCACCACTGGGCCACGACGGCCGTATTAAAATTTTACATATTTAAATACCTAGTAATTATTATCGTTATTATAAAATAGAATCCGCCGTGGCGCAGGGGCACAGTGTCTGCAAACACGAAGGTTGTGGGTTTGATTCCCACTGGGGGTAATGAGTGATTTTCACTTCTTCGCTCTGGTAACAAGGAGCAGTGTCTTAACATTAGGTTCCCTCAGCCTACCTTGTTATATGCGGGATACACACGTCAACACGAAGCTATTTAATTTTGCTGTGTTATTATAAAATAAAGACGACCCATGAACTCTTATTGTCTACATTTCTAGATTTAGAGCGTGGCGTGGGACTGAGATGTAATCTGTATTATGTAATTTTAGTTTTGTACGAATGTCTGAAGTTACTTTTTTTTAAAAAACTACTGACTAAGTTTGTTTTGTTATTTCTGTAAACACGATGGTTGTAGATTCCATTCCTGTTTGCGGGACAGACATACAGACAACAGACTTAATTTTTTGCCGTTTTTCATATATAATAACGGAACCCTTCGTGCTTCGTCCGACTCGCATTTGAACGTTATTTATGTTTAGGCATTAATTCGCATATTTTTTTATTGAGTACAAAGGTACTTTATTACTACCTTATACCCTGAGTCCCTGAAGAAGGCACTACTGTCGCACTGCGCCGTAACAGCCTCTATCTAATGTTATATAGGGTACCTATAAATAGTTACTATGTAATATGAGTATTGAGATAAAGTCGTAGGTCTTGACTAGTTATTTGATATTTCCTGCTTAAACAAAGGATATACCGTATAAAGCAGAGGGAACCTAATAAGACACTTCATTCTCCATTCTCCGCGGAATTTTCGAGACATTGTGTGTTGAGTGACGGTACTGAACGCCACGTATTGTCTTATTATCAGAGGGTGGAAATGAAAATATTAAATAATTAACTACTTTATTTTCTTTACTTTTACTATAGAAGATACCAACAAATAAGTTATAAAAAATAATATCATTTCTTTAATTTCAAATATTTTTTTCACCCCCACCATGCAGAGAAATTGCTTCCAACAGCGAGGACAATGTGGTCGAGGGCGTCGTATCGCTGTGACACATCTGTAAACGCGACCTTTATGGGTTCGATCTGGAATTATTATTTTCAATTTCCTTATAAGACGAGAATGAAAATGGGGAACAGAGTGTTTTAATACTAATTTCCTCCTATACCCTGCTAAATGTGGAATACAGTGCGAAGTTTAAAAAAAATGAACTCACGCAATTAAAGATATCCCAATTATATTTATGAAGGTCCCTTTTATTAAAGAATTACATATAACTTATTAGATACAATTATTCTAAGTTACTCCCTTGCCTTGGATCGTGATATACAGTCACGAAACTACAATAGTTGAGTAAATAAAATATTTATATATATACATTGTACATACTAACATACGTGTAACGGATATGTGTATAGTTAAAAATAAGGTCGGTTAAGTAACTTTTGTTTTAGTCTGTAAATGGATGGATGGCGATTGTGGAAAAAGTTGGTACTTTAATTAATAAGTGTATTTATTTAAAGAATTTAGGTTTTTTTGGTTAAAATTAAATATCGGCATTACCTAGTACATTTTTCTTTTTTATTTATGATATTCTTTATTTTTATAGATTCTTTAGAATTTATCGAAAATAAGAGGATGACAAGGGTGCCCCCTTGTGATGCGAGAGCGGTGAAATATAAATAATTTATTCTCCAAAGTGGGAATCGAACCCACAACCATCGATTTTACATTCGCACGCTGTCTCACACTACGATGGCAGAATAAATTTCTAATTTATATAATACATTATATAACAAACCTTATGTTAAATAAATATTTAAATAAGAATCAAAGGTCGTTTTTTGACATTTTATCTACTTTCTCATCTTGGTTTTTATTATTAGCTTTCGTGTTGCGTAATTACGAAAAGTGCATTCCTAGCAAATAACAGATTTAAATTCCGATCCATCACTTAGAACTGGAGGAGAATACACCGTCATGCCGCAGTGGCACTCGCGAATAGACTGTAAAGGCGACTGTTGTGGATTCGATTATATAAAGTATCTTATGAGGTACTTTTTAATTTTGAGGGTTGGCCGTAAAAATGTACCAACTAAATTGAGAATTGGTTAAAAATTCCTATTCTTGAAAAATATTGAGGGAAAACATCACATGAAATCAATGACAATTTTCTTTGAAAATCCGATTTTTTTTTAAAATATATGTTCCCAAATATCTGCTGAACCAATGAAAATCGCTGTATGGGGGAATTGGCGGAGGTCCTCTATTCGTAGACCACAATTGTATCATACCCTCCCTATACTACTACTTATAGGGACCTAAATAATTAATAGGTAAGTAAAATTATTATGATAACATAATTCACATGTAAGTAATACAAGGAAAAATACTTATTTTTTACCTTCCTTATAGGTCCTTAGGTACCTGCTTTAAGTAACACATTTTTGCAAAAATAACATTTTCAATGTAATATTCTATCTGCAAAAAAGTAAATAGATCCAAATGACATTAGTTTAATATTTTTAACTTGTTTGACTGTAAAGGCTTGTAGGTAGTGGGTTCCATTCCCAGTTGAGAAAATACTAGTATTTAAATAATTTTATTTCTATGCTGTAGCAGCACAAAATATGGCGTTATGTTATGTTCCGCCAATAAAGATGCGATATTGTATTTACTTTGCACGGGCTGTAAACCTGCTACTTGCTAAAATCTAGTCATACAATATCAACGAAAATACCTATTATAGTTTGCAATAGTTATTCCACGTACCTTCGTATTGTTTTATCGTGAGATCTGACTGACTCTTAAAGGTCATGTACTTGCTTAATAAATTATTATTTATATAAAAGATGTGCCTAGTTGAGGTCGTAGTAGCGCAGGTTCACAAACGGGCGAGTGTAAACGCGAGAGGTTATGGGTTCGATTTCCATTCGGAGGAAATAAATATGTGATGCTGTGTATATGTGTAGCAATATATCAAACATTAGATATAGTAATATGTGTAAGGTAATTTGTATAAAAAAATATTTCACTTTAAATACCTGTCAATTACTGTAATATATATTATATTGTACTTTAAGAAATGCGTTGACGACTACACCGATTTTGATGAAACTATCCCTTAAGTTGATATATATTTCCTTTAAATCAATAAACTTCATATTGTTGTAGCTTTTTCTTTCAGAGAAATTCGTGAACAAACATTCATACAAACACTTACAAAATATAACACACGTGCTTGGACGCCTAAATAGGTCAACATATCTTACACAAATATTATTATCGAATTCCAACAATATAACATACATACAGGTCAAACTGTTAACCTCCTTTTTGAACTCGGTTAAAAAAGGTTCAACCTTACTTTGGGTTGCGCTTGAGTAAGAGGTTTACGAAACATGGAAACGACAAAGGGAAGTTACACATACTTGAGTTCAGTTATAATTATAACAATAACGTGAATTTTTAACTTAATTTCTTAATTACTGTGAAATTTCTCAGGCGTTTTTTTTGTTAGTGTGAAATGGAAGGGATTATTTACTTAACGTAGCGTATAGACTTTTCGTAGAATGTGAATTCTGTGACGGAAGTCGGGGGTTTCGTTCTTTTCTCGCTCTCGTACGTAGAGAAGGGAAGTGTTTTGACATTAGGTTCCCAGAATCCGTCTGCCTACCCTGCTAAGTGCAAAATACAACATGAAGCTAAAAAAATGTAGTAATACTAAGTAGCTAGTAGAGTAAACAGCATCCTTGATATTACTTATGTATAATTCGTTAGATACTGAGGCCACTACGGAGCATAGCAGGGTTTACCTGTAGCGTTGAGTTCCGTCAATCAATTCACAACGTCTCGAATTCGGGCGGAAAGTGATTGAAACATACTTAATTGTTTATTTATTTTTATTACACATTGCCTTTAGATTCGAACCTATAACCCTTCACTGGACACCACTGAACTGCTTTAAGTATTTCATATTTTTATTTTTCGCTAATTTCAATATTCTCTTCACGAAGGGATCATTTTTCAACGCCATCCTCACTGCAGTTTCATCAACAAGAGCCGTAAATGTTGATATTTCTAATTTTGTTGTTGTCGTTGTCGCTGTCGCTGTCGTTGTCGTTGGTTCCGTTGCACTCATCAGCTTATGAAATTTCTCAACAGAACCCAACATTTCCTTAAATTCCAGCTCATTCGACATCAATTCCGGGGCTGGCGCGGGCTCTCTTATAATCAACTTGTTTTGTTTGAGCAAATCGTCAATAATCTTCATATTTCTGTGTAATTTTAAATCTTCTTCCATTTCCCCTTTTCTCAAATCATTAATAATTTGCATATTCCTATGGAATTTCAAATCTTCTTGTACTTCCTCCTGCGGTTTTATATCAGGTATCTCTTCTTTACTATCAATATCGTTTAAATTTATACGTTGAAGGCTTCTGGAGAAATCAAAATGTGGGGTAGATATGAATTTGTTTCTTTTCATCATTGCAAAGTTGTTTAAATCTTCTCTGATTTTGTTGAAATCGCCTTTGTCGTTCCCTGTAGGTATTACATCTGAGGAGAAATTACTGTTAGTAAAGTAAAATTACATTTGGGATAGTTTTGATTTGGAACCCGCTTATGGAAGTGTAGACAGAGGGAACCTAATGTTAAGACTTTCCGTTTTTCCGCCCAATTTTTGACATAATGCGTGTTGTGTGGCAGCTCTCTACGTCGTTACTCTGCTCTTTGTCTTAATCCCGGAGTGAGGAGATGAAAATAATTTACTGTCCCAGAAGGAATCGCACTAACGTATTATGTTTGCATGGAGAATAGAATGGAACACTAGATTCCCTCTGCCTCTCTGATCCTGCCATATGTATGAAACACAGGGAAGCGTTTTTTTATTTCATTATCTTGTGAACCATGCTGGCGAACCTCAAAATAAATATTATTTTCATTTACAATAATAGAGCGATAAATTATAATTTCTGTATAACATTAAGGAAAGTTTATTGCTAAAACAAATACTTTAGCAATTTATTACAAGTATTTCGTACAGATTTGATAAACAATTACATTTTTGGTTTCGAGGTCGTCTCATAATGTATGTGTCTGTTCAAGTGGCAAACTATTTTAGAGACCATACATCATTGATTCTCCATACAAATTGAACGTATGTTGTTTGTATAACGGTCGATGAAGTGGTATAACCAAAAATTGTATTAAATAAATAAATAAATCCGCTTCACGCTGTATTCCGGACACAGCAGGGTAGGCAGAGGGAACCTAGTGTTACGACAATCCGTTCCCCACTCTCTGCAGGCATTGCGTGTTGAGTGGCAGAACTCTACGCCGCGCTTTTCCTCGACACCAGAGCGAAGAAATGGAAATATAAACGTAAATAAATATTTCACTTCCGATCAGATGGGGGATCGAACCCACTATCGTCGCGTTACAATAACATCATTGTGCCGCTACGCCACGACTGGCCTCAATAACACTTTAATTCTGAAAACAAACAAAATATCTTACAACATTAAATAAATGGTGGATATTTACATAGAAATTTAATATAATTGGACAAATTTTAATTAAATTTCAGGCGAACAACGGTTATTAATTTCAAACGAGATCGATATTTAATAACTTCAAACAAATTGATGCTATCATAGATCCGTTGGGAAGTATAAAATTAATTATTAAACGTTATGATCATTAGTTCAATTCTCGTTATCAGGATTTTTTTTTATTATATATTTAATTTTTTTTAATGTCTTAATGTAAACGTGACAAACTGTTGTAGTGACCTCCGCCGCGTAAGACGCAATGTCTCGAAAACTAAGTGCAAAGTGAGATACGGAGTGTCTTAACACTAGGCTCTCTGCCTAACCTGCTGTTAATTGATAATAATAAAAAAAAAAAAAAAAACGCCATTATACCACTTCTCTTTATGGCTAAACAGGTACTTTATATGATATTGTAAACACTACCGTGATCCATTTCGAGCGTGCTCTGGCTAGTATTAACAAATGCTATGTTTACTTCATCTACTGCAGCATTGCTCTCATCAGCGTTTGCTCTCTTAAAATAATCTATTCTAAGATTCCACGCATGACCGATACCACCTGTGAAGATTTGCTCTTTATTAATAAAACGGAGAGCGGAGAAATTGGACGCTTAGAAAAAATACTGTATTTTAAAAATCTTTAATACTTAGAATGGAATTTGTTTCAGAGATATGTTATTCACTGAAATTATAAAATTTTATATAAATACTTCGCTTGTTTGCTATATCCTGGGTATTGCAATTAGGAAAACGGAACCCTAAAATAGTAATAAACGTAATGAATGAAATAAAGTAACAATTATTGATTCGTCTCAGTGGGGATTGAACTCCACTTCTTCTTCCACCTGTGACACGATCCGCCTCATAGGAATCGAACCCACAACCGTCGGTTATGCCACAATGGCCTCATATGTTCACATTATAATACTGTATTATTACCAACTTACTTTGTTCCAACAGTGCGGTGAAAATGCAAAAATTTAATAACATTCTCATAGAAAAATCCTATTTTATATTTTATGATTTTTCTCATAAAAATTTAAAATAATAAAATTTCTATTACTCGAGGACATGGTGGCGTAGTTTCAAAATAGTATAAAGCTTAGACGAAACGGATTTTGGTGCTTCTAAATAAAATATCTTTACATTGCCACCAACAAAGAAATTCCTGTTTTTTTGACATTTCATTCGCTTAGAATAGCATAGCCCATTCAGTGGTCGACTACCTTAAGTCCTAATAGCACAGCAATAAGTAATTTACTTATTATTTGTAATTACATAAATACACAATTTTAAACTAAATTTCGTATATATAAATTACTGCTATTGTAACAAAGTGTTTTAAAATTACCACGTGGAAATATAGGGGGATAGTACTTGCTGCTGAAGTGCAGGTTCATATTTTCTGGGAGGGCAATGTTACAGAGAAAACATAGTAAAAAGACACTCTCTGATCTCTAATTGAACAAACAACACCACAGTACAGCACGGGCTCAGTATCAGTCAGTCAGCGAGGCATGCCTGTAGGACTTACGACTGACACTACTGACATGTCTATGTAACTTGACGATAGGTACACATTACGACAGTCGTTGCTTGGACTATACGTAATAGAGAACTTCCTTAGAAGCTGATGTGACATCATTCCACTTTAAAACGTGCAATTTAATAATTACGTATACATTAGACGATAATGAGATGATAAAAGCATATAACGGATTGTATGTTGATTGCAACAGGTTTGATTCACGATTATGTATAAATGGAATTAATACTACTGTTCTACGACCGTGTAGTCTGTTGTTTGTACCTTGTTCGAACTTTCCACTCGTATTAGAGATACGTTGAATGGTTTAACACCGCGTTTTGATTAAGAAGAGGAGAGGAATGGAATCCACAACCAACGCGTTTACAGTCGCACGCCATTCCATGGCACTACGACTTACCACTTATAAACTACAGCAAATCTACTTTTAACAGTACGACTGCAATAACTAGTAATATTGTAATATTTGAAATGTAAATTACGTTCGTCATACACTAAATGCAGCGCTATAAAAATATTGTCTTTAATTTATTTACATTGGTTTATCCTGCTATAAATATTTGTATTTTATAAAAAACGACGTTGATACATATTAATAACCGCCTTGAAATACAGCTTCGCTAAATCAGTGTGTCGCGATCCTTACAATGGCAACACCTACCACCATTAGAAGGTAATCTTACTGAAGAAGTACATTAAATGTTAAATAATCCACCGATTGATATAAGAACGTAGTGTTAAGACATTCAACTTTACACGCTCCGCCCAACTTTCAAGATATTGTATGTTTAATCCAACGTTGGTTAATGGTGGAGCTTAACGCCGCGCTTTTTCTTATAAGTTATAACTAGAGCGGAGATGTGAAAATAATTTATATCGAGCGGGAATCGAACCAACAACCTTTGCGTACGTTTGTAAGCCTGCGCGCCAATATTGGCCTCAATAGCCTGGCCTGCCCTTTAAAAATATTTATTTTAAGCAAATAAACAATTTCTAACACAAAACGTTTCTTCTTCGAAACAATATTGAATGTAAACAGTATTGTGGAAGATTTCTCTCGAAATTCTAAATGAAATGCGAAAAAGAATATCCATGGTACGAGTATTAATAGAAAAGATATTTTGTTCAAAGTAAAATGTATTAATTATATCCGTAGGCACAAGCGTGTGACTGTAAGCGTGACTATTGTGGGTTCGATTACCACGCGGGGGAATGAAATATATTATAATATTTTTAATTTTTATTTCCTCGGTATGGTAACAAGGTAAAACGCGCAATGCTTATAAAATTCCGCAGAAGTCTTACCACTAGGTTCCCAGGGGAAGTTAAAAGTTTGTTTAGTTGAACACACTATCTGTATCTCAAGAACTACTGGTTTGGACCAGGACCATTGGACCACGTGGATGAAGTCGCAAATAATAGTTAATACGTCTTAATTTCAATTTTGTCACATTACCTATTTAACTACAGTTATTAAATAGTTTTTAATGATTTTTTTTGTCTCTCCTGATAGTTTAACAAATAGGAGGTTTAGAAGGTGTAGGAGTCAACGATAGTATTAATAAATATTGTATATTATTATTTTAATTAATATTGTCTGTTTTTCCAGGTTATACGGGGTGTTCACATAGAACCAGCACATTTAGTTAAGAAAAGAAGTATCGACCAACCATTAAGAATAAGTATTTTTTATGACCACTCTGTATATAGGTAAGATAATTTTCTCATTAATATATACTTAATTTAATTTCAACACCCTATGATAATTTTACAAAAATTATATTAACCATTTATAAAGTTGGAAACTATATCTATGTAAAATATATATATATGTATTAAATTGAAATTAAAGAGAGCAAAGCTCGAGATATTGCGTGTTGAGTAGGCGCGTTGTGGTCTTGTTATCAAAGCGAAGAAAGGGAAATAATTAATTCCATCGAATGGAAATCGAACCCCACCTTTACATTTAGACGCTGTGCCACGACGGCTTTTAATATACATGTTTTTCCAAATAAGATTTCGAAGCTATAATCATACCCAGTTGTAAATTTTGGCATTTTTGTAGAGTTGATTTTTCTTATTTAATAATTTGTTTTCTTTCCAGGTTAGAACCAGAGAAGTTTGATATGATAAATGTAAGTATAGAATAGATATTTTCACGCTTTATCCCGCATGTACTATGCGGAACTAAACACCGAGCTTTGCCTTATTAGTAAAGTGGAGAATAAAGCCCACAACGTTCGCGTTTACAGTCGCACGATTTCTGTAGTTATCTTTTAATTGGAACTTGTGCCAGACCAAAAGTTATCTTAGAGGCCTCCTGTACTAAAAAGTAAATTTTCGTTTTTCCTCACCAAGAATCTTCTTTCAGTGCTTTCCTAGACTCATTAAATCTCATATGCTAAATTTCAGACCTTTAAGGTTTCCTAGAATGTAAGGCTCATCACTTAGACAGTACTTCTTAAAATTTTCAACTGTCTTACACATTTTTTTTAAAAAACGTATAAAAAATTTAACCGTCTTAAATAAAGTTCGAAAACAAACAGGCGACAGATATAGATAAAATAATAAATACAATGTTTTTCTTTTTATTTCTTTCAGAACACAATTCTACCAGAAGCTGTCAAGTTTTGGGAAGAAGCGTTAAAAGTAAGAAAAACTGGGGGACCAATTAGGCTTAACAGGTAAGTCTTATAATAATAAATATATTACACATTCCATTGTTTATAGTTATTTTTTACGTAAAATTCCTGGATTTTACTTTAAAACTGCATTTTTTACACTTTACACTTTTATAAATCTAGGTTTGGTTTAAAACAATAATAATAATAACAATTTAGATTTACGTCGCATGTAGCAGAATATTCTTTCATTTTTTTCCATTTAACACATGGATGTGTAAGCAAGAAAAAAATATTAAAAAAACAATACCTTTATTCCATATATATTTTTAGCTTCACTCACATAACGGAGTAAGTATAGGGAACCTGGGAACCTAGTTTTGAGATTCTCTTTTCCTAATAATGTCCAACGGTACTGCCAGGGCCGGTTGCGTGTAGGAACAATTACAAAGTTATATAACATGCCATGTTTATTTTCATTGAGATCAAACGATCTTAACAAACGTTAATTATGTATAATAATAGAAGTATATTACTGCAAGTAGCGAAGGCTATAAATCTGAGTTTTTAGTGAACAAAAGGCGTAAGTTCGATTTTGTTGAAAATGAATTTTATTTAATACTGGAGGCATTGTGTATTGATTGGCGGTACCCAACGCCACGTTGAGCTTCGTTGACCGTAGCGAGGTACTGAAAATATTAAATATTTAATTTCCTCGACTGCGAATCGAACCCACAACAAGTCGCAATCTACAGTCGCACGCTTGTGTCTCTGCGCCACTACTAACTTCATAATAATTAGCAAAAAAGAAATAATAAACGGCGTTGAGTTCCACTACTCAATACTTCATACGAGTATAGTTAAAATATATTAAAAAAGCAAAAACGGAATGAATTATTGAAAAATAAAATATAAAAAAGTATGTTTTTGTTACTGCAAGTATTTTAAAATTATTCTAAATTACTTTTAATATCTATACAAAAATTATAGTTTTGGACTTATACCTTTTTTCTCCCGATATGCGGAAATATTACCCGTAATATATCTTTTCTAGGACTTTTGTTAATTGTTATTATTTATAGTAGTTAGTGAGTCTATGTACTAAACAAGAAAATTTTGTATTTAATTCTACTCACTCCGTCTTCATTAAGACACTTTCGTTCCCCACTTTCTGTCGTATTTCTAGAACATAGCGTGTTGAGTGGCGGAACTCAGCGCCGCAATCGCCGCTCGCTAAGAAATGAGAATAATAAATATTTTATTCCCCCGATCTAATAATGATGATGATCTACTTTGTGCTGTCTTGAAAGCACTTGCTGCTAAATTTCATAAGTGTTTGTATATTTTTCCACAAATTTCTCGTAAACTCAAAAATAAATGATAAATACTCTAACTTAAAATCGCTCAAGCTTAACAAAAATCAATTTAATAAGTTTTTATATATAGATAGGGGTATCTAAGCATTTCTGGAGGGTACCTGCATAAAATAAACATGTAAAATAGATACTTGACAGTTGACAGGTAATTCAAATCAGATTATTTTTTTATTTCTTTTTCCACATTTTTAATAAGAAATTAGTCGGTTCAAAATTTGTCGGTTTTCCGCAAATATTTTATGTTTTAGTAGCGGAATGTTGTAATTTGCTTAACAATACAAAAAAAAAGAAAAATTCCATTTGAAACCGCACAAGATGAAAAGAACAAGGGTGTATGTAACCATTTTTCAAGTCTGCAGTGGTTTACACGGTTTCATGACAACGTGGCACGAAATTTAAATATTATCTATATAAATATTAATATGTGAAGCAAAAACGTTATACCATCTTTTATGAAAATTGTGGACGGACAGTTATATTTTTTAATTATTAATAATAAATGTAAATATAATTTTATATATTTATTTTTGACAATATACACTTTGATTGGGAATCGACCCCGTAACCTGTCGCGGTTACATTACACTTGTGTCATTTTGACATGATTAACCTCCAAATGACACGCTTTGTGAGATATGGAGAATATAACCGACATGGGGAATCGTACACTATAATCACTCCGTCTAATGTTGTCGAACCCACACATATTGTGCTCACAATCTCCATCTCAAGTCTCCACTGCGCTGAGATGATCTCGAAGTTTTACGTAAATAAATTATATTTTTTAAATTTCCTAATTGGAATCTGCGACTACCTATTATCATTTAGAAATGAAATAAAAAAAATAATTTTAATCTATAATAATTTAATATTTTTTACATTATATAAATATTATTATCTTTTGAAATATAATAAACCCCTTACATATATAATTAATATTTTATATCATATATACATATAAATCTATACAAACAAACTCTTCATTTTTATAATATTAATATATTATAGAAACTAATATTATAAAGATGACGAGTATGTTTGTATGGACGCGTCACTTCTTTAATTATGAATTTATATTTTACGTTACATATATTTATTTACATATAAAGTTTCTTCGTTCTCTGTTTGACTATGTATATTTTGTATTTTTAATACGCTTTTATTAGGTTGACTTGTAACTGTGAACCAGAATTGGCCCCCATCTGGATTTTTATCCACCAAAAGTCTTGCTGTAAGTCATTTCTTGGCACATCATGGGTACCTCGTATCCTATCAATTTGTTACAGTTGGGGCAGTAATGGTTGACATATTTGAAATAGTCCGTGCAGTATATGACGATTGTTAACGGGGCGAAGCTGAAAATAAAATTCATTTTTTTTATGTAGACATTTGTGTATCCTACATATTGCTTCATTTAAAGAGGGAACCTAGTGCTTAGACGCACCGTATTATTATCGTATCTAGAATTCTGTGGAAAGTGAGAAACGGAACGGAACAACTGAATGTCTTAACACTAGGTTCCTAGGTTCCCTCTGTACCGTAATTATATTTATAAAAGTATAAGAGTACAAAAGTTCAATACAGAAATACTTACAATATCAAAAATATACAAGCTAGAACGTGTGTGAGGATACCATTCGCTCTGACAGCGAGCGTATGCACTTGGACTCGACAGTACTGACAGGACACTAACTTCCTACCTGATCTTGCAACGCCTATAGGGTATTGTGGATCTGTGGAAAATTAAAGTTATCATATATACCTACTAATATTATAAAGCTGAAGAGTTTGTTTGGCTGAACGCGTTAACCACAGCGACTACTGGTTTGAATTGAAAAAATGTTTTTGCGTTGGGTGGTCCTTTTGAGACAAGGGTCTTTTTGTGATTATATACGAGAATGGTTGTGAGTTCAATTCCCACTCGAGGAAATTAAAATTTTAATATTTTCATTTACTTGCTCCGGTAACTAGATAAAGCGCTGCTTGAGTTCCGCTACGCAATGTGCAATATCTTCAGAATTCTACGGGAGGGGGGGAACGGAAGTGTCTTAATTTATAAAAATCAAAGTAATTTAAATATTTAGAAATCAATATCTTACTTGTAACTATAACTTCCGTCCTGGGAGGTTCTGGTGATGCCACGGCAGCATTATTAGACCCTGAGTTAGACACATGAACCTGGTTCACAGGTGGAGCTATTTCTGTATAGGCTGGTGGCGGCTCCGGGAAGTCACCCATCAGTGGGGGTGGTGAGGGAACTGGCCGCTGAGATCCATAAATGTATGTTTCTTTTGATGTGAAACCTTGAGTTGATGATGATATTGGAGGTTCTGTAAAGAAGAAGTACTGATGATGATAGTTTTTAGGAATAGTTTATTTGTTTTTTCAGGTTAGATATAAAATGGAATACCATTCATTCAGTATTACAAATGGTTTATTTAAATAGGGAGGATACACTTTTCTTAATGACTTTAGTACCTAAAACGTGACAGTTTAAAAAGAATTAATTATTAGCGAACTTACTCGAAATACGAACCTTATGCTCGTAAACTTTCAAACGTAAAAATCTGCGATTTACCGTGAAAAAAAGGTGAAAAGCCTAAGAATTTTAAATAGAAATCTCATTAAATCAATAATAAGTTTATCAAAAATGAAGTTTAATCATTTTCATCGGACCTGCACTCGCGCTTGACGAACCCGGTTGAGACGACTGGCGGTTTTGTTCCATATTTATCCGCCTATCCTCAAACGGGTCGTAGAATATTGTCTCCTGAAATGTATTATAGGAAATATTTATAAGATGTGAATCAAAGAGAATATATGTTTTAGTTTAGTGTCACATATCTTTTATTATATCTCATAATATTTGCAATTTTGTATATGCATATATTTACTTGGACAAAATCTCTTTGACCACCCTCCCCTCTCCTCGCGTCCACATCCTGTCGGTTTGGTATTGTTCCAGATTCAGGTAGATCTATGTATATGGCAGGAGTATCGTCAAGTTCAGGTTTGATACTTGCGCTGGGCCTTCTTTGCTCTTCTGTTGTGCTGCTTGCCTGTTAAATTAAATAAAAAGCTTGTTCTACATCAGAAACACAGTCGTGGCGCACTTGGGGAAGTGAAATATTTATTGTTGTCATTTCCTAACCCTGTCCAGGAGGCAAAGCGTGGCGTTGACTTCCACCATTCAACATGCGATGCTTCCAGAATTCGTCAGAAAGTGAGGAAAGACAGTTCGCCTTAATGGGAACTGAGTGTTTTAACACAAGTGCTTAGGTACCTTCTGTCCATCCTGCTATGTGCGGGATATACAGTGTTAAACAAAAAAAAATACTTACAGAGTTTCCAGGTACATCTATATAAACTACAGGATTTGAAGACGCTCTTTTCTCGGGCACGAGCTGTCTTCTCGGTAAATTGGCCCATCTTGAAGCTGTCGCAGCATCTAAGGTGGGGGCATCTATCGCTATCGGGTTCACGTAGGGGTAGCCCTGATATTTTTGGCCCTGACTTGGTAGCGCTGAGCTCGTCATCACCTGTAATTTAGAGGGTGTTTATTTAAAGAATTAAATATTTTTATGAAATATTTTTAGATTAACGCTTTATCCTGGATATATCAGGGTAGAAAGAGGGAACTTAGTGTCGAAACACTCCATTTCCGTCCCACTCACTCAATTTTCTTAAAACTTGAATGACAGAACTAAACGCTGCGAATTTTTCTTTTTACCTGGACCAGGAATCCAATTACATCTGGCACTAACCGTTAATTCACACAAAAATCCCTCACACAGTCCAAGATCAGATCTCCAACGAAACAATCTAAAGATTTTTTACAATTTCCGTTTAAAGTATATAATTTGTAAATATCATTCGCTCTCGAGTCTCTTATCACTGCCGTATTTGTTTATCAATGTTTGACAGTGGCTTAGCGGCGTCACGTATACTTACGTAGTTGTACGTTTAATAAAGTAAAATATTAAATTACAGGTAACTCAGTGGAAAACGTTGCTGAATTAACTTTAAAAATCCTTTTTAAAGTTATTTTATTAAAGCCAGTCGTAGCATAGGTGCACACTTGTAACTTTGTAACAACTGACGACTGACTGAAGACAGAACGGAATGTTTAAAGACTAGGTTCCCAGGTTCCTACTGCCTATCCTGCTATACGGGATATTGCAAGAAGCAAAAAAATATGAAGACATATTTAATGACTTCAATTATTTCTTAATTTTTTACAGTTTTTGGTTGTAAGTACGACAGTTGTAGGTTCTTTAGAACCAATAATACGGCCTAATTCTTCGGTTTCTTTAATACTTAAAGAAAGTAATATTTATATAAACGGTTAATATAAGTGTCTATTATTTTTTATATTTTGTTATTGTCATTTTGCCATACAAAAAAAAAAGGTTTGCTTCGAGCCCGAAGTTGTGCTGGCAATTGAATTTATAAAGACAAACCATGTGCTGGCGGTCAGAGGCTGTGCGGTCAGAAAATGATTTAGTACATCCAGAATATAGGCAATTTCCCCTAGGAACCTACCCTCCTACACTATTTTCTTTATTAAGACTTAAATCTTCACAATGGCGCCTTAGAAACAACCCAATTTATATGAAAAATATCATATTGACAACTTTAGTAAAGAAGAGACGGGCGCCACCTACGTATGTTCTTTTATATATTTTAAACGGATCTTTTGATTAGGTGCGTGTCCATATTTATATCTAAACTAGTCTTCACCCGGGATTTTAACGTTTCTAGTTACGTATTTTTAGGTTCCGTAACTTAAGGAAAAATGAATAGGGTACTTTCGGTTGACCTAGAATTGTGAAATTTGGCAGGCAGTGCTAATTCAGAAAAGAATCTGCAAAATATGGTTAAATCCTTTAAAAATCCTGTGATTGTCCGTTTTTTTTTATTCCCTCCGATATCTACTAAACAACATTTTTATATATTAGATTTGTTTTATATTAAATAGGTATATTTGTTCAAAGGAAAATAATATTCAGACGTAACGTATGTTTAGTGCCTACCTGTGATCCCGCAATCCTAGATAATCACGTTTGAACTCACGATTCAAAGAAAATCCTTCAAATACGATGTAGAGACTTAAAAGATAAACAACATACATTTGATATAATACATATTAAAACGTTTTTTAGTATTTTCCCGCGACTTCGTCTACGTGGTAAATAAGTATTATGTATGACACATGACACATCTGAATAAGTTGCTTTATGGTCAGAGCGTGCAGGCTTCCAAGAAGCGCAGGTTTAAATCCCTCATCCCGTTAAAAGATTCACGTAATATAATACAGCCTATAGAATAATATACAAACTTCCATTCATATTTATAATATTAGTATGATGAAATATAGAATTATAGATTGGAACCCAGTACCTCTAACTGAACGTGTAATAAGGTTAATGCACTACAAGATATTTGCCAGGCAGACCTATTCTAGGAACATTTGATAGTGTATCGGAATTATTGATAAGACTATGAAAATATTTATGATACACATAAATATCATTATTGTACAGATCTTGTGTTATTTTTGATAATGTAAACGTGATGTCGTTACGGCGCAGTGGTTAAGCGTTCAGCTGTTAACACGACAGGTTGTGGGCTCGATTTTCTCAAGGGAAAGAAATATTTTATATTTTAGTCATAGTTTTTAAGTGGGGAATATATGTGTCTTAATTTGGAAAGGAGAGCCAATTCTAAGTTCCCGGGTTCCCTCTGCCTGCCCTTGTTACTGAAGTTATGATCTTAATATAATAATGTCACTGAAGTTACAGTACGCGGGTTCACGCTCTTTCCCGCATGGCAGTATATGTAGAGGGTAACCAGACCTCGTTCTCCATTTATGCTCAATTTTCGAAACGTTATGTCTTTGGTGGCCGATCTCTACGTTGCGCTTTCATGCTTTCTTATTGGAGCAAGAAAAGAATATTTACTATTTAATACCCAGTTCTGGAAATAAAAATATTAAATATTTAATTTTCTCGAGAGAATCGAGCCCACAACCTGTCCCTTCTATAGTCGCACGCTTGAGCCCCTGCCACGACTAACGTTCTAATAAAATCCTCTTCCGATATAAAATATAAAATATATATACGATTTCCAAATATATATTTTTATATATTAGGTATTTATAACACTTAAAAGGCCTACGTTCCGTCACCAAAGAGAAATGAGTAGACACTTTTAAATAAAATAAGTTTACATTTCCACATACAAATAATTTTGTATTTTGTAATTACTTCTCTCCGCTTCTTAAAGCGAAGCGAAACGGAACGAGTTCTTTTCAACTTTTTCTGCTCGTTATTCGTGGAAATTTATTTATTTTTTTAAAGCTTTTTATTCTTGCGAGCTCTACGTAGCTCTGTTACATGCGGGATGAAGTAGTAAAAATAAAAAGAATACGTACCGGTACTTTTAAAATCCGTTTCCGATAACAAAAAATAATACACAAAACCACTTTCTTTTAAAGGATACTACATTTTAGCATATCTTCATATGGTTATATGATTTCTGTGTCTGAACGCCACGTATGATAACTTATCAGTGATAACAATTGCTGTTATCACGTTAGCGATAATATACACTTATTTGTTGTGTATATTTTTTTTTAAAGAAAAAATACTTGGTCATCCTTTTTGTTAGCTTCACGCTGTGTTCAGCTCATAGCTGGGTATGTGGAAGGAGCTTAGTGCTAAGATAATCCTTCCTATTAAGTAACTTCTGGTCACTAGTTTCCACCGAATTATGGAGGGAATTAGGTATTTCATTTCTCCGAATGGGATTCGAACCCACGACCTGTGGGTTTACAGACGCACGCTTTTGCCTCTACGCATTGATTGTCTAATTGGACTATCGAATACAAAAGGATCAATTTAAACCATATCTTCCTGAGATTAGAGCACTCAACCAAACAAATTCTTTAAAATATTAAGTATAGAAATATCTCTATTATGCTACAAAAAGACAAATATTGTATTTATATAAAACTTTATGGCAAGTAGTAAAAAGAGCACTCCCACGGGAAATTTAGTGGACGCCAGATTTACGATGGAACTGCGGTTACGTGTAAGTTTTATTCGTATGTTTTTTTTTATAGTTTCACGTATATGTATATCAGGTTCTTAACGGAATGCCAAGCTTTGTCCTGTTACCTTGAAGTAAGTAAAAATAACCGATTGCCCCGAGTGGGAATCGAACCCACGTCAACGTTTACAGTCAGACTTCATCGTTTTTTTCTACATACGTATTTTACATTTTAGGGGACCAGAGAACATAGCATGGGCGTCTATAGATATACTTTGCAGAAGGTAGGCCTGGAAGCGATAATATCTATCGTAATAGAATTGACGTTAAATGCTCGAAATAAAAAATAAAAAAAAATCACTTGTATTATTTTACCTGTGTTCAACATTTTTTCACTTTAAAATAAGAAAATGAAAATTTGAAAATGAAAATTGGAGGTGGACACACTTTTTTGGGGTGTTGGGTAGGCAATGAGGGTGGCCCACCTGGCAACCGGGAGGGTTGCAGGTGTCTGGCAAAGAGGTACAACCATGAGAACCATGAGTACCAGAACTCAATGCCAAACTTTGGTTTTACACGCTTTTGTCTACAGAGTGGGAATCAAACCCACATCTGTGACATCCACAAACAGACGCTCGCGTCGAATCTCTGCGCCTCGTCTACTTTAATAATAATTTATTATTATTAAATAGCACTGTCATGTGTTTTGTACTTTTTGTTAAGACACATTTGTTTAAAATGTATGTATGTTCATTTGTTACAGAAAATGTCCAACCAGACAAGTGTTTATACGCGGTGGCAGGTCTCACTGCATAGACACCTGTAGTGTTGAGACCATGTGCGGGGAAGTTAGGGTGCCGGAATATCATTTGAATGTAAGTATAACATAGCGGGAACCCGCACCTCTTGATTACCGTCCAAACGATATGACAAATAAGCCATATGTTCTCGTTAAGCTTTATTTAAAAATATAACGTGGTGTTAACACCCCGTTACGCTTTTAACATGCTCTCAAAATATAATCAGGAAATGGAGAACGGAACGGTGGTTTTAATGCGTAGTTCTCTCTCTCTCTTTATTGTAGAAAAAGTCGTGTACTACGTGATTTTTTTTATCTTCCCGCTTTATTCCTAGCGAGATTGCCAAAGGCAACAGAGCCCTCCTGGGGGTTCTCAAACTTTTTACGTGACCTTCCTCCGGTATTGTCGATACTGTGCTTTCATAGGTCAACCGAGATCTACCCCTGCTTCTTATACCTCCCACTCTTGCTTCATATATGTATATATATATTTTATATATAAAAAATAGTAGATACTTAATTAATGAATATATTTCGTGACAAACAACAGTTTTTTATTTTTTGTTTAAATTTATGTAGATATTTCTCTAAGGACCAATAAAAGTAGGTTAATTAAAGTGACTTGGAATATATTTGCTAGGCTTTTGCGTGAACTAGGTGACCTATTAGATCTGATCATTGACCTAAGTGAACACCTATATATAACTTTTTATTACTGCCCGACAACAACCTGTAGTTGTAAGCTGATATATTGCAAAACTTTATTATAACATTCCTTTTATTATTCTCTCTAGGGTTCCGTACCCAAAGGAAAAATAGACCCTATTACTTAGACTTCCCTATCTGTCATTCTATGCGTATGTCACCAGGCTTATATGTCACGAATCGTGACAGTTCGAGATCATCGAGATACTTTAAATTTTGCTCGGAACGCCAGATTTAAAGAACCGAACCGTACTTTAAATTTTCACAGATAATAGATAGATATATTTCGGTTATTGATAGATATATTTAGGTTTATAGATAGATTGTTTTATAATTTATGTAAATTTTTTTGTGATCTCTGGTAATAAGACATAACGTGTCATTGAGTTCTACCATTCATTTACAGTGAGTAACGGAGTGTCTTAACACTATGTTCAACCTCTGCTTGCCCAGCTATATGCAGGTCACAGCGTGAAGTTTAAAAATTAATTATTTTTATTAACTCATTGGGCTAAAATAAAATTGTAGTAAAATTTTGTTGCTTGTTGATTTTTTGCCACTAAACGGCCATAAAATGACTATGGGACCTCTGGGGTATAAATACCTTATCTAATGAATGAATATACATATATGTGCGACGAATTGACAAACTCCTTCGTTTTTTTCGTTTGTTAAAAAATATATTTAATATTATATAATCATACTACTAATTATGTCTGTATGTACCTACTCCTAAGAAAATCCCTCCATTGATACTTATATTTAAAATTATCATATTGATCAAATTCATTGCGCTCCTTAGCGTTAGTCACTGTACTTATTCTAAAAGTTCTATCACTTATTGTTCTTCCTTTTGTTTTAGTTTTCTTACTTTTTTCTGTATCTATACTTGACTCATCGCTTTCTACATTATCTATGGTTAAACCATCATTAAGATATTTATAATCTATAGTTTTTTTTTTATTTTTATTTTCTCTTTCCATAATGTCGTTTGGTTTTATATGTCTGGATTTGGATTCAAATCTTGTTTTAACATTATTTTTTAAATTACTGGGTTTATATTTCATGTTTTCGCTTGACAGAGACACATCTGATTCACTTTTATCCTTAACTAATTCTGAACCACGCTTGGTCTGTTTTTCCTTTAACTCATCATCAAAGATATCCACCACCTTATTTTCATTCAATTTGTATATGAATTCAGCTAGTTGTTTAAATAATGCATCGTCGACAAAATTTTTAGCGATCTTTTTTAAGTCCTCAAACTTAGCTGTCAGTAAGACAAATGAGTTGACTCTGAAGAGGTGCATTGTTAGTGTCAGTCCTGGAAGTAAATTGATCCGATTAAAATTGAAAGATCTCTTTTTTATATAAAAAAATAGGAAAATTGGATTAATATTGATAGGATTGTTGTGGCCGTCATGGCGCAGCAGTCTGACTTATAGTAAACTATGGTTGTGAGCGGGGGAATGATTTTTTTATTTCCCTGCTCTGGTGTCGAGGCAAAGCGCGGCGTTGAGTTCTTCCACTCTACACGCAAAAATTGGCTGGTGCGTATCTTTACGTTAGATTTTCTCTGCCTACCTTGCTATACTGCTATATGAGATATGGGACCATATAAAAAATATGCACGTGTAAATTACAATCGTGTCAGAGGCGTCAGAGCTCGCAGTGAATTGGCACCCATGTTTTAATTGGGATCGTACGGTTCTGTTCTATCGTTAGTACACTGTCATGTCGATGTCGTAGTTAATAGTATTTGGCAACTATGGAAATTTTAATAAAATTCGAGGTAGTTTTACAGGAAAGCTCTAGCTATTTTTTTTTAATATTTCCTCAAATTTATTTAACTTAAAGAAAGCATTTTTGTCATTGTTGAGGCATAGGGAACCTTGTGTTAAAACACTCCGTTCCCCACTTTCTGCCGAATTTCGGAGGCATTGTATGTTGAGTGGATTTCACTTCCTCGAGTGGGGATCGAACCCACAACCGTTCCGTTACAGTCACACCCTTGGGCCGCTGCGTCACGATAGCTTTATAAAAAAATACTAGACTTAAAAAAATACTATATTTTTTTTATAATGCTGAACTTCTTTATAAATATTAATATGGTAAAATTTTCATACCTACCTATGAAATATAAGTAATAACACATTGTATTATAAATAAATAAACGATATATTTTAGTAATATAAAAAATACAATCACATTAAGAATATACTTTTTTATAGCTTTTCTTTACGATGTATTGAATATGAAAAATTTAATCTTTATATTGAGATTTGTTTATATGGTGCAATTCTTATGAAATACTAAATGCAATTTCCATTCTACCCGCAGTTAAATATAGAGTTTATTACATCATAAATTATAAAAAAACTCGATTAACCGGACTAATGCTTGGCTTTACACAAATAGATAATGCGGATAATCGAATGGGTTTTGTGCTTATGTCATACGTAATGTTTATTTAGAAATAATTAAGAGATACTTTTTGCAACGTACAATGTATACACTTATACATATATACGTATATATTTAATAAATAAATGGTCGGGGTTGTTAGTCCGGATAATAGCGAATCCTTATATCGGATAATTGAGTTTCTACTGTATTTTCATCCTTTTCTTGTTATTTTCAGCCTTGTTACGTATGCAACAGTACTGGCCACAATTGCAGAGAGTTGATACGAGAGAAATCTAAGATAGAGAGTGATGTCTCTGCTAATGCACTAAACTACGGTAGTGAGGCTATGGGTAAGGTTTTGTTTGATACTTAGAAACAATAATGAACTTTTATTAAAAAGTCGATTGAGTGGAGTCAGTCTAAAGTTTAAATTCAAGTCAGGTAATATTATCAGTGGCTAGTCGTGGCGCAGGGGCGAAAGTTGAGACAAGTTGTGGGTTCTATTCCCACTCGAAGAAATAAAATAATTAATATTTTTTATTTTCTAGCTCTCGTATCGAGGCAAAGCGCGGGTTGAGCTCCGCTAGTCAACACACAATGTCAAAGTGTCTCAATGGGAACAGAGTCTCTTAACATTAGGTTCACAGGTTCCTTCTGCCTATTCTGCTATATGCAAGATGCAGCATAAAGTTAAAAAACAGAAAGATAATTTTATTCAAAATAAAAAGCATAAATTATTGTGTAACACTGGCGAGCTTAGAGCTAATGCTTCAGAACCGCCGCAAATCACTGCTCGGACCCTTTTACTACACCTTCCTCGCACCAACTCGCACTTGAGCTGTTCTATTAAAATATACACTCCTTTTTTACAGAAAAAGGTGAAGAAGATGAAGAAGAACAATTCATAGGTGTGGAGAATACTGATTTTGTTCTGTACGTCAGTGCGGTAGAAACAGATAGATGTCGACGCGGTCTCACAGTAGCGTATGCTTCCCACTGCCAACAGGAATCTGCTTTAGATCGGTAAGCAAAAGTGACTGGTGCTGTATATAAAAACATGGCAAAATAATTAAGAATATGAATGACACTGTACTTATATATTAACTGCGGTTCAAATACTAATTATAATTTAAATTTAAATAATAATTATAATTTTATTTTTTATTTTTTTTCACCAAGAAAATCGCTTGAATGTCCTGACATTTGCACCTTGGATATCTCACTAGGATTGCCGTGCGGAGATATCCAAGGATTGCCGTGCGGATCTATTATTGGATTTCAGTTATAACAAGTGCTTATAAGTTATATAAAGTTAATATAAATTTTAAATGCAATAAGTATGATATAATATATTAAAATTATAGGAATATGTAGTATTACTACATAAATGTTTAATCAAGAATCGAACCCATGACCTTTGAATTACATTTAATTATTTTGTATGCGTGAGTATTAAATATTTACGAAGTCACAACACAATGTATCGAATTTATGTCGAATGACGGATATTGAGGCCGTCGTAGATTATTTTTATTTCGTCGTTCTGGTAACAAGACAAAGCACACCGTTGAGATTCGCTGTTCGCCACGAAATGTCTCGAAAATTAAAAGAAGAATGGGGAAGAGCGTCTCAACAATAGATTCCCTCTGCTATATGCGGGGTGCATCATGAAGCAGTTAATGTTAAGGAATTTCTTCTCTTCTTTCCAGTCCAGTAGCTGGCCACGCGAATTTCTGTCCCGGAGAGCTCTCTACCAAATATCGAGATCTACCTTCTGTGCTATCGACGGTTAAACATGAAATGTTACATGCATTGGGCTTTAGTGTCTCCTTGTTTGGATTTTACAGGTAATTGAATAACTAAAATAGGGGAAAGTGGGGAACGTAGTGTCTTAACACTGTGTTTCTTCTGCCTACACTACTGTAAGCGGGATACACCGAAGCTGTATAAGAAAGAGGCCAGTCATGGGGCCGGGGCACGAAACACGACAGGCGTGGTTTCGTCGAGGAAATGAAATATTTAATATTTTCGTTTCCCCGCAGTTATCATTTATGGCATTATGTTTGCTTGAACAGATTTTTAGCTTACGCCAAAAAGATATGACAGTCTATTTTCTATTTTTTCCCTATATATATTCTTTCTTTTTATAATTGACCTAAACGTAATTTTTTTATAAAATTTTAGAGATGAAAATGGTGAACCGTTGACTGAACGTCGTCCTGATACAGGGAACCCACCGTTAGACGAAGAGTAAGTAGGTATAGTATGGTTATAAGAAATGAAATTAAAAAATAAATGATTCATTTAAACATAGAAACTATTTATTTTCTTTCTTTTAAGATATTCGTAACAATTTATTTCTCCCTGCTTCTTTTTGCCAGATATGTCGATTTCCACATGGAATAGCTATTGAATTATTATAAAAAAACGTAAAACAATATTTACGTTATCAAAAAAGTAATTTACTATAAACATTTTCCATAAAAATAAAAAAGCATTCACAAAACCACAATCAATATAACGTCTGTCCACAGATTACAAATCCACAAATGGTCCGATCGCGTAGTGAAGAACATAACGCGGAACAACTGGATGATCCGACAAGGTTATATATCGCGGACTTTCCACATGATTGTTACTCCGCGAGTGGTCAGGGAGGTTAGAGTTTAATATTTATTATTTACTAGCTATTACCACCCCGGTTTTCCTATCTACCACCTATTTGTAAGAAAAAAACTATAGAAGCCTTTATCACAGGAACGCTTGGAGATATCGAGTTGAATTTCAAACCATATATTCAAGTCTACAGTCCCTTGATTTCCTGAAAAAATAGTATTTCTACATTTACTTAACAAGAAGATATGGCCGTTTAGCAAAATGGGGTACTTCTGGTTGACATAGAAATATATAATTTTTCAGCTAGCATCTACAGGTAGTACTAGTTCAGCAAAAATAACTGAAAACTACATGTGTGGTTAAATCTTAGAAAATAGTTTTATAGTAGTTATTTCCTGTTCAATTAACTTTAGTTAACTTTATACAGGTTCGGGATCACTTCAACTGTTCAAAACTAGAAGGAGCTGAGTTAGAAGACCAAGGTGGGGACGGTACAGCACTCACACATTGGGAGAAGCGAGTTTTTGAAGTAAGTAGTATATTAAAGATTAGATTATTGACAACAAACAAATAATTTATGAATGAATAATATTTGCGTTCCATGTGTTTCAAATTGATATGTCGTATTGATTTACTAAAAAATACATAAATAAATGCGAAACATCGCATAAAAATGTTGTCGTAGTAAGATGGACTTGAAGTAGGACAACAGCACAGTTGGGTAGACCTATTAAAGTTTTAGACCCAGAAATACGACCCAATAAGTACTTTTTTGTGAAATACTTCAATTTGTAGCATGAATATATCATAATTCGGAAACTAGAACTCTTTATTATAATATTGCATTACACAATATGATATTTTTTTATAGAATTACATATTTTGAAAACTATTTTTGACTTTTTTCCGCATTTCAGAACGAAGCCATGACAGGCACACACACACAAAACTCCGTATTCAGTCGCATCACGTTCGCCATGATGGAAGATACGGGGTGGTATTTGGCGGACTATGATAAAGCTTCTCCCTTGCATTGGGGTAAGGGGTTGGGGTGTGAGTTTGCAATGACATCTTGCAAACAGTGGCTCGGCTCGCAGAACTTGAGGTACAGGTTTGTTTCGTTGCATGATTATTTTTTTTTAGTTTGTATTTTTAAATTAGTTGATAATATTGTAACTATACTTTTTTATTTAAGTTAACCTGTGTACCGAAATATAGTAAAATAATTAAATGTCGTTATTGTTTGTTAACATTTGCCTACTTGCATGTCAATTTACACACATTACTTATAGATTTGGAACATATGACAAATACATATATGTAGTATAAAAAAATATGTTTAATATTTTCTCGAACTAAAATTTCTGTAATAAATAAATAATCTCTTACAAGCAGCGCTGAGGATAACTCAACGATGGAGTAAGTTATTTATATGGCTTATTTACATCGGAATTCCACAACGTTTGAATGTGAACGCGATATTTTATTTTAGAAAAGAGTTTTTCGACACTACTAGCTTACCTTATCTTACTTCCTACAGGTTTAAATGATAATGGGTGGTAGATATAAGTAACAAAGCAAGTTTTAAAAAGTCAATTTTTGCCGAAGTTGCTAGCCACCATTAATTAGTAACAAAATATACACATTAAGCAAATACCCACTGTTCAATGCTATCTTTTTTTATTATTAAACTCACTAATAAAATAGAAAAATAATAATCTAAAAAATCTTTTTGCACAAGCAACTCCAATGGAACAAGTATTGACATGTAAGTTACACAAAACTACTAAAACCACTCAAAAAAAAAAGCAAAAACGAAAAGAGCAGATAGTCCAATATGCTATTATTTTACAGAAGAAGGAATCCGGCGCCATTTTGCGAGAGAGTAAAAGGAGATCCTTTAAGAACGGAATGTTCTCCGCATCGAACTGCCGTAGTGTTGTGTAATCTTGTACGCCATGATACTATACTGCCGAGACAGTATCAGGTAGGTTGGAGAAAATGGAGACTTTTAATTAAAGTAATCGCTCATTTGGTGCAATAATGATGTATTTGAAATATTCCAGGAGACATGGTCTAACTTAGTTACTAGTCTTTCCGCATTCATTCTCATATTTTACTTGATTTTTTTTAATTAATTATTTTTCATTTTTTATCAATTTTTAAGTGTTATTCCTCACTTAGGAAAGAAAACTAGTACAATTCCCCGTTCTGCCGGTTGTAACATTGCCATGTCCAATTCAGGAAAATGAAGAATAGAGTGCCTTGTCATTAGGTCCTCTCTGCCTACATTGCTGTTTGCGGAATACAGCGTGAAGTCGATATTTAAATTAAAGTATATCTTCTCGTTATCTCCGTATTATTTTCGCAGCATTTCGATAAATTACCCAATATCCCGCCGGGAGATGAGGCCCACTACGGTGGCTCGGTCTCACTCGCGGATTATTGTCCGTATTTACAAGAATTTACTTGGAAACACAAGAACGTTCTCATTAGAGGAAGTAGATGTTCCTACGAAGAGAACACGCCGAGTAAGTTTTGTTTGTTCTCTTTTATTAGAGTGTAGGTTTGATTTTGAGTGGCGTAAAATATAAATATATTTTAAATCATTACGAAATATATTTTTTAAATTTTCATTTTGAATAGCTTTACTATCAGAAATATGTTATAGTTTAACTGCAATAAACATATATTAAAAAATAATAAGTTTACTTTTGCTATTAGGCTTTTGTTTCTATTAGTTATCGAGTTAGTTTTTTTTTCATTGTTACATTATTTTTTTATTGGTTTATTTAAAGTAAATATTTCATTTATTATTTATTATTGATTCTTATTATTTCCTTTTCCAGAAAGCGAAGTAAATTTCGCACTCGAGAACTATGGAGTACATTCAAAGTGTTTCGATCACAGCGATCGCGTTTGGGAACAGAAGTCTTGTAGACAGGTGAGAATATTTTTTTAATATAATATTGTTTATTTCATATAAAATACAGGGTGAGTCATATTGAACTTTCCGGTTTTGGAAGGACGTTGCACGAAGAAGGGAAGGAGTAGAAGGGTGGGGATGGTGTCATTAGACGCGCCATGACATGCAGTTTTAGTGTGAGCAATGGCTTGGTCGGGACAACATCGTGCGTTCGTAGTTGAAGAGTTTATTAAAAATGGCGGCTCCGTGATCACAACACAGCGTGCGTTCCGTTTACATTTTGCTATTGGTCGACGTGATCCCATTCCCACTGGACCAACAATCAGAAATTGGGTATCAAATTTTAGAGCAACATCATCAGCATTAAAAACAAGACCACAAGGCCGAATTAGGACGTCAACGTCAGCGGAAAACGTGGATAGAGTGCGGGCTTCAATTCAACAATCCCCTCGGCGTTCTGTTCGGAAACATGCCGCTTCACTAGGATTATCTTTCAGTAGTGTCCGCAGAATACTGCATAGAGACCTTAAATTTCACTTAACCGAAATTGGAGGAATTAACGCAGAATCATGACAACGATAACATCTGGTTCCAACAAGATGGTGCTACAGCCCATACATCCAGGCGTTCAATGGAAATCCTGCGACAAATGTTTCCCGGTCATCTCATTTCTTTGCGAGGTGACGTTGGGTGGCCGCCGAGATCACCTGATTTAACCCCCTGCGATTTCTTTCTCTGGGGTTACCTGAAGGAAAAGGTGTACACGCATCGTCCCCGAACCATCGATGAACTGAAGGCTGCAATCACGGAAGAAATCAATGCTATTCCGCTGAATATGACTCGACGAGTAATGGACAACTTCCGGGAAAGGCTTCAGCAGTGTGTGGTCAATGGAGGTAGACATTTACAGGATATCATTTTTAAAACCAACTAAATTAAAACTGCATGTTATGTGCTTTCAAACAATAAAATAATTTTTACTGCATGTCGCTTTGTTTTTAATACACACCTTATTGAAATCGGAAAGTTCAATATGACTCACCCTGTATTATTTAGCATGACTGTACCTAATATAAATACTTGCTAATATTTGCCACAAAAGTGGCAAGCAGGGTAGGCAGAGGGAACCTGGGAGCCTAGTGTTAAGACACTCTGTTCATCAATTTCCATTATAAAGGAGTATTTATGAATATTTCTTATATTTCGAATCCACAACACGCGCTTACAGTCGCATGCTTGTGCTCTTGTGTACGACCACGACCGGTCTCAAAACTGTGTGTGATACCTTAAATATACATAGCTTAGATTGATTTTAATTATTTTCAACATACCACCATTTCTATTATATTCTAGCATATTCAAATGTCAAGCTTAAGTCGTACTAAGTAAATCATACTTATTTTACTGAAGTACTAAGGGATTTACTTTGTGGTATAGTAGCGAAACTCAACATGCTATGTCTCAAATTCTGTTGATAGGAGGAAAATGGAGTATCTTAAAACCAGGTTTCCTCTAGCTATCAATATGCTGATAGCGGGAAGTTTATTTTTTATTTTATAATTTTCAGATTCGCGAATGGCAACACTGGGGCTCTGGTTGCTACAAATATAAATGTGAAAGTGGACGAATACATATTATAGTAAGTAAAGAATGACGTCGGCCAGTCAGATTTAAAACAAATTCAAGTTATGGTATAAAAATTAAATGGAATGTAATTCTTATGAATCGGTGATATATATATATATATATATCACATTTTATAATTTTTTTGTAGATTCTAATGTATATATTAGAATCTGGTTGAACGCGATAATCATAAGAACTGTATACTACATGATTAAAATATTATTATTATTTTGTAGTTCATTTCCAAAATATCTTTGTTAATAAATTTCTTTTGTTTTCAGGTAGGTAACTACACCTACACCTGTTATTTTGCCGGACAAGTGTTACAAGTGCGTATCATACAAAAGGGATGGTTGCATCGCGGCGGCGTAGTGTGTCCGCCTTGCAGGGAGCTGTGTGGGGAAGAGTTTGTGGTGAGTTTATATGTATTTATATGTATTTATGTGGGTTTATGTAGAATTTAGCTTTTTGAAAATAATAATATGTATGTTTACTTGTCAAAATTCATATATAAATTGTCAATAAGCTTGTCGTGGCGCAGTAAACACGACGGTTGTAGGTTCGATTCAAATCTATTTTTATCTAAACATACGAGTACATACATATTTCTTTTTCAGTCACGAAACGAATATTGCAAAGTAGGTGAAGAAGCTCCTCCACCAAATTTATATCCAAATGATGTATTAGCGTGTAATGCTCCCGCCTTAAACAGCGCCGCCATCTTATTGATGTCCGCCATTTTGTGCACGTTTTATGTGTCAAGTACGTTTTATTTATCAAATTATTAAAACTAAGACTGTATATTTAAATGCCTAGTTATACTGACATTTTCTTTGTTTTATCTGTGACATTTTTTTAATGTGTTGTGCAAATTTGACTTTAATTTTGATTTATATTAAATTATTTTTGATTTATATACTTGAAAGTTCAAGTCAATATATCAAGTAGTCAATATTTATATTTTTTTATTTGGTTAATTTTTAATATATTTGCACTACAATTAACTAACTTCTTAAAATATTTTCAAAATAGTTAATCAACGAATAATATTTCAATTATATAAAACTTAACTCAATTTTTACTTTTATGTTTTAACTTTTAATGTTTCTTATGACTTGTTGATACTAAATATATAAAATTAAATAAAAATGATTTCTGTTACATCTAAAAACAATACTTAAATAACAAAATAATAATATTTTTATAATTAACAAATTTTGAAAAAAATCAAATCGTGCAATAAATTTTTAAATTGTGAAAATTGGCAAAATTTTTCATAAAAAATTAAAACTTTTTCAAAAGTTGTCACACTGTATACAGTTATTCGAAAAGTTGAGCAACAGTGAAGATTTTTTAGTCAAATTTATTTAAGTTTTAATTTAACTGAAAGCCATATGTTAATTTATTCTTAAATTTTATTCTTAAGTATTATTGTAATTTAAAATATGTAAAATTCTTCCAATATGTTTTGGCTGTACTTACTTTTATTTTTAAGACTTTAAAATATGAGGATATCAAAGCACGTTATATAATTTAAAAAATAATAATAAAAAATTATAATTATAATTAAATCAGCGAAAGAGAATGGAGCGGCGTGTTTCAGTTCTCCGTTCTGGTAGACAAGTGCGGCGTTGAGTCACTAGTTTTCTTACTAGTTGCAAGTACTTAACAATGTCTTGAGTTTAGTTAACGGAAGCCGGAATATCTTTACTTCCTTTGCTTAACCCTACATTTGGGATTCAGCGTGAAACTGAAAAGAATTATTTTTTTTTTCATAATTTTAAACTTGCATTGGTCGTCTCATTTTTTAATTTTAATATGATTGATCTTAAATTTTAGTTCCAAATTAATTCGTCCCTAAACAAAATCTAAAATATGTTTTTCATGTCATTGTTTCTGTTAGTCCGTCTTTTAGTTATAATGTAGCTTATTTTTTATTTTATGAATGGTTAAACTGGTTAATTCTTATGCTTTAATATACTGTAAATTTAAAACAACGTATACATATTTTGAAATGAGATTTGAAACTGCACTTACATAAATAAAGATGATTCTTACTATAAAATTTCTTAATGATTTTTAAGTTACAAAAGTTAGAAGTAATCTTGTCGCTGTTGGACTACATCTGACTGTAAACACAATGGTTGTGGTGGATTTTCTATTTCCCCACTCTGGTCAACAAATCGCGGTGAGTTCTGCTACTCAATGCATGCATGATCTCTAGTTATGGTTTAAAGTAGATAACGGACTATTAGTACTAGGTTCCCAGGTTCCTTTTGCCTTCCCGTTCCGTTGCCTTCCCTGCTAAATTCTGGGAAAACGTAAAACGTATGATTTGTTTTCATTTAGCTTTTATCACAATTTTTATACGCATTAATTGCGTATAAAAATTAAATAAATTAAAATAAATTAAATATAATTTTAACTTAAAATCCTTTCACACAATTTTTTTTAACTGCAATGTCAAACAAAATATTATAGTGAAAAATGAAGAACAGATTGTCTCGTTATCCCTCCTTCTTGAGAAATGACTGAAGTTGTTAAAATGATGTAAAATTTCATAGAGATGTAAAGAAATATGAAATAATATTCGTTATAAAATTATTAATATATCAACATAGAAAGTAGCTAGTTTGTGAAATAATAAAGTTGAAGTTTAAAATTGAAGTTGTAGGAAATGTGTTATTTAAATAAGTGCGGCTTCAAATCCCGATGCACTCCTTTTTTGTATATCTTTTATATCTATAATATTCTTTTGTTGAATTTTTTACAAAATGGCATTGTTTTTTTAATTGGTAAAATTATTATAACATTTAAACACGAATATGTATATATTTATTTCAAAATTTGGAAAAAGTTATTTGAAAATTTTTGCGAAAAATATTTTAAATTAAATATCAAACTGTAACTGTACCACTTTTATTTTAAATGAACTAATTATATTTTTTTTAATGATAATATGTGTCTCTCATTGTAAATAAGTACTGGTGCTTTATTTATTGTTTTATCCAAAAAATACTTTTTCAATATTAAAAACGTGAAATATGACAATGAAATATTGAAAAAATGGCTATTGTACTGATTTATAATAAATATATTTTAAATATATTGTGTTTTTGTCAATAGATTTTTTTTATTTATAATTATAATACAACGTCATTATAAAGTAAATTACGCTATGTCTTACAAAACTGTTGTCTGTAGGATCTGTCGAGTCTAATTTGTTTTCTCCTAGTGATTGATTTCTCCATTTTTCGCCATACACTTGTATGTATATATGAATAGTGATTTATGCGTGGACATATTTCAAACAAAAAAAGATTTATACACAAACTTTTAACGGGCAACCGTCAGCAATTAAGTGTTCATTAGATGTTATACAGTTACAACTTTATAATATTTTTTTATTAGCTTCGCGGTGTATCCTGCACATAGCAGGATAGGCAAAAGGAACCTGAGAACTTGGAATAAGACACTCCGTTTCCATTAAGACAGTTCCCCATTTTCCGCTGAAATATGTGCATCGATACCAGAGTGAAGAAATGAAAATATTAATATCTAATGAACAAATTTTTATCTAAATCTACTGAACAAAGTTAAATTATATTAACAGGCGAGGCCGTCGTGGCGTAGTAGTCACAATCGTGCGACTGTAAACGCGCCTGTGGGTTTGATTCTCACTCGGAGGAATATGTCCATCGCCATACGCCATAATTTCAACTACATAACTAATTTACTATGTAAAGATAACGAAAAATGCATTAAATAAACTGTTAATTTCAGTTAATAGAAAAAAATATAATTAAAACTCTTATCCATGCCTTAAAATTGTAATTAAAGAATAATAAAATTGATTAATCACATATTTTCAAACTATAAATGATAATTTAAAACAATGAAATCGTTCGAGATAGTCCTTTTCTTAATAATAATAGGTATGTATAAATTTATTATTAAATAATAAATGGGTGGATATAGTTCAGACTCTTCAAGGGGCAAGTCTTATTAGCAGTTTAGGCGACGCACTATGGGAAATCGAGGTCTGTATCAGATCAAAAATCGATAACTTTTTTATTTGTTAAGATAAACAATTGAATTTTTGCATAAGCATAAAGTATGAAATAGTGCGTTAGGTGACGTTCAGATATTATACTTTTATTGGAGAATATATATATAAAAAATAATGAAAAGAACAGTTTTCATTAAATAATAGTAAAAATTAAAGTAATAATAGTAAAAATGTCTTATTAAATTAGTTTATTATTATTCCCGTCTGCTAAGGAAGAGTTATGGTTTTCGTGCGTATTTTGTATGTATGTATGTACGTATGTATGTATGCAATATTCTTTATTACCTTGTATCTCCAGAACCGCTGAACGGATTTACATAATTGAGGTATCGTTATATTCGCTTTAGCAGCCCAAGTGTTCTTAGATAGGTGACGTTAAAAAATAATAATCATGGCGGCTGTGGGACGCCATTTGACTTAGTAAAAAAAAAAATTTTTGGTTTCGAATACCACAATATGGGTATCAAATTGAAGAGCTTAACACGAGGATTTCAAAAAGGTATATCATAATTGTCATTACCATAATGAATCCTAACAAAAATTTGAAAAATAAAAAAATATTTATTAAAAAATAAACACCCCGACTGCATAAATCTGAAAAGAAATTAACAAGCCCAATAGTTTATTAGGATGAACAGTCGGGACCTATAAGTAATTTTTCAATCAATAAAATTTTTACCAGGAACCTCAAATAATTTATAGAGGTGCTAATTCTTCTCCTATTGAACGTAAACCCTGCAACTTCAATGTATGGGGGTAATAATTCACGCTTGGAACACTAAAAGTATTCGTCATTTTGAAATTTTGTGAAAACACTTAATAATCAAACGTCTGTTAGTAATTTTATTACTAATTTGTAATAGTTTTTTGGAATTAATTCACTCTTCATATAATTTCATAAATGAGGGTAGTGTGAATAAATGATTGTGCAAAAAGTGTGCAAAATGAAGATAAAACGTCCTTTTATCAATAAATAACAATAATTTAATGGAAATTTACTACAATCTAATCAATTAAATAGTAAAACATTAGAAACTACAATAGATAGAGTTTTCGTGTCCCCTGACTTGTATCGCAGTTTTCGTGATAACTTCTCAGTCTGCAGGTCTCTGCAGCTAATTTTTGATAAATGTTATTTATGAATATCTGGACTATAAAACAATATCAAATATAACGCGTCGGGAGACGTCGGTAACTGTTAAGTCTCGATGAACTTTAAACACGTACCTTTTTTCTCTTCACTTATTGTTAATATTTTTTATAAAAATATAGTCACGATATCCACAATATAATAATTGTTTTAAAATCTACATACTATGGGCTCTTCAAAAATATATAACACTTTATACCTACTTGCACATTTTTTTAAGGAAATTATGTTTAAAGTATCAAAGTGAACAACCTGAAATAGACATTCTCACGAATGACAATTTTTGACGATGAATAAATATATATTCCAAATGTAATTCACGACAAAATAATTCATAACATTAAAGTTCCACTCTTATACTATTAATTAAAAAAAAATTGTGCGTCAGGGACGACTTTGAAAAAATGACTTTTGATCTGCCGTTGTTCTACCATTGTCCATAGTGCGACGGAGTATCCTGACTAGGTCCTAAATGCGGGTTAAACTGTGGGATGTTTCTCAAAATTACAACGTAAAGTGTTTATTGAAACGATTGTTACAGTTACGTTAGTTAACTTAACACAACAAGACAATCTAAAAGGAAATATGTTTAAAACCATAATATATAAAAAAATATGTTTAAAACTATACCTACAATATATTTGTTTTTCCTGTAGGAAAGTTTCAATAAAAAAATTTTAAAGAATCCTCATATCATAAAATATTTAACAGGTACATTGGCCGTCCAAAGCTATGTTCTGGTCCAAGTAAGAAAGGACCAAAATAAATCCAACCTCGACGCTCTGATCCACAAAGTGGTACCACCGAAGAAATTCGAAGAAATCGCCGACACGGCCAGAAAACAATTTAAAAATTTCAATCAATTCACTATTAGAAATAATGCTGACGACAAGGAATTAGAAAGCATAGTCTTCGCCATAAAAACGGATGAACAAAATGGCGGACTGAAACAAGATGGTCGAAAGCAATATGGCCGCTTGCAAAATAACGGGAAACATCACAAATTGGAGCATTTAATTGTGAAACTTTTAAGTTATTTTAAATCGCCCGGAAAAAAGAATTTACCGTATTATAAAATGCAATTGCAGAAATTTAATATAAGTAAGTAAAATAAATTTACACAGTTGAGAACGACATGGCGCAGGGGCATAAGCGTGCAACTGTAAAAGCAATAGATATGGGTTCGATTCCCATTCGGGGGAATACAATATTTTCAACGATGCAAGCGCGATTTTGAGTTCCACCAGTCAACACGCAATGTCTTGAGATTTCGGCGGAAAGCGGGAAGCGGAAATGTCTTAATCCGAACGAAGTGTCTCAACAGTAGATTCCCAGACCAGGCACAGCATCAGATGTAAAGGCGATGGTCGTGGATTCGTTTCATTTCCTCGCTCTAGTAGATAGACACGGCGTTGAGGTCCGCCAATCAGCACGCATTGTCTCGAAAATTCGGTGGAAAGTGTAGTACGTACCAAACAAGAGCTTTCCTCTCTCTGCCCTGTCTGACTACACGGAAAAACCGAGGAGCTGCTTACTTTAAAAAACCCTACTATATTGAAATTTTAGTATCAAAAAGATTTTTGGATTAAATTTAATTATGGATATAAGTATCACTCACAGTCCACTCAACAAAAAAAGCGGCGAAAAATTCCGATAGTAAGTCGATCAAGTTGTAGGTACTCCATTCATCTCTTTTGTGTACACCACCAAAACACTGAATCTTATACATAGTATTTCAAAAGAATCATTCTTTTAACTATTAAATTATAATAAGAATTAGAAATCGAACCCGTAATACCTTAATTTCTAAACAGCAAAACCTTTCCAGAGCCAGAAATAATAACCTTCAGGAACAACGAAAAGCCGTCCATGATGTACGAAATCGATACAAAATCTATTTTAAAATCATTTAAAGAGACTCTTGCTTCCAAACGCTTTAAGAAATTTGTTGATAAGCTGGTCGATAACGCCGCTGTCATATACCGGGCTATCAAACACGAGATCAGTGATATTAAAAATTGATAAATTGTATAATTTGAATAAAAGAAATGTATAATAAAATGAAAAGTTTGTATATTTATTCATTATATAAACACGCGAATTCAGTGAAAAACGGAGTGACTTAATAATGGGTTCCCAGGTTCCCTCTGCCTTGATACAGCTTGAAACTAAAAAATTGGTAAAAAATAAGAAATAAAAATAATCTATATATATAAAATCGAAAGGTCACTCACTCATCACGAAATCTCAGAAACTGCATGTGCTAGGAATCTCAAATTTTGCATAGGAGTTACTTATAGGACGTAGGTGCTCGCTAAGACGGGAATTTGCAATATTCGACTTCTAAGGGGTCGTTTTTGGGGTTGAAAGTTTGTATGAAACTTCGTTACTACAAATGTTAGGAGTCCCAAATTTTGCATAGACGTCACTAGGACGTAGCCATGGAGACAGATATTAATAATAACATAGTTCACGCGGGTGAAACCGCGAGCGGGCCGCTAGTAATATATAATTTGATGCACTTATGTGCACATGCATACAGGCATACACTTGTTAATTCTATTCATATTCTTATATAGGCACAACGCCTGACTGTAAACGCGAAGGTAGTAGATTCGATGCCCACTCAGGACAATAAATTATTTTCATATTCTTGCTCTGGTAAAACGAAATGTCTCAAAAATTTAAGGAACAGTGTCTTAACTATGCTTACTCTGCAATATCGGATACAGTGTGAAACTACAGAAAAATTATGGATAAACAAACAACACAGTAATACAATATAAAGTCTTTATTATTATAAAATAATCAATAAAAAACAAATCTCGGAATAATATTAAATTAAAATTTAAAATTAAATATTATGCAAATAAAAAGTATAAGAAAGTAAAGAAGAATAGAACATAAGAAAGAAATAACTTAATAATTAAAAATAATATATCAAATAAATGACGTCACAATATAAAAAATAATTTATTAATTTTTAATAACAAATTAATCAATAGAAAAATATAAAATATCTATTCACTTATCAAAAAAATCTCTAGAATAGTCGTTATTTCTTACACAAGCTCTCTTCACAAGCATCGCCTCAAATCATTTATTTATATCCTAATTCCATCTTTATTTTATTTTTCTATTTTCTATCCTTATCCTATTTTTTTTATCTTTATCTATTTCTTTATTCTAAATGTCATAGATATAAAACGCTTTCATTACAATAATTAGTGTCATTATTAACAATTATATTGTTGTAGTTAACTAAATGTTTTTTCCCATTTAGATGTTCTAAGATTATATGATTTTTATTACAAATAAATAAATTACATATAACACAGTTCGCCATTTTGTTGTTTACCTGAAATGGAAAAAAATGTTCTTATTGTTTTAGGAAAAGTTTTTGAATATTCTTATATAATGACATGAAATTATTAATCGTCATGGGTTCCAGCGCACATTAAAACCCGATTAACCGGACAAATAGCTGTCTTTAGGCATTTAAATAGCAATCGAAAATCCGGATAATCGAATATATGAAGAAAATCGGATTTTGTGCGTCATTTCATAATGTTATGTGTTTATTAAAAATACAAATATACTTACATATCTAACAAGATTGGGATAAAACTGTTTGTCGAAAGTTTTTTCCAAAACACCGGAATGGCATTCGTCATCAATATGAGAATTCAGTTCGTATTCCTTCAGATTCCTATTACAGAGATTACAAAAAACTAAATTTCCATTTATTGCAAGACCGTGCCATGAATCCCAACTAATTTTGAATACTTTTGAGCAAACTATTACAATTTTACTTTCTTTCTTGATGCAACTACTCGATTTGGGCTTAATCTTGATATGATGAATTATTTTAATTTGGGGTTCTTGCAGTTCAGGAAACATTTGCTCGTTTTGAGTTTTAGCGTGAATCACTTTGATGCCGGATTTTAAATCGTTTTTTCTTATCGTTTTGTTTGTTTTTATATGTTCTAACGGCCAAGAAAGGTGAGATGTGAGGTGTTTCTTTGTAAATATTAGATTGCAGGTACAGCAATGATAGGTGAGAAACATCTGAAATATATAAAAAGTAGAAATTAATAGAATTTTCTTAAGCGAAAGTAGTATTTTATTTTACACGATAATTAAGATAATTATAATTGTATACTTAGTTAAATACTTTTTTCAATTACACGAAAAATTAACGGAACCTATGTCTAAGTGTAAAATATGTTAATATCATCTACAAAATTTAAATTAATATATTTCAAATATAAAAAGGTCAATTTAAAGTAAATATACTTCAAAGATTTTTTTTAAAACCTCACCTGTCTCAAAACATGCTTATTATATTTATCTATAAATTTGCATTTCTTCATACATTTTGTATGAGCCACACTCTCTATGTGTTCTTGTAAACAATCATTTACTTTTACCGAACAGACAAAACAATATCTTGCCCCATTGCCGATAACAATCAAACTATTATAGGAATTAAAAGTTATTTTATAAAATGTATTCTTAAAATTCAGATAAATAAACTCATGATTATAACTTTCTAGTGATTCATTTATGTCATGTAATAATCCTATATTTTGATTAGATTCAATTTTGATTTCTTGTGCATCCGTTTTAGGCGGATGCAATGTGGCATTTAAATCAATTTGTTTTGGGAGATTATTGTTTTCTGTGATGGTGGGTACTTCCGGTGTTATAACCTTTATAGCTTGCTTTAGTAAGCTCAGATGTATTGGAGTAGTGACATGATGCGATGCTGAGGATATGTGGAATTGCATATTGCAGATTGAACAATGAGCTCTTTGGTGTATCTGAAAAAAAAATTGTATTTTTTTCTTATCCTTGCCTGGTATTTGGTTCTCCCATTGTTTCGACCCAACCAACCAAACCGCCCAACCACGGCATAAAATGTATTTTAAATATATACCCTCACTTCATAAATTTAAGTTCAACTTCATACAATTTCGCTATCGCACTTCATACAATTTAAAAGAAGTAAAATAAACGTTAAAAGCGTGGGTGTTGTAGAACTCAAAGCTTTGTGTCACCAGTAGAAGGAATTGAAGTAATTTAAATGTAATCATTTCCCCAAAGGGAGGAGAGCGAATCTACAACCATCACGGTTACACTCAGACTCTGTTCAGACGTCATCTCAGGATCGTAGTTTTTTCTTTAACTTCACGCTGTATCCCCCCGACGACGGGGAGGCAGATGGGACCTAGCACTAAGGAACTCCGGTCTCCACGCAATGACGACTTTTTGAAACATTATATATTGAATAGCTGAATTCAATTCTGCGTTTCACCAAGTTACTAAAGCGAGGAAATGAAAACAATTCATTTACCGGAGTAGGAATCGAACCCCCAACCACTATGCTTATAGTCAAAGAATAGACACTGTACCATTACGACGACGACTGCCTCGACGGTTTTTATTATAATTAAAAGCTTTAAATATTATACAATCGCTAAGAATTATAGGTCTGTTGAAATTTTCCTTGTCTTATTAAACGATCTATTTAAAAGGTGGATGTTGAATTGCCATTTCAATATTTTTTAACGGAACGGAATTAAAAAAATAACTATTTTTATATTTGGTAAAAACAATATAAAAAAGAACTTACCACTCTAATCAAATTATATCCAAAATGCTTATCAAATTGTATCGCTCTTAAAGATCTTAAATGATTAAAATCTGTCGTATGAAGTAATGTAACTTTCTCAACAATACTGAAGTCACATAACGCGCAGTAAAAGCTTGCAGTATCTCTTATAAGAGTATTGTACGCCATAAAAGAAATTCTAAAGTTAAATCCAAACTCGTATAGTGTCATATCGCTATATCCTGGCGATACATTGTTAATAGCAAGCTCTTTCAAGCTTAACACACTCATTTTACTTTGATTTATAAAACCGTTCTCATTTGATTCAGTGACAGAACTATTTTCATATGAACCGTTGTATTTTTTTATATTTCTAAAACCGTTAATTGAATCAATATTTGTACTGGAATTTTGAATCTTGTTACTTTTTTCCGATCTCATGTCGTCTGTGTTTTTGGATTTATCTTCATGGACGTAAGCGATGTGGTCTTCGATGTCAGATATTAGCACTAAGAGATTACAACAGCCACAGTGATAGTATTTCATATCAATCTAAAAGAAAATAAAGTAAAATATGAGGCTATCGTGGCGCAGATGCACAAGCGTGCCACAGTAAAGTAATGGGTTCGATCGATTCAAGGGAATGAAATATTTAATAATAATTTTCTCGTTCTGATACCACCAACAACACCGACATAAGTTGTGAGACTTAAATATAAATTCTTTTCAGTTTACTTCGGATTCATATCTTATGAAGTTCGATATTGATTGATTTCTTAATAATTCACAATTAAAAATGACTTTTAGATAAAAAAAGGAAATAAATAGCTTACCTGTCTGATCAAGACACGATCGTACTCTTCAACAACACGACACTTCATCAAGTTCTCCACGTGTCCGCACTCCATGCAATGCTTTTCTTTCATAGAAATATGGTCACCAATTTTGCACGACATACAATAAAATTTATCAATCCATGGAATGATGATCATATTCAGAGAATTATAAGGAAGTTTTGAAATGTTGTCTCCGAAAACTTGTGCTGTATTAAAAAAAAACACGTTTTAATTATAATTTTCTTTTGAGAAATTATGCAATGCATATATAATCGGTAATCGGTAAATTAAAGTAAATACATATTTTTAGCAACATATTCGATAAAAAAATTATCAATTTTTGCAAAAAAATCGTTTATTTATCACAAAAGCATAGCACTATTACCAAAATATAAAACGGCTATATATATAAAAAGCGTACATATAAAAAGTCCCTCACAATTTTTACTGTCGTCCTTATCGTTTGTTCCGTTAACATCAACATGAATCCCGTTAGAAATAGTTTCGTTATTTTCATGTACATTTAAATGTAGATGTTGGTTTAACGCGTTAAACATGTTGTCTTTATGAGCTTCACCATCAAAATGTTCTTTATCACTATTTGTTTCAAATGTTTCATTGCAAACTGCACAGTGATATTTTGCATTGATCTGAAAAAATATAATATTTATACATAAATATATATGCAATATTATCAATAGAATGATTATCTTTTCTTCTATTAGTCTCAATATATAATACTTTCTGTCTAAATGAAAATTGCTGAAATTATTTTTGATTTTGAAAAGGCACAAGAAAATCTGAAGTCTACAGTTTATATATATGTAGTTTAGCCAATTAATTATAATATAAGAAGTAAAAAGAACTTTCCAAAAGAAATTTCGCACTATATCGTATTGACTCAGGTATTTCATATTCATGTATTACCTTCCTTGTTATACTGTAGTCAAATTTCTTAAGAGGTTTGTATTTTTGCAAGTTTCCTACGTGGCCTTCCTCACTGGCGTGGTCAACTGTTGATAGAACAATCTCATCGCATACCAGACAGAAGGAGAGATCGTCCACTGACATCAAAGTATTCCATTGATTGTGGGAGAGAAATATGCGAGAATCGACTAAAATTCCTTTTTTTACTTGTTGGATTGGGACATCTAAGAATATTTCATCTGAAATATAGATAAATAAGTAATATGACATATAACATATTTAAAGTGATATTCTATACTAAGGAAAATGAAAACGCTTTTATAGACCAAATCACTTTCACGCTGTATCCCGCACACAGCAGGGTAGGCAGAGGGGACCAGTGTTAACCTCCGTCCCTCACTTTCCGCCGAATTCGAGGCATTGCGTGTTGAGTGACGGGCCTGAGCATTTGCCCTGGTGCCAGAGCGAAAAAATAAAAAAAATAATGAATAATAATTAATTCCTTCGAGCGGAGACCGAACCCACAACCGTCTCGTTAGTCACATATTGAGCTTACTTCAGAGCAGCCACGACCTGTCGAATATAATGTTTATCTAGCAGTATTTTCATTAAAAACTTACCCGTTTCCTGCTCCTCCAAAGACGTCGCATCATTAATATTGACATTAAATTCACAAAAATCATTGATTTCTTCATAATTATTCTCACGGAATATTTCACCGTTGATTTCATAAACGATGTCGAACTTTTCAAAGTTTGTGTCAAAATTCAAGTACCCTTCATTGTGTTCTATAGGTTTTGGTCCACAGGTTGCATTAATATTTGTGTTGTAGGAATAATCATTTTTTTCATCTCCTGGACTATTCAACGACATGTTTCTGCAATAAAGTGTAGTATTATACATATTAACATATAACATACGAGTAGTTATTGCTTTTTTAGCTTCGTAAGCGTGGGAACATAGTGTCAAGACGCTCCGTTCCACAGGCACCGCCCAATATTTGTTATTTTGAGTGTTGAGTGCCGGAGCTGAACGCCGCTCTTCATCTTATTACTAGAGTGAGGCAATGAATTTAATTAATTCTTTTATTAATTGAAATTGAACCAACAGTCAATGGGTTTAGGGTCGGGGGCTGGGTCGCTACGCCACGACAGCTTCAACTAATTATTAAAAAAATGATATCGGAAAAGTACTTACTTCTGATATACATATACCTATTGTTATTATTATTATAAACGTAAAAGTTTGGGAGGATAGATGTTTGTGCCACTTTCACACAAAAGTTACTGTACAGATTACGATTAAACTTTATAGTAAAATAGCTTATACACTAGAATAACACGTACGTTACAACTTATTTAAACATTTCCGGTTTAACCGGACGAAGCCGCGGGTGGCTGTCGCTAGTACATTGTAAATATAATAAATACAAACATATCATCGCCAATTATAAAAAATAACTAAAACACATTTACAAGCTTTGCCTTTATATACTGAAATGATATTTTTTTAAATAACTATTTTTTTAACTAATTATATTATTTATTTGCATATTAATAGTTTAGATATTATTTAATAATCATTATTGTCATTAGAAATTATGTTTTTTAATCACTTTTTTTATCTAAGATGAATAAGCACTCGTAATGTTACGAAACTCTTGTTATTGCAAGTCCTTTTGTCAGCCATCGTGGCGCAGTGGCAAGCAATTCGATTACCACTCGGGGAAGTTAATTATTTAATACTAGCGGACGCGCGCAGCTTCGCTTGCTTATTTAGGAGTGAATTCTAATAAACCACGAAACATGTGTTCAATGAAATATTCTAAGAGTCTAAAATTCAAATTTTATAATAATTGGTGGCGATTTAAAGATTTTTCCGTACAAACTTTGAACCCCTTATTTGCACCCTTAGGGGGAGAATTCTAGGAAACGATGAAACACGTGTTCAATTAAATACTTTTAAATATCTAAATTTAAAATTTTATAAAAATCGGTGCCGATTTAATTTTTTTTCCATACAAACTTTCAACCCCCATTTCACTCCTTTAGGGTTAAAATTTTTCAAAATCCCTTCTTAGTGGATGTCCAAATTACGAAAGGAAACATCTGTCCAAATTTCACGTTTCCACCATCAGCGGTTATGGCTGTGCGTGCGTCTTACCTCAGTCAGTGAGGACAAGTCCTTTTATATATATAGAAGATAGATTTTCATTTTCTCGCTGCGGTCACAATGTTGTTTCATCTCTATTTTGTATTTTCTTAATATAAATAATTAAAGAAAAAACTGAGACAGGACATTTTTTTTCACTAATTTCAAGAAAAAAATAGCATAACAAAATATACGAAATGTATTTTTGGTACTTACATTCAATATTATTTTACTATTTCATTTCAACAAATACAAATGAAATTCGTTAAATGATGTATATTAAATCACATTATCCACTTGTTATAAAAGACAAACATACTTTATTTTAGTTTCATTTCTAATAAAATGAAAAATACATAATGACAAATGACATTTGTCCTTAAAATAAGAAATAATTAATAAAAGATACATCTACCCTCCTTTTTTTTTACAGTAAGGTGGACGAATCGCGGTCGCCCTGAAGTTAGGCGTTTCTAAACGTTTGCGCATTAAATACTCGCGCTAGGAAAAGAAATAATTAAAAGTAAGAAAAATCCTAAAATAAACTCTGCACAGGAATCTACAGCTCACTTCAGTTCGACACACGACAAGTGGGTGTTGTAGCTATAACAACGACGTAGTGTTTTGTCGTGAAAGTTACAAATTATATTTTGGATTATATAACAAAGAATACTAGACGAACATTACTATTATAGAATAAACAATACTCAAAGAATCTCAATACAAATGATCTTGGCAACTGCAATTCTATTTTATTGTAATAGAAACGAATATAGATTGAATAAAACGATTAAAATCGAGATATAATCGACAAGAGATTATGAAAATCTTTAGTGAACTCCACCCAATAGTAGCTTGTTGATGCTCGAAAATTGAGAATGTGTTAATTTGTTTGACTAACAAAAGTTTATAGTTTTTAAGTGGGACAGACCAACATACAGCCTAGATAAGTTTTGATTCATTCAAGAAGTTAAAATTAAATCATGCTGCATTGCATTTATAGTAGGACGGCAGAGCATACCAAGTATTAAAAAAATTTTTTTTTTGTCCAATCACCCAATTTTTGAGACATTGCTAATTGAGTAGCGGAACTTAACGCCGCGCTTTGTCCTTGATACCATTGTTAACACAATGTTCAGTGACAGCTTATAGTGTTATTTCATGTTAAGGAATAATTAAGTTAAGATTAATGAAGACTCTACAATTATTCATATTAATAAAAAAAAATTACAGGGCTAAATAATAGCATGAATGTTTATTCTAACTTTACATAAACACACACAACAATAAATTTAAAAAAATACAAAAATTTAATTTCAAAAAGTTATCATCATCACCAATCCCTCCAGAATTCAGCAGAAAGTAGGAAACAGAATTGTCTTAATGGGGACAGTGTCTTAAACCTTAGGTTCCCAGGTTCCTCTGCCTACCGTGCTTTGTGCAGGATATATAGTAAAGCAAAAAAATATATATTTGTCATTATTTGTGGTCACGAATACCGCATCATAGACACCAGAGCTTTCACTATATTAAAAAACACTAAGAATCCGGCAATAGTTCTTTAAAAATTTGATCATCTATGATGTTATTTTAATAATGCTATATTTCAAGATCTCATTGTTATGGTGTTTTTATTATGTTCAAAATATTCTTTGAAAAAGTCAAATTAGTAGTAGTATATTTTAAGTTAATTAATTAGTTAAGACTATTAAGAGTCAGTGCTAATTGATGTACAAATACTCATATATATGCACTGGTAAGTCTGATCTTAATTTATATGTAATAAATACCTGATAAGGTTGTAATAGGTCAATTTTTCTATATAAATCTTTGCAAGTTCAAGTTCATAATCCATCCACATTATGGGTGACTAATTATTTTTATGAATCTGATCAACAATATACAGCACTTGTTCTGATATTCAATATGCAATGTAAGTATTGTGACAACAGGTTCCCCTGTATACAGCTTCCCTAGCATAAAGTATGAAACTGAAGAAAAATAAGACAAGCAACTGTGAGCTAGTACTAGTGTCCGTTAATGTTCCAGTATAACTCAGTAATTTTTTTTATTGCTAGCTGTACTATTAAAATAAATTATACAAAACTGTTTGTGTACGACGGTTGTAGGTTCGATTCTCATTCAGACAATGAATAAGTTTCATTTCTTCGTTCTGGTAACAAGATAAAGCACGGCATTGCTATCCAGTACTCAAGAAGTAAGGTCTTCGCCGGGGCGTGAAAAATGGAGAGTCTTGACACTAGGTTCCCGATGCCTACCCTGCTATACATGTTGTTAATATTTAAAATAACTAAAAAATAAACTTACGATTCAGTCTTCCTAGTAAGAATATACAATACAAATATAAGTATCATTAAGCCAATGTATTCTAACAATAACAATAAAGTATCCATTTTAAGTTTTTTCCAAGGCTCTATAACTTTTTACACAAGTCAAATTTAATTAATTTATTAATGGGAAGCTCAACTGAAACTGAACTTAATATTGTCAAACAAGCAAATGTTATAATATTTCCAATAATCCCCAACACTAGCAAAAGTTGAATGTTGCCATAAAAATATATTTCCTTATTTAATTATTCCTTAATAGTTATTATTTCATATAAATTTTAAATCTAAATGTATGTTAACATTTTATAGTTTGGTATAATATTTATATTGTGATTACATTTTTTAATAAACACTTTATACATTTTTTTCTTAGGAGTCGCATCGCAAGGACGTTTGAAGTATTGTTATTAAGTGATTCGGAAAAATAATTTAGGAAGAGACTTATAGTTTTCGAGTGTGAACTTGTTAAAAGATAAAGCAAATTTTTAGGAGACAGAAAAAGAAATCGGTCAAGCGCGAGTCGGATGCTCACACTGAGAGTTTCGTACCAATTTTAGGATTGAACGTCAACAGGAAGTAAAACTTATAAAAATTTTGTAAGAACTTATAAATATGAATTCGTAGTTATCTTTTCCCATAAAATACCTATAAATTTTCACATTTCGATATTCGCTTTACTTTATTTGTATTGTAAGTTATCACTTCGTGCCAAATTTTATAACTTGGACACTTTCATTCATTCCTCCGGATGGAAATCGAACCCATAACCATCGTGTTTACGGTCACATGCTGTACCAGTGCGCCAAGACGGTGTCTATTTATGTATATCTTTGTAATTACGAATATCTTGCTCCAAATGTATATAGGGTAAACAAGGATCTCAATCTATATTCTTGCTCTCTCAGAGATTGTAAATTTTTAATTTCAAATTGGTTACAAGGCTTAACGTAAGAACAAACCTCCGAAAGTCTCCTTAAATTATTCAATACCACACACACAATTTGTATTTTCAATTTTAACATTTTAAGTATAATGATGTGTATTATCTTTGACTTTAAAATTACTTAATGGCTGCAACAGCTTCAAACTAAAGCATTATCTGGATTCGCATTCCAGTAAGACAGACCATAATATAAGTAATATTATTTAAAATTTAATAAAAATGCACCCTTTTGCTCATTTTCAAGAGAAATAAAACAAAACAACTGAAGACTCAACTTTTATTCTCTAATACGAGATTTCATACAATTCACATTTACTACTCGTGAGACGTTTCACACTAAATGCATGTAAAAACGGACTTACATTATATTACCATCAGAATGACAAAACTACAGATTGGCAAATGACGTACAAACACACAGAATGACAGCATTGCAGAAAATGAAAAAAACGTGATAACAATTTTAAAATTCAATTTAAATTATAAGTAACCAATAGTAAAAACAATTTGAAATTAGTGTAAAATAATTTAACATTATGACATTTTTTGCGAAACATCTGCAACACTGTCATGACACACGTGACACGTCATACTATTGACCTTATTGACATTTCATACTTGAGCTATACATCAAAATGACATATGTGTGTTGTATGTATATTACATTATTTGTATACAAAACCACATTATTCACCCATAAGATGTTTTATCACAGAGCTTGTGTACATTCGATAGATTGTCAAAACAATAATAAAGCTTTAAAAACTGCTGGCGCCATTTTGATTCATCCATAATTGATGTATTTATTACATCGTAAGTATAAAACTGTACAGAATTAAAAAAAAACACAAATTAAAGGAAATAACAAAACAAAATCTCTGAAAACCACATCAAAATTTGCGCAGCACGTTTATAAAGTTAATATTGATTACATTCAAAACTGCATTCCACTAGAAAACAGAAAAGACACACACATTACAAACAAACAAAATTATATACCTGAGATCATTTTTTTATTATTTTTTTTAATAGATTTGTATTTTTTTTTTCATTTATCATTTATAAATATTAAATGAATATTCTTGAACCGCCAACAGTGTTAATTGAGAAATATTATAATAATTTAAGTGAAATGAAACGAAAAACTTATATTAGTCGAGACTACACATAAAAACTGCATACTGTAGACTTGTTTTTATTTTAAAGTCAATTTTAAATCAAAAAGTTTAAATTAACAAGAGTCAACAGTATACAGTTAAAAAAAATACATGTACACTATTATAATACTAAGTTAGACAAAAAAAAATATATCGGTGGATTATTTTTTTTACTTATACACTCATTCACTCGACTTTCACTTAAAATCTAGAAAAAATATGGAATTTTTTTTTTTCTTGTTTTTTTTTACATTAATAAATCACAGTACCTATTTTTTTACATATATTAGCGAGGACGACGCTTTTTCAAGACAAATTATTTTTTCTTAAGATTAAAAAAAAATTACGTTAGTAAAGCTTTTGTTACTGATAAACGGGAGCTTGGACAAAGCGTCGTACTCGACTCGAAAAAATTACTACTATATAAAAAATCGAGTGTTTTTTTAATTATAAAACCAATAAATAAAGAAAACCAAACAAATTTTTAATATGGCAAAGGAGCAAATATCTATAATGCTAAATATAAAATGATAAAAAAACACTCGCCTTTTCATAAATATAAAGATTAACAATGTCAAAAGAATATGAAATTTATAATAATTTTGAAAAATATATTATTTTTATATAACATTAAATGTCATGACAGATTTTTTAAATATAAATGTTAAGTGGATTTTTAAATTATAAAAAGGAGAAAATAATGATTAAAAATAAATACGATATATATTTCAGCTATTAAATTATTCTAACCTATTTTGTATAAAATTAACACCCATTCATTCATTCTTATTCCGTGTCACTTTTTAAACATCAGATTGAATTATTATTAATAATTAGATAACGGTTATTGTCTTAATGGCGTTTATTAAAAAAACTTTTCATTTGACCAAAAGATTTATTCAAGAAATCTTATAAATAAGTCTGGGCGTTTTGAAGATATTAATATTAATTATATAACATATGAATTGTTAATATTAATTAACAACTAATTAGCCAAATAATAAAAATCAATTATCCAATTATTAATAAAATAGGTATATTAAATAAAAATTCCCGCCAAAAACTCGCAAAGTCAGAATAGCTACCATTTTTTTCATTAGTTAGACAACGACATTTTAAAAAACAGACTATTGCACTTCCGTTTCTTTATATATATTAAAAAAAAACTAAAATAAAGCCAAATTTTATTCAGCTAAAATTTTTTTTTTTTAAAAAGAACTCACAATTATAAAAAATCAAAGACCTTATTTTGTGGAACCTAACAAAAATGTAATTTATATTAGAAAAAAAAATCTTATTTTTTTAGTAACAAAAATAGATATTTTCCTCGTGTTTGTTTGCAAGGGGCAAAGGTAGCGTGTATTCAGCCTTCACGTGTTTATTTGTTCAGTTGTCGCAGTAAACTGGCAACACTGGACTCCTCGGCCAGTCGGAGGTCTCTTCGCTGTCGCTGCTTTCGCTTCCGGATCTAATAAAACATAAATAGTAAATAAACATATATGCAATTAATAATTAGTATTTTATTTCTGGTAAAGTAAAGATTTTATAATAATTATTAAGCAAATTAATTTAAAACATATTTTAATGTATGGTCGACGAGTCGTGGCCGCCCTGAAGTTAGCAGTAATACAATTAAAAAATATACCTATTTCGTTTGGGCGTTGAATCGACAGCCAAGTGTTGTTCCTCGATGGTTGGTAGGAGAGATGTTAAACGATCGGTGGGACGAAGTATCTATTAGAGTGAAAATAAACACAAAACATTATTTAATGCACCATATATGCCATGCCATTTTATATTGAAAAATATTAATTAATACAAAAATTAGATAAGCCGGCGTAGCGCAGTGACATGTTTAATATTATACGAAACGAGACAAAGCACGAAATTAAGTTCAGACCAATTTGCGAGATATTATCTCGCAAATTGGGCTTTGCGTGGGGAACAATTAAGACACTTAACATTAGGATCCCTTTACCCACCCTGCTATGTGCGAGATACATACAGAGTCAAGTATATATAATAATAAGTATATATAATAATAAATAACAACAACCAACCTTGAGCGTCCTCTCCGACAGTCTCCACACGAGGCGCTGTCGTTGGGGCGCCGCCGCGCGCGCCTCGTACCGCGCGCGCACGTCGCACACCACCGCGCGCACCGCCGCCAGCGACGCGTCTGACATCTGTCACGGGAGAGGGTCAAATATAGTATTAGCGTGGGTGGGAGCAGGACAGAGATACTGTACAATCGTGTGTGACACAGTAGTGAGAGGAGTAAGATTAAAGACTGTACGAGTTAGATAGTGTAACATTGAGACATTGTTACGAAAAATTTTGAGTTATCAATAATATTTATGTATCAGACAATTGCCTGTCAGTCTTTAAGGTTATATTTATATACATGTCTCAAATCTGAGAACGATTTTGGGACCGATCTTGAGATGCTGTTTTGATAATCTAGGGATCATAAGGGCATCCATCTCAAAGTTGAGAGCGATGTATAAATACGCACACTCACATTTTAAACATAAAATAATAAAATTACTGTGAACTTACATTACAATGCGCCTGCAACTGAGCTGCAAACTCATACAAATAATATGCATCCTCGGGCACAGGAGAACCACCTTCTGCCGCTAAACGACTCCATTCCACCAGTTCTTTCTCTATATAAAAACAATAAAAATAATTAATATTGATTTGTAGATTCCTTCATTATTTATAATAATCTATACTCATACAACTAAAACTCAAGAATTTATGTTTTTGGTTCAAATTTAACAATTCTTTTAACATTGAACAGTCCAGTTGGTTACATTGTTGAACAGTTGTGTTAAATGTAAAAGTTAGTTCTACGGTGAATGTTTTTTCACTTCCACACAAAAACTACTGAACAGATTGTGTTGAAACTTTACAGTAATATAGCTTATATATCAGAGTGATACATATAATCTGACTACATCGCTAGTCGTTTATCTGCATAAAGTACAATACAGTTGACGAGTCGTGGCCGCCGCTCCTATGAGTGAACAATGCACAAAAGCTCAGAAAACATATTAGCCTCAGTTAACCTTACTGTATAATATAATAAATATCTTACCTAACTGCTGAAACACCAACACTAGCGCTAGTTCACTGGCCCTCGCGTTCACACAGCCCGAATCGCACACGGCAATCTCCAACAGATTGATTAGTTCAGATTCCTGGGAAAATCCATAAAAAATATGTATTAGATAAAAAACAAAAAGTTGAATTAAGCTGAGTTGATGAGCTCCTACCTTTTTGAAATCGGTTAAATAAAGTGAATTAGAGAAAAAAATAAAGTAAATTAAATAAGATTTAGATGAATAAATAAAGATTTGTGTAAAATTTCCAATATCTCGCGTTATGACTGGAATGGGGTTATTAATAACTAGTGGGCCCGGACGCGGCTACGCCCGCCAAAATATAAGTCTAAATAATTAAAATAAGTTAAAAAAGAATAATAAGTGGAGATTTATTATTAGAAAAAATATCTGAGTAACCGAAATGAACAAACAAAATAAGTTAAAGTAACTAAAGGAAATTCTTAATATTAAAAAAGTACCTAAAGTTTGTCGTGCGCGTGTACTAAACATTTTTCTATATTAAATAATTAATAATTTTGGCGAACAGTATTAACCCATTTAGACCCATAGCCAAACTAGCAGTAAATAAAAGGTTTTTTAGGTAATAATTGATAGATATCGATGTAAGAAAATAAAAAACGTAAAAAAAATAATATTTTTTTTTTATTTAAATATAAAAAAAATGCCGTCCTTAAATGGGGCCAATGGGTACATGTAGTATCTAAATTTTCGAAACTATTTTTGCGACACGAAATGTTTTATAACACTTTTTACACTATCAACGCGTTTTTATATGGCACATTGCACGTCTCAGTTGCTAGCAAAATTTTTGAGAGTAGTGGTCTACCCCGTGGTGCTGCAGACTTGGTACTGCAGAAGCTGCTGGTCGCATAAATACGTTGATGTTTTCGTCTGTTAAATCGTGACGAGCGATGTAACGAAAAAATCACGCTAATCTATCCTGTTTATATTAGTTAGCAAGTGCAGGTGCCGCAAATTTGCAGCAGCAAGATCCTATGTATGTGTGGATAAAACCCACCACCATTTTTTGCCACGTACAACATTGCTATATAGGTAAAAAGATTGATCAGCCTGATCAACCCCTCCCATACCACACTGTAAAACCTTCGCACTAATAAAATTTAGTTAACTTGGTAAAAGCAGTAATCAAAATCGGCTCGGTTTTTCTTTTCATATCCTTTACTGCTGAGTTTCATCTTTTAACAATTCTTAAATTTCTCAAGACGACCTTGTATATTAGTCGTAGTTGGATCACTTTTACACCAACGGGGTTGCTCAAGATTACGGTTTCTCTACGTCTCTTAGCAAAAGGTTGATATATGCTTCTATTAGTAAGCAGGCAGATTAGCAGTGCTTTGTATATCTACATCTTCTTCTTCGTCGATTACCACACCTGGTTTTAGAGGCAGCGCAACTAAATATATCTCTCCGAAGTCTTTTTCTTCAATAATTACAACTGCGATTGCTTCTTGAAGACCTTTACATTCATTGCGACCGCTAAATATCCTAAGAGTCATTATGAACTTTGGATGGACATGCATATAAAAACATAAAAATTTACCTCTGATGTGCCCATTGGCCCCAATTGGGGACAGCATCGTAAAGGTTGAATTCGTCCTATTACGACTCTTCTTTTCTAATCAAATGTAATTATATTACATAGAATACTAAGTACTTAAGTATGTTTTATACCAAAACAAATGTATTTAGAAGAAAAAAATTAAAAATAAATATACTTACATTTTGCCTTCACAGATTTCGTGAAACAGCTTTACAAAAGGCACGAAATGAACGATTGTAAAAAATTTTTAATTGGACTTTACGGCTGCAACATAAGGATATACTACTTATCTTTACAATTCTAGACAAAAACTGCATAAAAATAATAATATAAAAAAAACAAGGGTACTATTGTAGGTGTACCCATTTGGGCACGGCGGGTCTATATGGGTTAAATAAAATCCCAAATGATTAAAATTACGACATTTTAAGTGTATAACATCGGTATAGATAACCGAACTGAGATAAATTAATTATAAGCAGCAAATAATGACATAAAAAATAATAGTAATTCGAAAATATATAAAAATTTACAAAATCATCAAAGTCGTCTATCTGCCCGTTCGCGTCGGTCATACTCATACTATACCACACGTAGGCTAGGTCATTTGGAATCAGTGACATCTTAATTATTTATTAGAATGTTATACAGTAAACTATAATTTCCATCAAGATGAAATGCTAAAAGTGACTATTATATTTATTTTCATAAGGATGAATATCAAATTATAGAAATCATCTATTTTTTGTTAATGTATACAAATCTATATTGGCGCGCGCCATGTATGCGTTAAGCAAACTCACTTTGGGTGACGTTTTCTTAAAACAACAAACTTTGCAAGCCATTGCTTAGCAACGCGTAGCGACGATTGTTATTAACATGGCGGAATAAATTGCATGTCAAATTAATTATTTTAATATATTGGTATATATCGAAAATATTACAAATATGAGAAAAAAAAGTATCCTATGTTCATCCCGAGACCCTCAAGTATCTCTATATGAGTATTTTATCACAATTAAATAAGCAGTTTGGGCCTGATTGCGTAAAAGACAGACAGACAGACAGACAGACAGACAGACAGAGTTACTTTCGAATTTATAATATAGGTATGGATTAATAAATAAAAACTTATTTTTTTTAAGAGTAAAAAAAATATATAAATTGATTGACAATTATATCCACTGTTTTTACAGCGCGATTAGAACCTACATGCATTATATTTACAAACGCCAAACACAAAAAGACACTAAGTATACTAAAGAAAAAAAAACACAAAACCACTAACCGGCAATAAACACGTAACACCAAGCGACTCGGCGACGACCAACACAAGCTCCCGTACAACGCGGACCCAGTGAAGTTGCGTAACTGAACACCGCTGGGCGAGCGCCAGCTTGCTGGTTATGATGTGCGACATGCGGGTTACGTCGCCCGAGGTGCACGCTGATTGTGATACTGACACTGATAAGAGATAAGGAAATGTTTGGATAATTTTATAAAAAAGTGAAAGAATCTATTATTACATTCAGACGCTATAAGCACTGTGCCTCGACGGTATTATACATTTAAATATTATTTCAATATGTTGATCAACTTATACAGTCACATATTTTAGAAAATGTATAAAATCTTATGGAAATAAGGTCAAGTGGTGGCCGCCCTAAAGTCAGGCTTACTAAACGTTAGCACATTGTGCAACTCCCAGGGAAGAAAACAATTACAAGTACAAGAAAAATCGTACAATCAAACGTTAGCTGTAGATGAGCTAACTCCGGGGCGGCCACAACTCGTCAACCGTGCTATAGGTACACAAAATGCATGCCAGCTAACCTAGCTCCTCCACACTGACATTCCTCGGTTTCTTAGTTATTTCAGCGTGCTCGTCAATCGCGATGTTCATGCACGACACGGTTATGCAGGGCACGTGACACGGACGCACTTTCATTTTGGTTAGGAATCTGGAAAATATATAAACATTTAGTTTAGTAGTCTCAAATATTTACCAAGTATGGCTATAGTACTGTCAGAGTTACCTCAGATATATTATTTATGAAAACGGCGGGCATCTCAAGATCAATCTCAGACTTGAGAGCGAGATACACAACTGTTATATTGTTCTGTAAAAGATCTCTTGCCTGCGCATATCTATTTAGATTTAGTAAATTTAGTAAAATTTAATTTTCTTTTTGTTTGATTGACATTTTTGTTTTGCTTTTGTTTGTAAAATGTCACTTATATATTGCAATAAAGAGTTTTATTTGTCGAATCTATCTCGTAGTTATATCTTTAGAACACTCTGGCTCTAGTTTATGTATAATATATACAGTAATATAAGCTTGTACACCAATATAGCACATAGACGTAAAATTAAGCATGTTGCATAATTTGGCTATAACATAACAATAAGCATTAGCGGGCGAAGCCGTGGGTCGCTAGTATTCTATATTTTATTAAAGAACAGTACTCACCGATCAAACAGATTAATAGCACTTATTAGAACATCTGCGGGTAGATCGAACCACACCTTGAGACAGCGAAGCACGTGGGCAGCACCGTCTCGGGCGCCCGTCGTTACTTCCCCATTCTGAAATCCAATGAAAAAGATATGAATTCAAGAGAAAAAAATATAATAAACAAATAAACAGTTTTGTTTTGTTTCACGGTGTATCCCACATATAGGCAGTTCTCTCTAAGAACTCAGTGTTAAGACATCGTTTCCCAGACATTGGCCAATTTTTTGAGCATTTGACTGTTAACGCGACGGTTAAATGTACGTTCTCTACTCAGGGTGACGAAATATTTTATTTTCTCGCTCTAGTAGATAGACAAAGCGCGGCGTTCAGTTCCGTCAGAAGTCAGAACACAATATCTCGAAAATTAAGAGATACAGTGTCTTAATTCTAGTCTCCCTCTGCCTACCCAGCTTTACGCGTGAAGTTTATTTTTATGACAATAAAACTGCATCACAAAGTTAAAAAAATAAAATAAACATATCTCTAAATGTTTGGTTACGAGATACAGTATTTTAAAAAATCTAGTGAATAGAAAGGATCAAGGCTTCAAGTTTACAGCACCACTATATCGTATTAACTATTAACTAACCTTCGTGCTATGTAAATTATATTGGGCAAGTAGTGATGGTACGCGTTTGTTTTATTTTCACGCACCTTCCGAGTTTTACGACGAATACATATATCGTAAATGGCGGTAGAATAAAAGAAAAAGTTAATGATATGTCCTTATAATATAAATTTGACTTTCTCGCAAAGACAAAGAACGGCGTTGAGTTTCGCAACTCAATACGCAACCTTACGAATTTTGACGAAAATCTGAGAACAAAGTGCTTTAACTGTAGACGCGACGCTGATTTCAATTAAATTATTAAAAAAAATAAGTTAATTTCTTAACGAAAAAGAGAATATCTATTATGTTTTCTTTTTAAATTATTTTTCGATATTACAACAATTAAAATATTTTTACATATCATACAAAATGAATACAATAAAATTGCGTCATACTGTACTACGTGCGTGCGTCACATCAACGCGGACGCTATCGACTATCGAGCTAAAATGCACCATGACCTAATTTACACTATGACATTTGTACGACATATCACACTACGTGAGATGTGTCGTGTATACAATAAAAAATCTTATATACATAGTTTAAGCAAAAGAAATCGTGAACCAATATCACTTTTTTGTCTTTATTCTCAATATACAGACATTATGGATTGGTATTCCTATTCGGATGGTTAAAATTAATATTATCATTTTAAGGTGAACCGCGGCGTTGAGTTCCGATTTTGCGTTTAAAATCGCTCAATCTGCAGCTCGAATATACACTAAGATCCATTTATTTTAAGCATTGCTGATGACACAACTGAGATATTGTATAGAATACCTGAATCATACAGATTACTGGTAACCGGTACAATTAATTAACGCCGCCAACTACTGCCCAAAATTTTGGAATTTGAACCCATAACTAGAAGTGATATCTAGTTGCGTCAGAACGACGTCATCGTTAAACAAATTACCATATATAGTAATGATTGCCTTTTAAAACCAGTTATCAGTGTTGGCGTTTAAATATTTAAGTTACTGTTATTAGTGTTAGAGGACATAACGCTTTTCCTTAAAGATTAAATAACATAACGGAGAATCAAAATCTTATATATTTTTTTGTTTTAAGTACTTTTTATATTTCTCGTATAGGTTTTTTTATAGTTACCTCCATATCTCTTTCACCTCGACATCTATCATAACCTAGCCATAAAAATATAATGCCTAACCAAAAACCTACCTCACTTTCACTCGGCAAGCACAGTCTCGGCTGGAACTTGGGCTCCAGCTGTAGATACTCATTGAGAGTGGTATACAGCTGTCTCAAGTCCACAGCATTTCCAGTTGATGTGGACGCCCCCTGGTCAGCATCCGGGTGCCTCGCGCCCGACCTCAACATGATCGGGCTTTGTGCGCGAGCGGAGGGTGAATCGGCACCTATTCAAATAAAAAAAGGAATATTAATCTGTCTATAAACGCATATCTTAAGTACTACTGGACAGATTTAAATGTTAGTTTTCTTATTTACATCCATTGTGAATTGGAATTTTAATTTTGGGATAAATAATATTTCCATCCATCCATCAGCCTTTTAAGGTCCACTGCTGGACATAGGCCTCCCCCAATAATATTTAGTATGACGAAACAGGGTTCCGAAATACAAACTAGTGAAGAACTGAGTGTCTTAACAGTCGTTTTTTCTCTGTGTTGAAATGAAATAATTCGAATGAAAACAACTAAGAGTGGTATATGACCGTGATGTAATTCAACCTTCTCCGATGGATAGGTTTTATCTGCCACTTACAGATTAATAAATGGAAACCGACAGTTCCCGAGATTATCCAACTAACTTATAATATTAGTAAAGCAGTAGTATAAATAGTAAACTCATACAAAACTCTATGGATATTTGCACAAGTTAGCGATGTACCATATTCTTTCGTAACACGCAACTAACACACACCACGCATATCTTTAGTGTGGATTGCGGAACCATTGGGAAATTGGTTGCTTAAGCAAAATATTTAAACGTTTTACAATTTGTGGATACTCAGGAGGCCTTCGTAGCACAGAGTTCGTTTGATAGATCGCGATAATCTTAGGAACTAATAGATCGAATTGAACATTATTTAAAATGAAACTAATTATTTTATGGCAATCCATTGTACCCGCTGTCAGTTACCTCGGGCATTTGGACACAATGTGTCATGTGTTGCCATGCACAACTCTTTGTTATTTTCATTTAAAAGAAGTTAGTATTAAATGATGAATAACATAGTCATTTACCACAAAAATTGAGGACAAAAAAAAAAAAAACACAATTTTTATAGTGTGGCGAGATCACACGACCTCTGAACCAGAACATGTCATTGCCATACATTTTTAACGGTAAAAGAAGTTAACAGAAGTTATTAACGGAATATTTTTTTTTAAACAAAGTATGTGAAGAAGTATATTTTTTTAATAATGACAGTTGTATTTCCATAAATAACTCTGGTCTACGTTTCCGCCCAAATTCCGAGTTCATGTAATGTTGAACATAGAGTGTAGAAATTAAAATAATTTAAATATAAACTGAATGGGGATCGAACCCACAACCATCACATTCACAGACAATCTGTCGCGTTTACACTCGCACGCTTGTACATCTGCGCCACGACTGGCCTCAACAGTAAGTCTTGTCAAAAAGAAAATTAAGTATAAAAAAAATATTAAAAACCCAAAATTCAACACAGTTTATAATGTAAACTCGTACGACGCCCCAAGTTAAAAAGGGCAAAGTAAAATAAACAAAAAACATACGTTAACCCAACATAATATGTTGGTAGGGCGTTCACCCGAGGAACGATAACGCCTGCGACTGCTTTGTAAACATTGAATAGACTTACTATTTAGGCCAAAAAACTGACTGAGAACGCAACGATTGTGAGTTCGATTCCCACTCGGGGTAATTATTTTCATTTAATTTTCATTTCCTCGCTATAACAAGACAAAGTGCGGTTCCACCACTTAACGCTCAATGTCCTGAAAGTTGGCCTAAATTGGACAACAGTCACTAGGTTCCCTCTGCTGACCCTGCAAAATGCGGGATACAGTGTGAAACACTGAGAGAGGATCGAACTTACACGCTGCCACAATAAAAAAAATAAAATATCACTCACTACAAATAAAAAAAATCACTTCACTCACCTAAAGCTATAGCTCGAGCAACCAGCAAACAGTGTTAATGCCCGCACCGATCCCCCCACGGCTCGTCGACCCGACGGTTTGAGCGACCGGGCGCGGAGGCCCTAGTACCTGACAACGAGAGCTGGTGATCAGCGACAGCTGTGCTGAACGCCGATCTGGGGTACGTGATGATGGAGAGGATATGGAACGGATGATATGAGATCCGAATAGTTGGGTGATGATTTAGGTTTAAAAATTGATGTGATAATGATAGAAGATTTTAAGGAATCTTGATTCGAAATTTATGGATGAGAAGGATGAATTGGGATACGGATATTCAGCTAAAACGGTTACTAGGTTCAATGTCTTGTTGAAAGACAATTGCCCAGCCACCTGTGCTCTCACAATCGTCAGATACGGTACAGGTGTGGTTGAACACAGCTGTAGGCCCAGTCGTTTGCTCGCCAAAGCCAGAGGCAAGGCAAGTCAGAACGACGCTGTAACTAACCCTAGACCCAAGTATACACCGGGTTTGTGAACCCTTAATACTGATTATGACCTTCGAAGGTTAGCAATGGGTCGCTTGAAAAGGGTTACTTTTTGTGTACTCAATTAGTTTTTTTAATAAATTACCTGTAAATTTATATCAAAATGTTATAAATAGCACAAAAATTGCATGCAAACCTTTTAATTTTATAATATCAACCAATGTCCTTTTTCTCAATGAATAGATGAATGAAAATTAAATATAATGTAATTAATAGTAATTTTGAAAGATTAATGTCAAAATAAAGGTTTTAATTGCTGAAAAAAAATATAAAATACAGAGAAAATGTTCACTATATTCTCTTGTTACTATTCAATAAAAATAATTTTAATAAAAGTAATCATTATTGAACAAAAATAAACAATTTCAAAACACAATATCAGTTATCTATCCAAACAATTAACTAACTTCTCTCACTAAAGTAAATACGTAAGACATTACGTAAACCTTGTTATTTTTACTCCACTTCTATACTATTCTACACACATAAACGGCTTCTGCACTGTACTTACATAAGTTTACTTATTACATTGGCGTTTACATTATGTGTTATATTATTCAATGATATCTTTACGCATTTTCTATTATTTACAGAGTAGGAAGAGAATCAATTCAATATTAAAGTCCAATCTTATAATCATGACTTAAAATATCAATCTATAAGTACATACATAGATACTTTATCAGTTTTGATAAAACTTTTTCAATTATATAATCAATTGATAAGAATAACGGACTAACGGACGAACTGTTTGACCTTCACTTATTAAAAATAGCATAGCCATTTTGTTTTCGTACGTTCTAGTTGTTTTGTCGAGATTTATAGTTTTGTTTACGTAAGTTATTTTTAAATTAAAGTTATATCAACAATAATATTGAATGGGTCAAATGGGATGCAGTCCTGCTTTCCACCTCAATTCGAGACACTGACATCGCGAGTTGAATAGGCGGGTTTTAACACCGTTCAAGATAAAAATAAGACACAATAGCAACTAATAATTTCTAATTTAAAAGATTAACAACATCTATATCATAATTCTAAAGATTTCGTTCGTTTGATCGTTCAAAACCTCAGAAATTAGAGGATCAATTTGAAAAAATATTTTGTTGGACAGATATATTCTAGAGTAATACATACAAGACAAAATATACATAGTTAATTAAAGTACTCAACTAAATAAACAATTAATTCCTTAGCAGATTGCACATTTGATTATTTGTAAACAATGTGTGACGTCAATTAGTTTTATCGGTCATCATGAGTGAAACAAAATTGTTGATATATAATCTGTATAATGTGTATATCTATATCTATCTATCTATGTATGTCGATATCAAAATGACACGAAATATCCACGATTTGAACCAGTGTCACACATTTTAATACGTTTTTAATCGTCATTCTTCGATTTCTAACTATGCATGTAATAAAATGTAAAAAACTAATATCGACTCTACTTTATTTTGTATTATTATGAAAGTTAACACGCACCTTAAATGACACTACAATAATTCGATATCATCGAGGTGGTCTGATGAGGGAGCCAAGACCTGAAACTCTACTATAAACTCAACTATGTAAAACTCTTCAGAGGCCACTAGACGGAAATCAGTGCAGAAAATGTTCTAGCTAAGACTATATGGAACTAAATCATTTCCCAAGGCGGATATTGAACCCATAACGATAATATTTACAATCAGATGCTGTCTCACTGCACCACTTCATTTAATACCAACAACTTTACATAAAATCTAAAATTATCAAACCTCCGTTGTACAACAGGAAAGAAATACTACAAAAAACACGTTTATTTCAGTAGATTACGTTTGTTTCAAACTGTTTATATCATTCAGCATTCACGTTCGAGCAATACAAAGTACAACGACCCAATCGTTCGATATGACGTAGCGAGTGGAGAATAATAGAAAAACAAGTGTTATCAATATTTTCTTTCGGGACTATCATGGCGAAGACTAGGTTCGATTCTCACTCGCGGTATTTAATATTTAATGATTACATTTCCACGCTCTGACGAGGAAAACCGCGTTGAAAAGCTAAGTTCTCAGGTTCCCTCTCCTTGACACAGCGTGAAGATGAGAAAAATAAACCATGTTAATTTGGAACTGAGCAACATAAAAAAAATCTAGCAACGGGTACAGAAATTATAGAAATCGCTATTTTTTGCGATAAAGTCGCCTATTATTATTATTGTTTCTCTTCCGAGGTCAGTCGTGGCGAGGAAATGAAATATTTTTTTAAATTTTTGCTTTCATTTCTTCGCTCTGGTCTCGAGGCAAAGCGCGGCGTTGAATTCCGCCACTCAAAACGCAATGCGTCCAGAAATCGGCGAAAAGTGGGACCGGAGTGTCTTAACACTAATTTCCCTCGGCCTACTCTGCTGTGTGCGGGATACAGCGTGAAGCTGATCTAATTTAATTTCATTTCATAAAAAGAAACCTATGCATCTACGAACAAGCAGTGAGTTATGAAAGCGCAATATTTCCACACCCGTCGCGTTGTCTACTTTCACTAACGCATAATAGCGATTGTTTGAAATTTCAGTATTTTCTGCTAGCATTTAGCTTCTCACTATACTTTCTATTGTAAAATTTGTATAATAATATAATTATTATTACCATTACGTATTCATTAATTTTATTAAATTTAAAAACGTCGATGATAATTATTTATGAGATTTTAATTTTTTTACGTGTAGAAACTAACGAAAAATATATGTTAGGGAATAATTGTTAAAAGTACACTTGGTCAACAAAATGTATTCTGTAAAATGTAAACAGATGTAACAACTTAAAAGATATGTAAACTTTATAATATGACGAATAAAAATAACACACATTTCTTTAGAAACTAAAAACATTTTTTACAGCCATCGTAAATTTACGCGTTGGTCGCGAAATGTCAGGTCCATGTGCGTTACAAATACATTTTTTTAACAATTACCCTCATTTCGTATATATTAACTTCTTAGTTTCACTAACTATTGGAGCCGTCTCATTGTGGACGCGACTGTTCGGGGTTTGATTACCACTCGGGGGAACAAGACAAACGACAAAGTTGAATTTCGCCATCTAATATTACATTTAAAATTACATAAAAAATTGGGCGACGCGAGATGAACGAAGTCACCTAATAATAGGTTCCCTCTGCTTACGTAAAGCTGTAAAAACCATTTATTGTGCTAGTGATATAAATGGATGACGATATTGTACAATACAATAACGATGACGATTCAAATAAATTAATAGGTAGAGACGAACAAAGATATGATCCTATATATTTTTTCTTTTGAGGTGCTTTACAGCAAATAGGCGCTCTCGTATAATCTAACTTAGAGAGTATGAAAAAAAAAACAAAAAGCAGATAAGTATTTAACTTGTTTAACTTTACCCGTCTGTTTCTCCAATAAATATAAAAACAACATTATTTAACACTAACAAGTTTACACAAAAACAACATATTTTGGCAAAAGTATGAAAGTTAACATACATACATATATTTATGTATGAACAAGACACGCAACGGCAGATGTTAACACACAGCTGTTGTAAGGTCGTAAAAAAGAGGCTATTTTTGAGCTTCCCCCATATGTTCATTTTAATATTATGCATTTTGAAGTAATTTTTGATATCTTTAGATACTTACTTCGCAATTTTATTCGTGTAGACTTAAATCATATCCCGCATAAAGCAGTTTAAACAGATGGAACCTATTGTTAACATACTCCGTTTCCCTACTTTCCGTAGAATTTTTCGAGTCATAGTGTATAATAATTCATTCTCACGAATGGGGATCGAAACTAGAAGATTTTAAAATGTATAAATGAAAATAATGTATATAATAGCAATACATGTTACATAACACTAATAAAAATATATGAAAAATGTAATAAAACCTAGAATCCCATTGCCTAGTTTGCTATGCGGGAAAAGGCAATCTGTTCTTTTTTATTTCACTATCAATTAAATTTTAATTATCAGTATAAATGTTATTTTTAATGTCATTCAATTTAGCTAACTTCATGTACATACAATCAGAAACAGTTGACTGCACAACGATTAAATTAGTATTCATTACAAGAATATTCCAGAAAGAAGCTCCAAAGAATGGTGAAAGCTGTAAGGTAAGACAATTAGCAGTTCTCGAGATATTTACAAACATACTACACAGGTTTTACGTAGATTTAATTACGTACATAATAGTTTAATGTCAGTTTAACGGTAATTGTAGTATTTGAGTGCGGCTATTACTAAGTACATTTGGAATAATTAAAAGTGTAAAACTCGAAAAAAAAAAACTTTATATAACATTTTTTATCTATCTAAAATGCCACGCACAGATAATAGAAAAACAAATTATAGTTCAAACGGCATGGCGTTCCAATTTCAAAAAGTATACTTTATTTTCGATGTTATTCGCGAAAGTGGCACTGACTTATACCACATACGGCCAAAAGAATGATGATACATTATTGTCCTCGTTTTATGCCCAAAATAAAGACTTAATTTACCGTTATGATCGTTGTTTAGGAGACGATTTCTTTTTTAATTCTTAGGAGCACATTAACATCATAAAAGGCTAACCTAAATGCAATTGAAGAACCATTGTCTAATAAAAAAAGTGACGGTTTATTTCCAACTATATTCTCGACAAAAATAACAATGTTTACTATACAAACACCTATACTAATATTATAAACATAAAGAATGTATGTGCATTATCACACTACTCTCAGGAACTATTTATTAAAATGTGTTTTATATTGGATAGTCCATTTATCAAGAAAGGCCATAGGCTACATTAAATGACATCATTCCATGTAGCCCACGGAACCTACGGTCATGTCACCGTGTGTCATACAATGAATATTTACTTCCATTTGACATTACGAACAAAACCATAAAGGTAAAACTAGTGTTCTATAACATTTATTATTATTGTTGAAATTAGAGGTAGGTACCTCTTTTGGTGTCAAGGTGACAAAACGTTTATTTTGAACGGTTACCAGATGAACTTGATCACGGCGAGGTTGTGAGATTGCGAGCCAAGAATCATTTATTTTTCTTACATTTTATAATATTTTAAAAGCAATTATAAATGAAAAAAATATCTAAAAGAATCACTTTGAGAGCAGTCATGGTGCAGGGCACAAACGTGCGACAAGTTACGCTTCAAAATTAGGCGTGGGGACATAGTATCTTAACAATAGGTTCCATCTGCCCACTCTGCTATATTCGGGAAACAACGGGAAGCTAAACTATATTAGTACTAAAAAGTTATTTTAATGACAAATTACTTCACATCCTGATGTAATATTACTGGAAAGTAGCCATGTTTTGTCACCTTCAACTATCTCACACTAACACTAGGTGCGACGACCACGATTTGGTACAATGGCAGCTGAGTTCATCATTTATTTTAAGTTTAGTGAAACCTCTGAAAATTTTTACATTATAGCCTGATTAATAATAACAAAATTATTTAGCAGGTTGCGATAAATTTTTAGTTAGGTTCATGCTGTATTCCGCACGCAGATAGGCAGAGGAAACATAGTGTTAAGACATTCCCTTCCTCATTTTCTGCTGAATTCTGTCGGCTTTGCGTGTTAGCGGAACTCAACGCCTCGCTTTGCCTTCGATACCAGAGCGAAGAAACATTTTGAAACAGACATTTTTAGTTGATTTATAAAAGGAGGTTATCAGAGTGATATGTATGATGCCTACCTATCATATTGGATAAATATTCAATTGAGTATGAGGATCTATTTAGGCTTCAAAGCACGTTTGCTAAATATTGTATCTCATACATAATGTTTGTGAACAAATTTCTCCGAAACTCAACGCTGCTAAGTTACATTGAAATACTATAACAGACTTGTATTAGTGATTTATCACTACCCGCATTACACAGGAATTGCATGAAGGTTATTCGTCAATTTATTCTATAACAGTAGTAGGTACATAAATAGTTAAAGAAGGTTACAGCCTCGTTGTGACATTGCGGGCTTATTTACCTTAATTAGAAATGCTATCCTATAGTTCATTTAGTACTGAATAACTGCAGAGATATTTGCATCTATTCTACAGTAATATCCTTTTTATTAACTTCACGCTGTATTCCATATACAAGAGGCAGAAGGATCTTAGTGTTAAGACACTCTAGTCTCCACTTTTCGGAGAATTTTCAAGATAATATTAAATTTTATTCCCCGAGTGGCAATCGAACTCAGAACTGTCGCGTTCGTCCGCGACGGCCTTATATTCTTTTATTTTCTAGTATTTTTGATTACAAACATACAGATGTCTATATTACAATTTATTATTAGTTATTTTTGGTATAAGCTTTACTTTATACAACTTGTTATATCTGAAACTTTCTACTCGACGTGCACTATGTCACGTAGGCAGCTGTGGCCATCTTGGTAGTTACTGGAAATAGGTCAGTAGTTCTTTAGCGGTGACTTTAGGTTCGATTTATGCAACAAGTTTTTATTATTGTATACTTTTATAAATATTTAAATTATTGATAAGAATGTCCACATTAAGAATTAAATTAAGACAAGATTACAAATTAATATTAAGAATTACTACGGGAACTGGAAATAAGGTTTTCTTTTATGTTTTCATTTTACATTATAAATTCCACGAGAACAAAACTACGGGCGACAACTAGTTAAGAGTCAATTTTATGTACTTAATAATATTCTTAGCTATTTAATACTCGAAAAATTTAACTGCACATTTCCATAAGAAAGATATGAACTTGTAACCATTTTCTACTGTTTGATATAACTCAATTGCGCCACAATAGAAATAGTTATTAACACTTATTTATCTATTTATATATAGAATAGATACTAATATTACAAAAAAGCTAAAGCATGAGTTTGTAGATTGAACGTGCTCACTAAACATTGGTTCTAAATCAAGAATTATCTTATAATATACCTAAATTTAATATATAATGAAATTGGATACCAATCAAAGTATGTATTTTATTTGAAGTTATTTAATACAATAATTATAGAGACAACATGACCGTCAATATTATATAGCAGTCCACCTTGAAATCTTATACAAGGCAGCCAAACCAAAGAGGTTTAACTCACTAAATGACAAAAATAAATATTTCATTAAAAAAATATATTAAATATTAGTGCAAGTGGAAACATAAATCCACCAGTGATCGACATAACACATTTCTGAAAAAGTTTTCTTTATAATAAGTCACACCCTGGCAACATTTTTATATTAACGAGCAATCGATTATATTTTTAATATATTGTTAGCTTATCAAAAGACCCTGAAGGTATGACGGCAATCTTTTAATGGACTTGCCCATCATGTCTGTAACGGTAAATTTCTTATTCGCTTCACGCTATGTACTACACATGCACACAGCAGGGTATGCAGTAGGAACCTAGTGTTCCTTCACGCTTCCGTTCCCCACTTTCCGGTAAGTCATTGAGTGTTAATCTCTCTCTGTTTTATCCAACAACCTTCGTGTGTTCTCCATAACACATGACATTGGTGAAGTGACTAGTGCTCTGTTGGCATATTCTAAACGTCGTGACTAAAAATAAAACAGAACATGTACTCTATAGTAAGCAAAATTTTGTTTATACCACTTGTCTTTTGATATTTCCGTAAGACAAGAGGCCACAAAATAATTTAAAGAAATTTAAATTTGTATTTTCTATTGAAACACTAGTATATGTATAAATTATATATCTGTACCACATTATACAGTTATAAGTTCGCTAAAGCTCGAGACCTGATACATTCCCCCCGTAGCAATTGAACCTACAACCGTCGCGACTTATCATGATTTCTTAAGTATTTTTTATTTATATTTAGTTAAAGCACTATAAATTACATGATATTAATATAATAATATAATTAGTGTATATTAACTGTTATTATGGAATTTATTTTTGTAGGATGACGTTAGACCTTTTTCTTAATATTTTTTTCGTAAATTTAAATCCGCACTTCTTGTCTATCAGCTGTCTCATATAACACTTGCCCAAGTAAAGTAATCCTTCACTAAACTATAATTGTAGAAGCCTATCGCGGCCTCATTTCTGGGTAAAATTCGCGCACTCATATGTGCTTAGTTATTGTAAACTTTAATATCAAACATATAAGATTCAATTTACATAAAAAATATATGATATCACGCAATCTCGTCGTGTCGTAACGATAATAAAAAAAAAGACGAAATGAAATATTACGATTATTGTTATGGGATTGGTAGGTGTTCATTTGAGATTTTTAAATTGTTTTTCAACAGTCCAAGGTTGAAAAACAAATTGAACTAATATTAACTAAATAAATAGATATACCTACTTACTGTAAACACGACAGGTTGTAGGCTCGATTGACACTCGAGGAAATGGAATATTAACTATTTTTATTTCCTCGTTCTGGTAACGAGGCAAAGCGCGACGTTGAGTTCCGCTACTCAACAGTCTCTCAGCAATGCTTCTTGAATTCGGCGGAAAGTGGTGAACGTTAAAGGAGTGTTTTAACACTAGGTTTTTTATCTACTCTGCTGTGTGCGTACTAAATAAAAATATCGTCTCTCTATAGTATATAAAACGAGGCGAACAAGGGTAAGGAGCAAGCGAAGCTAAAAAATATATAAAAGCTACATTGTATATGAATCGTGACGAAACGACCTTGTATTATTCCATACCCCGCGACAATAGATAAAATCATGCGGAAACGTTAGTTAAACGACAGTTAATATTGCATCTTAAACAAACGGTTAAATTAACTGTTAATTAACTCAATTACATATTTACTTTTAGGCCTCAGCTACTGGTATAGTGCCAACTAAATTTTGAACTACGCATGAAATTCACACATTTAGTATGTAGCTTCTAGAATCTACATGTTAAATAAGTCATATACGTCCGTCCAATTAGGTAGACTAACAAGAATTTTTCCTTTTTTATCAGCTTCACCAGTACTCCGCATACAGAAGGGTATGAAGACAGAATCTAGTATTAAGAAATCCCACGCATCAAATTTTAAAAAAGAACACCAAAGTTTTGAATGGCTGAACTCATCGCTGCGCATTACCTCGTTATCAGGGCAAGGAAAAGAAAATAAATCATTCCCCCGATTAAGAGTCGAACCCACAACCGTCTCGTTTACAAGCAGACATCCGAATATCATCATTTACGCAGTAAAAACAACTTAATTCGATTAAAAACATGTTTTTGCATATATATCAGCAAATTGCGCATTTACAAGTATTTGCGCAGCTGCCGTCCAAATTTATATGTCATATTATCGCTACGTGATAGTGTATCGATTTAACCTTAACTATATTTACTTTCAATTGCTTTTTAAAATTTCCATTATGGTGTAGCAATGAGTGGCTCAAGAAGATTGATAAGTTAGGGATTCAATTTCACAAACAAACTTACATATGCACAAATCAGCTTTTCTTTATAAATTCGATTATACCAATTTTTGATTATCCGAATGACGAACGAAAACAATTAGTTTGGTTAATCAAGTTTCTACTGTATACAAAATGAAATTAAACATGAATTGAACCCACAACCACCTTAATTATCCTTATTTATATTACAAGACATATCTCGCATACAAAACTTTCAGCTTGCATGAAGCTTCATGTCTTATTTTGCATATGGGAAGTAAAAACAGGGAAAGCCCAAAAGGTTAAGAAACTGTTCCCTACACACCACCAAATTTTTGAGATGTGATTTCAAACTCAATGTGCCTTGTCCTTTTTCCATAAAAAAAAACAATGTTTGTATTGCCTTATTTTGGCCATAAAATATCCCATCCTCTGAGTTGTAACTGACCCCATAACCTAGAACACGAAGGCCCTCTAACAAGTACCACAGTACTTTACATATGTTTAAAAAAGCCCTTATCACTGAGAGGAGTATCGATTTAGCAATAGAGTAACCCACTTTATTATCAACAATGCCCTCAATAGATATACTGTAGTATTTTATTTAGAGAAATTACTGTGTGCCCTTCTATAGAGAACCATTTATTTTAGTTTCATAAAAATAATGAACTTATATAAATAATTGTATAATAACTTTTACATATTTCTATGAAAGCTTGCAATATAAAAAAATATATATAATAATTTCTTACGAATAAAAAACAATTTTGTTTAAGTAGATACATATATACATATATATTTACTTAAAACTAAAAATGTTATATATCAACCTCTCTTGCCAAATAACCATTCAGAGGAATAAGTAGTAGCAATAGTAGTAGGATATTTGTAAATTGTAATATGTAAAGCAGTCCGTTCCCCACTTTCCGTTGAGGTTTGGAGGCATTACATGAGTGGCATATAAGAATTTACTCATTAAGTTCAATAGAGTATGTCCCTAAATGAGAAAAAACAAGATTGATTTATACTACTAATGATAACATAAAATATCTTATAATTATATTAATATATAATTATTAATTGCCTAAAAAACCTTCTTTAAACTACTTATCTTTATATATAGCACAAGTACAATCCATATAAACCAGGGGAGATTAGAGACAAGTATATTTGTTAGGCAACTTGATTTACTTGGGTTTGCAGAGCATTTTTTTATTTCACCATAACATTATAAAATGTATAAAAGTTATTTTTCTTGTTATATTTTAGCTGAAAGTAACTGTATAATACTAGAAATATCCATGATATAACTCAAAAAAATGCAATTGGTGTAAAATAGGTTTTTTATGGTCACTTTTTAACAAAATCATAATTAATATAAAATCTTACCACATTGTTGTCATTATCTTAATAAAATATATATATTTTTGTATCTTAAGTAAAACTTACTGAAGTTGAAAAATCCATTAATAAACTTAGGGATTTTTAAAGTAGTAATAAAAACAAATTAAATACAAATCATTGTACTTTTGTATTGCATGGTATTGCCTAAAATTATTAAAAGATCATAAACTTTTATCAATGTTGCACAATGTGAATCATTTAAATGATGTAAGATTGCATGGATACAACCAAAAATGTCATAATTATTATTTATAGTAAAATTGAAATCTAATGTATAAAATATTAGCCAGAATATGAACAGGATAAACCTACATTTTGTGTTGAGCAGAGTAAAAATAAATCATTTCCAGAAGTAAAGTTTGAACTCACCACTGCATACATTTATAGTCAGACCCTATCCCACTATTTTACAATTGGCCTGAATTCCAATATGCTTATAATGTTAAATCCTTTGAAAATAAAATTACTTTAGTGACAATACTCTTACAATTTGATTTATTGTTACTACATACAAATATCTGTATATAAAAAATGAATTTGAAAAATGTTTAAATTTACGACTTTAAAATATTACTAAAAGCAGATAATAGTAGACAAATTTAAAATAAACTTAAAGTATAAGGGCTATCACAGCTCAGGAGGCAGTTCTACTTAGACAAACCAATAGTTTCTCTTAAAAAAACTATTTTATTGTTTAAAAAATTATTATAATGGTAGCTATTCTATTTTTTCTCAAAAAATATTGTAAGCCAAGACAAATAAGAGATATTTTAAATTAGCTGACAGATTATAAATTAATTAATTCTTTAGAAGTTTTTATTGACTCATATGAATAAACTGGAATAATATTGTTTTATTTTACAACTTTTTTTCTTCTAAGTTTTAAAACTTTATTTACTTTAAAATTTTTCTTTTAAGAGTCTTTTATAATGAACATTGAATTTCATGTATAAATTAAATATTACATAAAAACTTTAAAAAAATATAAATTATTATAAAAATTGTAATATTTTTTATAACCTAAAAACTAAAGAGAACTCTATCTTAAAAGACAATGAAGGTAGGTTAGACCATAGTTATATAAATAGAACTCTAAAAAACTTGTATATTGCTCTTTTTAATAAGATTTTAACTAAAAATAAGCAAAAATTGTGGAAAATCTCTAAATTATGCAATTCATGGCAGGTTCACATTTCAACAAGTTGGTACATGATTTCACTAGAACTCTCTAGAAGTAGCCTATATTAAAAGGAGAAAGCTATAACCATTGATTTATATATTTAAATAACGTATATTTAACACATTTTGACTTATTTTTGATCAAAAAAAGGATAAAATAACAACTTTTAAAGTAAAATTCCAATTTACTACTATTATAATTTTGATCATTTTATTAGAATTTTTAATACAAATTATTTAAGATTAAAAGAAATAATGAGTACTGTATAAAAAACAGTTACAAAGACATTGGTTGACCCAAAAAAATACCCAAACGGTGATTTAAAATGTAGGTTATAATTACATATACAAAAGATAGCAATTTTTGCCCATAATCTTGGTTTTGTATACAAAATTTATATATTTAGAGGCAAATAAGACTTACCCGGATGCTTCCGTGGTGGTAGTGAGTTTGAAACCGCCTTATATAAAATAAATTTTATTTTTCTACCCCAAGAACAAAACTAAAAGACTTTTTACAACGAACTGATGACAGTTGAATAAAAATGGCCGATTACGTCATTAATACGCGGGTAAATCAAATTTGCAACTATTTATTTAATTTTAACTTAATTTAAAATAAAATTAATTTTAAAATGTATGCTTTAATAAAATGAACTTACCTCATATATATAATTTAATGTGGTATCAAAGAAAGGTAGATTTTTCAATACATCAGTCTATTCGTCTGAAGCGCGCTGTTGCCAAACCGTTATTGCGTCAGACAATGAATATTGTTCAAATAAACACATTTCTAAACACTTTGACATAATTTTTGCATTTATTTAAATTAAAATGCTCCCCGAATTTGTTTAGATCAAACAAATTATTAAGAAAATAAACTGATTGAATTAAATAAAACTTGAACTTGACTTGGAGAAACGGCAACGTCGCGTCCTACTAGTAACAAAGAAAACTCGTAATTTATTTTTTAAAACAAAATGTAAAAATGAATTGAAAATGAAGTAATTATTATTTGTTTATTGATTGTAATTAATAAATCTGGTATTAAAATGCAATATATATGGTTAAACTATCTCTACAGCTGACTAGCTTATTTGAACTTGTTTTGATGTACTGTAATGTAAACTATAGTAAACAAAAATTTGAAGTGTTGCCATGTTGATATCGATTTTAAATTTTCTACCAAATAAGACAAAAATGGTAGAAATAAATATCTTTTGAAACTGGTTTCTCGTAAAATCGGTTTAAGGATGATAATTTTACATAAGAAAACATTTGTATACTTTTATGAATTTAATTGCATAGTGATAAATATTATCACAAAATTATAATTATTTTGTATAATGCAAAGTAGGACTTAATGTATTATAAGATGTTATCCCATCAAAAAATACATAATATTACAACAATACTAAATATTATGTTAATCACTTAATAATATATTAAATAACATCATACTTTTTTAAGGAATAAGAAATAGAAATTAGAATCTTCGTGAATTTTACTCAACTCGCGTACAGATAAATTATTTAAGTGTATCTTAAATGCTTCTAAGTGGTTGACAAAGGTTCAGTAACGAAAAATAACTATTAAATTAAATAATTTAGCGATCATACAATTTATCAATTTGCAAATTAAGTTATCTTGGTGAGTACTGAGAAGTTTGTAATTAGTGATGTTTGTTAGAAAAGATGGATATCCTCTTTACTCTAATCTATCACTTTATAAGGAATTAAGAGGACGAATTTAAATATTGTTTATTACAAATCTATATATAACGATTATTTTATTTTTAAGCACCGTAAAAAGTAAACTAAAAAATTAGACAAAAAGTAAACAATATACATCCATATAGGAAATAATATTTTAATGTATATTATATAATGTATATAGCTGAGGATCGAGTGTCGTGGCGAGAATTGGGGAAGGCCTATGTCCAGCAGTGGACAAAAGATGGCTGTTGATGATGATGATGATGATATTATATTAGAATATACACTTTAGCAAAAAAGACAATAAAATACAAAAATCTTAAGACTAAAATTCGCCTGCGATTTCACAATCATCTATTAATTATCTGACTATACTCTGTTCACGAAGGCATGAGATAAAAGATAAGGTAAACACGTCAAAAAAGGTTGTTTACATGTCACGGGTGATGGACTTACTAAATTAATTTTAAAATTTTATATTTATGGATTTATGGACATAATATGCTGATAGCACTGAAAATAATGTTAAAATATAATATTATCTTATCAAAGAATCCCGGTAAAGCGGGGAGAACTTTTTTTACAAAATTCACAAAATCCAATTCACAACACTACAATATCCAATTATTTTGCAAAACGTATGTCACGTTTGAATGTCGTCGTATAGAAGTTATACGTTTATAAGAAATTAGTGACAAAGTGTGTTGTGTTTAGTGACAAAGATTTATGGGTATCGATGAAATATTATATACATATGTCAATAATTTTTATAATTATCTTTCAAATGTTGTAAAATTGCACATTGTACAGTAAGTAAAAAGTAGTAATTAAGTTAAAAGAAACCAATACGAAAAGTAGTAAGTAAAAAGAAACAAATACAAAAATAAAAGCGATTGTATTTATCATCCGTCAGATTATATCCGCCATTTTCAGTTATTTTTATAGAATTTTCGTGATTCCGTTGTCACTTTTGTTGATTTTATTAATAAAAAATATAACAGTAGGATAATTGAATAATACACATATTTAGTTTTATTATTCTCAAAGTGAAGTTTCAGCAAAACTTTCAGCAAAACTTGTGCATTTTCTTTGTATTTTTTTGCTATTCTTGTTGTATATCTTTATATACTTAACGTTACTATATAACATTTTTTCCTATATAACACAATGTTTGAGAGCTAGCAAAATTTTACATTTCAAAATGCTTAAAAAGTTGACGATACTTATATATAAATTTAAATTTACATGTGATACACTTTTGTAATACCATTTATTGTTATATTACTTCCATACAAAATAATTACACAAAAATAAAGACTCAATTAAATTTCAGCTTAAAAAAACTAGATATAGACGTCTGTTTTAAATTATCAGAGGATTTATGCATTTGCATTTTTTTTGGCTTAATTAGTGTCACATCATTAGTTGGCCTTGTTATAACATCACTATTATCAAACTGAGGATTTAAAATATATTGTTTTAGAACATTTTTCTTTCTCCGCCTGTTTGTTTTAGCGTTAGAAATTTTCAAATTTAATTCTTCATTTTTCCATTTAATTTTTAAATTTATATTTCTATTGCGAATAGACAATTCAGTTTTGTTTTCTATTTTGTTATTTTTTACTGTTTTAGTAGTTTTCCTACGTTTGCTGGCAGCACTGTTTTTAGATGGTAGCTTTCGTTTTGGCGCCTTTTTTGTAATTGTATGTCTATTACAATCATCTAATTTAATATTAGATGAAAATTTCCTATCGACCTCGTTCAAATATTGATTTTTAAAACTTTCCACATCAATATCTGTATTTTTTTCCAACTTTCCCTCAAAGGGATTGAATTTTAGACATTTTTGTATATCTTTTTCTGAAATACTATTTAAATTCTCAATTTCAATTAAATCCACGTTAATAATTTCCTCCTTTTTAGATATTTCCATTGAATCGTTCTGTATATTTACTTTCTTTAGTTTGGGTGTATCTTGTATTAGTAACACTTTTTCGTCTAACTTTTCATTTTTTACTGGTGTTTTTTGTTCTACTTTATTTATTATTTCTTCTGATTCAGTTTTAGGTTCGATTTTTAATGATATATCTGGAATTTCTTGATTTTCCTGTAGTTTTATTATAAAATTAAAAATATTTTTATATTACTAATAAATTATTTTATTTGATTTGTGTGTTTTAAAAAAAAGAAATAGGTAGTAAAATATTGTAAAAAAATACTTACAGTTTCTTCTATGGACATTTTCTTAGGGGAATTCCATTCTTTTATATCTTCTTTAGTTTTACAACTTTCCTTCGATATATTGTTCATAAAAAATCCTTGTAAGACATTTCTGCAAGCAAAATACATTTATTATATTTATTTTTTGACAACTTCACAGCTGTGGTTTTTCATTTATTTCAATGATATAGTTTATCAATAAAATGTCTAATCTACATATATAAAAGGAGATGTTCCCACTGACTGATAGTATACTACTACATTACAAATTGAACTTATAATAAAAAATAAATTAAAAAGAACTTAATTATGTTTAAGCAGCATAATCAACACTAAGCACTCCTAAGTTTAAATCCGACTTACAAAAAAATACATGCAAAAATTATATATACATACCAAAATTTATATATAAAAAAAACCAAAAAAACTTACTTTACAACCCTTTTTTTCTCAACCAAAGGCCTGGGTTTTCTAAATTTTTCCAGAACTTCTTTCAATACCATATCAAAATTCTTTATAAATCTCGTGTTGTATGTTTCAATCATTTCATTTTCAATTAATTTAACTAATGACGAAAAATTATTATTAATATTTGCTTCATTATTTTGTAGTACACGTTTCTTCGGTGACTTTAGGTTCAATTCCTGGCGACTTTGTTGTGTTGTTGCTGTAAATAAAAATAAGAAATCAAACAATATAAAAAAATGTGTAAAAAAACAAAAATAGAATATTTAATAGTTATAATTTAAATTGTTAAGGCTTTCAAAATATGTAACTTACAGGATCTACTAGGGTTTCTTATTTTCATTTTCACGTTCTGATAACAAGACAAAGCGCGGTACTGAAATCCTCCTGTCAACACGCAACATCTTGAAAATTGTGCGGTATGTGGGGAACAGTTTACCCCACGATTTTAACACTAGGTTCCCTCTGCCTCCCGTGCCATATGCGGAATACAGCGTACGTTACTTATTTATAAGCCCACACTGAACTTATAAAAAAGATAACTTACCGTTTTCACTATTTTCATTTAAATTTCTTGTAGATGTTGATGCACTGTAATGAAAAAATAAGTTATTTAAAATATTTTTATCGTTTATAGTTTTTTAGGATAACAAAAGAAAAACAAGTTTCTTTTTATTCATAAATTTATTCTTAATTTAATTTTAACTTTATAATACTAAAAAGACATTGCGTTCAAATGTTGTTTCATTAATTTTGTTTACACAAAATATTCAAATAACCATTATGTAATTTTTCTTTACTATAATAAAAATATTCTGTCGCAGATGTACAGCGCCTTACTGTAAACGCGATGGTGGTAGGTTCGATTACCACTTGAGAGTATAAGTTATTTTCATTTCTCTGGTACAAAGAGTAGTGTTAAATTTCGCCAATAAAATATTAAATTCTAACCAAAAAAGGAGAATAAAGTGTTTGGTAATTAATCATTATTAAAAATATTGTTTTTAAATAGTGATTAAATATTTATATTAATAATAAAAAATATTTACTTCAATAATTGACTTCTTCCTTTGGTACGTCTCAAAGACATCCGACTGGGCATTATAGGTCCAGTTATCCTTGTTCTAGAACTTTGGTTTTGTGTTGGCAATGATACTGTAAAAAATATATATGTATTCGAAAAAAATGCATTAATTAATGAATTATTAAAGTGCTTTATTACTTTTTATAGCTACATGCTGTATCCTGCATACAGCAAGGTAGGCTAGTATTATTTAGCTAATACAATACTTATTAATCAAACTTATTGGTATATTTACGTTACTTATTTAATCATATGTATTTAAAATAATTACAAAATATAAAGTTTTCTTTTTGTTCTAATTAATATCATAGACAAATATGTAAGTAGCCCACCCTCATATTAGAAATTAAATTGAATGCATAGTTATGCAAATAAATAAAAAAAGAAAAGATATATATATATGTACAACAAAAAACACATTATATATTTTTTACTTAAGTCTTACATAGCTAAAAGTACACATAAAATTAAACAGAAAAAAAATGTTTTTCAAGCTCATATAAAAATGAAATAGGAAATACCTTTAACTATTTCCTCCAAGCGCTCCCTATCGTGTGATATTTGTGAACAATTCTCACACAAGTAAATATGAGAATTGATACAACCGAGATGTGAACCTGCACTACCGCATAACACACATAATTGTATATCCCATGGACTAAAAAGAAGAAAATGTAATTAAGAAGTTATAAAATTATAAGTACTAGAAACTTCACCTAACACACAATATTTAAAAAAAATTGAAGAAAGTAAGAAACAGAGTGTCTTAACATTAGGTTCCCTCTGCTTATCCTGCTATGTGCGGGATACAGCGTAAAAATTAAAAATAACATACTCATTCCTTCATAACAATGTGTGTATGTAAATATAAAAAGAAAACCATCAAATTTAAAATGATATTAACTATAATAAATAGTATATTTAGGCAGTATAAGAGTTATTCTGCCCCTTTACACTCTTATGAAAGTACCTAATATTATTATAACATCAAACAGACAAACTAAAATTATAAAATAAATAAAAAAAATATACTAGCACAGCATAAATTCCCCCGAGTGGAAATCGAACCCACAATTATCACGTATACTGTCCTACGCGCTACGATGTCCTCATTTCCTATAAAAAAAAACAATATTTACCCCGCCTCGGCACCGAACTCCCTACCATTGGGACATTTGCACTCATTCACGCAGCATACAGACGCACGCTCGTATATTTCAGAATATGCGTTCTGATCTAATTCCCAAGCGGCGTCTCTGAAAATAATATTATAATCATACAGGAGGTCGGCAACGTTTTTCATGTAAAAAGTGAAATATTAAATTAAAAATTCAAGGCGGGCGCCAACTATTTTATGCCTAACATACAAAAAACAAACCTAACAAATATATAAAAATAACTAGTGGGCCCGGACGCGGCTACGCCCGCGAAAATATAAGACTAAATAATGAAAATAAGTTAAAAAATAATAATAAGTGGAGATTTATTATTAGAAAAAATATCTGAGTAACCGAAATGAACAAACAAAAGAAGAAAAAGTAACTAAAGGAAATTCTTAATATTAGAAAAAGTACCTAAAGTTTGCCGTGCGCGCGTACTAAACATTTTTCTATATTAAATAATTATTAATTTTTGCGAACAATATTAAATAAAATATCAAATTATTAAAATTTTGATTTTTTAAGTGTATAACATCGGTAAAGTTAACCGAACTGAGATAAATCTATGTATATAAAATCGAAAGGTCACTCACTCATCACGAAATCTCAGAAACTACGTGTGCTAGGAATCTCAAATTTTGCATAGGAGTTATTTGTAGGACGTAGGTGCTCGCTAAGACGGGAATTTGCAATATTCGACTCCTAAGGGGGTGAAATAGGGGTTGAAAGTTTGTATGGAAAATTTTTTAAATCGCCACCGAATTTTATAAGATTTGAAATTTAAACTCTTAAAATTATTTCATTGAACACGTGTTTCATGTTTTATTAGGATTCACCCCTAAAAGTACAAATAAGCGGGCGAAGCTGCGCGCGTCCGCTAGTTAATTATAAGCAGCAAATAATTACATAAAAAATAATAATAATTCGAAAATATATAAAAATTTACAAAATCATCTGCCCGTTCGCGTCGGTCATACTATACCACTCGTAGGCTAGGTCATTTGGAATCAGTGACATCTTAATTATTTATTAGAATGTTATACAGTAAGCTATAATTTCCATCTAGATGAATTGCTAAAAGTGACTATTATATTTATTTTCATAAGGATGAATATCAAATTATAGAAATCATCTAATTTTTGTTAATGTATACAAATCTATATCGGCGGGCGCCATGTATGCATTAAGCAAACTCACTTTGGGTGATGTTTTCTTAAAACAACAAACTTTGCAAGCCGTTGCTTAGCAACGTGTAGCGACGATTGTTATTAACATGGCGGAATAAATTGCTTGTCAAATTAATTATTTTAATATATTGGTGTATATCGAAAAAAATACAAATATGAGAAAAAAAAAGTATCCTATGTTCATCCCGGGACCCTCAAGTATCTCTATATAAGTATTTTATCACAATTAAATTAGCGGTTTGGCCCTGATTGCGTAAAAGACAGACAGACAGACAGACAGACAGACAGACAGACAGACAGACAGACAGACGAGTTACTTTCGAATTTATAATATAGGTATGGATATTCATATCTATAAAACAGACAGCAGAAATTGAAATTTACGTTTTGAATTTCTTGCCTAAATTAATAATAGTATAAGGTACACTAAAATTTATTGAAAGGCGCCGCGTTGCCGCCCTCTGTAATAATGTATTAATATATCTATATTACTAAATACTGTAAAGACATTACATACATTTATAAAATCAGCCCAGGCGTGGTGCAGGGGCATAAGCGTGCGACTATAAACACGATAGGTTAAGGGTTCGATTCCTCTTTGAAGTAATAAAATATTTAATATTTGCACTTCATGACACTGGTAACAAGGCAAAGCGCGGTATTGGGTTCCGCCAGTTAACATCGATTGTATTGAGATTTTGGCGGAAAGTGGGAAATAGAAGTGTCTTAACACTAGGTTCCCAGGTTCCCTCTGACAACTCTGTTATGTGCATGATACCATGTGAAGTTAAAAAATATACGTCTAATACTTTCGCCATTTTTGTCATCGGCCCATTAGCTCAGTTGGTTAGAGCGTCGTGCTAATAACGCGAAGGTCGCGGGTTCGATCCCCTCATGGGCCAGAATACATTTTTTGGATATTTTGATTCTTTTCAATTGTATTTACTTCTGTATACGTTTTAATTCCTTTTTTTAAGCATTTTTCACTATTAAAAGTGAATGATTAATGTAGAAGATATAATATATAGAATATAATTTGAGGATGTTTCACTTTCATGCAAAAACTAGTAATATATATAGCTTATACATCAGACTAATACAGAAGCTACAATTTATGTAAACATTTTGTATAACTTAGCCATAATATAACAATCATTTTAAGTTGGTGAAGCCACATTTATAAATAGCACATACATAATTTTTCTAATTTATCTATATATATAAAATCGAAAGGTCACTCACTCATCACGAAATCTCAGAAACTACAAGTGCTAGGAATCTCAAATTTTGCATAGGAGTTATTTATAGGACGTAGGTGCTCGCTAAGACGGGAATTTGCAATATTCGACTTCTAAGGGGTTGTTTTTGGGTTTGAAAGTTTGTATGAAACTTCGTTACAAATGCTAGGAGTCTGAAATTTTGCATGGACGTCACTTATAGGACGTAGGTACTCATGGAGACAGAAATTAATAATAACGTAGTTCATGTAGGCGAAGCCGCAGGCGGGTCGCTAGTTTTATTATAAAAAAAAGTAAAAATATATAAAAGCTATGGAAAACAAGGCTACTAACCTATCAGGCACGTAATATCCTTGCTCTAAAACAGCTACATAGAAATGTTCTTTATCATTACAGAGTGGACATTTTAGATAATGTACGCCGGCACTTAACGCCATACGCTGGAAAAAAATGCATAAACAATATTAACTTATAATAATTGTTGTTTTTTTTTTAACTTCAGTTTTCAGTTCAGTTCGTAGGCAGAGGGAACCTAGTGTTAAGACACTCCTTTCCCCACTTTCTGCCGAATGCATTATTCATTGCATTATAAGTGGTAAAACTGATCTGAGGAAAAAAATATCAAAAAATTCATTCTCCTCTTGGGAGTTGAACCCATAACTTTAGCATTTTCTAAATCACTAAGTAATAATACTTTTTTCTCAACAGCCTATCGCCATCCACTGCTGAACGTAGGCCTCCCTCATCAAGCGCTAACCATCCTGGTCTTGGGCTTCTCGCATCCATCCATCCATAATAATACTTACATCTATACAATTTCTATGGAACCATGCGTCTCGCGCGCAACATGGCGGCCAAAAAGTTTGGGTTGTGGGGAACCCATTAACTTTCTCATAGCAAATTACACAAACTGTTTCTGTTTCATCTGTAAATAACAATAAAATAACTATTATTAATCAATTGGTATTAAACTTTATTTTGTGTTTTATTACTAGTTACTAATATTAATTACTAAAATTAAAATTAATGTGAAAGTTAGTAAGGATTAATTTTAGTAATTAAAAAACATTGATGTATGTTCCACTTTCATACATGAAACTTTACAGCACTATAGCTTGTACATCAGAATAACACACAGGCTACAATTTATGTAAATATTTTGTATTATTTGGCTATAATATAACAATATTTTTCAACAGGTGCAGCAATGTTTGAGTTGCTATTATTTTATAAGTATTAATTTCTCTAAAAAAACATAGAAATTATATCTATCTACACTAATATTATAAAACTTTGTTTGGTCAAATGTGCTAATTTCGTGAACTAGCGTTTCAAATTATGCTTAAGTTATTACAAGTTAATACAATGCTGGTAGACAGCAACCAGAGTGAGAAATTAAAATAATTTAAATATTTTACCAGAGTTGAGATTGAATTGTGTTTACATTTAATTTATTATAACAACAAGTATAAAGTTCAAAACTTATTAAAACATCATACCAGATTCTTCTTCAACATCAGTATCAATTTTCTCTTGTCTCATTTTATTAGCCTTCCTTTGTCTCGGTATAGCTTTATCCATTATTGAATTAGGAATTTTCTGTTTGGGCGCATGGTCTCTGCAGTATGTTCTGGAAAAAAATTTAAAATATTTTCTTTTTTCACTTTCACATTGCTTCCTGCTTATGGCTGGATTGTTCGAGGGAACCTAGAGTTCAGACACTATGATCATCATACAATGCTCCATTTTAAAGACATTGGTGATAAATGGCAGAACTCTATTTGTCTTGTTACTAGAGAAAGAAAATAAAAATAATTCATACTATTGAATGGTAATCAAACCCATAATCAACCACAAAAGAGTGTAAGAACTTTCCATTGCATTTAATAATAAAACTTAACACAAATCTTCTTTTACTTTAAGATGTTAGATTAAAGGTTGTCATAATTAAAATATTTAATAATTTAATTTTGACAATATTAATTTTATTGTGTAATATATTATATTTTATTCTATTTCATTACAATCACTTTTGCATGACAGAGTTATGCAAAAATGTCAATAGTAATATCAGTTTTACAGCTTGGAAAGCAATTCTGCTGACCTGATCTCCCTCAAGTGTATATCAAAAGGAATTTAATAAAAGTGTATATCAAACCCATAACAGTGGCATACACAGTCAGAGATTGTCCAAATTACACACTTACTTATAATTTCCATAGAATAAAGAAACAGCATTCTTCTCCCTGCCGCATGGCAAATGAAATTGTTTCCTACATTGTGCTACACTGCAACCAAGTGTGGCACCACCTTTGTAACAGTATGAACATTTCTGTAAAATGTAAATAAACATTATTACGGTTCCTGGGTTCCATTCCTACTTGGGAGAAATAAATTATTTTTATTTGCTTGGTGTGGTAACAAACCAAAGTTCAGTCAAAAGACATATAATGACTCAAAAATTGGACAGTGTATAAATATTCTTTTTCCTTTTTTTAAAAGTCTTTATGGAAAGTTTTGTCATAGTATTAACATTAGATATCTATTGTTAGACACAATTTTTACTCTGTAAATAAAGAGCATAAATATGATCTAATTAAAAATAATTAAAAATCTAATTCAAACCAATTATCATATTTATTATATAATATTTAAAAAAGAATTTAAAAACTTTTAAAATTAGCTATTGAGATATAAGCCTCAAGAATAAAATAAAATGATATTTCAAATAAACATTCATACAACATACATGTTTTTTACTCCTCTCAATTTCTGCTATAATGTCAGGATATAAAAACCCATAGAGGCCTTCTTCATCTCTACCTTTTTGGATAAGACAAGATGATAATAACTGAAACAAATTATATACAAATAATTGAAATATTTGGCACTTATCTTACTACTATTTTCTTTGTAAGAAAATAGCCAACATACATTTCAACAATTAAAACAGTTGTATTAAACATTCCTATTTTATTAAATTGATATTATAAACACCTTTTTTTTACAGTTATCACCTTAAAAGTATATTAAAAACTAATAATGAAAAACTAGTGGTAATACTGTGGAAAAGTGTTTACCACTTTCCAGCCCATTTTTATCAGATGTTGAGTAGCATAAACAAAAGTAAAAAAAATCTGCTGTTCCCTAAGTCGAAGTATATCTAACTTAAATTAAGAATCATTTTAATATGAATTTTAGTTTTAGAGGAATTTGTGGTCAAACATACACTTACCAAATTAAGCACATGCACACTTGGAAGCCTAAATAGATAATCATACTCAAATATAATTCAATTCTAATAATATTACTGTCATATATAAGGTATGTCATATATAAAGAATTGTCAAAGATTGTTATGTATATTTAAATGTAGGTAGGTACTTATTTGCTTTGTTAAATAATAAAGCGAATTCAAGTGGGTAAGTTGAAATTATGTATGACAAGTTCAGTTCATATCAGGCTACCTAGCTAATACAATACTTATTCAATGAACTCAGTGTTTTATTTACATTACATATATAATAATTACATACATTACATATCCAACTGATAACTCCTTTTTTTGAAGTTGGTTTAAAATAATTTAATACTTAAACATATTTGCCATTAATATGTCTTGTATTTCATTATACAATACATAGATGTATTTAAAATGTTTAAGAAATTACTACAATAGTGTAATTATGTAGATCTAAAGTGTTTTAAGCAACTGTTGGAAAATGTGTATTGTATATTGTAAAAAAAAATTAAAAAATTCATAACTTAGTCAGATTTTCTCTTAAAGTTTTGACATATAAAGTATTTGTAATATAATAATAAAAATAAATCATTCAACATTATTAGGTATTCTTTGCAACATTAATTACTGTAATTCGGATTACTATCTTATTGTCATACGCACAAATAAAGTATAAATGTATAAATAAACATATAATTTATTAAAACACAATAAAACAAGACAGCAAAAATTACTTACAACACAAAAGTAATGGCAATGTATATTACCAATGCTATATAATTTTCCATACGTAGTCTCATCAAATACTAAACGGTTACAAAATGCACAAGGTGCCTGTTTATCAGATAATTTTGCGAGAAACTTTTTTCTTCCAATCAACGTTTTACACGACATTATTACTAATATATAATATATTTTATATACTAGTAGGTTTACTACACAAAAAGTATCTGAAACTTTAAGAAACCCATTTAAAATTAAATTAAAATAAATAGAAATTAATAATAGAACTATCTAGTATCTACAAACTTACAAAGTACAAATAAAATGTCATAACTGATTATTTATCAACTCAAAATGTCAACACTTGGCGGGAACTTTTTTTTATTTCGTTTAGGAATATAAACATTTAATAAAAATAGTTTTATATTAAAAAAAATATTTATAACTTCAAGGGTTCAAATTTTTATCTTCCTTCAAATATTATAAGTAAATGTTACTTCATTTTAATATATTTAAAATGTGTAAAAAAATACTTATATTGCGAAAAGTCATAAAAATACAATAATAGTAATCAGAATTACAACGCATCACAAAGAGGAGGAAACGGTTGTATTTTTAATAATTTTGATAATAAAAGGAGGAAATAATATTAAAAACTAGATTTTATCTAAAAACTATGAATATTATGTCTCAAGGTCTTCATTATCTCCAAAAATTGCCTTTGTCTATGGTAAAAATATTTTTTATTAAAACTTATGAACAATTAGTGTTAAATAACACTAAATTTAAAATCCATATTATCAAAAGTTTTAGAATTTTATTCATGAATATTAATTAATATACTTTTATTTTGTGATATAAAATTAGCTAAAGCTTTATCTATGTTGCGAAAAATAATAAACGTACACTGACAGTAATCACTTCGCATCAAAAAGAGGACGAGACGACTGGGATTTTAGATAATTTTGATAAGGAACAAACAAAATAATCATAAAGTCGGGATTTTATCTAAATTAGCCAAACTTCAAGGTCCTTCTTATCAACAAGGAAGTGAAGGCCTACAGCTATAGTCTATGGTAAAAAATATTTTTCATTAAAAATTATGAGCAATTAGTGTCATTGTCAAGCAACACTAAATTTAAAACGTCAAAAAAATCAAAAAAATAAACGCCGCAAGGCGACCTAGGCGTAGTTTAATTAATTTAGTTTTGTAAATTTATTTGTGTTTTTATTATTGTTGATAGTGTTGAAATAACAGGTTTTAATTTGTCTAGTCTTAGTATTTTAGTTCACGGACCAACAGAGGGCCGTGACGTTAGAGTGCCATAAAATGTTGATGGATGTCCCTTTGTTTTAGAAATAGTGGTTTTTCGGTGCTTTTCTTTTGTGTTATGGAAGATAATCGTAGAATAATCTCGAATATTGCAAACATTACACGTTCTAAATGTGATAAATCAATGTATTGTGTGGTTCTTACGATATCCCGCCATAATACTTAGACGTGATTTTCAATTGTTTCGTAACATAATTTTAGCTATAACGTCTCCGAAGATGGAACTATTGCTCAATACAAACTTGAAAAAAACCAGTTGTGGTGCAATAAATACTATCTATTAAGAATCTTACAAGATTCTAGATAGATATACAAAATATGTCAACATTACAAAACAGCCAATCAGTCTGGAAAATTCCAAATGAAAATCTAGACTCAAAATATGAAAAATGTCGGAACATAACAGAGGAAATTTATAAGAGGATAAATTTAACATTTCAAATAAAAAAATTAGAGACCAGTACTCAAAGTGACTTGTCAGACCAGAGGTAATTATAATTTTAAAAATCTATAATTTTTATTTGATTATAAGAAGCATTAATATTTAAAAAATAATAATATATCATTAATGGTTAAATCTTAACTAATATTACAAGGCTAAAGAGTTTTTAATGAAATGTACTAATGTTAGGATAGGACTAGGGATTCAAATTGAAAAAATCTTATTATATTGGATAGTCCAATAGTTTGATGTTCCCACTGTGCCCAGTGAGTTATCTATTTCCATTCATCCAGGGGTATGGGGCCTGAAAAGAAAAACCAAAGGTTTATAATAAGGTTTTTCGTAATTTAGGGGAATTACATATATAAAATATAAAAATAAAAAAATTACCCTATTCTGATAAGGAAAATTGTTGAATTCTGTCACTCATTGCACAATGTTCTACAACTAATGAAAAGTAATAAAAGAAGTGTCTTAATACACTAGGTTTACCAATTGTGTAATTTATTTAGTGGTTATATTAGAGTTAAGTTTTAACTACACTTTAATGTATTTTTTAGATATATGTAGATTATAAAGATCTAAAAAATACATTATATGTTATATATAGAATATATAGTAATATAGAAATTGTATCTTTGTATATAGTCACATAAGTGCAGTCTTAGTAATGTCTGAATAACATTTTATAATATTAACGATGGTATTCAACAAATTTGCTCCTGCACCCTTTACAGTCCACTGTCACACTGCGCTGCAATGTTTTAAGTAATAGTATAAAATGTTTATTTAAAATTTATATTTCCATTTCTTGACCCTAGTGTTGAGGCAAAGTGCGGCATAGCAAGTTCCGCCACTCAACACATAACCTCTCCAAATGTGGGGGAAAGTGGGAAACACAGTGTCTTAATACTAGGTTCCCTCTGCTTAACCTACTGTGTGTCGGATACAGTGTGAAGCTGATTTTATTTTCTTTATTTGTTTATTTACAGTGAAAACATAGATAGTAATGAGTTGAGCAATGAAACAGATCTTTTTGCCTGTGATAAAAGTTCTTTATCGAGTAGTACTGAGTTGGAAGCATTAGAGAGAGGCAGCGCGGCCTGCGAGAAGTTCATCAATAACAACAATAATAATGAAGAAACTAAGAAGAAACAAATACCTATTTATAAGCGTCCTCGAAAAAGGTATTAATTTTTTACTTTGGCATACATTTTATTTGTATCTTTTGGACATTTTTAAATAGTGGCGCAGGGGCACAAGTGTTACTATAAACACAACTGGTAATGAGTTTGATCACTTACAGTTTATTCAAATGAAATATTTATTTAAATTTTCAATTACTTCAGTCCAATGTCGAGGCTAGCGCGGCGTTGAGTTCCGCCACTCATCACGCAATGCATCTAGAAATAGGTGAAAAATGTTTAAAATTGCTAAAATAATATCAACATCATCAAATCCTACTACATTCAGATTTTTAAACGTTTTTTAAAAATGTTTTTTCTAATTTTGGACAATTATTTGTTTTTCCCAGATTTAGAAAGCGTGTAAAAAAACAGCATCATTCCAAACAAGAGTCGGACGGTTCAAGCGATGAAGCCCTCCCCCTAAGCCAAGTAGTGGACTTGGACAGCATGAGAGAGAGTAGAGTCACTCCGTCACCTTTACACACAGTTATGGGGGTGCCAAATGTCGTTATCACACCTATTGGTAAGAGAATCTATATCTAACTCAATAACAATACAATATTTCAGTGTATAAAAAATAAACTAAAAAGTACAATTAAGATAGCTTAAGTGATAATAAGCAATCAGAATATGTTAGTTATTATGTTTTTAAATTAACAAAATTAATTTGAAAATTCACATCGAAATTCTTATATTTTTTTATTTGTATTTTAAACAATAGCCGTCATGATATGACGTCACATGATCTCGAGAATAAAATGCCAACGCCAGTATAGGTTATTATCTATATGACAAAATAAAATAAAATTGAGGCACTTCTAAAGTAATTGTAATTATTAAGCTGTTGGCTTACACAAGAGTAACAGTTCAAACAATAATTTCACATTAATATAACTATGTAAAATAACAAGGGAATTGAAGCCATAACCATTCAAATTTCAATTTGACTATTCAAATGTACCATCATGTTTCCAAAAATAAATTACACTATTTTCATAGAAAATAGTAATGTAACTTTCATTATTATGTACTCATATAATTATGATTTTTCTTCAAAAAAGTATATAAATATATTTTAAGGTAATGTTTAAAATTATAATATACTAGCGGCCCGCTCGCAGTTTCACCCGCGTGAACTATGTTATTATTAAGTTCTGTCTCCAAGACTACGTCCTAGTGACGTCTATACAAAATTTGAGACTCCTAGCATTTGTAGTAACGAAGTTTCATACAAACTTTCGACCCCAAAAACAACCCCTTAGGAGTCGAATATTGCAAATTCCCGTCTTAGTGAGCACCTACGTCCTATAAGTAACTCCTATGCAAAATTTGAGATTCCTAGCACTTGTAGTTTCTAAGATTTCGTGATGAGTGAGTGACCTTTCGATTTTATATATATAGATTAATATTTCAGATCTAAAAAAATTCAAAATACCGCTCCCAGATAAGAAAACAAAGAAAATTGAACCGAAACCTACTGAAGTGAATGAAGATACGCAAAATAAATTAAATAATAAACAAGAAACACAAGAAAATCAAAATGTTGAAGAAAAATGGGATTGCACTGCTTGTAATGTGTCTTTTAAAGGCAAAAGAGGATTGAAGTAAGTTATTTTTAAATATTGTATATTATTATTATATTATAGCCAAATTATATATTTATTTCAGTTTCACGCTATATCCTGCGTACAGAAGGGTAGGCAGAGGGAAAGCAGTGTTAAGACATTCCTCTTGATGCATTGAGTGTCGAGTTGCTGAAATCAACGCCGCGCTTTGCCTCTTTACTGGAGCGTAGAAATTAAAATAGCTCATTTTCCAGTGTGGAAATCAAACCTATGACCTGTAATTTTTTTTAAAAATATTTTTATATACATATTACAGACGTCATATGGCACTCTCTCACATACTGAGTCCAGAAGAAGAGAAGAGAATGAATTAAACAGAAGTAAAGTGAATTGGTAATTATGATTCTATATTTTTTGTTAAAATTTAAACTTTAAACCATAGATAGTGGTTAAAAATTAAATAAAGAAATAAAGATTTTTCCTTATTTTATTATAATGAAAATTATGATATTATAACACTATTATATTTAAAACAAAAACATTTTTTTCTATTGTGAAAGCTGTCACAAAACCGGTTGATTTATTTTGATTTTTAAATATTTTTTAATCTATCTCTCCAAAATGGCATTGATGTTTAATTTTTTTCCATTTGGACAGCATTTTTTTATTTTCAAACTGCTCTGTCAATGATTGATTGCAGTAAAATAATTGAATTATAAAATAAGATCTAGTAGATAGTGTAATTTTGCGGTTTTGAAAAATTTTGTGGCGGGAAAATGGAGTGTGTTTAGATGCGTGAGATTGACAGCTATCGTGGTGTATGGAGAAATTAAAATTAAAACAAATATTTATAAAAAGCAATCCCAACGTCCAGAAGTTTTTGCACTGTTTCTAAAAAGTATTTTATATTTAATTTTATGTAATTAAATGTATTTGATACTAATTGATAATAATAAATCCTGTTGTAGCCGAGAGGTGTTTTTATTAAAAAACGTGAATATCTGTATTCACTGTATTTGTGTAACTTTTTAAACTAAAAAAAAAATTCTAGAAAATAACTAAATAACTTACAACGATATATGGTTGTTTTATTACTTTTTATTATAGTAAGTTTAAGCTTGCTTTAAAGGTCATTATATAAGGAAAACAATAAATTTAAATACAAGAAAGAATACACCACGATAACTTCAATACAAGAGGGCAGGGTCAAAAATCTGTGATCAGTTTGGCATAATGTGATGTAGGATAGTGTGAAATTATATGCTTTTTGCCATAGATTTACTGATAAAATTTTAAAAAGTTAGATTTTTCTAAAATTATTTTAAAATAATACAAAAAAGAAAAAAAATCATTATTTTCAGAGTTTGGCTTTAGTAAAAAAAGGCCTTTATTTTTACAAAAAAAAAAATTGTTTCTAATAAAAACACTAAACATATTTAATGATCTTTTTCCTAATAATATGTATTTCTTGTTTTTTAAGTCTATGGTAAAAGCATAAATAATGAATGAAGGTTTTTTCAGTACAAAATTTAATAAAAAATGTAGTCTTTTTTAGTATTACGGTAATATATTAGATATTTAGAGGTAAAAATAATCTTTCGAAGATCTGTAAGATAGTTGTAAGTTTTAAAATGTAGAATAACGCTTTTAAAAGTATAAACGGAGTGTCACAACACTATGATTTATATCTATGGTTCTGCATATGGCTATATGCAGGATACAGCGTGAAGCTAAAAAATAACTATGTTATAAAAAAATGGTTAAAATTCTTGCAAGTATGCATCTTTATATGTAAATAAAAAGAATGGCAGGGTAGACAGAGGGAACCTAGTGTGAATATTTGTGAATTATATGTATGAACTTATATATTTTGTTAAGACACTCCGTTGCCCACTTTCCTGCGATTTTTAGAGGCAATTTGTCTTCAGTGGCGGAACTCAACGCCGCGCTTCGAATTGGTACCAGAGCGACAAAATGAAAATATTAATAAATAATAATTATTGATTCCCGTGAGTGAGTGTGAGTTGCACGCGTATGCCTTTATGCCACGACGGCCTCAATGATATTTTACCTATGTCATTTTTTATATTTGTTTTTTAGTTTGTATTTAAATATTTTAAATAGAGTGTTATTCTATATCTTAAATACAGGGATACGAAACTTAAATGAGAATAAATATAAATTCAATTCTTGAATTCTTTTCTAATAAAATGAAATACCGCAGATTATGTAATATGTTTTTATGTCCCTTTATTATCTGTGGATTGCTTTTGTTGTTATAATGAAAAAAATATTTTTTTTTATTTTTAAATTTTGGGTTTAACTGCTAAATAATAATATTTAAATAAATTTCGTTGCCCATCTCTGGTAACGCAAACCGCGGCGTTAAATTACGCCAAAGAATACGTAATGTCCCTAAAATGGGCGGTTAGTTAGTGGACACGAAGCTCTTATCTCAATTAAAGTTTCGTATCTAAATAAATATATGTAATTAGTAATATTTTAGAAGTCATTATTATGTGAAGAAATATTAAAGTAAGTTTGGATATTTAGTTTTATTATTTATATAGGAAGGTGTGTTTATTTAAATAGTTTTAAAATTAATCCATTCATTCATTTAATTTTTTTTGAATAAATAAGATACATAGTGGTTTTTGTTTATACATATTTTTTTAAACAAGAGTTATATATTTGCTTCACGCTTGTATCCCACACATAGCATTGAGGAGACCAGTGTTAAGACATTAATAATACTGAAGGCATTGTGTTTTGAGTAAAGGAAGTCAACGCCGCGCTTTGCCTCATCACCAAAGCGAGGAAACGAATATTACATTTTTCATTCCCCCAAGTGGGGGAACCACAACTGTCACAATTACAGTCACACGCTTTTACACCTGCGAGAGACCGTGTGGAAGCTAAAAAAACTCATTTAAATTGCTCAGGCACATTTTAGATTTGAAACTTAAAATACATTTTTTCTCAAATAAAAAAAATTAAATAAACACATCTTTACATACTATAAACGTGTTTTTCTTAAAATTAAAATTCGTGCTTTTTTTAGTTTTCAATGAGGTGCTATTCATGATATATTTATATTATTATTAATAATTATTATGTAAATATTATTTTATTAAACTTAAAATTGTATTGGATAAGAGTCCAGAGGACGAAATTGTTTGACAAAAAAATAAGCTAACATTTTGGGTATTTTTGTATGAAATTGAGGATTTTTGTCTTTTAAATAATTTTTTTTTGGTTTTTCATTTAGAAAATAATATGTAAATGTTTTAAATATATGGAAGTTTTAAATAAATTTATAATTTGTTTTAAATAATACTAAAATGCGATTGTTATGGATTGGCTTTATAGTGTTTGTTCTATAATCGGAGAAATGATAGTATTTTTTAAAATATTCATTGTGGCATCAAAACCATAAAGTGTTGATTTCTAGAATATTCTATAATTTTCTAAATGAAAAACTTTTTTTTTTCTTTATAATCCAAGAAACTAAGTAGTTCCTAAGTTCCTTTATTTTGACGTTGGGTCAATAAAGTCAGTCATAAGTCTAAAATGTACGAAAATTTGCTGTTTAAAAATATTTTTAATTGTTAAAGCTAAACGATGTATTCTTAAAATGATACATATCAATTATATTGGAATTTTAATGTAATATAGAACAGAATTCGCAGGTTGTATAAGAAAGTTGTTTTTATAATCTGTTAAGCTAACTACCTAATATTTTTTATCCCTGTAATTTTGGTTAAAAGTAATTAAATCATTAATATCAATAAATCATTAATATCAATTTTGTGAATAATATAAATTCTTTTTTGTAAATTATATAGATTTATGTTTTTCTCCACCCTCAATTTTCTATAATCTGTGAGTTTTGTTCTTAAAAATATGTCTTGGTTTTTTTTCATGTAAAGATAGGAAATAAACGTTTTTTTTATTTATATGTTATTGTAAATTCTTGAAAAGTCGTAAATTTTGAAAAAAAACAAGGGAGCGACGAAGGGAGCGTTTTAACACTATAGCTGCGGTTTTGTTTCCCAAGAGGGGGAAAGATCATACTTAAATGACTCTCATTTCCTCCCTTCAATAAAATAAAGCGCGGCGTTAAGTTCCGCCATCGCCAATGTGTTTTAGAGAATTTACAGAATATATTATAATTTTGTTGAATTTATTATGATCTCTTTAGTGTCATTCGATTATTTGGTGCAATTTTTGGTGTTGCCATATTTAAATATAATATTGATTAAATAAAAATATTATTTTTTATTATCTATGTAATGTAGATGTAATTTTTTCTCTATTGTTCTAGTTTTTTTTTTGTTTTTGTGTTATTATAGAATTTACTTTATTTTGTGGGTAATGATGAAGTCAAACATTTTTAGGTTTAAATAAACACATTAAATGTTTTTGTTTGTTTTTTAGATACCTTTAAAAGTACTATAATGGTTAAAACAATATTTGACTTGAATTCTTTTAATATGTTAATATATATTGGATTCAGGCGGGAAATAATTATATAATATTTGAACAAGTAAAGCGCGGTGTTGAGTTCCGTCAAAATGTCTTAAATGTGTTATACGTAATTTGAAATGTTAATAATTCTAAAAACTATCAAGCTTAAAATAAAGTTACAATATAAATTAATGACCTATTTAACTTCAAAATACTAACAAACAATAAAAATAAGCAAACATTTTTTAGAACAACTATCTTTATTTTTTTTAAAGATACAATAAAATTTAAGATATTTCATATGTATTATTTACAGTCGTCGTAATCTTCACATGGAGTTGCAGAGGTTTCCTCCGGTTTCGTATATTTTGTTATTTTAGGTGACTTTGTTGATCCTAAAATGTGAAAGTAAAGAGTTTGTTTAGGTTGAATGCGCTAATCTCAGGAGCTACTGGTTCGAATAGATTTTTTTAAATGTTGGATAGTCCATTTAATCATGTAGGTTATAGGCTATCTTACATCACGTTAATCTAATGTTTTTGTAATTAAGGCCAGTCGTGACGCAAACGGGTTCAATCCACACTCGAAGAAATAAAATGTTTATTTAAATTTCTGCTACTCTGTTATGTGGGGGATGTAGCGTAAAATCAGCTGCCGTCAGAGTTACCTCTCGTACTTAGAGTATGCGGGTGTATGTACAACGAGTAAATAATAAAACTTGGCTATAACTTATAGGTATTTAATATATCTTGGGTGCGGTTTGCGTTAACTGTATACTTGTTACTAAATATGCACTATTAATGTGTATTTCACGATAAAAAACATAGTTTCAATTCCATTTTTTAAGTTATCCAAGTGGGATGTGGACGTATAATAGTGCAGATTAACTTTTTTATAACTCTTATTTGTCTTTTATACATATAAAGACGCATGTATTTCAAATGAAGAAAAAAATAAAAAAAAAGGTTTTGGTCAATCATTGGGCTCTGGATTAATGGACATAATGGGAAAAATTCTATTTGACTTTGTTTTTGTGCAATCCATTAAAATTGTCCAAAAATATGTCCCAATACTGAAGTAATACTAGAACTTTAAAACAAGACAATATTTTCAGCAATGCAATCCAAAAAGCTACAAAAAGTTTTATCTAAAAGCTATATTCCTTTGTGTCTTTAAACTTACCGTCCATATCGGATATATATACACAGGGTGGTCTAATTATTCGAGATTGTTTCAACAGAGCACTCGTGCTACTGAAGTCGAGCCGCCATTTGCTAAATAATTCACCAATACCGTGCTTTAGATTGCCAAATGTGTGTTTTCTATCTAAAATTCAATGAAATTCATTAATTTTGAAGTTAATTTAAAATCAATACAATTTTTTTAATTTATCAAGACGTAATAAAAACTAGATAGTAAATTGATAGTTGGAGCGTAAAATAATTTGAATATTTCCTGAATTAAATTCAGAACCCACAACCTTTGCGTGTACAGTCGCAGAGTTGTGGATTCAATTCAATGATATTGCCTTGCTCTGGTAACAAGACTGCGTGGCGTTGAGTTCCGCAATTTTACACACGTTTCCAAAAATTTGGGTGGTAACACTAGCTATAGCTACCCACTCTTCTACGTGTGGTATAAAGCGTGAAGCTAAAAAAAATATTTTTAGAAATCGGAAGCGTCAACGTTTTTAAAACACATATTGTCTACTTATATGTTCTAGACATCATTGCAATACTTCACCCTAGTTTCCTTCCAATCAGGGCCGTTTCCTGCAAGTAATTGTTAGCATACCTACTTGTGTAAAAGAGGATAGATGTAGGCGCAGTTGCAACGGCCCTTATAGGAAGGAAGTATTGTTGTTAGGTGACATATCACTTATTACAATTACCTCTATCCGAATAATATTTTATCGTGTTTTTTTAAAAACGTTAACCGCTTCTGATTTCTAACCATATATATATATATATATATATATACATATATATCAGAAGGATTTTCTCAAATTACCTTTAATAATAACATTTAGTAACATATTCAGAGACGGCACGTCCCATTGGAAGAACCGTAACTTCAAATTGCTTATTTGATATAAAATGGAATAGACATCGTCCCGGCTGTATGCAGATGTGTTCACTTTCAAAAGTTGAATGAGTCTGAAAAGAAAAAAAAATATATATTTATTCAATACAAGTGATATTCATATAGTTATTTAGATTTAAAAAAATATCCGGTCCTCGTGTCGTGGCCTAGTGAGAGAGCGTCTGACAGTAAACGTGGTTGTGGGTTCGATTCCGCGAACAGATCAAAACGCCTATGGAGATGGGGAGGAAAATGAGATATTTCCTTTTAGGTCTTACAGTCTGCGCAATCAAAATTGGGTGCGCCAACTAGTCCGTATATAATTTGTAACGTAAAGTACGTAACAGTAATCCCTTAGCTGATTGAGGTATAGATACCTACGCTTTTACACATTTTTCGTCTTTATATGAAGGTGTTTTACTAAAACAAATGGAACAAATACATTACCGTATAACATTAGGATCTTTTGAAGTGAGTAGATTTACACCGCTAACATTTTTTTTAAGACCGGTCAAGAAAGGCGTGATCATTTCCTGGCAGTGCACCCATTCTAAACACTGTTTTAGAATATCCTTATTATAAATACGCCTATAAAATATTTCTAACGGCTTTTTAAAACGCAGCTTTTGCTTTTTTCGTTTTAATTTACGATCTGTCCTCAATGGGCTTGGCGGACTTGATGTGTTGTCTTCGTCAGATTTAGATTTGACAGATGACATTTTAACTGTCACTAAGTTGGCGGCATTTTTTCTGTCATTTGAAAATACTATAGGTGTTAAAGGCAAATGTTCATTATTAAAATCCTCATAATCTTCCAGAAGATCCTTATCTTCATCCGGGTACATGTTACTATGGTTCCTTAAGGCACGTATTTCGTAAGTTATTTGCTGTTTTAATAATTCTATTCTTTCTTTTTGGCTTATAGTTGTGGATGTTCTAAATTCCGCTAGGTGTGATAATTGTGCTGAAAGAATCATCAGTACGTATAATGCCGGTTAAAAGTTATTCTCGGTCCGACCTCAGTTTGGTAAAATATCCTTCTGCGACGAGCAATGAGTGGCGCAGCTTGTGTAAACGCGACGGTTGAGGGTTCTTACGGCTTTACATTTTTTTACCTTTACGCTGTATCCCGCACAGAGCAGTGTAAGTGGAGGGAACCTATTAGGAGACTTTCGTTCCGCATTGCATGTTGAGTGGCAGGTCTCTCGTCACGGCATTCTTTGACAAGTTGCCATAAATAAATATAAACATTCTAAATAATTCCCCATTCTGGTAAAGTACAGAGTGAGGTTGAGTTCCGCTACTAAACACACATTTAATCTTAAAAATAACTGAAAATAGTAAAAACTGAGCGTTTCAACACTAGGTTTTATCTTCCAACCCTTTTAAGTGCGGAAAAAATATTTTTTACGTTACATACCAGTTAAAAATATCACAACCGCTAGTTTCATGTTTACTCAAGTTACTTATCAATGTTTGGAAAAAAATCTGTAATTAATTTCAATGGAGCAACATAAAACAAAATGCAACTATGAAAATATTCCGGCGTAGCGGCGCAGCATTTCATTGTAAACACGGCGGTTGTGGGTTCGATTCTCACTCGGAGAATTAAATTATATTCTTTTTCTCTCTGGTAACGAGGCAACTCTACACGCAATATCTTCAGAAGCCGACGGAAAGTGGGGAACGGAAATGGCTTAACGAGAACAGAGTGTCTGTACAATATTTTCTCAGGTTCCATCTTTCAATGTACAGAAATTATTCCTTTTACAGTTTTATTATACAAGTATGTTAGTATGTAGGTACAGTAAATGGCCGCTTGTAGCATTGTTTGTGTTAAATTCTATTTCTCTTCTCCTTCTTCCTCTCTTTCCCGTTCTCATTGGAATTTCGAGTTTCTTAGTATTCTTCTATACTCCCCAAAGGAACCTACATATAATAAAACTATAACGTTCGTTGTCTGTCAGCCGCTTTGTAAACAACGGTCCACCGCGAAAGAGTGTTGAGCTGGTACCTAATAGTTAGGCGGAACGGACTCCTTCTAAACAACATAGGTTAACACTTCCACCAACAGAGTTTAGTATTTTGTAATATTTATTGGTGATTGGTGGAAATACAAGTATGCAGTTTACTCATGCTATTTCAACATCTTCCGTAATGAAGTGTGTTATATAAACCTCCACGACTCGTGACCGCCCTGTAGTTAGCTGTAAATGGCTGAACAGATTTTCTTACATCTGATTAATTTCTTACAGAGCCAACAATGCGCTCACGAAGCTCAGAAAACCTTCGGCGGAAAATGGGGATGAGTGTTTTAACAAGCTAACACTAGGTTCCCTCTACCTACTGCCTGATAGATTTTTAAAGTCTACATGTGACTTTTATTACCATAATTAACTTTTATCAAATCTCAGTTAATTTTCCTAGACTGTTAAACGTATGCAATTAAAAACTAAAAAAGTTATTTAATGGCTTCTTAAAATAGCTTTGTTTTCAATGTTTTAATCAATAATAATGATTCTAGTTTTGATATCAACCGTTCTTTTACATATTGGAGGTAAGTAAAATTGGCTGTAATACTATTTTACTAGTTTTGCATCGGCTTATAGGTTTATCTTAAGACATTTTCCACATATTTTTTAACCTGCAAAACAGATTTATTAACGCCATGTTGGATTTATCATAAGACTTTTCAAAAAAAAAAAATAGATATCTGGATTTAATCCAGAATCATTTTGTGATACCACAAGTTATATTACCAGTGAGTCAAGAAACGTTACATTAATAAAAAAATATGTTATACTTACCTGAGCTTCACAGTTTGTCCGACATTAGGTATTTAGATCCCACTATCAAATGTGCATGATCTAATAAATAGTGAGCTTATCAGAGGATTATAAGAGGTTCCCTCTGCCTACAATGATATATGCGTGAATCTATATGAGGCAGGTTGTCATCTTGACATGACTTTTGGTTTTAGAGAAATTTGTCGACAACAATTATATACAAACATGTTATATACCTACATTTATGATTCAATTTGTAGTTTAATAAAATTTATTTAAAATATTCATTTCAGTCTGTAAAGTGGCAAAGCCATTCAATGAAACAAGGTAAATATAATATAGACTTAGGTTATAGATTGCTGAAGGAAGTTATAGGTTCAATACTCAAAGAACAATGATTGTACTTAGCATATGTATGACATAAATAAATAAATATACCCATAATATATTTTTTTACCCAACTTTTATAATTTTTCTTTAATTACCTTACACGTATGCGTTGAAATCTTTTTCAGGCCGTCTTCAAAGTATGATAACCCAAATTTTATTCGCGATAGATATCACGGTAAGATTTCATTTTGATTATATTTAACAATCGAAAATCGAAAAAAAACAGACGTACTATCTATGTCTGAATTTAGTTAAAGAGTTGGGCGTAAAGCTAGATCTTTTGTTTAATCCAGGCGTCCGCTTTTAAGTTATGACAACATGATACCTCCATGCGATCTCAAGATAAATAGTTCAGACAGACGTTTTTTCTTTTAAGATACGGAACCCCAAAAATAGCTTCTAAGATCATTTTTATACAAACTTCAGACGAAATTTTCAAACCTATGATGGATGAATCCTGGGTGAATAAATTCAACAAGCCCTACAACCCGGCGTGGATGGACTACTGCGATCCTTATCATTGCAACGACTATCACAAACTAGCTTGCGGCTTGAACAGGAGGAAGATGAAATTTAAGTGGTTCCAAAGCAAATGTCATATTATTTTAAACAATCTGTGCTCTCAATATCGAGGAGCGTTGGGTAAGTTTTTTAAATATGATCCTGATATGTTTGAAAACCGTATTTTTTTTTGGAAAAAAACTAGGTTCTCAACCTGGGAACCCTTTACTTACCCTGCTATGTGCAGGAAATAGCGTGAGGTTAAAAAATAAACATTCAAAGGCCGTCGTCTCAAATAAAATTTAATTGTTTTAGAATACGACGTAGTAGAGGAAAAGTTTTGTTTGGCTTACGTAATATTCACTCGATCCATCTGTCCATCTGTCTGTCCCGACATAGAGCATCCTGTATGCGCTGTCAGTACTAAGGACAATCGAGTTGTAATGTTTAAAAATGGTTGTTTTTTGGAAAGAAGGAATTGTCAGGAGTTTATGGAAGGTTTGTATTTATTCGTTTTTTGAGAATGAATGAGTTATTTTTAAGGTGTCACATTTTGTATGGAAAAATATTTTAGAAAATAAATAAAATTGGTTTTGCTTTAGTTTATCACCTTTCTATATAAAACTTCCATTATTGACTGACTGACATACAACTTACAGTCTTGCATATCATGGTCCGTAACATATTTATTTTTTTATGCTTCACGCTGTATCCCACATATAGCGTCCCGCATATAAGGAAAGCAAAAAACATAATGTTAAGACTGCGTTGCCCACTTACTGCCGAATTTTTGAGGCATTTCGTGTTGAGTGGCGGAACTCGACGCTGCCTTTTAGCTTCGTACCAGAGCGAAGAAAATAAAAATATTAAACAATAATAATTAATTCCCTCGAGTTTGAATCGAACCCACAACCGTCGCGTTTAGTCACAAACTTGTGCTCTAGCGTGCGACTGCAAACGTGAGTTTGTAGTTTCGATTTCCACTGGAGGAAATTATATTTTTAATATTTTCTTTCTTTTGCTCTAGTAACAAGGCACAGTCGAGTTGTGCCAATTAAAAAGTTAAGAGAATTTTTAATATATAAGAATTACAATAATTAGTATAATTTTGTATATTATATTTTTTTCACAGAATATGAAGCTGTTAGTATGAAAATATGTTTATTGAGTACAGTTTTAAAATAAAAAATATTTTACATTGCTATAGTTCTGAATTCAAAACCAATTCCTATAAAAAATATAGATTTTTCGATAAACAAAGGTACAGGGACAGAGGTAAAAAGCGCGGCGTTAAGTTCCGTTACTCAACACGCTAGCCTCCAGAATTCGGCGGAAAGTGGGCAACTTAACGAACTGAATGTCTTAACATTAGAGTCCCCCTGCCTACCCTACTGTGTGAAACCCGCACACGTTGTAAAGCTAATTTAAGTTTGATTTAAAGGTAAATGGTAAAAAAACAGAAAGGTGGTTGTTTTTACAGCTTTCATGTTTTTTTCCAAATTATATACAAAAAATTAGTTAAATTAAGAATTTTATACCAAATTCGAGGTACTGTAGGTTGAACGACAGAACTCAACCAACCAAGCGCACTAAAAGATGTTATCAGGATAGAAATTAAAATAATTCGATTCCCCCGAGTAGGAATCGAATCCATAACCATCACAACACCATTGACTATTCACTAAGACTATTAAAAAAGAAAAAAAAACTTCACTTAGTTTCTATCTTTTATTAATAAGAAAGAAGGCACTTATACTAAAATCTAATGTCCAAAATTACATAACTCATAAAATAACTAATTTATTATAGAAAGAAAAAATATTTCAAATATTCTTTCAACATAAAAAATAATACTAAAATATAAAAAACTAATATTAATTTATTTACAACATAATATACATATAAAGAGTTAATTTTGTTTTAAAAAGGTGGGGAAAGTCCCGTATTTTAGTTTTTTTTTTAAATAGGCAAAGATATCTGTACTTTTGATAAAAAAATATTTTAGATCTTTCCTACTTTAATGTATTTGTTTTAATAATTATTTAATTTGCAACATTGAAAATTCATATTTATCAGAAAAATAGGATAATTTTTACATAAGTGTTGCCAACATCAACAATAAAAAAATAACAAATAAACAAATACAAAATAAATAACATCAGATCAGGCTGATAAAAGAGAGTTTTAGTCTAAAATAAAACAATTATAAAAAAATACACAACATGTTATGGCGATTAATCTTAATATTGTATTTTATTTAACATTAACACATTGAGTGTAAAATGACATAACTAAAAATACAATAAACTGCAAAAAGTATATGTTTTTTCTCAATTTATTTGATATAAGTATTTATAAATTTCTTATAAATTATGCCATTTTACACTTTAAGTTTATGAATCTACAAAAATAAACTAAATGTGACTTATTATGCTTAAAAAGAGGCTAACCGACAATATTACGAAAAATGAACTGATTGTTCATTTTTTTAATTAAACATAGAAAAATATACATCAATTAATATTTATTAACATAAATCAATAGAAAAGTATAACCACTGAATATATAAAGTGTGAGGTCGAAAAGACCACATAAACAATTGAAACAGAAATAAACTATATTATATTGAGCAGAAATAGAAAGCCTCATATTATTAAAAAAATAAGATTTGAAATCAGTACTTCCAATATTTATTTTTATTTCAAAGAAATACAAGACAATTTATTTATTAAAATAATTATATTGAGTGACCTATATAAAAAACCTGTGTGATGTATAATAAAACAATTTACACATACATAGTTATATAAATATATATGTAAGTATACAATAACTCAAATAGAAGAAAAATATCACAACGCAAATTATAAAGAAGGAGGGGGCTCCTCTTGTGAAGTTTGTTATAAAAGATAACTAACCTATTGAAAAATCTAAAAATAATAAAACATTAAAATCATCAAAATTATTCGACTTAATAACAATGTATACAAGCATTTCTTCGATTCGAACTGAAAATATTCGACAAAATGACTGAATACATAGTGTTAAGACACTCCGTAAAGGTAGCTTGTTAAATGGTGAAGCTTAACGCCGCGTTTTGTCTCACGAGAGCAGGTAAGTGAAAATAATTTCAATATGACCATTTTATCGAAGGGGTATAAAACCCACAACCATCGTGTTTACAGACAGACGTTGTCATACGATAGCTCTAAAAATACAATCAATACTAGACAAATATGGTATACAAATATACTTTATACATTTTGGGCTTTTTAACGACATTTTTTAAGAAAATCCAATACTTCGATGGGATAGTTTTGTCTTGTGGTCGATTTTACTGCGGCACGTGCGTACTCCAGTGGATTCACTGAGCTGAGGATAAAAAAAAACATACTAAATTCAAGAAAAAAAGAAAAATAATTTTATTAAACTAAGATTGTTAAAAAATAAATAAAGATAAAAAGTAAACTATGTTGTACAACAACATAATTTAATTTACGATTATTTTAAAATGATATTAAACGATTAGTTGAAAGTGAAATATATTACTGCTTATAAAAAAACCTGAAGATTTTTAACAAACACGTTTATTCTTTATATGAAGTGCTTTATTTAGTTTGCAATATGGTAATCCGAACATTCTAATGATACGAAACCGTTCTGGTTTTTAATAGTTTCGGATTGGTGAGATTCTACTGTAGACATAATTATGAAATAAAGTGAATAGAAAATAAAATTCAATATATATCTGACTGAAAACAAATGATGTATTAAACAAAATATTTCTTTTAAGCGAGAGCTCCCTATATGATCCTCCCAATTGTTACACACACACACTTTCATAGAACATTATTTAAAAAACTATAAACACTTGACATATAATAAATTATCAAACCTGAAAAACACCACTTCCAAATATCAAAAGAATCAACTATCAAAAAGGAATAGAAATAAAATGACATACTAAAATAAACTCAAAGCTTAAACAAATTCACTACCAACCTCATATTTTGCACGTGTGCAAGTTTCCTCCACTCCTTGCGTTCTATATGTTGAAATAATATCATTACTATTGTAAGATCACAGTTTGCCGAGTTCACTGCAAGGTGGAGGGCTGAGTCACCACCTTTTATATCCTAAAACGGAGAGAAAAGATTTAAAAAAGTTGTTTTTGATTTCATTTGTTAGGGGTTATCCATAAATATTTTTGTCAACGTTAGTTTCGCTACTGACAATGGAATGTATTTATACTAGGTTCCCCCTTTCTATCCTGCAATATGCGGGATACAGCGTGAAGAGGCATTGGGTGATGAGTGGCGCTACTCAAGACCGCGCTATGCCTTGTTACCAGAGCAGGGAAATGACAACCGCACAACCGTCGCATTTACAGTCACAAGCTCGTGCACACAAGCACGTAACTGTAAACGGGTTGTGGGTTCGATTCTCATTTGAGGAAAATAAATATTTAATTTTCATTTTCTACACTCTGGTGTTGAGGCAGAGCGCGTAGTCGCAGTGACCCTCTTCAACATAGAGCAGGGAGCGGAGTGTCTTAACACTAGACTCCTCCTGTCTACTTTATGCGAGATGAATTGTGAAGTCGAAAAAAAACACTCACCCCTTTCCACAGATCTGCGTGTGCATGTCGCAGCAGCACATGCAGTATGTGCGTTTTAGGTGCACTCGCACTGTGCTCAGCACAGCATACGTGCAACGCCGTGTAACCTGTGTAGAGTGAAAAAAAGGTATATTAGTTATTTAATAATTTAATTGGGCGGATAGTGGAGAACGAAATGTCTTAATGAGGGGCGGAGTATCTTATGAATGGAGTATTAGGTTGCCATGTTCCCTCTGCCTACCCTGCCATATGCGATGCCTACCATATTATATACTTCATAAAATAATAACTGAAAATGTTAACAAAACTGCGTATTTAGCGATTTAATTTAGGACACTCACATTGCATGCTTAAAAATGTTTCTTTTGAATATTATGCATGCTTATTCTACAATCCCCTATAACAGCATAATATATATGAATCTGCACTCACCGTCAGCATTAGTATGGTGTATATTGAACAGCGGGATATCGCCGTCATCACGCACTATCTCGCTAAGAACCTCCGCACACTCGTCACCGGCGCGTGCGCACGCTATTAGAAGAGTATCACCTAATGTGTCTACCTGTGAGGAAAAATTATGGAATATTTAAAATTTTAAGCCTTTTTTAACATTATTTAAAGTGTTATTTTACACTCAGAGAACGAAAAGTATTTAAAAAATGTATAAAATTTTGAACCCGCGCTTTTTGTTTAGCGCCCTATCGCTCTAACCACTAACCCATACGCTGTAATCACGCTACGTCGAAATTTTTATACTAATATTTGAAACATCACTTTATTATTAAAAAAAATATAATAGGTTGGTAGCGTAACTCAACGTCAAACACAGAGAAAGCTAAATAATACAAAATATAAAATCAATCCAGCAATTTAAGACACTATACATATTTAATGGCTAACAAACTCTTCCAATATAAAATCACAGTACATTTTTATATTTATTACCTCAGTAAAAACAAAATCGGTTGTCGGTCTGTACGCCTCGCTCCGCGTCACCGTTCTGATACACTGCACTATATATCTTGTCAATAGTGGCTTGTGGAAGCATTTTAGTACTGCTAGCTTCAATATGCTTAGACCTGGAAATAAATAAATTATGATGAAGAACATAGGTTCACGCTGTATCCCGCATCTAGCAGGGTAGGCAGAGGGAACCTAGTGTTATGAAATTTAATTCTTCACACATGGCTAATTTTACATATTTCGCTTTGTTTATCAAAGCGGGATAATGAAAATAATAAAGATTCGTTCGAGTGGGGTCGAGCCCGCAACCATCGCGTTTACAGTCAGATGTCCGAGAAGTACTTCATTTGGATATTTATATATTGGATTAAATTAAAGTAATTTAAATAGATACTCCTACACTACATTAAGTAAGCGGAAAATTGTGTGTCTTGTTAACCCTATGCAAAAAAGCAACAGTTCTATCATTCCAACAAATTCCGTTGACTCTAAGACATACATGAATTAAAAAAAAACTTACCAAAGTCATCAACAAACAAGAGCGGTTTCAAAGCTAGCACCTTTTCACAGATCAAACTGAAGATAGCCAAGTTCATGTTTTCGTCTTTATCATTTGACAGGTTGAGGAGAGCGTGGTGAAGGACTCTGAAAGAAATTAAGAAGGGAATTAAAAAAAATCATAAGTAATTTCAAATATTCTATTTCGTGGCCACGCGACGTCCTCAGCGTTATAACTTACCTACCTAATATATCTACTTGTATATTATTACATAAATAAACATATAATATAATTCTCTTAGAGGATTCGAACCGAAGACTACCGCGTACTATACTGTGAACATGACGTCATTAATTATATTCGTCATTACAAAGTATGTCGCTTGTCAAGTATAATTCCAGAATGCACTTCTTAGATAGCATTATGAGTAACCTGATAACGTCTATCTGGATTATAAGAAATGTGATTCAATTTTAGTATGTCAATAAACGAAAAACAATTAAAATTAATTGTGTCGCAATACGAGAAACTCATGTTAAACGGATTCGATACTCGTCGGGAAATCACTAAAAATAAAAATATTTTCGTTTCACCGCTCTGATCAAAACGCGGCGTTAAGTTTCGCCACTCTACGTGCGATGTTTTAATAATAAGTGTCTCAATACTAAGTTCCGTCTACCTAGGGCCTACTCAGCTATACGAATGACAAGATGTTTAAGAAACAATAAAGGAAGTCATCGTAATTTGTTGGCCAATTGATATGAGTTTGTTAACAAAGTTGCAGGTTCAAATCTCAAATTTTCCTTTCTTATTTTCGGTATAAATTAATCAATATTTTTTTTTGCTTAGTTAGACCATTGCAAGCACTTTGAATGGCCTAGTTTCATAAAAATGTCAGTCGTGTCAGTTCTACAGGAAGCTACTGCCTATTCATAAGGTAGTTCCGGTGAGAAAAGCCGACAAGAAGCTGAAACGTTGTTCATTTTGATATAAGCGTATTAACAATCATTTGAAATAGGTCGCGGCTTCCTTACATTATATTAGAAAGTTTGGTGGAATCGAAAATGAATCTCGAGGACACCTAATAAAAATGTTTGTTTTGTACAGCTTAATGTTTTCTGCTCAAGTTCAAGACAATGTTGATTGGCGGAACTCAACGCCGTACTTTGTCTTTGCAGAGTAAGAAGATCAATATAGTTTTTATACTTACAATAAGCAGGAGATTTATTTCCAGTAAATGTTTATATAAAACGCAAATTAGCGAATTTGGCACGGTGATCGAACGTGATGGTTGTGGGTTCAAAGTTAAATCAGGGATAATTGAGTAATACATACTGCGAGGTTGAGTTCCGTCATCTAACACGGGGTGCCTCTAAGTGTTATTTCATGTTTTAAGAATGAAAAGTACAATTTTAAGCGCGTTTCTACAAAATAAAGGGTATTTTATGTTTAAACCTATGTCAATAGATTTTTATTATATGATTTTGCAACTATGTAAGCAAAATCTAAGACAGAATTTAACCCACTTTTAGTAATTGCAATACCATGAAACTGAACTGACAAAACAATAGTATAGCATCATCGAGCTGGCCTGATGATGGAGTTAGGACCTGAATGGAGTTTCTTTTCAGAGGTTGCTAATAAAATTAATATAATTTATTGCATTCTATAGTACTTCTTAGATTGCTTTCTCTGTATCTTTAACAGTCATATAGGAAAATTATAACAAGTAATGTGGCGGGCAGAAGCAAGTAGTCATATATTTAAAACACTACTTTTTAAGAAGATTCTTATCTCACAGGTCACAAAATCTGTAGTTTATCTTAGATTTTTATCTTTCAAAGATAAATCCAAAATAATCTTCCATAGGTAGTTTCAGCCAAAAATAATATGTTTATTATTATTCTTTTTTTAGCTTCACGTTATACTTAGCTAGCGTTAGGACACTTCGTTCCCAATAAGACACTTCTATGAGGCATAGAAACTTTCTGCCGAATTATCAAGGCATTATTTGTTGTGTGGCGGAACTCAACGCTGTACTTTGCCTCGTTACCAGGACGAGGAAATGACAATCTATATTTCACTTGCTCTGGTGGGTATCGAATAAAAGTGTATTTAAGATTTAAATATACAAAATAATAAATATTGCAAAAATAAAAAAAAGTTTATTAGAAGCAATGACATCAATGATAATACCTTATCTAATCTTGTCTATGGTATCTTTTATAAAAAGATACTTATAGATTGTACAGCGGTAAAGAGAGGAAGGGGAAGACCTCGGTAGACTTACGAAAACATAATATCAAAGATACTGGAGGAAGGCGCACGTAAAAAGCATGAGAACCCCCAGGAGGGCATGTACGAAGAGATTGATGACAGTGGACGAGGCAAAGAGATTTTTAGGATTTTATATTTTATAATAAATATTCCGCGGATTCAAATCTTGCTACGTTCTAATTTTGGTAAAGAGTTTACATTTTACTAAGAGTTTAATAATTTTAATGTGAAATAATTACACCATTAAAGAACAAAAACACTTACCCATAAGAAGTTTTGAAGTCCACATTAGCTATATTGTAGCACAAGCTCTTCCGATCATCAATCTTCAATTTCCGTATGTGCTCTTCAAACGTCGCTTTACAAGACTTGCGGTTCATTTGACAGCATTCTTTCTTAGAGAAATCCGTTGCAATTTGCTTCTGAAGGTCCTTGAATTGTTTCATTGACATTGAGGACTTCTCTCTATCTTTTTTCTTATCTGTGTCCTTATCAGACTCTGCGTTATCTACAACACAACTGGGATACTCATCAATAGTTGGAATATCTTGGTATTTTTCATAATCACTGTTATACATTGGTGACGAGGTTTGTGGGGACAGTGTGTAATCTGTAGTGGGATAGAATGAAGCTTGGGAATCAGACATTGGGCTTGGGACATTTTCGGAACGAGGTGGGGTAAGGAATATGGAAGGTTTTTCCAATTGCTTGTCCATGATCGCCCAATCGATGTCATAATCGAATGTATGGCTCGTTGTCGAGAATTCCTCTATAGGATTTAGGATGGGAGTGGTGCTTACAGGGCTGGTGTAAATTGGGGTACTAATTTTCTCATAGTTTTCTTTCATGAAATCCAAGAGGATATCATCAGATTTGTCCTGATCCTCGGTAATATATTCTTGAGCTATTTGCCAACGGTCTACTTGTTCTTGTTGGGAGTTTTGGGCAAAGTTTGTGACGCTCATGTCGACAAGCTTGAGCGCTGTCTCTATATCGGTGCAGGTTTCTGTTCGTGAATTCGAATTGACTATCACCTGACCGCCTGAGAACGTCTGTCTGTTTATCTGGCTGATCTGAAAATTAATAGATCTTAAGTCAGCTTTGTGTTATTAAAATAAAAGTGTTATTAGAAAAAATACATATGAAATATGAAAAAGCCTATGTTAATTTAAATTCAAAGTTTAAATTCTATTAGTTCTATTAGCAAATTCTATTAGTCTAACTAGAGTCAATTGTAAAACTATAATAGGTCATACTAATCAAAGAAACGGTAACAGTAAAAAGGAACAAAAACTCGTCTATCGAGATAAGAAGTGACAGACTTTGTCTGTTCCGCAATAATATATTTTTAACGAATACCGTAACAAAATTCATCGAAATTATTTAATTTATTCTTATTAGCAAGTCTAGATGAAAGAGTGTATTGTTATATAATATTATGTAATAATAGTCATAGACGTAAAGCACTATAGAATGCCACGATTACCCATTAGACATATTATCTTTGGGAAATACCATCGAGTATACTATGTAATATCCAATATTGTTATTATTTTTAGCTCCATGCTGTATCGCGAACTTGGCAGCTTAGTGTTGAGACACTCGTATTTCCATTAAGACATTTTCTTTCTCCACTTTGCGTCGACTTCAATTCTTTACGGCATTGCGTGTTGAGTGGCGGAACTCAAAGCCGCGTTACAGTTACATAGGAAGGAGAATAAAGTATTAAATATTTTATTTCCTCCAGTAGGAATTGAACTCACAACCTTGGCCGTGGAACGTCGGTAACGACAATCTAAATTGTTTACATAGTTCCGCTCACCGACCGTAAAATGTGCGGTAGAGCAAAAATGTTATTATTATCTTCGAATCTAAAGTAAGTATTTTTTAATATGAATTTTAAATATTTACCTGTCTGAATACATTGTCAGTTTGCTCCTGATATGGATGTGTTGATTTGGCATGTGACTTCGTTCGTATGGGAGCTCTTGGAATGACGACTGTCTGTAACTTCTTGCCTTTCTTGCCATTTTCTTCTTTTTCCTAACGAAAAAAAATATATATTAAACAATTTGAAAGTTTAATAATATTTTACTCCGGTATGCTCCAGTTCCTTTAGTACAAAAACCTTGTTAAAATGAAACCGTTATATCGATATTCGATGCCAATATTATAATCATAAAATATAACTATATTATAAAGAAATTAAGTATACTTTTTGTATATTTCTTTAAAAAACTTCTAGACAGGATATAAAAAGATTTTCACCTTAAAAAGAATCTAAAAGACTTTGAAGTCATTATTAAAATTTTTTTGATAGATGCTAATATTATAAGCCTGAAGAACTTGTTTGGTTGAACGCGCTAATCTCAGGAACTACTGTATTCGAATTTAAAATTTCTTTTTATGTTCATTTATCAAAAAAAAAAACCTATACGGATTGAATCAGATTAAATGTCTCAATATATCCAGCTGTACGTGCGGTTAGATATACCTAGGACACTTAGGATGTGTCATTTGACGTTACCCATAAAGACCGAGAGCTTATATGACTGACAGCTATTATTCAATTTAGGTAATCAAAATACAACTATTAGCGTATATGAGACATTCATATCGTGACTCCAGTAACGGTTACGGGAGAGTTGCGAGTTCAAGTCTTGCGAGTACTTTGGGATTATTTGGTCCTTATCATTTCGGGATACGGCGAAAACGTTTTAAAATAATAATTAATAAAAGTACCTGTTCTTCAACATTTAACTTCTTAAACGAATCAACGAGTACTTTATCCTTTTCATCATCAAAATCGTTTGCCATACATTTTTCAACGAAACCGCTGTCTTCCGACGAGTGGGAGTCATTTCTCTTTTCTCTCACTTCGTCTTTTATAATTTTATATGAAAAATTATTGAATTCATCATCATCATTATCAGAAACTTCCTTTTCCAAATCTAATTTCTTAATTTTCTCCAATAAATTAGTTACAGGGGTTATATTGATATTTTCAATAGTTTTGGGAGTTTCAGCTTCTGCATCTCTACCTACTTTATCTTTATCTCTAGCTTTTTCTTTCTTTTTATCTTTTTGGAAAAGAGCCTGGAAGGGCTTTATGAGTATGTTTTTTATGGATTTCTTTTCGTCAGCCATTGGTAGGTGAGGTTGGGCGTTCGGTACTTTAGGACTTCCCATACTTGGCACGATCGAGTTATAAGCAAGTGTAGACGTTTTCACATCTGCAACAAAAACGAACAAAATATTATGTTTAAATATTAATATTAGTATGTTATTAATAAAAAATTATAGAGCGCGCTATTTACACTAAGTTCTATAGAAATTGCCTAGAGCTTTAAATGATATGAGCCATACGTCATAACGCCGTCCTAACGACGCGACGTCAGAACGGCGTTAAATTATTAATTTTTAGACCTAACTTAAATCTATAGAAGCTAGGCATATTATTTATTTTAATCAAAGACAGATTTAAGTAACACTTAAGTCAAGCCTCTATATGTAATTAACAAATAGATAATTTAATATTTTATAAAGAACATTCTTTGAAATTATATAAAAAAGAAGTATGTACTTCCAACTAAAAATGATTCTAAAACTCAACGTGAATAGATGGTCCACTGAAAGTCATCGACATTAATGTTCTGTTATTTTGAAAAAAAAAAAGTTTACATTGTATTGCATATTAGGTATTGATTTAAGAAAAGCAGAATATTTTTTTTATTTCCCGAATTAAACAAAGCCCAATACCAATAATATATATTCAAAACTTTATAAGCACTTTATATATATATATATAATTTTATTATTGGGTTTAGCTGCGTAGAACGATTACCTATATGTAAAATACTTTTTAGAAAACATATAATAATTAGAACATAGCGGGTTTAAAAACTTCTTGGAAACCGTGCAAGAGTTACGTTTTCCAAAAATTATTTTTCTTTCCTAAATGTAGAATAAGACTTTAAAATTGTTAAAAATACCTATACATAGATTGCTTTCATTTCTCGCTCTGGGAGACAAAGCTCCAATGACGTTGGGCTCCATCACTCAACACGCATTGTCTTGAAAATAGTTTTTCAGCTATATTGTAATATTATAAATTGTTAGTTTTCAAGCTCTTTCTTCTACTCTGCTATGCAGGAAAAGCGTAAAAGCAGTAAAAAATCGTTTTTCTATTTAAACACAGATTATAATTACAATATACATATAGCACAATAATAGATCAAGTTTTTTATTAGCAATAACGTCTCAGGTCGGGTTTATATAACCCACGGAGTTTCCTTCGAGCAGTTTGCACACGGATAAAATTAATACAACGACAATTGACGTAATCTGTGGCGATTTGTTTTTTTTTATCAAGTTTTGAGAACAACGTGAGCCAACATGTGTTCTAAGTTCTAAGTAATAATAAATTAATAGTTTATTAAATTAAAAATACCCTTTTCCTAACAAAACACATATAAATGTAATGAGCACTAGCTCGATAAGTTTACTAGCAGGCAGTCCAAGGCTCCATTACCATAATGTTACCATAATATTGTATTATCATCATATATTGTAAGTGTGTGTAATTCTGATTATGACATATTACTTAGTTACGCCTCGAGCCAATTAAAAAGTTTACAAAAAAATCAATACAAGTATTTCACTGTTCAAGAATAGTTAAAGGATTAAAATGTATAGAATCCATATCAATTGCGTCTCGTGGATGGCTGCCGGTGTATGCAATAATTAAATTATAACACGTAGGACGTTTCAGTAGGTACTCGTATAATACATTACACAGTGTCTTTTAAGTCAGCAAAAAATAAATAAAACGGAGTGATTGATCACTTGGCTCACTAGAACCTACAACCGTCGCGGGACGTGGGACGATGTCTCACTGTGACGGCCTTCAATCTAATAATCACATAATAAAAAACTTTCTTACTTTCATCAGATATTCAGGCGATAAGACGTAGGAAAAATAAGGTTAAAAGATTTATCATTATCATTAATTAATTGATATTTATGTCATTAATTTATACTTATATATATCATTAATTGATTGATAGATACAGGTAAAGCTATTAATATAATAGTTAACAGTTATAGTAATATTCTTATTAACAAATAATGACATATTTTACATACAATAAGAAAATTTTATTCTAATTGGGGGCATGATGTCATTTCAAGGTTTTTTTTATATTTTATAAAAAAATGTTTTGTGCAAATATTTGTTATAATTCTAAAAGAACGTCGTGTATGAAGAAACATTGCCGTGCCTATAGTAAAAAAATACATGTACCACACAAACTTTTATTTTTATTTTTTCTTGTCGAGAATTGATTGGCTAGGAAAGCTATTATAAGAAAGATTGTTCAAATACTAAAAACGACCGTTCCTTCAAACGCAGTGTGTGCTCACCACAAATTTCTATATTAAAAAAAAAAGAAACATTAGATATATGTATTTTGTTTACAGTGTTTTTAAGATACGTATGCGTAAGCGCATATAATAGATGCTATCTTTAAAGCACATCGTCCGTAGGTACTTTACCATTTTATTGCCAAAAATATTTGCCAGAAAAATATATGAACATGTTCCGGGAAAAGTGTTTGCGTAATCGTCGGTTATATCTTACTTTAAATTATCTCATTTCAGGCTTCAGTTGTGATAGCGGTTTTTTTATTAATACACTTTATTAGGTGGATTTGCCGCTATGTCACAAAATGTAAGGAACTTAAGTTTTACCTTCGTGTACTGTCTCTTTATAGTTTACTTAGCAGCAGCATACGTAAGTTAGGTAACAATACAATAATATGGTTTCATCAAGCATCAAGGTGAATCCAACGGTGGCGCAGGGGCACGATCATGCCACTGTAAATGTGACAGGTCATGGAGTCTATTCCAAGCAGAGGAAATGAAATATTGAAATGAAATATGAAATAAATATTGAAATATTTCATATTGAATTTCCTCGTTGAGTTCCGTCACTCAATACGCAATGCCTTCACAATTAGGCGGAAGCTAAAACACTAAGCTGGTCTGATGATGGAGCCAGAACTTAGACAGTGAAACCTTTCATGGGTAAGAAGCAAACCTTCGTTACCAGAGCGAGGAAAATGAGAATATTTTATTTCCTCAAGACTCCTGCGCCACCAATGACCTATTTTACTACAAATTTAAATATACAGCTACTAACATGAAAATTTATGAAGTGCTACAATAATAGTTAATACAAATAGTTTAATAATAATTATGGACTATTTATCTATTGAACCACATCCTGTAGTAAATTATAAGCTTAGTGTAAACAGATAACGGCTTCATAAATATTTACAATTAGTCTTATTAATATATGTTTATGATACTGTCTTGAGCCGTCGTGGTTTTGGGTTCGACTCCCACTCGTAAAAATGAGATAAATGTGATTATTTTAATTTCTTCGCTCTAGTAACGTTGTTGAGTTCTGCCACTTAAAATGCGTGTAAATTAGGCGAAAAATTGAAATCGGAGTGCATTAACACTAGGTTCTGTCTGCTTATCCTGCTATTTGCGGGATCCAGACATGACAGAATTTGGGACGCCATCTGTACTTACTGTACACGCAATGCGTTTACAATCAGATGCTGTACCACTGCGACATGACGGCGTAATTTATTAATATTCCTATAAATACACATTTATGGTTTTACTTATTTAAAATAGAACCACAACGTGCGCTATATATAGACAATTAGGAGATCAATCATATAAACCATGACGCAATCGTTGAACCTTAACCAATTAATATTTCTGCGCTCAAGTCCATAATGGACATATTTGTAACCTCCTTTCGATCCCCACTTGGGAGAATGATTATCTATGTATATTAAAATTATTTTTAATTCCCAGCACAAAGTACGACGTTGAGTTCCGCGTTTCAAAACGTTTTATTTAGCCAAGTTCGAAAATTATTTCCGCTTTTTAATATTTAAATACTTTTATTACTATTTTATTTCATTTAAAAGTACTACATCTTACAATTAATGAGAACAGTATTATATCGCAGTTGTATATTTTCCAACTGTACATCGCTATTCTCACGTCGGACGATCAAAGTCAACCAGCAAAATTTATTTCCACTTACAAATTTCTTGAAATTAGATAGACATAATATATACAATAAACATACATACATATTTAGTGATTTTTAAAGAAAAAAACATTTCATATACGAAACTAGGAACATCTTGCATGAATTACGTCACTTTATATAAAATATTTGGCAGAAGTTCAAAATGATTCTAAGAAACAAAACAAACACATTGCACAGGTAAGTGATTGTAAGCGTCTATATCTTGCCCTGTAATATAAATAGCACTTTTACGGATGAAATCTCTCAATATAATAATAAACGCGGTTGTTGTGGGTTCGAATCCCGTTCAAAAAAAATATCAACTTTATTTCTTCGATCTAGTAACAAGACAAAACACAGCGTTGAGTTTCGCCACTCAAAACGCAATGTCTCGAAAATTATATGGTAATGGAATGTCTTAACTCTTGAGTTTCCTCTATCCTGTTTTATGAAGACGGGATATATCGTGAAGCTAATTTTCATTTAATAACAATTAAGTTACATTGTAGGTACTTCTGTTTCTATATATAGGTAGGTACATAATATAAAGCTGAAGAGTTTGTCTGGTCGATCATGCTAATCTCAGGAATTAGGCATCTGCGCTCAAAGCCATCTCTCGCACTTAGAATTCGTCATGTAATTCATTTAATTTCGACATTAGACCTAGTCTTTTATAAAAAAAAAAGAAATAAACTTTCAATATAACAATCTTATGTTATGCTTGCTCATCTGCACACATCAATTTTCGTATGCAATTAACATTACATAACCCGTCGATCAATCAACCTTCGATCTGTATTAGTGCCATCACGTACGAGGTCGTTTGCTAAGTTTTTTTTTATTGTTATTATTTTCAGCTTCACGCTCTATCCCGCGTCTAGCACAGGGTATCCGGATGGGAGGAAGGGAGGTTTAGTGTTAAGACTGACCGCTAGCCACATTCTGCCGAATTCTGGAGGTTATTCGCCTCTACATCAGAGCGAAGAAATGAAAATATTAAATATTTTATTTTCTCGAGTGGGAATCGAACCCAAATTTAATTTTTTTTAGTTCAAGTAAAAATAAATACTATTAGTTGCATATATATTAATATTACATATATATTACTTAGTCGCGTTGACTCCAAAACGTAAAATAGAAAATTCCGTTCTTCCCGATCCCATATAGACTTCGAGAAATCCTTCCTTCTTTAACCAAATTTCACCTAGTTAAGTGCAGTAGTTTTGTTTGTGGGTTTTCTGTCAGTGGCTTAGTAACAGAAGAATTAAATACATGTAGATAAAAAGATTTTCATTTAGATATCTAGGTCCGTGTAAGTAACTTTCTAAACGCGGCCGCGCCTATCAATTACGTTAGTAAGATAAGAACACTTCCTAAAAGGTGAATGTACGAACGTTCAATGTATATTCATTAAAAACAAATTATAGTCTTGAAAAAGAAAAAAATAAAAATTTGTAATCCAACAAAAATACGAACACCACAAAAAAAGCAGCGGCATCTGTGAGTCTGTGGGCGTTGTTATATATTTTAAAAAAACGTTAAACGGGTTTTCATTAAAGTTATACATAACTAATCTATGGCGATTTAATGCAAATTATAGGATTATTAACGTTTCTGTGTCCGTTAGTTATTATCGTGGTGTCCGCCTGCTAAAATTTAAGAAAAGAAGTACCTATACACAATTCAAATTTCATACTATACCTACATTATTTAATTACTTTCTCATTCATATACTTTAAATTTTTATCAAATAAAAATACATAAAATAAATATTTAGAAAAACTTTGCGACGGTAGGACAAGGGTCTAGGCCACCGGTGGCTAGGGCTCCAGAACCTCCTCCCAATACACGCCGTCTCAAGTAAAACTGCCTTCTGCATCCGGTTCTTGATCCAACAGCTAAGCTATCGCCTCTTAAGATGTTGCACAAGTCTTTTCGCTATTAAACCGTTAACCGAAACCACTATCGGCACAATGATAGTCGCACTGACATCCCACGTGGCAGTAACCTCATGGGCTAAGTCCAAGTATTTAGATTATTTTTCTTTTCGGCCTTCACGAGATTGTCACCATGTGGAATAGCAAGCAATGTCAACAATCACTGCAAGGCGCGCCACTCGGTCTACCTGTCATTTATATCTTATTAATATTATCTTTCAATGACGCCTGAGAAGAAAAGCGAGATTTAAGTCGGTACCTTCACGCTGTATGCCGAACGTAGCAGGGTAAATAAGGGAAATCTGGGAACCTAGTGTTAAGACACTTCCCGTCCCCACTTTCCGCCGAATTCTGGAAACATTGCGTGTTGAATAGCGGAACTCAATGCCGCGCTTCGCCTTGTTACCAGAGCGAGGAAATGAAAATATTTAATTCTAACATGCAATACAGTTGAATGCTCGCTCTGGTAGACAACCAGCATATTTACAGTTTTGATTAAATTCATTCAATTTAATTAACTTCAATATTAATTCAAAGTTAAATATATAACAAGATATGTGCTAGACTTATAAATTATAAGGTTTACGAGTTGAACAAAAGAACTAAACGATCTAGCTGAGTGATTTATCACTCTTACATATTCTCCGAATGGACATATATATATATATAAAGATTTAACATATCTTATAGTTATAAACACTAAATGCTCGTGGGGATTTACGTCAGTATATAATTTACATACTCAAACACTTATGTGGGCTGTATATTAACGAGGACGAATATAGCAAGGAAGACGATGTTTGAAAACATCCTGTAAATATCCAAACGTCTGCATCCTGTAGAGGTCACTATATCGATTTACAAAGAATACAATTTTTTCCTAACTTAATTGTAATATGCTTCAAAGATCTTACGACATTAATATAACAAAAAATCCTAAAAGCTAAATCAGATTCGTAATAACTAAACTGAAAAACTTCATATTGAATCCTGTACATATCATTAGCAGAAGGAAACTTAGTGTTAAAACACTCCGTTTTCCAATTTCTGACAATTTTTATGTTATTTAAATCAACAGCTATCTCTTTTAGTAAACATTCTTACATATAATACATGCGCGCGAATATAAACAATTATTATGCGACATTATGTATGTGCATAGCAAATGAGCTAACTAAGCTCCAATGAGAAATATGTATATTGTACCACAGGGCTTCGCCTATGCTCGCTTCGCTTAAATTTATTTACAAGGTCGCTTCGCTCTTCTGTTCTAATAATCAAGTACCTACTAACTTGATTATCGAAATAGAGATGCAACAAGCGTTCGAGGTCGTCGTGGCCCGGCGGCAATAGTGATAAAAAAACAATTCTATTGAGGACGGTAACATATTATTTTTTCATATTAACACTTACGATAATACTTCCTTCTAGGTTCACGATATTCTAGATTTCACACAGCTATATAAATTATTTATGCAGCAGGGTGAAATCTAGAAAATCGTATTGTACCTATGAGCTAGCATCAGGGTGTCGTGGCCCGGTAGTACAAGGGTGCGGCTATAAACGCGACAGTTGTCGATTCGATTTCCATTAGGATGAATGACTCGCTCTAGTCACGAAGGAAAGCGGCGCATTGAATTCCGCCACTCAACACGCAATGTCTCCACTTTCATTTTGGTGGAAAGTGGGGAGCGGAGTATCATAATACTAGGTTAAGGGGTTCCCTCTGCCTACCTTGCTATGCGCAGGATACAGCACGGAAATAAATTATAAAAATGAGTAACACCGTTTTTTAATGATGTTGAAAGACTAGTCGTCGCCCGCGGCTTTGTTTGCGTAGATTTTAGAACTTACTACCCATTACCCTAGGAATTTTGAGAAATCTTTAAGTGCTTCCCTAAACTCCCTAACCTACAAAAATGCCAATAGACAACGTTTGCCTAAAAAAATATACGATCAAAAAATTGTATCATGTGTTTTGCGTATTTTACATAAGAATACTCCACGTATATCGATTTTGGGTTCAACTGAGAGGTCGTATTTGCTATTATATACAATACAGTAAATACAAATGTCCTTGGTTTAGCTAAATCTGTAGAATAAATAAATTCGTAAGTTTTATTTACTATTTATTCTCTTCAAAGATGTGTATAATTTGTATAGATAGCCCTCATAATCAACGGTAGTATTTGTAAATATTTTACGAAATGCTAATCACAAATTCTGATTTTTCTGAAAAATAACAAAAATATATAATATTTTTTCTATTTGTCTGATAACAAAATTCAACAAGACCTAAATAAAAATTGTAGCAGCCGTACAATAATAAATTGACCTAAAATGGCTAAGATAATCGTTGATGTCATGGAACGTATTTAGGTTGCCCGAATTCTTAAAACTAACGTATTGTTTATTTTAACATATCTTCGCGGGCCTTAAATGAAAAGAAAATACTGCAACAAAAACTCTAAACAATAGGTAGTAACCGGTCACGTGCGAGTCGGTCTCGCCCACTGAGGGGTCCGTATCAATTTCATGATTGTAAATCAACGGTAACGTAATTTATAAAAGTTGATAAAAATATAAGTAAGTATATTGCATACAAATATAATTTCACACTTCTTGTTAAATTTCTCACGTGGTTTCGATTACTCGACGAATTTCATTCAAAATTGAGCAAAAATTATGCATAAACTCTCGTATCTTTTTATTGCGTTGACTTAAGTTTTTTTTATGCTCCAAAGAATCATAGATCTGGATATTAATTCCAGGCTTCCAATCTTGAGATAAATGGTCTTGACAGACGGATAAACATACAGACAAACAGGCGATAAAGTAATCGTGTAAGCATTCCGTTATTTCATTTGAGGTAAGGATCGCTAAAAACGATTATTAGCCGTACATAAGAGGCCGATGCTTTTTTTTATTCAATGGTAACAAAAGCAGAAATAATTTTGTTCTTTAAATATTACATGATAAGTGAAAGGCTGATTGTCAATTGACATTCGCCTATATAAATGCGTTAATCCGGATGCGGAATATTACCTTAAATACATTATGATATGAATGTCACTTAACTATTACAACAATTCTTAGGAAAAAAATATTACCCCAAGTCGGCTTTGAACACATACTCTCACCTAAACTTTGGGTTGCCCAATATTACTCCATGATAACAATGAAACAACACACGTCTATAACCGTCCTATCCTTTCCCTGAGATTTCCTTATAAAAAAAAAACCCGTGTTATTATAATTGAGCAGGTATAATTTAATATGTAACATATATATATATAATTAAAGTATATAAATAATAGCAATAATATTTAAATGTAGATGACATCGTGATGTTATTAATAAACTACGTGATCGGCTTATTAAGAGTAGGTACAGTGTGTATATATGCTGTATCCCGCACATAGCGAGGAAGGCAGGAGGAACGTAGTGTTAAGATACTCCGTTACCCGTTAAGACACTTCTGTTCCCCATTGCGTGTTGAGTGGCAACACTTAATGCCGCGCTTCAACGCTTTTACCAGGGCGAGTAAACGTAAATATTAAATATTTTATTCCCGAACCCCGCAACCGTCGCATTTACAGCATAATCTTTGCTCTGGTAGACAAAGTGCAGCGCTGAGTTCCCAAAGTGGGGAACGCAGGTTCTTTCAGCTGGCTCTGCTAGGCTAAAAGCAAATTTTTATTCAATACTAGCCGTTAGATCGAGAACCACATGCAGAAGGCAGTATTACTTGAGAAGGCGCGATGGTTCCAATGGGAGTTTTTTGTTAATTTATATTTTAAAATTTATAATTTTCCTCTTTGATAATAAAAGTATATATGTCTTGTATATTGTAGATAACAATGTCACTCATAGATATATCTATATCATAGTAATTTATCATTATTAAAATTATCTTTTTAATATAAATTATTTTAATGCATACAATAAAACATATAATACGTTCTATATCACAGGTGGCTATTTTATCAGTAACAATGATTTAAGATATAAAACTGTAGTTTTCTCATCGCTGTCTGTAGATGGAAGGTATATGAGAAAATTTTAGTAATGTGGGTATTTACTATATTAATATAACAGAACCCGCAGAAATGGTTTTTAAAATTTTTGTCTGTTTGTCTGGTTTGCTCACGCTAATATCAGAAACGAATTAACCGATTTAAATGCACCCACCTTTAACGCTTTCTTTAATATTTAGTACTCGTTTTATTTATGCTCTTAACATTTAGTGTTTGCTTTATTTCAATCGGTATATAAATATAAAAGTTATGTCAATATAAAGAACAATTCTTGAAAATTCTTGAAACAATGCGAAACTTTAGCTATCAAAAAAGTATGGATATTGTTTTTAAAAGGATAATGTTATTATATCACAAGTAATTCAGACGAGAAAATAAATAAATGTGTAGTACAAACGCTGTTGTTAGCTCTGTAGGGGGATTTATACGAATTTCCGCCACCCAAATATAATTTCCTACAACTAGAATTGAACCCACAACCGTCGCGTGCACTTCCATCAACTCAACACAAGTACACAATTCATTGTAGGGCGTGTGATAGAATAAATTCATATAGGTAATTGAGTAATACTCAACTATTATAGCGCCATTGTGACGCAATATAATACTTAGTAGGTAAAAAATATATAGGTAATCATAGAACAACGTTTGAAAGGAAAATAAATATAAAAGGAAACTACTTAAGTTGATGATCTATATATTACTAACGTAAACCATCTAGCATCTAGATCGATCGTTATGGCGCAGCGGTGCGCCGCGTCCAGCTGTAAGCGCGATGGTTGTGTATTCAATACCGAATCGGCGAATGAGTAATCTTCATTTCTTTGTTTTCGAAATAAAAGACAAAGATGTCGAAAAGTGGGGAAACGAGTGCTTTAACACTAGTTATCTTTGCCTTTTACTGCTTTACTTAAGCTTAGACATTGGAAATACCAGATATAGCTAAAAATAAAGATAAAAAAACACATTCAAATCTCAATAAGAACGTGTTCAAGTAGTAACGTCAAAATTTCAATTAGGCATACCTATTGTATTCGTAGTGGAAATTTTCTTCTAATTAAATAGCTTTCTTATGTTGTTGTTAATAATGGCTTTCACAAATCGAATAATACCTACATTATCGTGGCACAGTCTGCAAAGTCATGATTTTTTAAATTAAATTACAAACCGCTCTTACTTCTGAGATCGATCTTGAGATGGAGTTTTCATGATAGCGTGCATGCACACATCATACGTTACTATAGAGCTCCGTTGAAATGTTTACGAGTATACTTACGTTTGCTAAAATAATATATTCCCTCTCTAATCTAATTCGTATCTCAAACCCCCTTTCTTCCTTTCTCTCTCTCTTCCTCTTTTCCCCGCTGCAACTACACCACAACGATAAATATTTAACTATTTCATTAAACTGACATGACTGACAACCGGTTTCATATACCTACACAAATATACGGTAGGCTATTATTGAGAAACTACTTTGCGGCTAGTAATGATTAACAAGGTCAGTATTTACGTCATTTGGAACCTAATTTCTAAATGAATTAATATGAAAATAAATGACAATATCTTAAAAAAAGTTCAATAATTATTATTGATGGAGCGGAGCGGAGAATAGAAGAATTTATAAAGTACTAGCGACCCTCTTGCGGCTTCGCCCGCTTTTACTACTGGATTATTCATATGTATGTTGTTGCAAAGCACTTAAGATAATGTGAAAATTAATTAAACCCTAATACAACCCGCATTTTCGTAGTTTCAATAAGGATTTTCAAATTGTTTTACACAGCAAGGATTTTTAGTAGGTACCGTAATTTTAAATCTGTGCTACTAATCTTTTCAAGTACTTATTAAAATATATTTAAATGACTATTTTTAGATATTGAAATGACTATTTTTAAACGGAAGAAATTATAAACAAAAACCTACCTACTAATAACTACTACAAAAAATAAGATACCAAATATATCGCGCTGAAATAATACATTCAACTCCAATTATCCAATACGTGCAAACGCATCTAAATTTTCGTTGCTATAGAGGCAGGCGGTTTTCGAGCTTGTGGTCAATGCTGAAGAGGGTATTCTGTCCCTGATGAAAAGCAAGCACTACGTGGCTGCCTGTGAGGAAAATTAAATAGAATGCATCGGCCGGGAATCGAACCCGGGCCGCCCGCGTGGCAGGCGAGCATTCTACTACTGAACCGCCGATGCGTGTAAGGCAGGCGGGCTCGGCGGACGCATGGCGAGTGGCGAGCCGTTTCGCAGCAAGGACATTTTGATATTGTAACAACTTGTAAAGTACTTATTAAAATGAAAAACAGTAAAAGGCAGTTTTGATCTACGTTAAATGGCCAACGTAACTAATATACTTATTAATATGCTGAGAGTAAAGGATAAGTGAAACTTGAGTAACATACAGCTGATGTGTCAACGGCGGGATGTGTCAACAATTAAATGCGTTTTTCTGTAAAACTATTCGCAATTTCGAAATAGTGTAAAAAGCAAATTTTATCTTCGTTTAACGTTGAAATTTAATAAAGTATTTTAAAGGATAAGGATTAATACCATTATGGAAAAATATCCCTCACAATAAAAAATATATTGAAATTACTATTTTTAGGCAGAAATATGATCACTACACGTTATTCTTAAAAGATACGAATATGCTCTCGCGGACTTTTTTGTAAATCTTATTAAGAGGAACAATACTCCAGTACATTATTTTCATGTAGTACTTATCATTAGAGCAGCGCATGCGCGAAAGTGTCTCAACGGGTAGGACTTTATACACATTTATCGTATTTATGTTAATTTACATAAGAATGTACAAATAATAAACTATATATAAACCTTCTACGAAAAACACTCGACCTAATGGTGAAAACCGCATAAAAATCCGTTGGGTGGTTAAGAAGAAGAGTTAGCACCAACAGACAGACACGAAAAGCGACTTTGTTTTATAAGATATAGGATAGGATAGGGTTGGATAAGTAAAAAAATGAGACGGCCATGGCGCAGCGGCACAGCGGTTCACTGTAAGCGCGACGATTGTGGGTTCGATCCCAATAGAGGGAAAGAATTATTTTCATTTTTTCGCTTTGTAACAAGACAAAGCGCTACCCTTAGTTCCAGTCCAGCGCGGGATAAAGCGTGAAGTTAAAAAAAGATAATAAAACACTAATTTCGAGGCATTACGTGTTCAGTGGCGGAACTCAACGCCGCCGTCGAAAGGCTATATGACAATGATGGTGAGCCTAATAAAAAATTAAGTGACTTGTCACTATTTTTAACTCATCATCGCTCAAAATAGTAAAAAATACTAGTATTCTTATATACCTACTAAAACTAAATATAGTAAAACAACATTCCGCAATTTAAACTCACATATATAGCAAGAATTCATTTAGCACAGAGCAAGCTCACGCGCAGATCGCGTGCTCTATATATATACATATAGATATAAATAAATATACGTAACATATAGACAGAAACTGACCTAGAGGTCATAGTACGTACATGTGTCTATCAGAGTAATACTAAGTAAACATTATATCGTAGGGCTAATTGATTAGTCTCGATAGTTGTGGGTTCAAGGTTAAAAGAGGTACTTTGAATAGTTTTTTCTGCTTTATTTCGTATATAACTGGAACGGCAGAACCATCATGTCATGTCATCATCACGTCATGAAATTATGTACACCAGACGAAAATATTACACCGCGCTTTGTCTTGCTAGAGCAAGGAACTGACAATAATTCCCCTGAGTGGTAATCGCGGTAATCTACAACCATCGTGTTTACAGTTATACGCAGTCCCGATGCCGAAGAAAGGCGTTAAAAAAAATATAGGTTTTAAGAAGAGCTTTCATTGGTCGAGTTAAAAAAAAATGAAGGGCTTATTTGCTTTTAACATAATAATAAATTAAAACTACAGGTAAAAGATAACACAGTAATATATATAATTGTAATTCTTGCAGATACACTGTCAGTTAAAATATAAATCACAAATAGTTTGCATACATTACATATAAGTTTAAAGTGTAAATATAATATTATAATCCTATATACATATCATAAACCTATACTAACATAATAAAGCTGAATCTTGTTTGTTTGAGCGCGGTAATCTCAGAAACGACTGGTTCGAATTAAATGGACATCGGTTTTTTTCGTTAATTAGCATTTTTTATTTTTTTTATTATTACTTAAAATATCCATAAGGAAAAAAGCGGCTGGTCCCGGTCAAAACGGGACATTTGGTCACATTAGTCATGACTCGTGTCATTTAGCCACGGAGACATAGTCACAGCGCAAAGCTAGTACAATATAATCGCGCATAGTATGCATATGATACATATTTTATTGACGTCAATAAGTAACTTTTCTGAGGAAAATTGTGCAATTGGTTCATATATTACAATATATAATTAAAAAAATAATAAAAAAGATCAATTTAATTGTACGTGTTACGTCTATAGTCGATAATGTAATGCGAATTGCGCACGATAAGTGTAGGTTCAAATTTAATTAGTGGGAATATTAATGATAATAAATATTAAATACTAATACTTAGATAGATATTAACGTATACTATTATTTTAGCCTCACGGTGTATCCTATACATGGCACGGTAGGCAGAAGCAACCTGGAGACTTAGTGTAAACACACTCCAACCAGATTAAGATACGTACGTTCCTCACTTACTGTCGAATTCCGGAGGATTGGTAGCGTGTTAAGTGGCGGAACTCTCTGCCTCGTTACCGAGAGTGTTTACAGTTGCATGCTTGTGCCCCCACGCATTATTAATAATTAATACTATCAATAATAACTAAGTTAATGTTTTATGACTGGACGCTTACTAAATTATTACTGAATTAAAAGAACCAACAGTTTGATTCATTTCGATGATATTTAACGACATAGTTACAGCTTGAATAATATACGGGTATAATATACTTTAATTCAATATGTTTAGTTTCATGAATCTACTACGTTTTATTTGCAATGCAATAATTAAATAATAATTTTAACTTTGAGGCGTTGACTCAATACAGTCTCGAAAATTAGGCGGTGCGTGGAGAATTGTGTCTTAACACTATTACTGTTATAGTGTTCCGTGTACTTAACCTCGCCATATGTGAAGCTAGTAAAAAGTGGAGACGACAAACAGTCGAATTTGATTTTTGATCACTGTATATTGCTAGTTGAGAAAAAAACGTAAAGTTGCTTTGATAAGGAAGACGTTGAGTTTTGCCACTCAATGTACAATGTATTTAAAATTCAATAAAAATTAGCCATGACCTCCACCGTCCGTTTAAATTGTTAGGATTCAAGGAAGAACAAATATAGCCTTTCAGGTATAAAGAGTACCTAATACCATCAGATCTATTTTTATCTCATTACTAGATCTCTGCACGTACAAAACTCTACAATATTGGTATAATAAATATTACTAAAAAAATTAAATCACCTTTACGCTATATCTCGCAGACAGCATTGTAGGTAATGTATATTTTCATTTTCTTTGTTCTGGGTGGAGGTAAACCACGGCGTTGAGTTCCGCCCCTCAACACGCAATGCCTTTAGAATTCGGCGGAAGGTGGCGAATGGAGTGTCTTATCAATAGCTTCCCTTTGGCAACCCTACCCAACTATAGTATAGCGTGGGATACAGTGTACAAAGAAACATAATTTCTGTTGTTTACATGTCATAAAATTATAACCTTTGCAACTCAATTTCACAACTGGTTGATAAGTTCTCGGTAAATTATTAGCCATATATCTGTCTATTATAGAGTAACTCATAAGTGAGTTAATAGACCAAGTTCAAAATGGCATAAATTTTCCGATATTTTCCACTATTTATGCTTCGAGCTTCCATTGTTTGTTGTGAACGAATTGTATTTGAGGGGGCTATGAAAAAGTATTAAAAGCCAGTGGAAGTTACAAGAGAAGGTTTTTTGCACTAGCATTTTTTTATCGCGGTGAAACCTTTTTACTGGTACAGTACGGTCGACGAGTCCGACGTGGCCGCCCCTGAAGATTGACTCAACGAAATTTTACGCGTTGGTCACTCACAGGGAAGGAATTATCAAAAGTTAGAAAAGTCGTAGATTTTTGGACTTTTCTAGCTTACTTTACACTACTCTAGCGAGAGACTCGAGCCTTGTCTGTAGGTCTCCCTCATGGTCCTTCTCATCCCACTTTAGGCAAGGCACCTTATTGACGCAATGGTGGAACTCAGCACATTAAATAATCATAACGTTAGCTGATAATTTAATTTGTAAATATATGTTATCCACCATATCTACACGGGTTCAAATCCTGATCACCGGGAAACAAATTTCTTAAATGTTTTACACATACTTATATAAGAAAATAAAAAAAAATCAAAGGTCAAGGTTTCTTTTGGCGTTTCCATACTAAATAGTAAATAAAACTATTAATCGTCTTTTTATCATCAAGTCAAACAAAGCGACATGCCGCAACTAACGTGAATTGTTGAGTGTGGGCTAAGATAATTTTAATATCAATATACATTATGTAAATATTGCATAAGAATACTAATATTATAAAGTTAAAGCATTTGTTTGGTTAAACACTAATCTCAGAAAATAAAGGTTTAAATTGAAGAAAAAGTTTATATTGGATACACCTTTTTAGAGGAATGTGAACGTCCCGATGTGAACCACTGTAGCTGCGGCTAGAACTAATGTACTTAGAATATGTCATAAATAAAATTTTGCGAAATGAGTAGGGGATGAAGCCTGTATGTATAGAAAATAATGGAAATTAACAAAAAATATTAGGGTGAATTTAAAAAAATACATAATAAAATTCCTATTGCGTATCCCAGCAGAAATATATTAAAAGAATAATCTAGAAACATTTCGACATTCCTAGGTTCAAATGATTGAATCAGTTAAGATTTTAGCTAACGCCATTGGCCGTGAAGATTATTATCCTAATCACACACGTTATCACTGTCTGATAACAGAACAAAAAAAATTGTAACTACGTTTAGCACTGATAAGATAACAAATCAGCTCATTAGACTAAATTATGTAAATGTTTAAATATTTTAAGAAGTAACGAATCACTCTGTTAGACATTTCTTTGGAACATCTGCTTTGCATGTTTACTCAAGACTTGCGATATGACTTGTAAGTTTCTCGCCGGCTGTTCTCAGCCCATCTGTCTTTAGAGCCGGTCAGCCTCGTGTAGGACTGACATTACTGACATATCTATGCAACTTGACTTGATACAAATGTGCTTGTTTTGGACTAATTGGATAAAGAATAGTTGGTTTTTGATGATTTAACAAACGGTATATGATTGTAGTTATTATTTATTATAGTTTCAGCCGTTTTCCATATAGCAGGGTAGACAGAGACAACGTAGTGTTAAGATACTTCGATTTTTGCTTTGGGGGAGATCAACGCCGCTCTTTACCTTTATAAAAATAATTCATCCCCAGGATTGAAGGTACAACCAGACATAACAGACAGTTAGACATAACCGCGAGACTGTAGCCCCAATGATTTCATCATCATGATGGTATAATTAGCGTTTTTAACCTTGTAAAGCATTTAGGAACGGTGACTTGTGTGGATTTTCTGCGATATAAATAACGTACTTCTAAGCACTTCTAATGTAATTAGCCTAGAGATCTACTTGATGCATACAAAATTACATACATATTATATTTATATACATATAGTGAGACTCCATCGAGAATAGTTAGGAAATCGACTGTACACGCAACGGTTGTGGGTTCTATCCCCGATAATAATAAAGTAGGCGTTCCGCATTGCCTGTAAATGGAAGTTAAATGAAAATGAAAAATGGAAGAGATGCGAGCATAAAAGTAATTTAAAAGTTAAATCGACTCTGTGTTTTAAATTAGTTAGATGCCGTTCTAACGATTATAAGTAAGGTGAAATATATCTGTTTTAAATAAAAAAGGGTCATCTCGATATAACTTTTAGTTTATGAGAAATTTGCAGACAAACGTACATACAAACTACTATATCCCAACACTATTTATCGCATATAATACATGTCAAACTGACAGCTTTATTTTTGAAATCGGCCTAAAATATCGACTTATATGTATAATGGAATGTCTTGAAAGGAAGGAAAAAAGATAACATCTTTGTTTAGTTGTACAACGTGTTTTCTTGAAATATTATAAAATATATTATAAACTATTCAAGTAGCATTTACAGGAAAGTTTAATTTCATTACATGTATAGGTACTAGCTGTTGCTGACACTATAATTAATGACTTCAATCATCAACTGAGGTAATGACAATTTGCTATATTTTCCGTATACTGAATGAAATATGTCAATCTTATTAATGACTAGCCTTTACTCGCGGATTCGACCGCGTGGTCGAATAGGAAATGGCTAAGAGACTTTTTTTTTAGCTTTAGGCTGGGGAATCTCAGAACCTAGTGTTAAGACATCGCGTGTTGAGTGGTGGAATTCAACGCAGAGTCCACTTATTCACCATAAAAAGACCGCCAACGGCTACGGTCTCAGTGCAATTCTTTTCACCTCGTCCAAAGTCTTCAACCCGCATATACATGCCCGCCGGGGATCCTCGCTATTAGTTCGAATTGAAAAAAACCTCTGTCGGAGTCTATTTAAAATGAAAGACAATTATTTAACTATTTTTGTTTGATCGTTGGGGCAAAGTACCAGGTAAAAGTTGGTTTTTTTTATATAGCATCATTGTATACCTATACAAAGCAAAAAATAAATATCCTTTATTTTTTTATAAACATATAATAAATTGCGGCCGACGACGTGTAGCACAATAGTGTGCGACGACTGACTGTAAACGCGATGCTTGTGACGCTTTCAATTCTCACCAGGGGAATAAAAACGCTCTGGTGACGAGATAGAGCGCTGCGTTGAGTTCAACACTCAATGTCTCCAGATATAGGCACGAAGTGTTTGCACACTAGGTTCTCAGGTTTGTTGTAAGTTGGTGTAAAAATATCAACATCTGAAATCTGAATCATAAGTAAAAGAGAAAGGTTGTTTTGGCAATAAACTATCACAATTAACCTAAATAATGTGATCTGCACGTATGATTTAAATTCAAAAAACCACGGCGTCCGACTGACTGTAAGGGCGACGGTTGCAAGTTCAATACAAACATTTATAGATTCAAAAGCGAACTAAGATCTGAGAGAGAGATCTGTTATTCCACACGAAATGTCTCGGAAATTTAAGTACTTTTGCGTGGGGAACAGAGTGTCTTAACAATAGGTTCCCTCTGCCTACCTTGCAATATGAGAAATACAGCATGAAGATTTGGAAATCGGTTCCACCGTACCTACTTAAGGTAATATATTTAATGTCTTTATTTCCCTGCATTAGCAGTAAAAAGCTTGTGTTCTGTCTTAACACACTAGGTCTCCGAATAGAATAGAAAGTGGAGTACGAGAAGAAATCCTGTTGTACAGGTTTTCTTTTTAAATCCTGCTATTTTCAAATATTTATCTAAAACTAGATGCTATCAGTGTGTTCACTATGGTCAAATGGAAATGGTTATGAGTTTTGTATGACATATTTTAAGTACAGTACATGAAATGTTTAAAGTAATCGAGGTAGCAGCTACAGTGTAAATGGTAACTATCATAATGATTAACTTGATATAATATAGCCTATCCTCCTCAATAAAACTACAATCAAATACAAAAATGTTTTTTTCATTTGCATCAGTAGTTTCTGAGATAAGCACATACAACCACACAAACCCGTCAACTTTATAATATTAAATATAGATCATAATAGAATGAATAACACTTTAAATAATATTTTAAAATATATCATGCAAATATTGTTATCTTTATTGCCAAATAAAGTCACATGTAATTGATGACATCACTGAATGTGTTAATCAAGTAAGTAATTAATGAATGTATAGAATTTGCTTAACAATAGCAACAAATGCTATTAATTTATTCATTTTTAAACAGAAAATTTAAATCTTTTGAAAAGTTTTGTATATTACAAAAATATTTTTATCTTTTTTCAGGCTGTTGTGGGATAGACTGACAGAGTCTATGTCTGTAAACATTGTTGTGCATTCAATCCTCTTCCAGGAGAATGATAATAAAATATTTATTTTAAATGACTAACTTCAACCTCTTGAACTACAAGTAATATCTATTTACTAATCAGAATTATTTTTGTGTTCTAAAAATGTCTTTTCTAAGCTTTCATCTACTATTGAAAAGTAAAGAAAGTCTTAGCCAAATCAATATAATATAGCAATTTTATGGAACTAAATATTTCAAATTAATATAGCATTTAAATTTATGAACCAATAGAAAAATATAAATGTAAAGGTTGCCAAAATACAAAGGTGTGCACAAATGCACAGGCAGACAAGAAAAACTTATACAACATTGTTTTGGGTTCTATTCCATTGATAAATGGAATATTAATAGATTATCACATATTACTTATAATAATAAAGAACTGCTTATTGATAAATAAATATGACTTGATGAAATTAATCATTATTATAAAATTGACAGCAATATTTTAATATATTAATTAGTTTTCCAGCTATATAAATGTAAACATACCTATGTATGTCTATATACTAATAATAAGAATTGTTGGTTATAACAAAATATTAATAATTTTGACATACTTATATGTAATAATTTAGTATTAATTTACAATATTTATATGTATTATGCTTTAATTTTTTTACTCAATAGGATAAAAACCAACATGGTGGTTATTAACTATTTTATTATTTATTAAATATTCTATAACATAAATCTATCATTACTAAAAAAATGCAAAAAAATATGTATTAGTATCCTTCACATAATAAACTTTCTCCATGATATATACATTACCCCAGCTTCCCTTTAACTACTTATTTATAAGGCAATAACAGGAATTATTCCTAAAAACTATAAATATATCAATAAACAAGTCTATAAATTTAATTAACCAGCAAAATATGTAGACAAGTATAAAAATAAAGGAGGAAAATGATTAATAATTATTTCAGGTCATACCTCTGACGTAGTATCAGCAACCAAGTGGAAATGTCTCTTATATAATTTTTTATTAAATAAACACTGCAATCCAATATGGTAGCACTATTTTATTTTATTTTACACAATTCTTATAACTGTTGATATTTTTGTATCGAATAAAATGCGCACGAGTCGAACGAGAGACTGTACCGCTCTCTTCCCTCCTTACGTTTCATTAGACACACAGATTAAAAATATAAATAGATTGTAGTATAAAAATGACTGTTTATATCTCACGATTAAATTTTGTGTGATGTTTTTATTATTATTGAATTATTGCTTAGTTTATTTGATTATTTTGTTTAATCAACAAAAGTATATGTTATAATATAGTTATTTTTGTATTAATTTTGCAAATATAAACATTTTTTGTTGTATAATTGAGTATGTTAATGATTACCGTAAGCTTTTTTGAAATACAACTCAATAAATATAATAGTTTTAACTAAAGTAATGTATAAAATGTATTAAAAGCAATAAAATAAGTAATAAGAACCTGTTGCTATAAAAGGTACATTCGATGTTGCCACCTACTAATTGATGAAAAACAAGAAATTGCCATTCTAAAAAAAAATTTCTGAGTAATGAGATGTTTATTTTTTTATGTGCGTCTACAACGTGGTATTTAATGGACCTGACCTGTTTGGTTTTTTCTTGATTTTGTAGTTTAAGTTTGTAGCTTTACACTTAATTGATACTTTTGATAATATCAACGACGATAATTTCTTTGAGATCGAAGAATAGATGAAATATATAACTGTAAAGAACTGATTGCCTTGGTTGCACTTATTATAAATAAATTTTAATCAAAGGATTATTTTTATTGTAAATATTTATCATTTTCATCGTATTATACAACTATGCATTTCTTTCTGCCTTTTTTTATGAAAATGTCTCGATTTGGTAAAATAAAATGTAACAAGTAGTTACAAATAAAGTTTCTGTTGGCAGTAATCAGCAAATGAAATTTTTTAGTAAATCAACCACAAAATGGCAATTTGTTGACAATCTCAGCACAGCGTACGATTGATGCTTAATTCGTTCTAATTATTTAGAAAACATCAATAACTGTATTTAATTACCAAGTAGTGGGTTCGATCTAACTTGTTATTCTAATTCGTTTGCACAATTTTAATTGACTGGTTAGTTAGTACCTACGTTTCAAAATTAAAGCAAATAGCTTTTTTCCTGTTTTTCGTTGATAACATTTTCGATTTATTTTCATTTGATCCTGTCTCCCTGACATTAATATGAAGGTAGTTTTCCATATTAATTGGGTACATAATAAAATAAAATATAAGTTTAGGTCGTGTTTATATGATACACGACATAATAAAAGATTTTTATCAAATTCCAATTCGCAATATGAAACAAAAAAATACACTAGTAATTATTAGTACAGATTACATAATTTTCATTTTATATAATCAAAATATTCTTTATAGGCCATTACACTTTTAAATGGTCAAATTATGGTATATGGTACATAGAAAAGTCGGTAATGGTAGCTTTTTTTGCTCAGCTTTACGCTGTAATGTTGATTATCTATACAGTTCTAGTTCCACTCGATATCGAAGGTATAAAAAAGTATGCTAACAGTTAAATAAAATATGTATTAAAAAAGCTGAAGATTTTGGTCGATTAACGTCCCTTCGAAGCACCTCTGTGTTTCTTTTTTTACGTAAAAAATGTAGCCAGAAACTAGAAATCGTGGGTGTATTATAACTTAACAAGTACGCCACGATCATGTCATCGATATAATTATCAAGTAAAGTGCCAAATACTACCAATTACATTGTAATAACCATAAATTACTAAAGTCTTCTAAAGACAATGGTGCATAAATTAATAATGTAGTTACTCATATTATGTCTATAAAGGGCGTCATGGTGCAGTGGTAAAGCGTCTAATATTAAATGCAGTCTGCGGGTTTGATTTCCACTCGGGGCAATGAATTATTTATATTTCTTTCCTGTGATGATAACAAGACAAAAAGCGGCGTTGAGTTTCGCCTCCATTCAATTTCAACACAGTCTTTAAAACTGGAGACAGTGCGTAGGGAACGGAGTGTCTTAACTCTGCTAAAAATATATATGAAAAATGCTTTGTCATAAATGTTAAAATACAAAAAACACTTTTTTTCCTTTACAAAGTTAAGCGATTTTATTTTTACAGGAGCAAGGGTGAAGACACCTAGAGGTTGTAAAAACCAAATGCGAATATGAAAAATATAACCATGTAATGTCTGTAAAGGGAGTAATGATTAAGGAAAGTAGTACACGTTGATTGGAAAATTGCGTGTCCACTGTCGTTTAGGTGTTTAAAATTTTGTAATTTTTCCTATGCACGAAAAAAAGAACTATATCTAATTTCTATAAATATAGCTTTTAACCGATTTTGTGCCTACTACCTACTAGGAGAAGGAGTTGAGAACAATTTGTTCCTACAAGTGGAAATCGAACTGACAACCGTTGCTCAGACAGACGCTGTACCGCCACAACGGCCTCAATCGTATAAAATTTTCCCACGAATAAATTTCTTTGTTATCTTACTCAATAAAATATAAAAAAGGGAAATGTAAGCTTCGGTATGTCGATGTGTACGCGTGTGCTTATATCTACTTACTATAGCTACTCGTATGTTGTTGCGTAAAAGTACTGGAAGCTCATGGGAGTAGGTAGTGATTCAGTGCCTGAGTGTAAACCTGACGGTTGTGGGTTTGATACCCATTCGGGGGAATGATTACATTTAAATTGGTTTTATTTCCTCGCTTCAGGAAGCATAGAATATTAAATAATTTAATCCCCCGTGAGAGGATGGAATCCACAACCGTTGCGTTTACAGTCACTCGCTGTTCTATTGCGCCATAACGACCTCAATGTATAATGAAAGATAAAATATTCAAGCTTATTAGTATGCTAGGCATTACGATGTTACAAGGCCATAGCTAGTTTTATAAGTTGTTGTAGAGAACTACTAGGTATTTTATACGTACCTCGTACGTAAGTCTAGATATTAAATGAAGTTCCATAATGGAGTGGGGTTCTTTTATTTTTTTTAAATGTGATTCCATATATAGGAATGACAAATATTTTTTTAGAAAACGCTTAAAAATTTTGAACGTAGCACAGCGGAGACTTGAACCTGCTCTTCTTAGAAATACGGGTCACCTGATGGTAAGTGATCACTGTCCCCCACAACCCCGTGTAACACCAGAGCTACAGGTGCCATGCCGGCTTTTAAGGTGGAGATAGACGCGCTTTTTGAAGGTATCCAAGTCGTATCAACCTGGAAACACTGCCGCAGGTAGGCCATTCCACAGTTTCGTGGTGCGTAGAAGTGAGTTCCTACGAAATCGTCGGTGCATTAGTGGAGTGCCACGTATACCTACATACAGATGGTGTGGTTAAAAACTAGTGACGCGACATTTTGTTCTTTAATTTCACTCCGCCTAAACTCACTTTAAAACTTTTTTAAAGTGTCCAGCCCAGAAATTTTACTTACAAAATATTGCCCCGAAAAATTAAAAATAAACGTCCAGGATCCCTCCCCCCCCAGAAAATATATATACTAATATATATACGAAAATATATATTAGATACACCCATGTTAATAAGTAATTCGTTTCTGTGCCGCTTATAATGTTTAAAATCCATATAGTAACATAACTAGCTGCATATAAATGAGAATGTTCAACCTTGAATACCTTGCAAATACTTTTGACCGTTTGAGAAGATATTCATATTTGAAGGGACTTCCCCTGTAAACCGGGGTTCGAACCCGCGTCCTTCGCGTTATTAGCACGACGCTCTAACCAACTGATGGGCTATATTTGTTAGGAAGTCTAATGGATGAAGGCAGTCGTGGCGCAGCGGCACAGCGGCCGACTGTAAGCGCTATGGATGTGTTTCGCTTTCCCGTTCCACCACTGCACAATGAACGGAGTGTATTAACACTAAGCTCCTTCTGCGCTATACTGCAGGATACAGCGTGAAGCTTCAACCCAATAAGACGAATAACAACGGGAAATGCGTATGTACAAAAAAAAGGGAAAAGGAAGTGAGTAATACGTTTGAAAGTTCTCATAGCTTATAAGAAAGCATGACGTCAGTGTGACGTCATCGTTGTTATAACATTCCAGTAAAGTGAACTGGGATTCCTATACAGGTTTTCTTCTTCTTTTTTTGGTTTATCCCGCATATGGCAGGATAGGCAAAGATAACCTATTATTAAGACAGTCTTTTTTACGAGTATATTCCAATTCCGATTCGACATATTGCTTGTTGAGTGGCGGTATTCAACGCCGCACTTAATGTTTGCTACGGAAGGGAAATAACTATTAATTTGCCCAAATTTAAATCGAATACCCAACTATTGCATTTAAATCCAGCGACTAAGATTTCTGGTGTTAACACAGTCAATCCCTACTTTCCACTGAATTACGGAGGCATTGTGTTTTGAGAGGCGGAACTTAACGCCGCGCTTTTACCTCGATACCGGAGCGAAGAAATGAAAATATTAATTATTTAATTTCGAGGAAAGGAAAGAATAATAAGGACAAGGAATTGAAAAGTATAGGCAGCTTTAATAATATAATTAAATTTATTTGACTTCTATTTTTTATTTAATTCGATTCTTAGGAGAGGAATGATTTACATTCAAAAGGCAACTTCTCGTATTAGGGCGGAGAGTTGAGAGCACGTGCAAGTGTCTTAACACTACTGTCTCTCCGCCTAACCTGCTATATGCAGGATATGATGTGAACCTTAAATAATAATAATAAAAATACTACGATTCAATTCACCAAAGATTCTACTATAAACTAAAAATAATATGGCATTTAAATCTTTAGTTCAATAGTGAGAACTTAGCCGTGACACCTCAAAAGGACGCGGGTTCGAAACCTGCTTTGGCCAGCATTTTGTACTACAAAAACTACAGTAAAAGTTGACTCAATTCTAGAAATCTGATATATTTATGTAGTGTCGTCATTCCCAGCCGAACAGGTCGATTATATCAACAATAAAAAACTTCTGAGAAATTTCGAGGGAACTATTGAATTAATTTTAGAGTTCCTTTAAAAATTATTCTACCTTACAATTTGGGAACATACTGTCAAGACACTCCGTGCCTCATTAAGACACGTTGAATGGCGGAACTTAACGCCGTGCTTTGCCTGTACACCAGGACGAAGAAATCAATATATTAAATATTTCATTTCCTCGAGTGAGAATCGAACCCTCAGCCTGTCGTGGTTACAGTCGCACGCTCGTGCCCCTGTGATGAGTGATGTGAAATTTTTGTGTGTATGAGTGTGAAATTTTTAAATGACGAAATACATTTTGTTAAAACATTGCTAAGAACAAATTTCAAATAAAAAAGCTAAATCAAAATCCGTTCATCTGTTTTTTTTTATGGAAAAAGGCTATTACAACTATTAATTACTATTTCTTTCTACTAGCTACAATACCACAGACAGACACACAGGGATACGTGAAATCTCACTGTTTTCGTTGGTGGTTAGTAAAATATGAATTTTATTTTTAATTTTGCATTTTACAAACATGCTTACAAAGTTATTATTTTTTTATAAACATTAAGTAAAGAGAGAAAAATAAACCAGTAGATACGTTCCATCCTCCTTATGAATGAGTCACCCACCTAGCCAATTGCAAGTGTATACCTTATAAGGTACATTGATCCAGAACGAGTTGAAGTCCAAGATTTAAAATACCAGTACCTATATGCTACTACAGGCTTGGCTCTATTCGAATAATTTTAACCTACTTCAAAGAAAAGGAGGTTATCAGTTTGACATGTAAGTATGTATATTGTTGAAATTGTCTATTTAGGCTTCCAAGCACGTGTTAAAAGTGTCAGTATGTTTATCCACAAATATCTCGGAAGCTAAAAGTAAAATCGTGATTATCGTATATTATTATTTAAATTTAAAAACATTCCAACTTAGGACACAGTCTGAGTTTTTTCAAAATCGATTCAGTATTTGAGATAGAAGGTGGCGTCTTACTGAGTACCTACCGAATTTTTGTAAACATTCCTTGTTAAGCGGAACTCATAGTCGCCTTTAGTCTCGCCATCAGAGCTAAGGAATGAAAATATTAAATATATAATTTCCTCAAGTGGGAATCGAACTGATTACCTGTCCCTTTCACAGTCACACACCCCTAGCGCTACAACCGGCCCCATGGCAATTATTATAAGATTTATAATTATTGTTGAACATTTTTTTTCTTCCTTTTTCCTATAAAACAATCTTTGTATCACAGGTTGTAAGTAACTTGAAGCCCTTGAATGAATCTGCTTTCGCTTGTAACTATTTTTAAAAAAGGTTTTTAAAAAAAAAAATATTACCACAACCTATCCGCTTCGCCTGCTTGAAATATCCGATTATATTTTTTAAAGTCTTATTGTACACTAAGAATAATAAACTGTTTTTAAGAAACGTATAAAAGTTTTGAGGCCGTCGGTGCCACAAGTGTGTGACTGTAACACGACGGTTATGGATTCGATCCCTACTCGAGGGAATGAATTATTATTTATTAATATTTCAATTTTTTCGCTCTTCCAAGGCAAAAGCGTGACGGTGCCGTGCCGTGCCGGTGAAGCCGCCATTCAATAATATTTTTGTGGACTTGCAAACTATTATTGTAAATATACTGTGATGCAAATCAATACAAAGTCAAATTCAATATAGAAAATTTTATTGTATTTCGTAAACAATCAATAGTCAACAATTGTGTAAATAGTCAGCAATGCTTATAGGCTTTATTTTAATTGCTTTACATACAAGTAAGCACGTATACGTATAATACATAAAAGTTACATTGTCAACTTGTCAATAAGGACGGATTTGACACAGGGAAGAAGAAGGCGTGGCGAAGGGACACGAGCGTGAAATTGCAAACGGTTGTGAGTTTGATTCCCACTCGACGTTGAGTTCTGCTACTCAACACGCAATACATCTAAAATTTGGCGGAAAATGAAGAACGAAGTATCTTAGCATCAGGTTCCCAAATTACCTATCCTGCAATTGCCATGACAAAAATATTTTCGAAAAAGGTTATGTTCGGTACTGAATTTCATAACTCTCATAATCTCACGCTCGAAGCGCCATAAATAAAGAACCGAACCGATATTTTTTTTACTATGACGTCGATACGACATAGGTGTCTTCAAAAGATGCATCTATCTCCATCAGGTGCCGGTACCATCACGGAGACGGGTTAACCCTGTGAATGATAGTAAAGACCCTCGATACGCTGCGTCCTCACTCACTTCACTTTCACCTCACTTTTCGCCTCAATTGGAGACATAGTCACTTGTACGAGTTCCTCCATTATTCCTCCGCGTTGCACAATTTAAAAATATATATATTTTTTAGGTCCTCGTGGCGAAATAGCACAGATGTCTTGAAAATTTTGGACGGAAAGTAATACTAAATGCAGCAAATAGCAAGTCTGAAGAACTGTTTGACCTGTTACCTGTAGCCGAATTTTCTAACCGCACACCACGTCTCAAACTTAAATATCATCCACATCATCTGGATACGTGGCACTCCACTACTGTGCGGTTCCGTAGGAATTTCCTTCCACGCGCCACCGAACTGTGGAATAGCCTACCCGTGGCAGTGTTTCCAGGTCGGTACGATATGGGTACCTTCAAAAAGCGCGTTTATCTCCACCTCAAAGGCCGGCAACGCACCTGTAGCTCCTCTGGTGCTGAACGGGGTCGTGGGTGGCGGTGATCATAATCAGGTGGCCCGAACACTCGTTTGCCTTGTCCTTTTTCCATAAAAAAAAAGTCTAAACGCCTATATTTTCTAAATTCGTTGACTTAGAAGCTTAATTTTTTCTGTGCTCTAAGGGGCCGTGAACTTGAATATTTGATATTTGAGCTTGATACATCCATGCAATCTCGAAATAAATGCTCTTGACCGACGAACAACAAAATGTTCCTATAAAGGTTCCGTATTTTCCTTATGGGCCACGGAACCCTAAAAACCATGTAGGTTTATTTTGAATGCAGCATTCGTCTTATGGTAACATAGCACTAAGGCTCTTTAAAGAGCCCACTCTGTACCCCTCAACATGCATGATACAACGTGATGCAAAAAAAAAGATAATAAAAAAAAATAAAGTAGACAAAGCCACGCATAAGAGCTAATTAAAACTAAATCAATATTGACCACCAGCTCGCTAGTTAGCAAAGACAAAAATATATTAATACAATCAGTCGTTTATATAATTATTACAGTGCAAGACCGATGCGATGTCGACTTTGGGAAAATGTGTGTTACTCGCGTTATGTGTACGTATTTATTATTTTAACAGTATCTCGTAACACTGAAATTATATATGTTAGGGAGTGTAGGGGGTACTACATGAGGGCTTGTCGTAATTCTTACGGAAACGGGAAAAAACAGGATTTTCCATTTAAAGTTTCAAAGACTGCACAAATGTGGACAGGTGACGACTAGTCATAAAATTAAAAACGGAATATCTCTTCACTAATTTTACATATTCTTTTTGCTCCAGGGCGAATCTACCGCAACTACCACACCTTACCTACAACCCTGAAAGACTATCATGAAATGCATTTACATTCATGGTCTGAGGTCGACAAGAGATCTTTTATTTATATAAATAAACAAATTATCGTGCTTGATTATTATTTAGGTAACAGTCAAAATCTTGGACGCAGGACGCTTTTTTTTGATAAAAAAAAACCTTATAATCCTTAAAACCTCGGCCAATTTTCTTGTAAACTCACAATCATTCCTGAGAGCTGGACCCGCTCCTCTGTTTGTTCAAACCCACGACATGTGCTGGACGTCGGCAGATGTCAGTGTTACAACGTCTCCAATAAAATTTAGTAGAAAAATTTCAATTCGACAACAGGGCTTAGAAAAAATTCCTAATAATAAATTAATATTAATCATTTACCTTCCAGATTATCCTCGTGGAAGGGTATCCTGCACAAACAGGTAATCTTTTTAAATTTTATATTTATATCATATGATTTTACGCCATTAGTGGCGCAGGTCCAGGGGCACAAAATGTGATTGTAAACTCGATTGGTAGTGGGGTTGATGGGAGGGAATATAAAAAAAATATTTAAAATTTATATTTTCAATTTTTCGCTCTAGTATCGAGGCAAACTGTGGCTCCAGAATTTGGCGGAAAGTGAGCAATGGAGTTCTCTGACTATCCTCCTGTGTGCTGGATAGAGCATAAAGCTGATTAATTTATTTATTATTATAAATATACGTCCTATTGCTAACGACTATTATCTGATAACTACATATTTGGAGAAATTCTGTGTTAAGAAAAAATAACTACCACTATTTACTTTTTTGGTTTCTAGAACCTGGTGCTAAGATAATCCATTCTCCATGCTCTGTCCAATTTTCTAAAATTTGCGTGACGAGGGGAGGGACCTCAAAGCAGTGCTTTGTCTTATTACAAGAACGAAAAAAAATATTTACGAATCGAAATAATTTAAGAATTTTCTATATTATTATTACTCTGTCATAATACATATTTCATTTTCAGACGAAAACTGTCTCAAAATAAATCCAGATATACAAAAGCAAATTGACAACTTAGTTGAGCAAATAAGCCAAAATATTATTAATATAAGTGCTAACTATGATGACATCGACTTAAGACTACTCGAGATTTCTATGGATCGACATTTTGCTGAAGAGAGCGAGAAAAACACAGTCGTTCAAATAACAATCAATGATTGTATGGAAGGTGTTAGTCACACTCAATATAATACAGATAATAAACAGGAAAATACACCAACAGCTGAAGGGAAAGACGACAAAAGTGCTGACGTTGAATCACAAAAAGATAATGATGCAATCATTAAATCTAATGATTTAAATATTGGTGATAATATATCGAATGATTCAAAGAATGAAACAATAACTAACGACAAAAGTGATAAACCTAGTGAGGAATTACCTGATAAAGATGATACAAATAAAGATGATATTAAGAATAATAACAAAGAAATCTCAAACTCTGAAAACAAGGATCCAAATATTAACAAAAATAGTGTTCCAGATGTTTTACAATTTTTTAATTATAATGATATTAGAGAAGGGTTTTTTAATAATCAAAGTAATATTGATTCAAATGAATCATTAGTACTTAATGATAATGATAAAATTTTCTTCGAAGCTTTGACGAAAGTTCGCGGGACAGACCCATTTATCGTCTATCAGAGACGTTACAACGACTCCGAGCAATATTGGTTCCTTTGAGTTCCTTTTTGTCAATAAAGTGTTGATACTATAATTTGAATTTTCTTTTCCTTGTGTATAGAGAACCTTCTGAAAATGCGGTTAGGTTAGGTGAGGGTACCAAGTGTATCAATTTTTATCTACATATATAAAAGGACATGTTCCCACTCACTGAGGTAAGATGCACACACGGCCGTAACCGCTGTGCGCAGAAACGTCAAATTTGGACAGATGTTTATTTTCGTAATCTGAACACCCACTAAGAAGGGATTTTGAAAAATTTTATCCCCAAAGGGATGAAATAAGTTATAAGTTATAAGTTTCTTTGAAAAAAAATTGAAATCGACACCGATTTTTATAAAATTTAAAATTCAGACTCTTAAAACTATTTTATTGAACACGTGTTTTATGGTTTTTTAGAGTTCACCCCCTAAGGGTGCAAATAACATAAGCAGGCGAAGCTGCACACGTCCCTCTTTTGCATATTAGTTAGGTACATGCAACCATAATGTGTTGTGGTTTAAAATTCCGCTTAGGGTAAAATTTTAATACATAATTTTGATGATCTTGACGTAGCGTCGCAGTCGAACACCGCATGGCTGTAAGCGTGATGGTTTTGGGTTCGATTCCCATTACACAAGGAAATTTATAATTTTTTTTGGTCGCTGTGAAAAGAAGGTTAAGTGTGGCTCGAAACAAGAAATGATGAAAAAATATTTGGAATTTGGGGACCAATATCCTAAGAACAGAAGCCTCGGTGGGCGAGTCCGACTCGCACTTGACCGTTTTAATGCTCATATTAAATACATATTTTTATACTAAACCATTATTTGTTCAGTTCTCGCGCGTATATGGTATAAATAATGTCTTGTTGTTTGAACGTACATACGTAATTAAATGAACACTTGTACAATTATAATATAGTTTTTTTTTTAAGTTAACGTCATGGCGCAGTTAAGTTGTGTAATTAGAGACGACTGCAGTGCAGTTGTAGGTTCGATTACTAGTGTTTTAAGCATTTCATAGTTATGTTTAAGGAATCTTGGTATCCTTTCAGAGGTTAAATCTCTAAGAACGATGAAAAAATCTATTTAAAAATAACCTTTCTAAATTTTTCATTGTGTATTGAATTTTACAAATCAAACCCTACCCATACCCATTTTGTATTGAAAAACAAAAAAAATATTAAATTAAATTATCTTCACGTTGTATCCCGCACACAGCTGGGTACGCAGAGGGAGACCAGTGTTAAAACACTCCGTTCCCCACTTTCTGCCGAATTCTGGAGGCATTGCGTGTTGAGTAGCAGAACTCAACACCGCGCTTTTGCCTCGACACCAGAGCGAAGAAATAGAAATATAAACGTAAATAAAAATTTCATTTCCTCGAGTGGGGACCGAACCCACAACCGTCGCGTTATAGTCCCACCCTTGTGCCGCTGCGCCATGACGGCCTCAGACAATCATTAAATTGGTATGGAATTCTCAGTGGGCGAGTTCGATTCGCCCTGGACAGGTTTTTTTTTTATATTAACCTCAAGAAAAGTCAGTTACAACTGCTGGTAGCTACATTCAAAAACGATGTCGTCAATACTTACATACAATTGTTTTGTATTTAAACAATAACTATTATATGTAGGTATACATTTGCTCAGATGTAATTGATAATTTATCACGCTTGAAAATATTTATTTTATATTATTAATAGTGTTTGTGTAACATATACACATATACATATTACGTCTACATAGCGGGTTCGAGTCCCGGTGAATCATTAGTTAACTATCTTAACGTTATTGTTATATGACAGCCAAAAAAGCTATAGCACTGTAAAGTTTCATCTAAATCCGTTCATTAGTTTGACGTGAAAGTGGCACAAACATCAATCTTCACAAACTGTCACATTAATAATATTGAAAATAAATATTAACCTGAGGTCAGTCGTCGCGCAGTGGCACAAAATGCTAGTGTAAACATGACTGGTTGTGGGTTCTATTCCCACTCGAGGAAATTCGCTATAGCGCCAAGGCAAAGCGCGGCGTTAAGTTCTGCTACTCAACACACAATGGTTCCAGAATTCAGCGGAAAGTCGTTAAAACTCTAACGGTCGCTGAGGACGCTTCAGAAAAAGTTCAGAAGTAATATAACGAACACATCAGTTATTCAGTTATTTCATCACGTCTGATCTGTTTCAAAGGTCGTCGTGGAGCAGCGACGCAATATCTGCCTATACGAGTATACACGACGGTTGTGGGTTTGATTCCCACTCGAGTGGATTTAATATTCAGGTCCTGCCTCCATCATCACACTAGCTCGTTGATACCATAGTATTGTATTGTCACCTAAGCTACGTGTAACTGCCTAGTTTCATGAGGATACAATTATTACCAGCGTTTCCAATTTAGGTTATTAAATTTTATTACTTAGTTACAGCTCTACACAATAAAACAATAAAAGAAAGTGTCATGAAAATATATTTTAAAATAAAAATAAAAATTTATTGAAACTTAAATATTGACTTTTTCTTCTTGATTTATTTCTTTGCCTATTCCTCGTGACGCACGAGAAAAGTAAAGATAAATATCATGATTAATTACCAATAGTAGCAACCGGCGTGGCGCAGTGAAATAGTGTCTGACGCAACGCAACGGTTGTGGGTTCAATGCCCGTTCCGGAAAATGAAGTATTTTTATTTCCTCGCTGAGTGGCAACCACTGAACCACCACTGAATATGCAATATCTATTTTAATGGAAACGTCAAGGCAAACGGGCGTACAGGTCACCCGACGGCATGTGATCACCGCGTGTACGGAGTGACTTAAAACTAGGTGCCCTCTACCTACCCTCCTATATGAGAGACACAGCGTACTATATCTGTTAACAGTAGGATGTTATTTACTTATATGGACCTAATAACATGTCGCGTGATATGTATGTATTTGTTTTCTTTTAGTCCCATACGAGTATACAGGTATATGAAGATAATAGATATACATGTGATATTTCAATAGATAAAGATTGTTTAAAGTTCAAAGCACCAAGGAAAGAAATATTTTAGAAAGATACATTTAAGAATATAAAAAACCACTCTTCCGAGGGCGGGACAAGGGTCCAAACGGGTGCCGTCTCAAGTAATACTGCCTTCTGTATCCGGTTCTTGATCCAACAGCTAAGCGATAGCCTCTTAAGGTGTTGGTCGAGGCTTTTCGCTATTAAACCGTTAACCGAAACCACTATCGGCACAATGATAGTCGCATTGACATCCCACATGGCGGTAATCTCGTGGGCTAGGTCCAAATATTTAGAAATATTATTATATATTATTTTAGAAATGTATTTTAACAATTTGAACGTAGCGGGAGTCAAACCCACGCTTCTTGGTCTACATAAAAGCTAATCAAATGAATTGGATAGTTACCAGGAGGCGGGTTTGAGTCCCACTACGACCCAATTTTTATACGTTTCTAAATATAACCGTTGGCCGTCGTGGGCACAAGCGTGCGACTGTAAACACGACGGATATAGGTTCGATTTCCACTCAATGGATAAAATATTGAAAATTAATGGATGAAATAATTAAATATAATGACCAGTTTTATATTATTTATATTGAGGCCAGTCGTGGGCACAAAGTGTGACTGTAAAGTCGACTGGTTGTGGATTCGATGTCGACTCGAGGAAATTAAATATTTATTTAAATTTATATTTTCATTTCTTTACTCTGGTGTCTAGGCAAAGCGCGACGTTGAGTTCGCCACTAAGCACGCAATGTCGTCAGAATTCGGCGGAAAGCGGGGATTGGAGTAGTAGACGGTACTTAACACTAGGTACCCTCTGCCTAACCTGGTCTGGTAACTAGATAAGAGCGGGAAGTTGAGTTCTGCCACTCCACTCCATCCCACTCCGCCACGCAATGCCTCGATAATTCTCGACGGAAAGTGGAAAATGAAAGTGTTTTTTTTTCAGCTGCATATGGCATATGTGTAGACAGAGTGAACACAGACGAGTATGTTCTCTGTTTGACGGTTGTAGGTTCGATTATTACGGGGCGGAATGAAATATTTATAATTGTCATTTCCTCGCTCTGGTAAAAAAACAAAAGAAGGCGTTCAGTTTCACCACTCAACACATAATGTCTCAAAAATTGCCGTAATCTCCTAGGTCCTCTCTCTCTAGGTCTGGAATTGGAATAAATGTATAAATGTATATATAGTATTTGATTTTGAATAAATTTATAATAAAAAAATGTGGTCAATATTCAGTACTTTTCTTATAATTTTTTTCAAATATTTTGTTAATTACATATTTTGCAATTGTAACCAACCCAAAAAAAAATTATACTGTGATGTAAGTGCCTTTATATTTACTATATTTTCTGCCAGTATTGTAATCAGGAACAAACAAGCAAAACACGAAGTAAATAATAGTATAATAATGAAGGCTCTCCCAGTTTGCCAATGTTTACGTCTATTTTCTTTGAATTTGGACAATATGTAAGGCATTTGTTCAGCTGTAATTGATAATTTATTACCTATTAAATATATTTACTTTATAATATTAATGTTGTTTACGCGAACATTCGTAACAGTATATATAATGGGTTCGAATCTCGGTCAGGCACATTCAAGATTCACTGGTCTTTTAAGGATATTCTCCGAAGACCTGAAAAATGAATCCGACACTAGTGATACTACTTTGCGTTTTGGGCGTAAGTTTTAATTAATAGTTTGTTCTAACCTATTTGTGTTAAATGGCCGAAATTCTTTAAACTTATTCTATTAACTTTATTATATAAGAATAAGCTTAAAATTCTTTAAGCTTATTCCCTCCTCCTTCCCTTATTTAGTCCGTTATTTACTTCAATTTTCATCTTTTTTTTTCATCACTTTTTCGTTATTTGACGCCGATACATACCGATGTTTTTATACTTATTTTCATGTTTATACTTATTTTAACAGTTACTTATAATAGTTTAAATATAAGTTATTTTGATCCTTCATCTAATTTTAATATTAAACTGCTTCTGCCCTAAAATTAAATATAAAAAACCAGTTACGTGCTTGTCGAACTCGCCCACCGAGGCTTCTGTACCATTTTTAGGATGGTACGCATACTTTGTATGTAATGAACTACAAATATAAGTTTGTAATATATTTTTTTTAATGAAATATCTATAAATTTATACAGTTAGGATTTTTTCCTTCATTTATATTGTTAGTTTTCCAAGCCTGTGTGTGCCAAATTTCACAACTGTGCCCACGGATGGCCCACGGAAAGTACCCTAAGGATGTTGATTACGCCGCAAATTTTATACAAAATGCAAAATCGAGACAGACGAGTAAATGCTCATATCTTTTGATTGCGTTTACTAAGAAACTTGACTTTACTGAACATTAGTATAACTTTCAGCTTGGTACCTCCTCGAAATCTCGAGATAAATGGTCTTGACAGACAGACAGACTGACTATAAAGGCGGACCCCTTTGTTGTTACCTATCGAAGTAAACTTTATGAATATATATATATATAAAATAAAGAATAAAATCATATAATATATCATATTGTCGATGCCACACATATAATATCTAATGTTGGAAGCCAAGTTATTTACTACAACATCAAAAAACTAATTATTTGTTAATATATTTCAGGCTTTGAGCGCTCAAGCCGCTCCTCAAAGTAAGTATTTTTCAAACATAAGTATGACAAATTATACCTCTTTTTATTACAGTCCATTCAATTGAAGATATCATTTTTTCTAGTTTCCCTCTGCCTACTCTGGTATGTGCAGGATACAGCGTGATGCTAATTATTTTTTTTTCTTATAGTAAGGCAAAGTGGTATTTTGTGTCGATAACAATGGATCACACTGACAAGAAATATGAGTGATGCAGGATATAAATTATAAATTTTTGCCCTTTACATAAATAATCTGGAGAAATCCTACTAATACTTAAATGTGAAAATTTTTGATGTTGGATGTTTGTTCCTCATTCACTCAAAACCTACGGAACGGATTTAGATGTTTTTTTTTATTAACATTTGGCACACAGTATCAAAAATTTAATGGAAAATGACATTTCTATTTGGAATCTGCAGTAATTGAGATTTATTGATACTAGGTTCTCTTTTCCTGCCCTGCGGAGTACAGCGTAACAGTGCAAAAAGTCCCCTAAGATAACACTCTCTGGATTATTAATTGCAGTTGAATGTTACAATTAAAGGGTTCAAATTCCACTCGGTTTCCCACATTTCACGATTAATTCTAAACAGAATAAAAAAATATTTCATACACACTTATGAAAATATTATAAAATATTCTATCCAAGAAACATACAAACATATATTTCATGATGTGTCACATTTTTTTCAGACGAAGGACAATTATTGAAATTCGGCATACCAGGTAAGAATCTTTATACTACTAGTTAATATTTAATCTATATATTTTTTTTATTTTTCCTGTACGACATGTCATGTCATGAGTATGTGTGTGTGTGTGTGTTTCTGTTTATTCGAAAATTCAATTTGATGTGTTTTAAACTCCAACTCAACTCTGATGTTAAAAGCCTTCACTTTACATATTTTTTTGTTTTTTTTTTTTTATTTAGAACACTATAAGATGTTAAGAGCATAATCAGATGTTGTTGCAGGGTCCTTTTTTAATACAAACTTTGGACTTTAAAAATTATTCTTACACTCGTCTTAGCTCTCTGTTTAGGCGACATTATTATAAGTCCGATTCAAATCTATGTGTTGTTATTTATATCAGAGAAATTTGGGATAGAAAATAACAAAAAAATGGTATGGGAGAGGAATTTGGCATATGCGGTACCGTATACGGTTGTGTTTTTAATTTCTTGTTAGTTAGTCTTCACGCTCCTCCCTCTCTATTTATATATAATAGAGATATATCATTTCCTTTCGTCAAGAGACAACAACTAGTATAGAATAGAACAGTCAGTGAGCCAAGACAATTAAAAAGGACACCCCGTTGCAGATGACGATAACGAATACAAGTTCTACACGGAATCGGAGTTGGACAAGTATGGTAAACCAATCATAACACTCAAATTGGTGCCGATTGGTAAGTTAGACAGTATGGCGCAAAGTAGCTTTCCTGAATACTTTAAAACTAGCTTCCGCATGCGGATTCACCCTCTTCATCTAATAGAAATAACTTTTGTGTACGATATAACCTTGTCAATTAATGAGCTATCCAACATTAAAATTATTTAGTTCCTGAGGTTAGTGCGTTAAGCCAAACAATCTCTTCTGCGGTATGATATTACTATAAATTATATTTGTAATTCTTATGTAAATAAGGAAACAGTAAGATATTATCATTTCAATGTAATATATCAGGCTAAGCTACTTGCGTTGTGCTCTAATGTAGACAACGACGAGACCCCATAAGCCAGCCCATAAAATATGATGATTGTTGCCAAATTTTCTTAACAAATTCCTCCTTTTTACAGAAGACGAAGATCAACCTGATTTTGATTACTCGAACGGCGAAGGTTACTACGCAAGTTCTACCAATGACGCCCAAGCTTCAAGCAGCCAGGCATACAACGGACAATTGTATGATGGAAGCAATAATGCGTACTGGAGGTTAGCTGAGGACTCACAAGCAAGCTCTGCGAGTGATAGCAACAGCTTCGGATACAATTCTGGTACGTTTATATACAATATACTAGCGATCCACCTCCGGCTTTGTCCGCATACACTTATTATTATATTGTAGTCAAATTATAGGAACCTGTTTCATCGAGTAGTAATAGAATAAAAATCCATTTATTTTTGAAAACTCTAACATTTATAATATAACATAAATAAGACTTATAAGTACGGTAAATAATGAATAATATTAGTAAAAAATCAAAAATGAAAAAAAAAAAACCGACCGAAGAGAAGTTGCTTACATCTTTTCATCAATTTAGAAAGAGTTGTTGATCTTCAGGCTGTATACTAGTATATTCTAAAATCATGACCTCGAATACTCTTGATTAAGTCAAATTATAACTAGAAAATCGTTTATCTGTGTCGGACGCGTCGAACTTGAACATATTTGTACTCGAATTTGTCATAAACCTATAAAAAATGTATATTATTTGTTTCATAAACTTCTCTCTCAATTTAAAAGCGCAAAATAGTACTTATTAGGTTCTGTTAAAATATTTTTTTAATTTAATAGTTTACAAATGAGACATTTAACCTATAATAATATAGTTTATCTTAGGCCGAGTAAACCTAGTGTTCATGATAAGACATTCCGAACCCCATGCATCACCCAATTTCTGAGACATTGTATGTTGAATGGAAGAACTCAACGTCTCATCAGATAGACAAAGCACAGGTCTATCAGAGCGAGGCAATGGGAATAATTTAAATATCAATAATTCCTTCGAGTGTTCGACTAAGTATACAAATATCGCGTTTACATTGGCCGGCCTATTTCTTTCGTCTCCTATAATTATATTTGTTTAGTTTCACCACAGGGTGAACAAGTTTCGTATATGGCAATGTAGAAAGGAAACCTAGTGTTGGGACACTCTGTACCCAACTTTCCGCCGAATCCTCGAGGCATTGCTTGGTGAGTGGTGAAAGTCTACTAAGTTACCAGAGTTATTTATTACTCTTCTAGATGACGGACAGTCTTGGTCATCATCTAACAACGATGCTGAATCATCAGCCTTTGACAGTAGCGAATATGACGGTCAAATAAGCAATGAGAATGGTAACGGTTATTGGAGGTCATCATCTAATTTAAGATCGCAATCATCTAGCTCCAACAATGCATATAATTATAATTCTGGTAAGTTAATTAGTTAGTTAATAACAGTGAATTTGATTTTTTTAGGTTTATCCTAGAAATACATTTCTTTCTAAAGTCACCACAGTTAATAAAGAAAATAAATCTTTAAAAGTTTGGACAATAAAGTTCTTTTTGTTGCCAAAATGATTATTATAAGCAAACAATTAATGTTTGAGTAGTAGAAATTTGTAACAATCTTCATACAGAGATGCTAAAAGCATAAATAGTGATTTTTTCTCGATAATGATGTATAGTTAGCTTAATAATGACGTATGGCGTAGTGATCAGGAAGCTTGTACCATAAAAAAAGCGGGTACAAATCCAGCTACGTTCAATTTTTATATGATTTCTATTCTTATTTTCTTTCTTTATAGGTTATCAAAACCCTGGTTATTCTCGTATAGTACCAGCAGTGCTACCAGCAGTCTCCCACCCACCAAAATCAATAGCTCGATCACCATTATATACTAAGCCTTATCCAGCTTTCTACCCACCACCTGCATACGTCCCAGCCCCAATTTACTCAGAACCAATCATTCCTTATGCTCAACCAGCTTTTGTTCCTCCAAGCGCTAGCTATCCAGCTTATCCTATTATTCCTTCACAACCTGATGATGATGATGATGATGATGATGATGATGATGATAATAATGACGATCTTCCATATGTGATACCTAAAAGATATCAACCTAACTGGAGAGTCGGAAGAATACCAAAAGTACAAAAACTTCCTCAAGGTAAAATAAAAAAAAAAATCTGCTTCACGCTGTATCCCGCACATAGCTCAGACAGACACTCCGTTCCCCACTTTTTGCTTAATTCTGGAGGCATTGCGTATTGAGTGACAGAACTCAACGCCGCGCTTTGTCTCGATACCAGAGCGAAGATATGGAAATATAAACGTAAATAAATATTTCACTTCCTCGAGTGGGGATCGAACCCACAACAAGAGCGTTTCAGTCGCACCCTTGTGCCGCTTCGCCACGACAGCCTCATTCATAACAATTATATATTTTAAATAATAATTAAGAAATAAATTATGAATGAAGCCATAATAAAATAATTTATAATTATTATATTAATTTTTATTAGTGGTTTCTTTGTAGTTCTTTATAGAAAATTCCATAATCTTTGTATGTCTTTTAAATATTTCTGACCAAACAAAATGTGATATAAATAATTATAATGCAAATAATACAAATATTTACAAATTATTGCTAATATTATACGAAAAACACATGTGCAGGCCCAAACGACAGTCCGTTGTATCCGAGCAGACCATCACTTGGCCCACAGAGAGGAAATATTCCATCACCTTATGACTCCCTAAGCCCAAGTGGATGGGGTCAACCACCATCAGGTATATAAATATAATGAACATGTATATATTTAATATATTTTTAAGCCTTTCGATATATTTAGCATATAGCAGTGGATTTGGGGATACTTGATATATAGACCACTTTCCCCAGGTGCCGACAAATCTTCGGGACGTTCCGTGTTGAGTGGCAGAACTTATGCTACTAATAATCTATAATCTATAATATGCTTATCGAATAAATAATTAAAAATTATTTCCCTAGAAAAAATAAAAATAAGGGGAGACCTCGGTTGACCTTCGAAAACACAGTATCAAAGATACTGGAAGAAGGTCACGTAAAAAGCATGAGGACCCCCCGAAGGGTATGTTGTATGAAAAGGTTGATGACAGCGGACGAGGCGAAAGAGAAAGATAAAGCGTGAAGTTAAATATAATAAAATTTAAATAAAATCCTCTAGCATTACTTGCTTGCGTTGTCAAAATAATAAGTATAAAGGATTAATAAATGTTGAAATTAAAAAAAATATTTGCAGACAAATCACCGTCATCCGGTTCATGGAGCTCTGGAAATTCAAATAGTTATTCAAATAGCAACCAGCAAAGCTCTTCGTACAGCTGGGGACGAAGAGGCCAGCAGCCACGAAAACCACAACAAAATGGCCAACAGCAACCCCAGCAGCAACAGCAGCCTCAGCAAAATAGTCCACAACAAAATGGCCAACAGCAACCCCAGCAACAACAGCCGCTTCAGCAAAATAATCCACAACAAAATGGCCAACAGCAACCCCAGCAACAACAACAGCCTGAGCAAAATAGTCCACATCAAAATGGCCAACAGCAACCCCAGCAACAACAGCAGCCTCAGCAAAATAAACCACAACAAAATGGCCAACAGCAACCCCAGCAGCAACAGCAGCCTCAGCAAAATAATCCACAACAAAATGGCCAACAGCAACCCCAGCAACAACAGCAGCCTCAGCAGAATAATCCACAACAAAATAGCCAACAGCAACCCCAGCAACAACAGCAGCCTCAGCAAAATAGTCCACAACAAAATGGCCAACAGCAACCCCAGCAACAACAGCAGCCTCAGCAAAATAATCCACAAAAAAATGGCCAACAGCAACCCCAGCAACAACAGCAGCCTCAGCAAAATAAACCACAACATAATGGCCAACAGCAACCCCAGCAACAACAGCAGCCTCAGCAAAATAATCCACAACAAAATGGCCAACAGCAACCCCAGCAACAACAACAGCCTCAGAAACATAAACCACAACAAAATGGCCAACAGCAACCCCAGCAACAACAGCAGCCTCAGCAAAATAATCCACAACAAAATGGCCAACAGCAACCCCAGCAACAACAGCAGCCTCAGCAAAATAATCCACAACAAAATGGCCAACAGCAACCCCAGCAACAACAGCAGCCTCAGCAAAATAATCCACAACAAAATGGCCAACAGCAACCCCAGCAACAACAACAGCCTCAGCAACAAAAACCACAACAAAATGGCCAACAGCAACCCCAGCAACAACAGCAGCCTCAGCAAAATAATCCACAACAAAATGGCCAACAGCAACCCCAGCAACAACAGCAGCCTCAGCAAAATAATCCACAACAAAATGGCCAAGAGCAACCCCAGCAACAACAACAGCCTCAGCAAAATAGTCCACAACAAAATGGCCAACAGCAACCCCAGCAACAACAGCAGCCTCAGCAACATAATCCACAACAAAATGGCCAACAGCAACCCCAGCAACAACAACAGCCCCAGCAACATAAACCACAACAAAATGGCCAACAGCAACCCCAGCAACAACAGCAGCCTCAACAAAATAATCCACAACAAAATGGCCAACAGCAACCCCAGCAACAACAGCATCCTCAGCAAAATAATCCACAACAAAATGGCCAACAGCAACCCCAGCAACAACAGCAGCCTCAGCAAAATAATCCACAACAAAATGGCCAACAGCAACCCCAGCAACAACAGCAGCCTCAGCAAAATAGTCCACAACAAAATGGCCAACAGCAACCCCAGCAACAACAGCAGCCTCAGCAACATAAACCACAACAAAATGGCCAACAGCAACCCCAGCAACAACAGCAGCCGCAGCAAAATAATCCACAACAAAATGGCCAACAGCAACCCCAGCAACAACAGCAGCCTCAGCAAAATAAACCACAACAAAATGGCCAACAGCAACCCCAGCAGCAACAGCAGCCTCAGCAAAATGGCCTACAACCTGGATATCATTCATCACCTTATATTTCATCCAGTTCATGGAGTTCTAATGGAGCCAGTTCAAGTAGTTACAGAAACAACTATGGATCTAATTCTTATAGCTGGGGACAAAGTGGTACCACAGTTACACAATACAACTCACAACCGCAACAAAATTACCTAGAGCAACCCCAGCAGCAACAGCAGCCTCAACAAAATAGTCCACAACAAAATGGCCAACAGCCACCTCAGCAACAACAACAGCCTCAGCAAAATAGTCCACAACAAAATGGCCAACAGCAACCCCAGCAACAACAGCAGCCGCAGCAAAATAATCCACAACAAAATGGCCAACAGCAACCCCAGCAACCACAGCAGCCTCAGCAAAATAATCCACAACAAAATGGCCAACAGCAACCCCAGCAACAACAGCAGCCTCAGCAAAATAATCCACAACAAAATGGCCAACAGCAACCTCAGCAACAACAACAGCCTCAGCAAAATAGTCCACAACAAAATGGCCAACAGCAACCCCAGCAACAACAGCAGCCGCAGCAAAATTATCCACAACAAAATGGCCAACAGCAACCCCAGCAACAACAGCAGCCTCAGCAAAATAATCCACAACAAAATGGCCAACAGCAACCCCAGCAACAACAGCAGCCTCAGCAAAATAATCCACAACAAAATGGCCAACAGCAACCTCAGCAACAACAACAGCCTCAGCAAAATAGTCCACAACAAAATGGCCAACAGCAACCCCAGCAACAACAGCAGCCGCAACAAAATAATCCACAACAAAATGGCCAACAGCAACCCCAGCAACCACAGCAGCCTCAGCAAAATAATCCACAACAAAATGGCCAACAGCAACCCCAGCAACAACAGCAGCCTCAGCAAAATAATCCACAACAAAATGGCCAACAGCAACCTCAGCAACAACAACAGCCTCAGCAATATAGTCCACAACAAAATGGCCAACAGCAACCCCAGCAACAACAGCAGGCGCAGCAAAATTATCCACAACAAAATGGCCAACAGCAACCCCAGCAACAACAGCAGCCTCAGCAAAATAATCCACAACAAAATGGCCAACAGCAACCCCAGCAACAACAGCAGCCTCAGCAAAATAATCCACAACAAAATGGCCAACAGCAACCTCAGCAACAACAACAGCCTCAGCAAAATAGTCCACAACAAAATGGCCAACAGCAACCCCAGCAACAACAGCAGCCGCAACAAAATAGTCCACAACAAAATGGCCAACAGCAACCCCAGCAACCACAGCAGCCTCAGCAAAATAATCCACAACAAAATGGCCAACAGCAACCCCAGCAGCAACAGCAGCCTCAGCAAAATGGCCTACAACCTGGATATCATTCATCACCTTATATTTCATCCAGTTCATGGAGTTCTAATGGAGCCAGTTCAAGTAGTTACAGAAACAACTATGGATCTAATTCTTATAGCTGGGGACAAAGTGGTACCACAGTTACACAATACAACTCACAACCGCAACAAAATTACCTAGAGCAACCCCAGCAGCAACAGCAGCCTCAACAAAATAGTCCACAACAAAATGGCCAACAGCCACCTCAGCAACAACAACAGCCTCAGCAAAATAGTCCACAACAAAATGGCCAACAGCAACCCCAGCAACAACAGCAGCCGCAGCAAAATAATCCACAACAAAATGGCCAACAGCAACCCCAGCAACCACAGCAGCCTCAGCAAAATAATCCACAACAAAATGGCCAACAGCAACCCCAGCAACAACAGCAGCCTCAGCAAAATAATCCACAACAAAATGGCCAACAGCAACCTCAGCAACAACAACAGCCTCAGCAAAATAGTCCACAACAAAATGGCCAACAGCAACCCCAGCAACAACAGCAGCCGCAGCAAAATTATCCACAACAAAATGGCCAACAGCAACCCCAGCAACAACAGCAGCCTCAGCAAAATAATCCACAACAAAATGGCCAACAGCAACCCCAGCAACAACAGCAGCCTCAGCAAAATAATCCACAACAAAATGGCCAACAGCAACCCCAGCAACAACAGCAGCCTCAGCAAAATAATCCACAACAAAATGGCCAACAGCAACCTCAGCAACAACAACAGCCTCAGCAAAATAGTCCACAACAAAATGGCCAACAGCAACCCCAGCAACAACAGCAGCCTCAGCAAAATAATCCACAACAAAATGGCCAACAGCAACCTCAGCAACAACAACAGCCTCAGCAAAATAGTCCACAACAAAATGGCCAACAGCAACCCCAGCAACAACAGCAGCCGCAGCAAAATTATCCACAACAAAATGGCCAACAGCAACCCCAGCAACAACAGCAGCCTCAGCAAAATAATCCACAACAAAATGGCCAACAGCAACCCCAGCAACAACAGCAGCCTCAGCAAAATAATCCACAACAAAATGGCCAACAGCAACCTCAGCAACAACAACAGCCTCAGCAAAATAGTCCACAACAAAATGGCCAACAGCAACCCCAGCAACAACAGCAGCCGCAACAAAATAATCCACAACAAAATGGCCAACAGCAACCCCAGCAACCACAGCAGCCTCAGCAAAATAATCCACAACAAAATGGCCAACAGCAACCCCAGCAACAACAGCAGCCTCAGCAAAATAATCCACAACAAAATGGCCAACAGCAACCTCAGCAACAACAACAGCCTCAGCAATATAGTCCACAACAAAATGGCCAACAGCAACCCCAGCAACAACAGCAGCCGCAGCAAAATTATCCACAACAAAATGGCCAACAGCAACCCCAGCAACAACAGCAGCCTCAGCAAAATAATCCACAACAAAATGGCCAACAGCAACCCCAGCAACAACAGCAGCCTCAGCAAAATAATCCACAACAAAATGGCCAACAGCAACCTCAGCAACAACAACAGCCTCAGCAAAATAGTCCACAACAAAATGGCCAACAGCAACCCCAGCAACAACAGCAGCCGCAACAAAATAGTCCACAACAAAATGGCCAACAGCAACCCCAGCAACCACAGCAGCCTCAGCAAAATAATCCACAACAAAATGGCCAACAGCAACCCCAGCAACAACAGCAGCCTCAGCAAAATAATCCCCAACAAAATGGCCAACAGCAACCTCAGCAACAACAACAGCCTCAGCAAAATAGTCCACAACAAAATGGCCAACAGCAACCCCAGCAACAACAGCAGCCGCAGCAAAATAATCCACAACAAAATGGTCAACAGCAACCTCAGCAACAACAACAGCCTCAGCAAAATAGTCCACAACAAAATAGCCAACAGCAACCCCAGCAACAACAGCAGCCGCAGCAAAATAATCCACAACAAAATGGCCAACAGCAACCCCAGCAACCACAGCAGCCTCAGCAAAATAATCCACAACAAAATGGCCAACAGCAACCTCAGCAACAACAGCAGCCGCAGCAAAATAATCCACAACAAAATAGCCAACAGCAACCCCAGCAACAACAGCAGCCGCAGCAAAATAATCCACAACAAAATGGCCAACAGCAACCCCAGCAACCACAGCAGCCTCAGCAAAATAATCCACAACAAAATGGCCAACAGCAACCCCAGCAACAACAGCAGCCTCAGCAAAATAATCCACAACAAAATGGCCAACAGCAACCCCAGCAACAACAGCAGCCGCAACAAAATAATCCACAACAAAATGGCCAACAGCAACCCCAGCAACCACAGCAGCCTCAGCAAAATAATCCACAACAAAATGGCCAACAGCAACCCCAGCAACAACAGCAGCCTCAGCAAAATAATCCACAACAAAATGGCCAACAGCCACCTCAGCAACAACAACAGCCTCAGCAAAATAGTCCACAACAAAATGGCCAACAGCAACCCCAGCAACAACAGCAGCCGCAGCAAAATAATCCACAACAAAATGGCCAACAGCAACCCCAGCAACCACAGCAGCCTCAGCAAAATAATCCACAACAAAATGGCCAACAGCAACCCCAGCAACAACAGCAGCCTCAGCAAAATAATCCACAACAAAATGGCCAACAGCAACCTCAGCAACAACAACAGCCTCAGCAAAATAGTCCACAACAAAATGGCCAACAGCAACCCCAGCAACAACAGCAGCCGCAGCAAAATTATCCACAACAAAATGGCCAACAGCAACCCCAGCAACAACAGCAGCCTCAGCAAAATAATCCACAACAAAATGGCCAACAGCAACCCCAGCAACAACAGCAGCCTCAGCAAAATAATCCACAACAAAATGGCCAACAGCAACCTCAGCAACAACAACAGCCTCAGCAAAATAGTCCACAACAAAATGGCCAACAGCAACCCCAGCAACAACAGCAGCCGCAACAAAATAATCCACAACAAAATGGCCAACAGCAACCCCAGCAACCACAGCAGCCTCAGCAAAATAATCCACAACAAAATGGCCAACAGCAACCCCAGCAACAACAGCAGCCTCAGCAAAATAATCCACAACAAAATGGCCAACAGCAACCTCAGCAACAACAACAGCCTCAGCAAAATAGTCCACAACAAAATGGCCAACAGCAACCCCAGCAACAACAGCAGCCGCAGCAAAATTATCCACAACAAAATGGCCAACAGCAACCCCAGCAACAACAGCAGCCTCAGCAAAATAATCCACAACAAAATGGCCAACAGCAACCCCAGCAACAACAGCAGCCTCAGCAAAATAATCCACAACAAAATGGCCAACAGCAACCTCAGCAACAACAACAGCCTCAGCAAAATAGTCCACAACAAAATGGCCAACAGCAACCCCAGCAGCAACAGCAGCCTCAACAAAATGGCCTACAGCCGCCAGAACAAAATTTGCCGGTATCAGGCCATCCATCTACGGTTGTTAGTTTGCCTAGACCTGGAAGTGGTAAGAAATTTGTATTTATTTTTTATGGCAACAGTATAAAAAAAGTTATTTTTTTACTTTGTGTTTTCCTTTGTTAGGAAATTTTATTTATATTTTAATTCTTAATTCTTTTATTTCTTATACGTTTTACTCGTATTCTTTATAGATGAATCGTCCTATTATTTGTGATCCAGAGCTCACTCTGGAATCAAGGCAAAGCGTTGAGTTAGCGTTGACATTGAGTTCTGCCACTCAATGTCTTGAGTCTTCGACGAAAAGTGTAGAATAATGTGTTTTGTGACTAGCTGTCCTTTGTCTCCCCTGCCAGATGTGAGTTACAGCATGAAGCTAAAAAACACAGTTTTTGTTTTTTCGTGATCGTGTTAGCAACACGAAAATTAAAGTCCCTGTAAAACATGAATGACTATTTTCAGGACTTATCCCCGGACCAGGATTCTTCCCCAATTCTCCAGGCAAGAGCCGCATTTGCGTTTGCTTCAACAGTTTTAACGATATGCCTTCTGTCCTTAAGAAACAATTCCAATTTTACTAAAAACCTTGGACGCGACACGATTATGAATTCGACATATTTTATTACTTAATAAATTTTAGCATTTTGATACAGTGTTTTATTGTAATCCTTTTATATTTTGTCAGCTTTTATTTTATACTAGCGGCCCGCCCGCGGCTTCGCCCGATTGAACTCCATGATTATTAATTTAATAACCAGAATTGACTGACAACTGTCATTATAGAATAACGTCTGATATATATTTTTATAGCTTTTCGCCCAATGTTAATAATGTATCTCCTATCTCCAGTTAACGTCAATCTTGTATTGTTCGACATGTCTATCCAATCACTAACCTGCATGCCGTCCTCCATCTCTGTCTATTTCAATCTATGGTTGCAATTTATGGATTAGGATTGATTATTAACATTGGGCGTTAATCTGTCAATTTCTAATATGATCTACATTATTGTAATTTCTATAAGAATTTTTGATTGTACCGAATTTAAAAATACGACCAATGTTCATATTTCATATTTATATTTATAATAATATACTCTGAACTTAAAGGTAATTATTTAATATACGTGTATATTTTTGTAACATCACATCCTTTTTAACCGACTTCTGTAAGAAAAGGAGGTTTACAATTCGACTGTTTTTTTTTTATTTTCTTGTTTGTTTCCTCAGAACTTTTGACTAGGTGAAAAGATTTTGATGTTTTTTTTTTAATTGAAAGCTAGTGTTTCCTGTGTGGCCTCATTTTTTTTGTCCATTTTTGACAACGGTATATAGATACCACAAAAATCACAATAGTACACTTCAAAGATAGTTTGATGAAAGTTTGGCTAGGTTCTGATTATGGAATCCTGTTGAAATTGAAGAAGTTTGTTTTTTTTGGTAAAAATTATAATTGTTTATAGTTACAATTATTGTACTATAATTGTAAAAATTCGTGTCAGAAGTGAGATTTCCCATGGTTGCATTTCTTTTTTAACCAACTTTATAAAAGAGGATATTCAAAATTTCAGCCGACTTCAAAAACGCCCGAATAAGGTTTCCAATACGCACGAATATGATGCCCGAATATTTGTTAATGCTAAATTGTTAGTTTGCACAAAAATAATAGTAATTAAGATTAAAGTTTTACATAAGGCAACTACCACCTACTCGTTTAGAAGCATTCTTTTAAGGTCTACCATCACATAAAATCGAATTAAAATTACAATCGAACTAATTTTTAACAAAAAGAAAAACCGGCTTGTAACAACAAACTAAGAAGTAAAAAATAATTTTACAAAGATTTTATAATTTTTAAGCCGGTGTCAAGCTAATGCTACACCAACCATACTACAGTATGAAATTACTAAGGCTGTTTGTTTTAGTTGGCACCAATATTTTCTCGCTAATCGGCGACTTTTGCGGCAACATCGCGAATCTTACTTCATTACAGCATCGTTTTTAATGAGTCTAGCACATAATTCGTTTCTACAAAATATTATTCAAATATAAGTGACTGTTTAAATATTCCCATTTTCCATTCCATTCCCTTATGTTTCATTCAGGCTAGTGTTAGCACAGGGACACAAAGTGTAACTGTAAACGCGACTGATTGTAAGGTCGATCCCCACTCGAGGAAATTAAATATTTGTTTAAATTTATATTTTCATTTCTTCGCTCTGGTGTCAATACGAAGTGCGGGGTTAAGTTCCGCCATTTAACACACAATGCCTCCAGAATTGCGCGGAAAGTGGGAAACGAAGTGTCTTAACACTAGGTTCATCGATGTTATGTAAATCAGTCCAGTCATATAATTCTCTACATATAGGACATCTACAATGGAGCACGCGATGCTACAAAGAGCACTTCTCGGCGATATCTTCTCAGGTGACATCTTAGACACCTCTAAAATCTTTTAAGATGACTTACCATTTGTTCCTTCGTTATTCATCGACAAATAAGAGAGTTAGTCCCTTGGTCACAGAGGACAATTCCATGTTATACCCCTGTAATGTAGTTCTACTAGTACTACCAACAGATTAAACATTAATACGAGCTGTTAAAAAATGTCTGTGCTGTTTTTGTGCGGTGTTGTTGTTTAATGTACTAAATGAAATCTACAGAATTTGTTTGAACAGAAGTGCCTAACGCTACGCATGGCATTTCTCAGTCTTCAAAAAGTCGAGAGAAGAGTTAGTCTTCTGGCACTAGCACGCAGACTCCGAGGACCTTTTCATTTTACTTCTCTATTGGATCATGCAGGTCTGCACCCATTATGAGTAGACACAAATAACACTATTATTATTAGTTCAATAAAATCTGTGATCCCTTTGTGCTTGAGACATTAAACGCTATCTACAGTATCGACGACGATCGGAGCCTCCCTGAAGTTAGCTAGCTAGTTTTTTTTACTTTACTTGATTTACTGCTATGTGAATGAACAATGCCCAAAAACTTGACAACATAACTTCAGGTACGGTCGATAAGTTACCCGGTCGTTACCATCGTGGGCAAAGACATGACCTGAATATTAGTTTAAATATTTGAAATTAAATCTATATTTATTCTCGTAACAATGCACTATTAAATAAGATAAATGAGAAACATAATTTTAAATACTATTATTTCTCGCCGCAAAAAGGTAAATTACTTCAAGTCTTTTCCTCCATTTCAAAATAGGCAGAGTGAAGAAAATCTAGAGATAAAAGTCCAAACATTGCGTGTGACATCTTTATGCGCCGCGTTTACCAGCTCCGGAAATAATCATTACCCCAAATAGAGATTGAACCCACAACGATCGCGCATACAGGGTTCAAAATGCTATTATTATTTCTTTTATTCTAATAGTCTGTATTATCTGAATAACATTTTATATAATTTAAAGGGAAAATAATATACAACACGTTTTTATTGATTATAAAACAAACACTACATATTAGTTTTTCAATCTACAGTTCACAAGAATAATTATTATTATGAATGATCAATTGCAGCTTTTTGAGATTCTCTTATTACTTCATCGATTCTCTGCCTCGTCATATAAATATTTTTCCTTAAAGCAAAAGTGACTTGATCGGCAGTCTCTTCCTTTATATTAGGCAATTCATTTTTAATACAATTTTTGACATCCTCAAACGTAGAATCTGGTAGACCATCATCGACTTTATCAATTTCTTTCACATTTTCAGCATTTTCTATGATATCTTTTAGGTCTTTAGCGAATTTGTGGCAAAAATCTTCTAAATAGTCTTGGATTTTCTCCATATCGTGGACGGTTAATTCGTTGTATTGAGATTTTACGTAATCTGCCATCATATTTTTAAATTTATTTACATATGAGACATCATCTAGTACTTTTTTTAAATCGTCTATTTCCCGTTTCTTTAGTTCTTCTATGGCTGTTATGTCTTCATCTTCTTTTAGAGGGTGAGCAGTGACAACTGCTACCAGAAACGTGAACAAAAGTAGTTTCACTGGAATAATACAAAATATATTTGTTAATTAAAAATGTTCGCATTACTACAATTTTTTATAATAAAATAAAATAAAATTAGTTTTATCAAGAATTTATATATACTTAACCAGCTTAATATTTAGACTGCTCTCGTGGGCAATTTAAATAAGAACAGTGGGTTACATCATGTGTGGGTGACGTACAGAAATTGACTATATATAGCTCTCCTAGATAAATGGACTACATAAAATAAATAAGTATAGTATAATTTTAAATATTTTTTAGATTATGTGTTCTACCAAATGAATTCTTGGCCTTTATAATATTAGTATAGAGTATTAGCATACTATAGAAATATATAAAACACATGCACTATAAATGTGACAGATTAAAATGGATTTCAATTTCCTCAAGGATAATATAAAAACATTCGTTTTCTATGTGTTTAAATCAAAACTTGATATTAATTGCAGTATTACACTAAAAAAATATACTAAGCCTGCCTAATATCCTTGTTAAATTTTGTAACAATATCTATGGCTATGTACGAAATTAGTTATATATTTATTAGATGATATAAATATTTCTACCTACTAGCGCAGTTAATGGACTTGAACATAAAACTTTGTGTATATATAAACTAACTCTGAGGTGACCATCTCTTGGCTACATTAAAAAAGTCAGTAGCTTCACGCTTTTTCCCTTTTGGAAGCTAGTGTTAAAACACTCCGTTTTTTCAGCACTGTATAATTTGCGAGACGTTACAAATTGTGTGGCGGAATCCAACGCTACGATGTGCCTACCAGAATGGGAAAATTAAAATAATTTAAATATAACCATTAACCGAGTTGTCAGTCAGTCACATTGCGACTCGATGGCCTCGTTACAATATACCTAATTATAAAAATTAGGACCTCAGTTACATTTAATTCATTGATATGTAGTTATATTATTACTACATTCTTTTGTTTTCACTCTCAAGTAAAAGAAAGATTGTCAAAAAAATTGAGAAGAATATAGAGTTTTTTTAAGGTCGGACAACAATCTTTTGCGATAAGGCTGTAACGCCGGCATTGAAGAAAAATTGCATAGGTACTTTTAAGAATTGAATTTAATTACTATCACTGAATTATCATAATTTTGTGTAATACACAGGAAAAATTTATTGAAAATTACAATTAGCTTGATAAATTACAAGTAACAATGTGCGTCACAATCACAAGCCGAACGCTTCGGCCGATGGTGCCTCTCTATCGCGTTCTCCGCTCTCTCGGTTGCACGCTCGGTTTACGCGGAACGTGACAATGAGCACTTTAGTTGAGTTGATGATGCTTGCTAGTTTAGATGCTGTACCACTATATATCTGCCATTTTCAATTCTTCGCTCTGGTAAGACAAACTGCGGCGCTGAATTCTGCCACTCAACACGCAATGAGCCGAAAATTGGGCAGTGCTGGGAGAACAGAGTGTCTTAACCCTAGATTCCCTATTGTTCGGGATACAGCGTGAAGCTAAAAAATGATAAATAAATAAAAAATGTAACTCACACATAATTTGAAGCGCGTTATCCGTTCACGTGCGGTCGGATGCACAATGAATTACTTTGAATTATCCCTCTACCTACTACCTACATACGAGAAGATGTCTCGGTATGCGATAGTTAACCAACAATAAAGGTTTTTTTTGGTTTTACTTTTATTATAAATAATGATCTTCACCATTCGTGCGTAACGAATACGAGTGAGTGATGTGGGTTCAATTCCCACTTGGGGAATGTATTATTGTCATTTTTCTCGCTCAAATAACAAGACATTACTGCGTTGAATTCCGGTTCTACCAGACACCACGCAATATCTAGTGAGTAGAAGAGCGAAGTGTGTTAACACTGGATACCCTCTGCCGATCCTACTATAAAAAAAACTTTCTTGTACTGTATTACATGACACCGTCCAACCAATTCGCGCGCTCACTCAATTGACTAACCCAATGCATATTGAGAAACGTGTCATATAAATAAGTACCTATTAAATAATATATACATAGGATTTTTGTTAGCTTCTCGCTGTATCCCGCACATAGCAGGGAAGGTCGCAGAGGGAACCTAGTGTCAAGACATTTCATTTCTCAATTTTCCAAACATACCATGTTGAGTAAACGCCGCGCTTGGTCTTCTTACCAAAGTAAGAAAATGACAATAATTCGCTCCCCCAAATAAGAATTAAACCTACAGCCGCTGTGTTTACAGTGAGACGCTGTATCCTTTTTTTACTGAGAAGAAAAAAAATATATAGTAATTTTAATTTTTGTATAAAAACGTAATTGTACAAATCTTTATTTGACGTTTCCCAAAACAATTATATTTTTAAAAGGTTACTATAATTTTCTAAAGGTGTGATATATTATAGGCACAAATATTTTAATCTATTCTTGGTCCTTTTTTCTATTTAATATATATCAATGATTTACCGTATCTAGTTGAGAACAACCATGAGATGATGACACTTCATTGATTTTATACATTGGTTCAGTAATGTTGCTTTGTAAAAAGTTTGAACCTGCTACTGCATATATAAGAAGGACCATCCATACAAACAAACATGTATGTATTTAAAGTCCTTAATCAGAACTATAAGACGATTGTGTAAAACGATACTAATGGATAACATCCTTAGTCTACAACATCCTTTTTTACTAAATTAGCGTTTTTGATTTCAACTGCGATATTAGTTTTTTTTTAGATTAACAATATATTCCACATATAGCAGGGTAAGCAGAGGGAACCTGGGAAACTAGTGTTAAGAAATTCCATTCCCATTAAGACGCTTCCGCTCCCATTCCTACGGCCATGGTTATGGCAGGAGCAGTCGGCGTAAACAGTTGAAAATATTAAAAAAATGTTAAAAAAGAGACACTACAGTCTGGTTGGCGGGTTTTTTTTATTAATCACATTGGAAATTGAATTCTCTAAACCACTAAACACTACTAAATGTCTCGTCTAAGGTCTGATAATACAAAAGGCGGTAAAAACTGTCGTGAAACACGCTATATCCTGAAAATTTGCTGAAAATGGAGAATAGAGTGTCTCAACACTAGGTTGTAGAGTATGCAGTTAAATTGTAGACAGGCACCATCGAGGGACACGACTAGTACCTATGTAAATATATAAATAGAAAGCAATATAAGTTCGCCGATAATCTTTGTCTTATTTGTCGCATTTATATCAATTTGTTACTAATACTTTAAGCTAATAGGGGAGATTGGGGACTCATGGGGTACCGAGTTCTATATTATAATGTGTAAAACTGTGGCTCAGTTAAGACATGGCTAGTTTACGGAGAGCGGCGTTTAGTTTGTATTAGCGTTGAGTTGAGTCAACTCGCAAAAATTTGGTGGTTCTTCTAGCTGCTATGTAGGTAAAGCTTTAAGCTGTTTGTTTACATCTTAAGTGTTATTTTACATTATTCACTTTATTTTGAGTACTCTTTGACTATCTAACTATATTTAATATACGAGTATTTTATTACTGTCATGACGTGTCGCACTCAATGACCTAATATTTTATGATATACATATACTCGTACTTATAGAACCATTAGCTGTATGTCAAAAAGCGGACAAGTTGTATGTTCAAAACTTTTTTCAAAAATTAACATTTATCGTCAAATAATAATAATAATATCACGTTTATTGCTAATGTAATGTCAGGACGGGTGGGTTTAGTTTTTGTTTACTATGTATTAAACCTACCTCACTAATGTACCTACCCTGCTATACGCGGGATACAGCGTAACATATGTCTTTCGAAACAAACGTAACTTTCTTTTACACCCCAGTCTACCCCTTTCATTACCATATATTTTCAATCACCTTTAGTATAAAAGAGCGAGCTGGCTGCCACAGACATCAGTGGACTACAATCACTCAACACGAAATTCAATCAATAAAAATGTTCTCTATCTCGGATACGTTCTTTTGTTTCATAATAATTTTTTCATTCATTAACTTTTTGGCTGCCTCCGATAATACAAAGGTTAGTTTATTTGTTCTTTTACCAACATGTATTGATATAGCATATAAAATGATAAGCAAAGGGAACCTAATATCGAGACACCCCGTGGAACCCCGCACTTGTTGTAGTTACCAGAGTATATAAAAATAATTCAATAGCCCAAGTAGGAACCAGACCTCAAATGACCCGTGTTTCCCATTTTAAAGTAGTCAATTCAGTTCACAGGTTAATAGTAAAAGCCTCGTAGATTTTAAGAGATCATAGCTTAGGTGTTGGATTAAGTATTAGATACAGAAGACAGTATTAATTGAGCCAGTGCTTGTTGTGAGGTTTTTTCACACTGAAATCCCGGCCACCGATGGCCCGGACTCTTTTCTTACCATAGGTAGATTTTTTATTTTTAAATGTAATTTTTTTATTTATATTTTAAACTGTATAATTTTTAGGGACGTAGCTTTTCGGATTACCAAGTGTTGCCATATAAATAATGACAATGTTAAAGTTAAATTCACTTATTTACAAAAGATTTCCTGTTTAATGTAAAATATTTATATTTTTAGGATGACGGCCTCGACAGAGGCGCGCACAGTGACCGAGGTGGTCTCTGGTTCGGTCCCCGACTCGGCAAGAGATCACTGGCACTTGTTAATGAAGATGATAGGTAACTTTTAATGTATTTAAAGCTTTTTTTTTTTAAAACGTATAAAAAATTATTAAAAAAACTTATGTTTTGGAAAAAAAAATTGAAATGTTCACATATTTATTTCGGGTAAAGATTTAAGATTTAAAGAGAAAAAATAAAAAAATTGAACTTAGCATTTATTAATTTCTTTTGATTCCAGAGAATCGTTCCTAAGATTGCTGGAAGCGGCTGACGCATTGAAATACTATTATGAGCAACTACCTTACGAAATGCAAGTCGATGCTGCACCTAAAGGTAAATTAATTTGAACTATATTAACGTTATGCAATATAGCCTATATAATCCTTTCCGACAAATGGACTATCCTAAACAGAAATACGAGTATTTTTTCAATTTCAAGCAGAAGTTCTCTCATTCGACGATTCAAAAGTGCTTATAATAGTCTATTTGAATAAAGAATATTTTGAATTTGAATTTGAATTTATGTGGAGACCGGAGTGTCTTAACACTAGGCTGCCTCTGTTGATACTGCTATATGTGTACTGTGTATTTTTTTATTTCAGTTATGAAAAAGGTAATTTTCACACCAAAATTGGGCCGTGCTTTGGAACAGGAGAAAAGATACGAAAACATTGATTTTACCCCACGTTTGGGAAGAAAGCTCCCTGAGAGGATGTCCGCCACTCCTGCTGATGAAGAGAGGTAAGTTACGTTTTTAGGGTTCCGTACCTATAAAGAAAAAACGTTGCCCTCATAGGAAGTTTTCTTGTCAGATTTTTCAAGATAGTTAGAGATATCAAGCTGAAATTAATTGCAAATATCCAGGTAACAGTCTAGTAGGTACCTACAAGCGCTTATGTTTCTTTTTTTGCAGTATTTTGTATGAAATTAACCGCGTAATTACCGCCACCGTATGGGGTATTTACAGTAGACAATACAATTATGAAATTTGACAAGAATTGAAAAGTCACAATAGAAATAAAGAAAAAAAATACAAAAATTAGGAATTTCTAGACATATTTTAATAAGAAACGGTTACAAACTTATATTTGTAGTTCATTTCATATAAAATGAGCATTTTGTCAACTGTCATTAAGTCATTCAGGCGGAAACCGCGGTGGGCGAATCCAGTTCGCACTTAACCGGGTTTACGCGGTATCCCGCACATAATGGGGGCTAAGGTGACCTAGTATTAAGACAGTTTGTTAGCTTTCCGCCCGAACACGAGAAATAAAATTTTATATTTTATTACAGGCCTGATGCATTAATGGCTGATCCGAGATCCAACTACTTCTCCCCAAGACTCGGCAGGAACTTCAAACTAACTCCTAGACTTGGCCGAGAGTTACTTTATGGTATGACTTTTAATGACCAGGAATCAATTTTCATAAAAACTTAAATAATTATTTTTAAATTAAGTTGCTGTCTTAAGGGGCTGGGTCTAACTTTAAACGTGACAATTGTGGGTTCAATTCAATGAATGAATGAATTATTTTCTTTCTCTCGCACTAGTATAAAGAAAAAACACAATCAATTGCGATGCTTGGGAGACGGAGTCTCTTGACACAAATTTCCTTAGCCCATGGGCCATGCCCACATAAGAAATTTAACAAAAAAAAAATTACCTGAAAAATTTAAAAAAAACGCCTATACAAAAACATATCTGTTAGAAGTCCACCAAGATAACTAACCAACAAACCTCTGCTTATCCTCCTATAGGCGATATATAATATACCTACGTAGCCGAGTAGCGTAACTCAACGCCACATTTTGCTTCGTTTCAAGAGAAAGAAAATGAAAATATTTAACATTCCATTTCTCAAGTGAGAATCGAACCCCAACCTATTCCGTTTATAGTCACACTTTTGTGCCCCTGCGTCACAGTGTACCTCAAGTTCGTTTTTTTTGGGCTTCACGCTGTATCCCGCAAATAGCAAGGAAGACGGTGGGAACCTTGGAACCTAGTATAAATATTAGGACATTTCCGTTCCCCACTTTTCGCCAGTTTCTGGAGATATTGCGTGTAATTAGGGTTTTTTTATAGGGCTAAGATTTTTTTAAAGTATATAATTTATTTCTTCCAGATTTGTACCCAGAATCACGAATTAGAGTAGCAAGAAGCATCAACAAGACCAAATCTACGTAAATTCGAACACCGGACATACATTTATAATGGGATTTACTATGTTTTAGACAAATATAATTGTTATTGTATGATATTTTAAGGTGCTAGTAATAAAGTGATCTCAATTTGATTTATTTAATTTTACTGTATCGTCCTTTACCGTTAAAGACACTAAAAAAACCTAGTTATTTAATTAAATTTATTTTAGGCTTCATGCCGTATCCCGGACTTAGCAGGGTATATGGAGGAAACTTGACACTAGGACACTTCAGTTCCTCACTTTTCGCCGTATACTCGAGGCATGTTGAGTGGTGGAACTCAACGCTGCTTAATTAATTACTTATTTTCATATTTTTCCATTATTAAATCTTGAAGTTTTTTACTACTACGGCTACGCTCAGGTTCAAGACGTTGTGTGTAAAAGTTAAATGGTGGAACCGCGTTTTGTCTTTCCAAAGCGGAAAGTTCGGAACAGTAACAGTTAACAATTTTGAAACATTACAATGTTTTTTGTCCATTACCTACTGACTGACAAAAAGCATAGCATAACTACACCGCAAATAAAAATGAAAGTTGGCATAAAGGATCCTTAGGATGTGTAGGAGAGCAGGAAGTCTTCGTATAGTTCACACAATCTAATTTTCTGAGGCTACAGCTCAAAGAACATTTAAAAAAACAAAACAAGAAATCATATTAACATTTTTTTATTGATTCTCGCGGGTGGATTACCAAAATATTTGAAATGTTCCCTTTCTCTATCTTTTTCTGGGATCGGTTCATCAAAATCATATCTTTCAGCTCCCGCCGGTGAAACATAGTTTGGTGTAACAATCGTATATACTTCTCTGGTCGGCCTATAAGTACCTAACTTCAAATCCTTAACGCTAGACGTACTTAAATAATCTTCATATACGATATTCTCGGTTCTTGCTTTCACTTCTTCACCAGATTCTGCATAAGATGGCTTGTAAATTTGTGACTTTGCTTTTTTCAACGGTTTTCGAGAAACTTCCTTAGAAATTGGACTTTTTTTTATTTTAAATCGTTTATTCTCCTTACTAGAATACACGTTGGTATCTTTGGCAGGAGTCTTATAGTCTTCGTAACTGTCGTTTTTAATCATTTCTATCTTTTTAAATTCATCATAATCTTTTTCTCTTGTCGTTTTTTTCCTGTCCTTATTTGTATACGTTGTTTCTAAAGCATCTGCGTATTCATATCGTTCTGTTCCAACTGTTATAGGTTTCTCAGGTCTATATTTTGTTGTTTTATCAGTTATTTCATCTATGTATTCTGATTTACCATCTAAATCCTTAATTTTTTTGCGAGTAGTTAAATATTTAACTCTAGCTTTTGTAGTTTCGTCGTCTTCTTTTTTAGTTTCTTTATTATTAGATAGTTTATCTGTCAGTTCTTTTTCTAGGCGCTTCTTAACTCTATCAACTAATTCTTCGAAATCTATAGTAGCTTCTATAGCATCTTTAATATGGATATTGCTTAATTTGTTTGTCTTTTTACCTCTGTTTTGTCTATTATCATGTTTTTCACGTAAATCATATACTGTTTCAGTCTCAAAGCTACTTTCGTAATCATATTCGCGGTCTCTCATGTTCGTATTTGAACTAATTCTCTTTAAGCTATCTGCCAATTGTTCTGGAACAAGTTTCTTAGCGATTGCGTGAAAGTCCTCTAGATTCGCCGCGAATAATAAATAGCCATGTAGTAGTTTTATGAACATTGAGTAGTATCCTGAAATTAGGTTGATATTAACTTAAAAAATGTAAGCTTTGATGCAGGGATTATGGTCTTGTTACTTTAATATGTTATATTCATTTTAATTTTCCTGCAGTCTTAATTTGAGGCGTTGTTCAAGTAACGATGAGAAACTTATATACTTATCTCTTTTATAAAAACCATATTAGCATTATTTTGAATTTATTTTGTAGTTATTATTAAGCTTAAGTAAACATCAAAATTTTAATATATATATCAAGATAAACAAAAATCAAATTCAATTAAAATAAAACAATTGCTTCAAATAACAGAGAAAAAGAAAAATAGGCCGTCGTGGTGCACTTTCGTCTCACTGTAAACAGGACGATTGGGATATCCGACTCGGTGGAATGAATAATTTTCACTTCCTCATTCTGGTGACAAGACAAAGCACGATGTTGAATTCCGCTCTTTAACGCGCATTGTCCTGAAAATTGGTCGTGAAATGGGTGGCGGAGTGCCTTAGCTCTCGTTAAACTAAAATAACATTGATGATATATGTATACGTATATATATTGACCTCATATCGTGGTCGTGGGAATATATCATACATATTCTACTTTCGCTACTTTACGAGAGTAGAGAGGTAGGTTCGAGTTCCGCTATTCAACGTGCAATGTCTCGAAAATTAGACGGTAATTGGAGAATGGAGTGTTTTAGCACTAGGTTTTTTCTACACATAGACATGTGGGAATGTGGGAAAACTCGTTTGTATTTTTGATAAATTAATAAATATGTCACTATGTTTACTACAGAAAAAAAAGTTTAAAAAAAAAATATTAAAGTAAAATAACAAAAGATATACTAAAATTAATCTACGCTTACCAATGCTGAATATATTCGATAAGAGTTTCATTTTGTTTTGTCATTTTATTACTTTACAATAACAATTTTTATTTAAACGCATTTTATTAAGGAAAGCGACTTTATGCTTTCAATTATACTGCATTATTCTTTATTTTAAAAAAGGTTTGAAAATTTTCACGTATCGACATTGGATCCCGTGCCTCAAATTTTTCTACATTTAGTCCAATCCTGTCATATTTCTACACATTGTCTAAAAAAATATTTTTAATTATTTATTTAGAAGTTTATTTTTGGACAAAACTTATACAAAAATTAAATAATTGATAGCTTCACACTGTGTCCTGCACATAGCAGGGTAGACAAAGCAACCTAGTATTGAGATACTATGTTTCCTATTGAGACACTCCTACTTTTCGCTAAATTCTCGAGATATTGCCTTTTTGTGTAGCGAAACTCAACGCCGTTACGACAGTAAAATTAAAAACTTCAATATTTCATTTCCCGTCAGTGGGAACAGAACCCTCAACCTGAATTAACAACTGAACCAAATTAAAAATTATATTCTATATACTCTTATCTCTCTCTATAACTCTATTTTTAATGAAATTCTTAGGCTAGCCACAAAAAAAAACAACAACCATATACAATAATCATTTAATATTAGACATTAGATAAAAAATTTCATAACATAATTAGCAATAACATTCAAAACACTAGCTCGATTCCTGGTAGAATTTAAAAACCATTTATTCTTCCTCTATGTGTACTTTATTAGATTTAGTCTTATGGAAGACTTGAAAGAGCTCAGAATTAGGTAATATTGCTCCTTTTGCCGCCATAAAGAGCAAAGTCTGCGCTATATCTTCACTTTGTATTTCTATTGTCACTTTCATTTTCTTATTTAATCTGTGGACAAATCAGATTATTAAAAAAATGTTTTGCAGTTTCACGCTGTATGTAAGCTCGCATATAGTAGAGTAGGAGAGAGGGTCGAGTGTCCCGATACTCTATTTGAGACATTGCATGCTGAGCGGAACTTAACGCTACGCCTTTTGTTCTAGTGTGGGGAAATGAAAATATATTAATACAATCATACCTGCGAGTGGATATCAAACCCACAGCTGTCGCTGTCCATATGTACGAGTATATTAGGGAATCAAATGCGGCTTCGCCCCTTATAGTTATCGTTATATTATAGCCTAATTATAAAAAATATATTACATAAATTATAGCGAGTCTGATGTGTAAGCAATGATGCTGAAATTTTACATTCTAATATATGGATATTATATTTAGAATAAAAATGTTATTAGAACACGAAAGTAATTCAGATCTATAAATAAATAATTTAGTTCAAGCGGACGTTAGTTTATAATATTAATAGTAAGATAAAACTTATAACAAAAAAACACTAACCTGTCCGGGTCACAGAAATCCCTTTCACTTGTCACTGTCAATTTGTTCAAGCAGGGTGCGGAGTCTAGGATTCCTTTAGCACATTGCTCAATCTGACCTCTAGACGTGTAATCAATACCATTGCGGGTTATCGATGGTACCTAAACGTAATAAAAAAATAAAATTAGAAAAAAACCATAAAATAATTCACGTGGCAAAATAATCATGTGACTGTATAAAAGCGACGGTTGTAGTGTTCAATTCCCAAGAAGGAGAATTTTTATAAATTTAATATTTTTATTTTCATACTCTGGTAATAAAGAAAATGGCGGCGTTGAGCTTCGCGTTTTAAAATGCCTCGAGAATTCGGCGGTGCGTAGAGAACATGATGTCTCAACATTAGGGTCCCGTTGCCTACTCTGCTACAAGCTGAAAACCACGACTGAAACTAAAAAACCGGTGTCCGTAAAGCAGGTTTACTAACGATTTATTTCTATTCATTGATGAACAAATGCATACTTTTATAAATTGAATTAAATTATTGTCACTCTATTATCATTTAGTATAGTAAAATGAAGGAGTAAATTGGAAATAAATAATAAGTTGTTATCACGTCAATAAAATTTATTTAAAGACAACTAGTAAAGGTGTGAGTTATTTTCTTCTATTGAGGGTTCCATACTATTGTCATGATTGTAAGTCCAGCAGTTGGTCCAGCAATAGAAAGCAAAACATATAAAAGTTACAAATATAAATTTGTAATTATTTCTTTAGCTTTACACTGTATATAGCAGAGTAAGTAAAGGGAACTTAGAATCCTAGTGTTTTTTAATAAAAAAAATATAATCAAGTAAAAAAATTTTGTAATTAAAATTTATATATATGTCATTGTCTAATGGCAGTGCAAGTGAAGGAAGCCGCCAAACTAAACACTAGTTATTTATTAAATACAAGCTGTACCGTGTGCTATGCTACACTACCAATTAAATTGGTTTGAAGGAAAGACATTACACGAATACTCAATTAATTTCGAGTCATTTTATAAATTTTGTTCATTTCGAAATAAATTGGTTGTACCAACTTAGTAACCTTTGTAGGCTCATGTACATCAACTTGGCTGCAAATGCATAGTTTGCGATTCTATAAAGAACATATTGTCTGTATGTAACGTAACATTAAAAAATAAGCTTCACACTGTATCCCGCACACAATAGGGTCGACAAAAAGAACCTAGTGCTAACACTCCGTTGCCCACTTTCTTGTAATACTAGTTACCTACTAACCATTGAATAAGATGGCGCCTCCGTCAAATAATCCGGTTGTTCATTATGATTAGTGTTATATATACGTAATAGAGAAAACACGTCCTGTCCGTTCAGACATGCGTCCTCGAAGTTATTGTAGCCTAGACCTGAAAAAATATTAAACATAATATTGAAATATTAAATATAAAAATAATATTGCGTCTTGAGTGGCGGAACTTCTACGCGCTTTATGTTTTTGGCAGAGAGGATGTGAAAACATAACGTAATCCATAACCCCCGAGTGGTAATCCAACCCATACCGTCATGCTTACAGTCACACGCTGTGCCACTTTATCTTCCCGAAGCGGAGATAAATTAGTAACTTAAATACGATCATCACCTATATGGTATAGTACATATCGAACCCACGACCACAACTGTCACATTTGCAGTCGCGTCTATTGGGACAAGATAAATATAAAAATTTAAATAAAAAAGGGAATTTAGCAACCAACGGTAAAATAAGATAAACATTCATTAATTTAATATTTTCATTTCCTTGTTCTAGTAACGAAGCAATATGCGGCGTTGAGTTCTGCCACTCAATACTCAATGCCTGGAGACGGGTTTCTCTGAAGTGGGAATGGAGTATCTTAACAATAATCTCCAAGGTTCCTCCTCCACCTATCCTCCTATACGGCAAACTGTAAAAAAAAATTATAATTTGTGTACTAACCTCTAACACAAGCACTTAGTAAATTCCCTTTGATACAGTTCGCCAACGCTACAGGTTCGTTAGGTACAGCAGCCACATATAATATTGATCCAGACTGGGTCTGAGATACCATTTGTAGACTAATGTAGATGAGATCATCCATTTTTGCTGTATATACCTAGAATAATAGAAAAAATATCTAATAAATTACTATTTAACAAAAAAATAACTGACAAACTAAAAAGTAAAAAATAATTTTATATAAAGTAAACCATACTTTGATTTTGTTAAAGAAAAAAATAAAAAAAGATTTTATAATTTTGTCACCTACTACAATGAAAAGAATGATTACTACGATGTTGAATTACTAAGCCTGTTTGTTTTACTTCGCACCCAACTTCAAAATTATAAACAGATTACAGATATAGTTCATAAGCTAGCAGATGTAACTACTATCATTTTTGGAAATGTGGAAAAAAATTTATGAGATTAAATTAGTCTTGTATTAAAAAATATAACAAATGAATGCATTAAGATTTTATTAACTTTAATATTTTTTTCCAAATGCGAACATAGAAAACATTGCGAATATTTATCTTGTTTATAAGAATAAGGAAATGAAAATAACTTATAACTTTGAAGAATGGCATACTACTACAGAATGCAAATGCTCAAGTAGTTTCTCTTAAAAACAAAATATTTATTGTACAGTACAGCTTCAAGCCCTGTTACACAAAAAAAAAACTTCGAGTTCTACATAATATAGAATTATTTTAAATAAATTGAATCCCCTACTTTGAAGCCACTATTTACCTCTGGCTCCATATTTCTCAATCCCTTTATATTGTGTACTGCCTGCAAAACTCTTGAAGGTAGAACTTTGGTTAAAACATTGACAGGCTCATCTGTTATTTGTTGTGTTAACTTTATTACATGCCATGTTCTTTTTCTCGTTACTTCAACTGGAAAAAAAATAATGATTTAAATAAAAGTGCCAACAATCTAGAAATACCATTGTGCCATACCCACTGTTACAGTGAATTGTTTACTGTTGAATATGTTAATTAGCCAATTTAATTTTATAAACATTTAAAAAAATTAAGAATTATTATCTTGAAATATGGAGTAATATTTTATGTATATAATCAGTGTATTTTTAAGAATTTCAACAAATAACTACTATTTAAGAACCGCTTGGCAAGCCTCATCGTTGCTCATGCTTGATTTAAAACCAAAACTTCTTGAAATTAGTGTGTATAAACAAATTCTTTAGCTTTATGATATCAATATAAAAGTATAGAAATATCGATAAACTTACATTTCAATCTTAATTTCGCCACTATTTCATTAATTTCTTCACTAGGTAACGTATTAACAACATGTCGACATAATATTTTGGCCACACTTGGGGGGGTCATTGGTAATCTAGCCTTTCTAACTGCATTGGAAATTTCCCTCCAACGCACACCAAATTCAGGTAAAACGGTCACACAACACGTGGCTATTGGCATTTTACTTATAATTTTTTGTAGTTCGTTTATTTCTGTAATTAATTAATTAATTCATTTTATAGAATCTGAAATAGTTATTAATAATATTGGCATGTTTGTATACGTACTGTTCTTCGATGTGGATTCCATTTTTTCTTTAATATATAATTAAATTATTATTCAATATTGTTTGTTTTAATGGCAATAAAAAGGTACTTTATATTTAAACACTATAAGTCAATCATTATAATAAGTAATAACATAAAACAGCGAATATATTGTTGATCTTTATTTCTAGCGTTCAGCGAATATGTCACTGATCGACGACCGTTACGAAATCATTTTTAAATTCGAATTTTGAATAAAATGTCACAAGACCACAGAATACATTTTCCCACAGACTTAAAAACACACACAAACTATTATTGTCAATACCATATTGGAAATAATATAGTTCATTCAATATATGGCCCCGCATACTACACAATATGATTGACAATATTTTGTCGTAAAATCTGACGTAGTCGCTCATTAGCTTGATTTGTGTGCGGACGTATTAAATCTAAAATGAATAGAAAACCATTGCTTTAGTTATTACATTTTTCCTACTTACAAGAAATAGGAAATAATTTTTAATCAAAAACTGGACGAGTCGACTGGACGTTAAACATTTTAATATTATTAAAGAAATACAACTAACAGAGATCATTCGTGAACAGGGGCACAAAGTGTGGCTGTAAACGCGACAAGTTTTGGGTTCGATTTCCGCTCGATGAAATAAAATATTTCATATTTTCATTTCTCCGCTCTGGTGTCGAGGAAAAGCGCAGCATTGAGTTCCACCACTCAACACGCAATGCCTCCAGAATTTGGTGGAAAATGGCAAAGGTATTGTTTCCAAAGTACCACTGCTCAATATCACGGTTAAGAATGTTAGTCCTTTTATTATGGTAATTAATTAAATGATATCCTTAGGTTCCTTCTGTTATGTGCGGAATACAGCGTGAAACTAACTTTATTAAAAGAGGATGGTTTAAAATATATATATATATAAGTATATTTAGTAAATATTGGGCAGTTTCTATAACGCTTCTTGAACGATTTCTTGACTTTATCTCAATATGCTTCAATAGATGTATTCCATGCAAATGGAGTAGGTTGAGTAGGAAGGCAGAAGGCTCCCTAGAAGTTAAATATTGATCTTCGACTAAAATATTGCCGCGCGCCCGCACACGCCAATATTATTGACAATATCCCTGCCTCCCACGATATTGTCATTGCAAAAACAGAATTTCTAGAAATCCACAATAATATTGACACACACAATATTATTGAGGATACGTACTTTATTGACAATATTATTGTACGTGTACGGCCAGGCTTTGACTGTTGACATCTATGATAGATGCTGTATGTCTATAACGTTCGGAATTTATGATTCAAATACTTTTTAAAATAATAATATATTATCCACACATTAAAATACTATCACTTAATCTAATAAATAACTTTTAGGTAGCTACACATGCAAATGCGATAGTGGTGGATTAAAGTAATATTTAACTCGATTTCGTGAATAAGGCGTGTACGATGTTGTCGCTTTGATAGGTTTATGTGTGGAATTGGATGACTGGGTGCGTTGGTGCGTCGTCCTTAACAAATGGTGTTTTATTTTACAACGATAATTTGATTATTTATTTTGTTTGAAAAAATCACTTTCTAGTTTTTGGCAAAATCTTTCATTTTAATTGTATTAGGCTTTTATAGAGTAGTTAAAACTGCTTTCATTTAAAGTGGGGATGACCAACAGTCGTTGAACGAACGAGATGAAGTATTGAAAGTTTACTACCTAAAGAAACAGATCCTTAAATTAATAACTGTGAAGAAATCTTTTCTTCACTTAAGAAATCATATAAATATTATCGTCATTATTATTACTATTTAATTTATATTTCTCCCTCTTGTCTTTTCAAGACCAGTAGCTTTGGCTTGTCAAGCTGGGATTAATACTATCTTTTATTATAAAATCCAGTTATATTAACATTTTACCTTGTAAAGAAAGCATATATATTCAAGAAAATATAAAAAAACATGTAATTATAAAGCAAGTCTTTATTACACTATATTACAATACAAACTTAAAACTAACAGTCAATAATAAATTTTTACATTACAATTCCATCAAACATAATTTTGGCTTTAACCTAACGTCCGTTTCCGTTTTTTCTTTTTTTCATAAGAAAAATCCTTAATTTTTCTTATGAAAAAAAGAAAAAAATATATATAAATATTCTTTTACCGCATATTAATTGTTTTATAAATTATAATATAAAAAAAACAATATAATGAAACATTTGTTTATTAAAAAATAAACAAATGTTTTTTATTTCGAGACTAACAAAAATAGTAAAATACAACATGCTTCTTGCTTTATCCCGCGCGCAGCAGGATAGGCAGAGGGAACATAGTGTTAAGACACTCCGTTTCCCACTTGCCGCCCAATTTTTCGAACCATTGCTTGTTGAGTGGCGGTACTCAAGGCCGGACTTTGGCCGGACGGTGAAGAAATGAAAATATTAAAAAATAATAATTAATTCTCTCAAATGGGAATCGAATCCACAACCTGCATGTTAGTCACAGTTACAGTTTGCCCTTGGCCTACGACGGCCTCGAACGTCATGCACAATTTTCTTTAATTAATATGTATTTTCACCATCTACTTTTAGCACAAAACATAATGACAATAAACTTTTACATACAAAATAATATTAAAATTGTACAATATTTTAGAACATGCAGTTTTAAATAAACAAAAATAGCGCCAAATTAAATTCACCAGACAGTCAAGATAAGAAACTTAAATATTCGAATTTTGAAAACTTAACCCCACTTAAAATATGTTTTATATTTTAAGTGGGGGGTAACATTTATCGCAACAATATAAAGTATAAGGTCTTGTTAAACAGCCTTCCCCAATAAATGGACTACACAATATAAAGATATTTTTTTAATTGGAACCGTTAGTTCTTGAGATTAGCTAGATTAGGCTTGATTTTGCTGTAATAGATTGTTAGATATATTTATTATATTGTAATGACATTTTCAATTGAAAACATATCATTTGAAAGTTAACAAAATATACCATATTTGAATAAAAACATTACTAGTTTCATACATATATACATAATACTATAAAACTTAGGCATTGCATGGCGATACGTAACATAACGCCGCGATTTGTCTTGACAAAGCAGGAAATGGAATTTATTTAAATAATATCTTTGCCACCAAGTGGGTATTGAACCCATAACCATTTCACCAGTTGAATATTAGACCAGTGCCCTATTATATTACACTTTCAATATTAATATATTACAGCCATCTTCCTGTTCCTTGACTTCATATTTTAAATCCACTATAGGTTTATCAAAAGTTAATCTGTGTATAACTTTCTCTTTTACTTTACTTTCTTCTGGTGTTTTTGGTGACTTAGGTGACAAACTAGGCTTAAATTGACCAATTTTAGTCTTAACTACAGGCTTTTTAATTTTTTTCTTTATTTCCTTTTCTGCCGTTGGAAAGTTTTTAACAACAAAATCTTTATATGAATCATTAAATGATGATGAATAAGGAAATGATGGTGACTGGGAGTCACTACCTTTCTTATCAGTATTTCCTTCTCCATCATCTAAATGCTCTTCATTGTTTTTTTTATCTGTTATAACCTCCATTTTTGTATCAATATCATTATTTTTTTCATTTGTAGCCAAAGAGAATGAATTAACTATTTTAGGTGACATTTCGTGTTTTTCTGAATTATCCTTAGTTCTTTTCATCTCTAAACTAATTTCCACATCATTTTTCCGTTTGCCTGATGACATTTTGGAATATTCTAGAGACAATTGATTATCAATCTTTTCAGTTTCTTTATCATAATTAGTCAGAATTGATGTCATATTTAAAGCTTTGTTGAATAAATTTCTCAGTGTTGCCACATTAATTTTAGCAGCGTCCACTATAATGCACTCCATTAAAGATTTAAATTGCGGATATAATTGATTTTCATCTGTTGGTACATTTATTATAGTATTATAATCATCAGTTTGTTTCAAAAATGATGTTATGGTAAATTTTTTATATTTATCCTTTAAAAAATAATTTTCAGTGGTATGTTTAAAATGTTTCTTGAAAAAATGAACCTGTATACCTTTTGGAAATTCTTGCACGACTATTGTAGATGGACAAAAATATGTAGCGTCGACTTTTTCATTATTTTCTTTTGTGTAATCACAGTGATAGTAGTGTTTAGAATCATATTTTTCTAGAGTTGCATATTTTACACTTGTTTGTATTTCCATGTCTGACTTCCAGTTTGTGAAGTCTGTAATAATTATTATTTATATATATAAAAAAAATATACAATATATTAAAAAAATATATCCTTTTGTGAAATAAAAGAAATATTTTGAAGATCAACGTGGCACAAAAGCACAACCTCAAGACTCTGTTGACTATGACGGTTATTGGTTCAATTCCCACTCGGAAGAGAAATATAATTAATATTTAATTTCATCACTCTGATAACAAGGCAAAACACGGCATTGAGTGTCAGGAATTCGGCCGAAAATGGAGATGATGGATGAATGAACAATGGAACTGTCTTAGTGCAAAACGGAGTTTCTTAACAATAACTTCCCAGGTTCCCCATGCCTATCCTGCTATGTGCAAGATACAGTATGAAGCAGAATAAGTCATAACTGATTTCAATCAAATTGAGTGCGTGACAATGTCGATTAATTTTTAACAAATTTTTGTACATAGCAGTTTCATAAATTAATTGTGATGGTTGCAGGTTCGATAAAAGATTATCATTTAAAAGAGAATTCAATATCTCAGAAAATAGGGCCTCAACTCTGCTTGCCAGTGCCATATGCAGTATATGACATGAAGTTATAAAAGAAACTTTATTTTTATTTTATCACTTACCTGTAGTTAAAGGAAAGAACATACTCTCAACATCCTCCGCATGAGAACTTAATATGTGACAATCGAACGACTTCATGTTTGGCAACCAATCGTCACACCCCATACAAATTACCACTCTACCTGGACTAAGCTCTTTAAATTCCTTGTCACATAAATGTGTTTGTATCGATTTCACTTTTCTATTACATTTGTTGCATAGTTCTATTCTTATAGGTTGAATAAGACTGGGGGAACTAGGTGGACTGAAAATGGAAATTAATTGTATAAATATATTAAATATAAATATAATTTCAATATAAATATAGCTTGACTGGATTGGGATACAGAAATCAGGTATAGATATATTATACAATCTATTATCGGGGGCATTTCTCAATGTAATAGAACCCAAAACAATGATTTTTAAATTTTTTTTGGTTTGGCTGTTTGTACTCAATAGTAAAGTACAATTACTTTGACAAACTTTCTTTAACATTTAGTGTCTGTTTCATTTAAAGTGGTTCACAAATAAAGATTGGAGATTGGAGATTTTAGTGTTCAATGTATGGTCTATAAAATGATAATGTTATTAGAATATTAATGTAATTGAGATTAGTAAATAGACCATTGTGTAGTGCAACACTCTCACAAAAAAAATATTTTTTATTTTTATAATTTTACATATCACAGTTATGATTACTGTATTATTCAATATGGTATCAAGCATTACTCACTCTCTATGACCATAAGAAAAATTATTATTATATAAAATTTCATTTAATGTTTTAAACTTAAAAGTTATATATTAAATAAACTGAGAAATATAAAATATTCTACATAACAATTGTTTTACTAAGTAAAACTAAAATTGACATTAACATAACAGAAAATAGAATAAATTATAAATCTACTTACACTTTAGCACCTTGTTTATCAACACAATGATACTTCTGTATATGTTTATGTGCTGGAAAATAAGTAGCGAATACGCTAAAACACTTTGGGCATTTAAATTCCACAGTTTTTTTCTTCAACGACGCACTATCCCGACTTACAAGTGGATTTTCTTTCGCTTCCTTCTTACTTTCCTCTGTCTCTGGTTCTGAAAATTTTACTTTTTGAGTACTCTTTGGCGGCGTGGGTTCTTTTCTTGTTAATTTTTCCTTAATTTGCGGCTTAATAGATTTTAAAGGTTTATTGACCTGTTTAGGTTTGTTTCGTCGTTTGATAACATTGTGCGCGGTGCGCTGGTGGATTATTAGTGCGTCCATAGTCATTAATTTTCTACCGCATAGGTCACATTTAAAAGCAGTACCTCTAGCTCTTAATTTAACTGCAGTTTTGGCGCGCATCTTTAAGTTGAATATTGTACATTTATATAAAATAACAGTTTCTATTTAACAATGTAATAAAGAGCGGACGATGCGCTTTGACGTTTTGTAATTCGTTTTGACAGGTAACCTAGTTGTTTGGTACAGATTATATAATACGTATGGGAATATATCTCATCTGTTCTATATGTGATTGTTGTAATTGGAGAGCAAAATAAATAAAAAATGATATATAGTAATATACCTATCTACCTATCCTTGATAATGATATAAAATTGTTAATTGAGGTCGTCGTGGTCCAGGGGTGTGAGTGACCGTAACGCGGCGGTTGTAGGTTCGATCACATTTCTTCGCTCTGGCACTACTTAAGTCAAAAGTTCCGCCACTCAAAACGCAATGCCTCAAAAGATTTAGCTGAAAGTGGGCAACGGAGCGTCTCAACACTATAATATATGTTTCCTCTGCCTATTCTGTTGTGCGCGGGATACAGTGTGAATCTGATTTAATCTTTTAATTTATATAATATTCTTGTTTGACATAGTAACAGTGGCGTAGCGAGCTTAACTCGCGCCCGGGCAAAACTTTTACAGCGCCCCCCAGGCGAACACTATATAATTTCATATGTATGTTTAAAGTTTTGCAGACTATTTGGTGACCCTTTATGAGCGGCGCCCGAAGCATGATTACCCAATTGATCCCCCCCCTCCCCTCACTACGCCACTGCATAGCACATTATAAAATATATTTGAATAACAATTAAGTGTTTACCAATATTTTTATTAAGTAACAATAAAATTAATCATCATCAAAATCAAAGCCAATTCAGGTTCCCACTGCTGGACATAGGCCTCCCCCAGGGGATGGCAAAACTCCTGATCCTCCGCTTTCCGCAATCAATCATAACCAGCAATCTTCAGGTTGTTGCATTAATAATAATGAAATGAAATTAAATTATTTTAAAATTGTAACAATAATGCAATATTATTTTAAAGTTAGAATTTTTTTTTATATTTGTATTATAAGAAACATACAATATATTTTCTTAAGCTCACCTAGTATAAAAAATTGCATAAAAAGATTCATACTGAAACATAATAATTTAAATATTTTATTTCCATATTTTTTGTCTTTTTTTTTAATTATAACAATTATGAAAAATGTTGCATTTTGAGTGGTTGGACTGAAGGTCAAAAGGGAAACATGAAAAAGAAGGGAAATTATATAAACGGTGATGTAACTCGCAACCACAGCGGTCAGTCAGAAGCTATTCCACTGCACTACAATGCTTGACCTAAATGTTCCAAAGCAAGTTTATAACTTTCATGTAACTATATTCTTTATACAGTATTCTTCCATCATTCTGTCTGAGGTATACCCCAAAGTTTAATTTCATCTTCTGAAGCAGTTAATAGAAAATTATCTGTAGGATGATGGTTTATAGAAACCACAGGCTTATACCCATGTTTTAATTTAGAAACACAATTGCTGGATACTAAATCCCAATATAAAATATCTCCATTTGCTGAACCAGATATAATATGGCTATCTTTTTCATTAACAGCATTTTCAAGTAAAAAGTCTTTACTTTCATGTCCAGAAAATATATTAAGTATTTCACCAGACTCTTTATCAAATAATTTAATTGTGCTATCAGCACAGCTTAATATGGTACATTGTCCATCATGTGTGATATTAGCAAAAGTTATAATATAGCCTATGTAATCAGAAAACATTTTTCCTACCCTTAAATCGTAAAGCCTTAGGTGACAATCTACAGAAGAGGTCATTACTTCATGATCAGTTACTTGAATTGATGTAATAGTATCTTTAGCATCTTTCAACACTTGTACGGGCTCTTGCCTCCGGCTTACCACATCCCAAAAGGAAACTGTATTATCAACTGATCCAGACACAGCCATTGTGGATTCTTCGTTAAATTTAACACAAGTTACGGAGCTGGCGTGGCCACGATATCTGCGTATGGGTTGTCCTGTAGTAACATCCCATAAAATAACTGATTTATCTGAACTACATGAGACAATTTGGCTGCTATCACAAGAGCCTGCGGCGTCTAAAACTTCGTTGGCGTGTCCTCCGTATGTTTTTAAGAGTAATTGATTTTGAGGATTCCATAATTTAATTTTCTTATCAGCTCCACAAGTAAGGCAATAAGCACCGTCTACATTATAACGCACAGCCCTTACCACCTGTTGTTTGCAAGGTATCGTTGCTATGGTTGTTAGCTTTGTAATATTAGACATGATTTTGCTGCTGCCACAGTTTATAATTAACGCGGTTGTTATAACAGTACAACCGTACATAAACAGTTTTATCGTGTTGTCATGAATAAACGTTATACACAACAATAATACATTATAATATTTTGCATACAATAATATTAATTATACAATTGTTGATTTCCTTCTCTGACTATAGTTTTTATATAGCTAATCCGCCTTTGTTTATATGTTTCTAAAACGTTTTGCTTTTTAACCATTAAATTGTGTAATAGATTATTACACAATTTAATTATTATATACATAATAATGTATATTACAAATTCCATGATAAGGTATATGATAATGTGACACACAATTTAAATATTATATACAAACGGTTACAAATAAATTCAGAGTTAAAATTACTTTAAGTTAAAAAAAGTCTATTTAGCATATAAAAATTTAGTTATCTTCACGGTAGCTTTGAAATATTATTTTGGGTAAAAATAGAATAATAACCAAGATATCCGGTACAATTTAGCAATTTAAATAAAAATCGATTTTTAAACGATTTTTTATGTCGACAAACAAATATAATTGTTTGTCATCTGTCACCACACCACTAATTGTTGTTGTCATTGCGTTGAACCTTACAATATTGTTTATTATTTTCTTTTAAAAATACTATAAAATAGCAACGTAATATTTTCAAATGGTGCTCATTTAGAGTAATGTAATCAAATATTATATATAAAAAACATTTTGTTCGTTACTGTGATCAAATGGGCGTAGCGTAGTAAATTCTAATTGGATTGACAAAGTAAGTTGTTTTGTGAAGGTTGCCTTATTTGGTTTAATTTGTATGTATTCTACATAATTAACCAAATTTATAACTTATAATGTTGATAGAATAAAAAATGTTATATCTTTACAAATTCATGTTAATCGGATATACTTCAATATACTTAAGATTGAAATCATTGAAATGAATATAGAACATCTTAAATTGCCAAATATTGCTCAATTTTAAAAAGTGCCTTATATTACTTATTTACTACTCACTTTATTACATTAAATTAAACCCTTATGACAAAATTTATTAGTTTCTGTTTATCATGTTTTATCTCACCTATAGCATGGTCTGTCTATACAGACAGATTGACAGACTAATAATAATAATAATAAAGCCGCAGGGCAGCTTGTGGCGAGCAGTTGGGGAGTGACGACCCCATGGACCTGAGATCTCCGGAGGGGAATTGTAATCTATACCCCGCCTCTGGCTTGCCTTTATTGGCCGGCAGAGTGGAGCACAAGAGCTATATGCTCGAAAGGGTGGAAGTGATCAATCTGCGTAATAGCGGGGAAACTCGCTCACCAATTCCTCGTGATGGTGAAACCGGTGCACACCTCTCTACATCCTTAGCCGACCACGCCGATGTTGCGCCCAAGGCACTACGCCGCTTTGTGGGGGCCCATCTAGTGGGAGGCGAGTCACCGTCTGCTAACCATTCCATAGCCCTAGTTTAGATCTCCACATTTTCCATAGTTCCTACGCATTAACCGGCGACCGGTCTCTGAGCAATTACCTGTGGTTACCCAGAGATGAATCCCGGCTGATGCGTCACAGTAAAACATTTGTATATTCTCTTAGGGGCCTCTACGTGTTGGATCTGTGTCCCCACATTGATGTGAATCTTTAAAGAGAAACATAATAATAATAATTTTTAAGCATCACAAATTGTTAATTTTATTAATCATATGTATATTTATATATTTGGCTTTCACTTGACTTAGGTCCGTGACTGTCAATATGCCGGTATTAACTTACTGAGACTACGAAGTAGAATAAAAAATAATAATAATAATAGAGCCCTTCATTCCAAATCTTAGTTTACATTTAAAATATTGTTAGTAATGTTAGTAACACTTATATAACATTAATTACTTAAAGTTAACTAGTTACTACTAACTACTACTGTTACTATTATTTTGTTGGGCCAACTTTGCGTTGTCCTTGTCATTTAGTGTTATCTTAAATGCGAGCAATGGGATCGGCCCAACAAACTAATAATTGTTTTATAATTGCCTTGTAATATGATTTCAAACTGTTATTCTTATGCCATACATACAACTCTAACATTAATGATAAGAAATATATAAAAAATACATTTGAAATAAATCTCTCCTATGTTTATTTTTATTAAAATAAATAAATAAGCTTCACGCTGTATCCTTCACGCAGCAGGGTAGGCAGAGGAAACCTAGTGTTAAGAAACTTCATTCCCCCACTTTCTGCCCAATACTGCAGGCATTGTGTGTTGAGTGACAGAACTCAATGCCGCGCTTTTGCCTCAACATCAGAGCGGGAAAATGGAAAGATAAATGTAAATAAATATTTCTTATTCATATTACTAATTACTATTAAATGCCATTTAGTTTGTTAAGCATGGATGGCTTTGATTTGTTTTTTATGATTTTTCTTGCTTTAATTATTTTCCTTCTTCCTCTTGAACAATGCAGCAAAGTTCTGAAAATCTAACTTCAGGGCGGCCAGTGGCCACAACTCTTCGATTGTACTGTAATTATGATAAATGTATGTGTTTTAGTGTTAACAATAAACAAAGTACAAGTTCCGGTCACTTAACTTATTTTAAATAATAGAACAAATATCTTATTGTCTTTTTACCTAGAAACATGTGGGCAGTGAAATGTGAATGACTGGAACAGTTCTGAATTATGCAAGAGTTTTTTGTGTAATCCCAGTATGGCTGCGTTAATATTTAAGTCCTATCAAGCTTTTTCCTGCATAGCAGGGTAAATACAGTGAACCTAGTATTTAGACAATCCGTTCCCTACTTTCCAGTCTATTTTCAGGATATTTCGTGTTGAGTATCAGAACTTAGTCTGCGTTTTGTCTACCAAAACGAAAAAGTAAAAATAATTTATTTTCTCGAGTAGGAATCGAACCCACAACTATCTCGTTTATAATCGGACGCTATTCCCGTGTACGACTGATGAAATAAGCAGACGATAGAAATAATATATTATTTGTTTACAAAATGTTAGTGTTGGAATTTCCCGACATTTTATTTGCTTTATCATTTGTTGTTTATTTGAAAAATTTAAATTTTTTGATTACAGAATAAATAAAATGGCGACTCAGAAATTGGAATCCAAACGAATACAGCTGGATAACCGTCCAAGAGATAATATGAACAACGAAATATCCTCAACATCTAGCGAGGACAACTCCGATGCTGTAACAAAATTTAATAATTTTTATAAATCCCGATATATAGAAACTACTCAATCGGACAATGAAACTATGGAGCCGTCGCGTTTAAAAAACAAAAATCATTATAAATCCATGGGAAATATTCATGATTATCAGAGCAGGGTGCAAAATTCTATAACCAATGTGGATGTGCAACTCCATTCCTCTGAAATTAAGAAATTTGAAGCCTTACGTATACCGATAGTTGGTTATGAGGTTATGGAGGAAAGAGCTAGGTTCACAATATATAAATTAAAGGTTGAAGATGACAAGAGAGATCAATCTTGGCTGGTTTTTCGAAGATATACAGATTTTGTTAGGTTATACAACAGAATTAAAACGGAACAACCTAATGTACTGCTTCCTTTGCCAGGAAAAAGATGGTTTCGGGACAATTTTGAGCCTGCTTTCTTAGAAGAAAGGGTTAGAGGGCTGCAAGTTTTTGTGAATGCAATACTAGGGAAGCTTCCTAATCATCCGATAATTAGGGAGTTTTTCTGTTTGGATGATCCACCTCAAGTGTTTAGTTATCAACCAGAAGTCCAAGCGGTTTATGGAGCATTGGAAGATTCAATAACAACGTTAAAAGTGCAATTGAAACAGAAAGACGCCACTATAATGCATTTACAGAAACGAGTGGCTCTTTTGGAAGATCAAGTCAAGAATTGTCCAACTTGTAGTACAAATAAATCGATGAATCAATAGTTTTTAAACTATTTCTTTTAATAAGTGAGTATAAATGTATAGAATTTTTTATTATAATGATGATAGTCCAAAAAACAGTCTTTTTGAGTGGATTTTTTATGATTAAACTTTATATAGGATGCAGTTTAGAAGTAAAATATTTTTTTTATATTTCGTAAGTCAGTAGAAAAAATGGCAGCATTGTATTTTTAACATAATATGATATGATACTTGATAACTAAAGGACCAGATTCTTCATCTTTTTTCAAGTTTTAGAGTTATATCACTTTAATAGCCTGACGTTTTAAAGGTATTATAAAAAAATAATTATCCAATATTTTAAAAAATACTGCTTTAAGGTCTTATTAGTGTTTTGGTGTCTATTTTTTAACATTATAATTTTAAATTTTAAACAGACGTTATATGTAAACTTATCAGGATTAAATATTAAGATATACAAAAAGATAATATTTTAAATAAAAGTGTATATTTATAATATAACTTTCAGCAATTTGAGGATATTTGAAATTCCAATAATATTATTGAAAATTAATATAATGTTCCATAAAAAATGAGTAAAATTAATAATTTATATTTATAATTTTTATAGTTTTTTGCTGCACTACAAACATTTTATAAAATAACATTAACGTTAACGTTAAAATGGTTATATCTTAAGGTACAAATAAAGTGATATTAAATTTAAATATTAAATTCATTTTACAATGGGTTACCTTTAAATGAAGTTAATTCTTTTGTATGTTCAATTTAAAAAAAAGTAAAAATATAGTAATTAAAAATATAAGTTAAATTAGTAAAATTTGTGTCATCACAATTTATTTTAATTTTATTTATATTAATTATAAATATTGAATTTGTGTTGATGATCAATAAAAAATACAGCCATATTGAATATATTCCATACAATGAAACAATTACAAACATTAATATTCTTTATTATTGTCTATGAAAAAAAAAAGTTACAGATTTAATGAATGAATTAATTGTTAAAACAATTTTTGAAATGGATACTCATGTTTTATATACTATAATAATTAGAATTGAATAAAAAATAAAAAAGAACTGTTTGTGGAGTTATAGGTAAAAAATCTTATTTTTTCAAGAAACTATAATATATTTTTTATTTTAAATTCATGAAAGGTTTTCTACTTGATATTTGGAGTATGAAAACGGAGTTACAAAACAAAATTTATATTTTAAAGACATTGATGTCTTGTCACAGTTAAGGTACAAAACTTTGTGGTTTTTATACAATCGTTACTATATACTCATATGTATAACTAAATATTAAATCGCGTTTCGACGTCTGTCTATATTGTAATATACAAACAAATATAAAAATAAGGTTCTAATTAAAAATGGAGAGAATGTGGTGATTTATCACTAATTTCTCTGTCGTTATTCATGTACAAAATAATAGGAGTGTTGACGACATTTTAAATCTCGATACTAATACATTATTCAATTTTAATGTTGAAATAATTTGGTTATTATTATTATTTGTTTTAATCAGCTTCACGTTGTATCGCGTACACAGCAGGGTAGGTATAGGGAACCTCGTGTTAAGACACTCCTTTCACCACTTTCCGCCGAATTCTGGAGGCATTGCGTGTTGAGTGGCGGAAATCAACGCCACGCTTTGCCTCGACACCAGAGCGAAAAATGAAAATAAATATTTCCTTTCCTCGAGTGATTTTACAACACACCTTGCCCCTGCGCCACAACTAGCCTCAATATTAGCGTGAAAGTAATATTTAAATGAATAAAGTTTTTGCAGTTTACACTTATGCAGAGAAATATAAGTGTAAACTGCATATATATATATATAATAGTAAATAAGAAAAAATAACCAAGCTAAAGAAGACTTGCTTGTTTTACATCAATTAATTTAATTATTTCAATATTATTATTTCCTCTTTTTTTATATTATAATTAGTTGAAGTTATTTCTAAGTTTTACGATAATAGTCAACATTCCTATTAAAATCACTAGGTGCTAACCGTCACGATTAATAAACATAAAATAAAAATTTTATTAATTTACTTTGTAATATGTAATTTGTCCTAGCATTTACTGTATTTGTATGAAATATGCATTTTTTATTTATTTGATTTGTTTTATATATTTATTTTTTCAGTTTGATAATTCCTTTATGTAACTATAATTCAAAATGTCGACCATATATACATCAATGTATAATAAACGATTTTTTTTTGTAGTGGGAAAAACTGAATTGTCTGTCTGTATAAGTTTAATTTCTATACATTAGTTTAAATACTTATGTGTAATATTAAAAAAAAGTCATACCACTTTGAGTTATAAATGATTGCTTTCTTTTTTATATAATTTTGTTTGTATTATATTTATTGAAATACAAATTAATGTAATTCACTGAAGCAATAAGTGCCTTTTGTAAAATAATAATTATTATTGTAATAAATGTTTTATGTTTTTATTTTTCCTATTTATAATTAAAACTTAGTTTTTTTGCTCGGAATTGTGTGGGCATCTTTTATGTCTTCTCGCTTCTCCCATATATAATTCTAAGGCCCGTAGTTATAAATGGCTCTCATCTCTGAGAAGCCGATTCTCTACCTCCGAGAAGTGTGATTGTAAACGCGACAGCTATGGGTTCGATACGCACTCGCAGGAATGATTTATTATTTATTAATATTTTTATTTCTTCGCTTTGCCAACAAGGCATTGATGGCGTTGAGTTCCGCCACTGAAGGGCGCCACGCAATGCCTTAAAAATTCGGCGAAAAGTAGGAAATGAAGTGTCTTAACACTAGATTCCCTCTGCCTACCCAACTACGTGGGGGATACAACAAGAAGCTGAAAAAAGCTAAAATCAAATAATCTACCACCAGTTCATTAAAGATAATGCCTTAGACCTGCACAGCTTTTACAATTCGATGCGTCCGACTGCGACAATAGATCTTGATAAAACATTCTAATTAGAAAGCGAGAGGTAAGTGGAAGGATATGTCTATTATTTCTTTTAAATCTAGAATTATAAATAAAAATATAATATAGTATTTTATAAATTAATAATTTATTCAAAAGTATACATATATCATGTCTTTTTATAAACTATGTATTACTATATATATAAGGCAGAATATATTTAATGGATTTATTTTTATCTTTGAGTTTGGAAAAAAAATAACCTAACCTTTTTTCCAAATTTTCTTATTTATATTCATAGTATATGTACATAGATCTAGGATATTTTCTCAAAATTAATGTATATAAATAATATACCCATTTTATGTTTCATTAAGGGTTCGAATTCCATTCACAGATGTAGACAGTATGGTCGAGTCGTGGCCGCCCTGAAGTTGGAAATTAATCAAAAGTAAGAAAAAAAAACAAAAAAAAATCTACGCAGCCATCTACAGTTAACTTCAGAATGACCATTTCTTGTTGACTGTACAGTATATATTAACAACAAGCGGCCAACAAACGCTTATTGCTATATTTTAGCCAAATTACACAAAATGTTTACTTAAATTGAGATTATGTGTTATTATGATGTATAAGCTATATTACTGTAAAGGTTCATGTAAATCCGTTCCATAGTTTTTGTGTGAAAGTGGAACAAACATATATTCTCACAAATTGTTACATTTATAACATTATAAGCAAAAACTGGAGAATTAAGTCTTACCACCAGGTTTTCTACATTTCATGAAAAAAGGATAAGTTTGTAAGAAAACATTTTTAAGTAATTATTTGTATGTAAATCTTTTATAATTATTAATACCCTACTGTATGTAAAAATCTTATTATGTATATAAATTTAAATTATTCATATATGTATATGATTAAATAATATACCCTCCATATTTTAATATCTTCCAATTCTTTTAATCTATCTAAAAGTAACTTCACAAACTTTACTAAAAGTATCAATATTCCGGAAATTTTTGCGAACTTCCAGAATTTGCAATATTATTTAACTCAAATTTAGTCCAATTTACACTGCACTGTAAAATAGTTTTTAATATTCTAAAGTCTTTTAATTATTTTTTTATTATTCCTCACCTTATATCATGCTTTGGTTTTTAACTTGCTAGTGTTTTAACCTTTGTTGACAAATATTATAAAGTAGCGGTCTATATTTTCTTTTAAAGTATCTAAATATCTTTTTCCCTAGAGTCCTTAATATTTATAGAAATTTTCGGAATCTTCCAAAACTTCTAACACTCCTCCGCCTGGTATTAATCAACTGCCGTACTCAACCTACTCCACTTTGCGGTCTTTTGCGTCCTCGAAACTTCTAACACTATTTAACTGAAATTTAGTCCAAATTATTTTTTTTCAAATTCTCAAGTCTATTGAACACTGTTCATCATAACCAGGTAGAGATCTTTTTTTTCTTCCAATTTATTTAGAAAGTCTCTACCCGAAATTTTACTAAAACGCCATGTTTTATAGACATTTTCGCCGTCTACCAAATGATATCTTAAAAAAATTCCAACACTATACTATATCATACATTTTGGTTTTTGACTTCCATAAATTCGACCATACGTTTCGCCGGGAACACTTTGTGAACCCTCTTCCTATGTGTATATAGAGAGGCCTTTTGTTTGAAACTTTGTTGGCAAATGTCACAAGTCAAAGGTCTTTCTTTAGAATGTATCACTTCGTGTTGTGTCAGGGCTTTTTTATCCTGAAATTATATTTATTATTTTAATATATGTACTTTATAAAACTACAAAATTAGGCCAGTCATTGTGTAGGGCACAAGTGTGTGAAAGTAAACGCGACAGGTTATAAGATGATACCCACTAAAGGAAATGAAACAATAAAATCACGAACTTTCGGTAAGAACTATATTAATATCAATTCTATTTACTACTTCATGCTGTATCCCGCAGAAAGAAGGGTAGGCAGAGGATACCTAGTGTTAAGACACTCTGTTCTCCATTCACCGTCTTTCGAGACATTGTATGTTGAGTGGAGTTTTCTTGTCACCAGAGCAAAGAAATGAAAAAAATAATTCCTCCGAGCGGGGATGGAACCTACAACATTACGAGGATGTAATGTCCGGCGTAAAAGAATGGATATAATTTTTGATTGTTTTCATTGATCACTTATAATTAATAATACGCTTTTTTTAAGTTTTTTTCCTAGCTTTACTTTTAGAGACACTCACACAAATGCAAAGCTTAGCTTAAGCCTCGCGACTTGTGGTTACCTGTATTTTCATTTCCCCATCCTGAAGCATTGAGTTTTGCCCCTTGGTGCAATGTCTCGAATGATGGTGCATGTAAATGGAGTGTCCTAACACTGGGTTCCCTATACCTGCCCTGCTATATGCGGGATGCAGTGTAAAGACTGAAAAAAGTAAAATAAATATACATACAGTGAAACCCTTCTTGCACATTTTACAGACATGGTTTCTAGGTTTCGGTTTCTTCTCGCCGTGTACCCGCATCATGTGTTTTTCTACGTTCGCTCGAGACGCTATTGGCTGAAAAAAAAAAGATTTTTTTTTAAATTTAATAAAAATAGGTACCATAAGTATTAAAATTTATTATATTTTAAATTTACCAAGTGGACTGAAAATTTAAGGGGTTGTAATAATATCAGTATTGTTAAAAACTTTTTTTATTAATAATGGGGTGGTCACACAATCTCCTCTCGCTTAGCTTACTGTAAAAATAAATAATAAAAGAACTCTTTGAAGGGCAAGGACATATAAATTATAAAGAAATAAAAAAATACTCAAGTAATATTTTTTAATATAACAAAAAAATATAAATTCTAATCACCTTATTACATACAGGACATTTGTGTGTAGTTTTCCCCAAATGTTGATAGTTAAAATGATCCTGCATACTCTGTTTTGTCGGATAACCCTTATTGCACATTGGACATGGGAACCTAAAAAAAAGAAAAATATATGAGATCGTCGTGGCGCAGCGGCATAATGTCTGGTATTAAGTGCGACGGTTGTGGATTCAATTTCCGCTCTCGGAATAAAACCTACTGCGTGTAGTGTCACGTACAAACGACGGCCTCAAGTATTTAATTTTTTTTTAAATTCTCAGCTATCACATATATTTAATTCATTTAAACGTGGTTCAATGTCCACTGGGGCATTAAATTATTTTCTATATTTATACAAAACTTACTCACTTAAACACCTGATCAGACGCATGAGGCCTGGAATATTTAAGATGAGCTTGATATGTGGCAAGATGGCTGAACACCTTGTTACAGTCTCTGCATTCATATTTACTTGTATTTTGATGTCTTTGTATGTGATATTTGATTTGTATCGATCTAACCATTTTGTGACAGATTGGACACTCCTCTCTTGGTAATGGGCCCTCGTGAAGTCTATAAAATATACATATAATTAAGAAACGGCCTTCGTGTCGCAATGAAACAAGGTTTTGAGCAGAAGGGATTAACTGGTTTTGGGCTCAATTCCCAATTGGGGTAATGAATTGTTTTCAATTCGTTGCTTTGGCGACAAGACAAAGCGAGGTGTTGAGTTCTTCCTCTCAATACGCAATGCCTCAAAAATTCGGCGGAAATTGACGAACGGAGTATAATATATAAAATATTAATATAATTTATCCATTTGATCAATTTCACTCTATGTTTATAATTTATTGGAATTTCTGACATATAACTTTGACTTGTAATTTCACAAAATATAAACTAAATGTATTTCACCAATCACAATGTTTCCCCAGGAAAAAATAATGAAGCCGTCATGGCGGAGTGGCACAAGCGTGCGCCTGTAAACCAGACGGGTATCGGTTCGATCCCCACTAGAGGGAAATAAAAAATTTAAATTTAATATTTGCATTTCCCTGATCTGGTACCAATACAAATAGTGAACTCAACACGCAATATCTCCTGTAGGTTCCATCTGCCTACCCTGCTATAGGCGGGATACAGCGTAATCCAAAAACATAATAATATTTTTTACCTCATATGCGTTGTCAAAGTAGTTCTATTTACAAATCTCTTTTTACAATGATCACATTGTAAACCTTCTCTATGAAATCTGTCGACGTGATTCTTTCGAGCTCGGGAATTTCTGTAAAAATGGGAAAACATTTAGTGACGGAATTCAACTCCGCACTTATCCTTGCCGGAATGTAAATGAAAAATTAATTCTCTGAGTGCCTTTAAGTAAAACTTTAAAAAATATTAACAGAAATTCGTATCCACTACTCACTTGAAGAACATATCGCATTCCAAACATTTGTAGCCAACTATTGTTGTTTTGGACAATAGTTTCCTTAAATCACTTCTAGTTGGTGGGTTTTTTTTTTCTTTTATTTCATCTATTTCTGGCTTTTTTTTTCTGCCCTATAAATGTTTTTTTGTAGAAATTTTATATTTCACTAATAAATAATTAAAAAATAAAACTAAAATACACGCTTTTCTACAGGAAGTGATGAATGCCCTCAGTGCTGTAAATTGTATGAGCGTAAGAAGAGCATACTAAAGAGTTAGACCATTCAGGTTCTGGCTCCATTATCACACTGCTCTTTGATACTATTAATATAGTACAAGACAATAATGCATTGTCACCAAGTTTCACAAGTTTCATGAGGATACAACTATTACAAGGAGTTCCAATTCAGATTCTTGGATTGGTCTCTAGCAGACTGAGGCAATAAAAATATTAAAACCCACAACCGTTGCTTTCACGTTCAAGATCCTCTCTCCCTACTTTATACGAGACATAACAAGAAACTATGAAAAAAAACCTCAAATGAAAAAAATCAAACCCACACCAACCTTCACATCATCATCACCAATCTGTATAACAGCGTTGGGCCGCGTTTTCACCATATGAGACTTTACATGTAAACTCATTAATTTACTACTAGTTTCGTATTTATTGCACAGTTTACATACATATCTCCAGTAGTGGCTGTCTGTGTGTTCGTTTAATTTGTCCTCTGGTATATATACGTAACACACTTTGCATGCTAGTTGGCCTGGTTTCTGAGAAAAAAATGGAAAAAGTTATTTTGGGATGAATATCTTACATAACTATACAACAAGCTTAATAAAAGGCCTTGTCTTAAAAAAATATGTATAAAATAATTATATTTAATAGTGGTGAAGGGACTGTCTTAACACTAGGTTCTCCCTCTGCCTACGATGCTGTGTGCGAGATACAGCGTAAAGCTGATTTTTTTATATTCAACATTAATAAATAATTTGGCGGAAAGTTAGGAACGTAATGTCTTAACGGTAGGCTTCTTCTGCCTACCCTGCTGCATGCGGCGTACAACGTGGGAAACTAGTGTTGTTCCCATTAAGATACTTCTGTTCTCCACTTTCTGCCCAATTCTAGAGGGATTGTGTATTGAGGGGCAGACCTAAACGTCGCGCTTTGTCACGTTACCAAAGTGATAAAATGAAAATATGAATTACTTCTTTCCCTCAAGTGGGAATAGAAGCCACATATTGATTTTTCACCAAATTTTATATTCATTTTAATAAATGCATACAGCTAATATACTTTTTATACTAACCTTTCTATGCATAGCCACAAAATGATCTTCAACCTGCTGTTGCGTGTAAAAACCTATTATACATAATTCACATTTAAAAGCTGTACTCGTGTATTGAACTTTTGTTTTTGCTTCTTCTCTAAAAAATTAAAACATTTCACATTGATAAAACCATCAAATTGTGTTTTTTATTTTATAAATAAAGTAGAAGAAAGTTATAGATTTAAATTTTTTATATCCATTAGAGGTATCCAAGTAACGGAACCTAGTGTTAAGACACTCTGTTCCCCAGTTTCCGCTGAATTTTTGTTGAGTGGCCGATTTCATCACTTTGATGTCAGAGCAAAGAAATGAAAATATAAATAAATAATAATTCATTCCTCCGAGTGAGGGGCCGAACTCACAACCACCGCGTTACAGTCACACCCTTGTGCCCCCGCGCAACAACGGCCTTAATTTTTGTTGATCTTTTTTATTTATATTCGTTAACTATACAAGATAAAATTATGTTTCTAATTATTTTTTGTTTGTTTCCTAACAGGATTTTATAGATTGTGATGACGCAATGATAGAAATAGGTATAGCTACAATACACATCTGAAGTAATAGTATTAGTGAAAAAAAAAAAACAAATTAAGATCTAACACACAAAATATGTATAAAATATAAATTTAATTTAAAGAGCACAGATATTTAAGTAAAAAATATATAAATATTACCTAGCCTCCAGCATTTCAGCTTCAGACATGAATACAGTGTTATATCCAGATTTCAAATCACTGTGAGATATTGTATCATTTTTAAATTTTTGCGTTATAATAACCGTATCCGGGTTAGTTGTTGGGCTGAAAATAATAAGAAAAAAATTATGACTTCATGTTTTCTCTAGCTTCGTGCTGTATTCCACACAAGGTAGGCAGAGGGAATCTGGGAAACTAATGTTAAGACACACTAGTCTCCATTAAAACATTTCCTTTACCCACTTTCCACCAAATTGTTGGAGGCATTGCGTGTTAAGTGGCTTTATTATGTTTATTTTATTAATAAAAAAGAAATACTCACTCAATAGTCAATTCCGGTAATTCCCCCTTAACTCCCGTAAAGGGACTAACTATCGCGTCAGCACCGACCACTATATGAGACATAACACCTGTCATTGTGTTGTCTAACACCATTTCTGGAACTAATACAAAATAAAAATTAATTTATAGCAGGCATTTAATTTATAGAAGATAGTTCAGAAGTGTCAGTTCTGTTTGTCTGTTGGAACTCAACACAGCGGTTGGCCTCAACACCAGAGTCAAGAAATGGAGATATAAATTTAAATAAATACATAATAAACAAAATCTCACCTTCAATAACCTGATCTTCTATACCTAAACTGATATGATCTCTCAAAGCTCTGCTAACATCGTAGCTTTCATTTTTTATATTTTGCGCTGTCGTCACAGTAATGTACTGAGGATGCCATTCTTTTTCTAATAAGGCACTGTCATCAATATTTTGTGTATAATCAGCTATTACTTTATCATAATCAGTTTTTATAACACATTCTAATGATGATAGCGTTTGCGACATGTATGTATGGTCCATTGTCTAAAAAAAGTAGTACAATTAAAATTTTGGACTTTCTGATTTAAGAAAATAATATTGTTGTCTATTAGAAAGTATACTTAGATGGTCAAATTAACATTGAACATTTAAAAATATCCGTAAATCTGTATTTTCAGTTTCACATTTCTTTTCACATATAGCAAGATATGCAGAGAGAAACTTAGACAGCTACTTGCATGTTGTGTGGTCTTCTAATGCTGCTCCTTATTTTGCAATTGTAGGCTAATGAATATAATTTTAAAATGATCATACCCTGATTGCCAAATGGCATCTACCCCAAAACTTAACCACAATGGCCTCTTAGAAACAATAAAATTTGAATATAATAAATATTTATATAAAGAATAGAATAGCCATGTACAACCATATCTTAACAAATCAGAAAATTAAATAGTTAAAATAGTATTCTATTAAAAATTTATGAATACCTCTTGAGACTGACTTATAGCCAATACTCTTAAATGTTCTTGTGCATTGTGGACTTGACTTTTAAACCTTGCAAACTTCTTCATTATAGCGAGGCACTCCCAGCAGACTACCTGGTCTAATTCTATTATTGAATCTCCAAACTGAAATCAATTTATATTTAGGTTTTAAAATTTTATTGATTATTTATTAATTAGTACTCTAAAAAGTAGTCATTAATGTTTAGCAGTTACATATTAATAGTTATAAATAATTTTAAAAAAAACTGATTATTTAATCAGTTTTTTATGCTGATTAATAAAAATTTAATATAAAATTAAGCAGTCTCTACTATTATCTTCACTTCACAAATATTTACTTTCAATGCTATTTATAATTAGGCTATATAGTAATTATTTTCATTATATAATAATTTCATAATACTGTATTTAATTAAACTCACCCGGTCGCCAGCATAGTCGTACATAATCAATCTAAATATCTGATATATAGAAGTCAACCCATTTATAGACGTAACATTCCTATCAGAGCTTAAACAAGTGCAGCACAAAGTTCTGTAGCCTGTATCCACATCTTGCTCCATTTTAAACTTATAAAAATTTCGCGGGACAAATTAAATATACAAATTTGTTTATATTTAGCTTCAAACTTACTTAAAAAGTTTCTCTTATATTAGATAACAATACAAATAAGGTTATAAGCTTTAATTTGTTCTAATAATATCATAAACTAATAGATAAATGTATATTACAGTATACTAGTTATTGTGTATTGAAGTAATAATCAAAATTATCACAATATGTTATCAATCATAACAAAAAGTAATACTCCCATGTAAAATAGACGAAATTATTAGAAGAATATTTCAACGCCACAACGACACCACAAAATGGCTGCTTTACACGGTGTTGCTGGATGTGAAAATTTGTATAATTTTATGTATATGGCAACACTTTAAACGTCAGATTCTCACTAGTGATGTGTTGTAACAGTGTATTTCTATTCTAATTAATTTTATTAATATAATTAAATGTATAAAAAAAATTTCTTCACATTAATTGATTGTAATAGTGTGATAAATGGGGGTAAGCTCTATTTATTTAAATCGATATGTATTAAAGTAGTAACCAATATATACGAAGACATCCCTAAAAACTAATATAACAATGGCGTCTTATTGTTTTGTTTTGTTTTTAAATTGTAGCGAAAGGGAAAGTTATAAATAAAACTTATTTTACCAATGTACATAAATAGGATACCTTTATTCATTATAAAGCGTAAAGTTAATATTGCTACTTGATTAAATTATTTATATTTATAAAGCTGTATATTTTAATTTAAGTTTTGCTTCGAATATCGAAGAGAAAGTGGATTAATTTAAATTTTATAAAATAAAACTGCTATATTATATCTTCTAACTATAAAAAAACGTATCAAATGGAGCACGTTTTAGTGTAAATCTATATACCTCTGTAAATTATTTTATACTTTAGTGATAAATTCAGTTACAATATATTTGTAATTTTTTATTAAAAATGGAAAATAAAGATGATATTGTGAACAATCTTTTATGTATGGCTTGTTTATGTGTTGGTCGTTCCATTCACGAAGTAAAAGATGAAAAATTGAAGAAATACTACTTGGACACCTTAAATGAAATTCCCGTAAGATAAATTCAATTCTATATCAAAATTATTGTAAAAGTATTTACATATATTTATTAAAAATTGTGATATTTTACTAAATATTTAATAAATAGATCAAATGTAATCAGAGTAGTATAAAAAATAAATTATAAAGTAAGAGACCTCATAAAAATATTTGAAAATATTATTACCAATATTGTTAGGAGGTGTTACTGCTTACCTTGCAATGCGAAAAAAAAAGATTATTTTTGGAAGAAAAATATGCTAGAACATAACTTTCATAGAACTATTCCCTGTATTATTTTGTATATTTTGTTTAAAGTTAAGATTTTTTTTTATTTGCAGTTAAATTACATAAAATTGGTGGTACCCATAATATGTTGGGAGTGTGAAGCAATTCTGCACAAAGTAATAGCTTTTAGAGAACAAGTGAAAGATTCCTATAGGATATTACAAACTTATACTGAGGTAAGTTATAAAAATTGGACACAATCATTGTAGCAGGCATGGTTGGCCCTCCATGAGGGGGGTCTACATTCTGCAGTGGGTGGTGATAGGCTGAGAGAAAGATTGTAGTAGAGTGCATAGACAAGCAATATAATATATTGTGATTAGCTAGATACCAGGACAAAGTGGCTTGACCCCTCTGGGAAAAGACAGGGGACGTCAAAGATAAGATGGGTTGACAAAATGATTAAAATAGCTGGTACCAATTGGATTACCAAAGCTCAGAACAAACCAACATGGAGAAAGATGGAGGATGCTGTTTACCCTAGAGGGGCTCTACAGTAAACAACAAATAAGCAACAATATCATAATATAAATACCTACTTACTATAGAGATCTTAATAATAATAAAAAAAAATTTGCAACGTTGGCCAGAAGACAAAACAAACATTTTCTTGTGGTTTATAAATAGGATGTAAAACAGAACCAATTGTATTTACTTATTTATTTTTTATGACTTTAATCCCTGTATCCTGTATAGCAGGGTAAGTGGAGGGAACTTTGTGTTGAAACACTATTTCCCATTTTCCCATCTGATTTTTGATATGTTGCATGTTAAGTGGTGGGACTCAATCTTGCACTTTGTCTTGTTGCCAGATTGGGGAAATGGAAACAAATAATTCACTCCTCTTCTTCCCCATGTGTGAATCATTTTTCTGAGTAAGAATCGAACTCACAACCATTACATTCACAGTAAGATGCTTGTGCCTCTGCATCACAACAGCCTCAATTTAAATTTTATCTATGCTGATGTTTCTATTACAAATATAAGTGAGTGGTGTAACTCTAGGTTCTTCCTACTATGATTTTCTTAATGTAAATAATTACTTTTACAGAATTTGAATGAGTGCCTGTTAAGTGATGTATCAAGAAGTCCCAGATTAAAAGTGCATGCTAATACACCTATATCAATATTACCTAATCATTTAAATGAAATAAAACTTGAAAATAATGGTAAGTATTTTAGTATTTTTTGTTTTGACAGTACACTTTATATTGTTTTAGTATGTGTTGTCTTAGTATACATTATTGTTTGTTTTATTATATTTTTAGTTCATCTGGACTCAGCTTTACGCTGCATCCCGCATACAGCAGGGTGATAGAGGGAACCTAGTGTTAAGTCACTCTGTTTCAGACTTTCTGCCGAATTTTTGAAGGCATTGTGTGTTGAGTGGCCAAACTCAATAGCTGGTCTTGTCCTTATTGTAAGAGTGAAGAAATGTAAATATTAATAAATAATAATTCATTCCCTCGAGTGGGGATCGAACTCACACCCTTGTGTCCTTGCACCACGACGGCTTCAATCTTCATCAGTACACGCGCGTAATTATATTCATTCGTGTTTGAATGGAAGTAGTACAGTGAAACAAGTTGACATGACTTTGTATAGTTTCAATTATGGGCTTTTTAACATTAATCATTAGTATCTGAGATAAGTGTGTTCATTCAAACAGTTTGTTTGAATTATTTTTCTTATTAATAATTCAGATAATAATAAATCAGAAAATGAAAATAATAGTAAAGATGATATATCAGATGGTGAACCAAATGAAGACATACAGACAGTTATATGTGATGTTAAAAGATATAAAAGAAAGAAAAAGGTAAACATTTATTATTTTTAAAGCAATTGTTGAAAGGTGAAACATGACACCAGGCTTTGTATTACCACAGGTTTTTAAGGATATTCACTCCTTAAGTAAATAATGATATATATTTTAGTGTTAAAAGACTATTATTTCTGAAAAAGATATGTTCATGTATGTCAAAATGATAGATATACATGAAGCTATCTTTTTCTGTAATATTTTTTTTATAATGGGAATCAATGAAAATAATTAAGTCAAGAATTAATTATTTTTGTTTCTCCCGCTCTTGCACGACGAAGCACGCGGTTAAGTTCCGCCTTTAAACGTGAAAGGGGAGAATAAATGACCTTGACGCTGTTTCCTTTGGTTATCCTGCTACGCGGGGAAAAGCGTGAAGCTATGAATATTTTTATTATAGAGTATACACAAAATAAGAAAATTTCAAGATGACAAAGATCCAGTTGATATAACAAATGAGAAAGGAAGCCTAGGAGATATTAAATTAGAAGAGAACATTTTAGAAAACACATTGAATCAAGATTCAAGAATAGGTTTAAAAAAGAAAGATGAGGTAGATTTATATAATAGTATTAAATATTGACATGCTAAGAATTAGTTATTAATATATTAAAATTATTTACGATTCTAAGCTATAAGTACATTTTTTAAAATTCACACTTCAACAGTATCGGTCACCAGGGCAGTAGGCAGAGGGACCCTGGTAACATAGTGTTAAAACGCTCCATTCCCCATTTAGACACTTCCTTTTACCACTTTCCGCCGAATTCTTGAGGCATTGTGTATTGAGAGATCGAACTGAACGTCTCTCGTCGTCGTCTTTGCTTGGTTACGAGCGAGAAGAAATGAAAATATTAAATATATCATTCCCCGAGTGGAAAACGAACCCAGAACCGTTGCTTTTACTATCACAAGCTTATGCTCCTGCTCCAGGACGGCTTAAACGACGACGACGACGACGAGTACAAACTAACTATGATATACAGATTGTGCATATATCATCACCACCTCTGGCTAGTTTTCACCTAGCATTTAAATACGTTTGGGGGTGTTAATATTGCGGAAAAAAAAACATTTTGGGCTAACATCAAATATTTTTTATATGTATGAAATATTTTTTATATGTATGTTTTTATGCTGATATTTTTTTAGAATATTCCTAATCAAACGAACACGGATATGAAAATTGAATTGAATAATGCAGTTGTAGAAATGGATGACATTAAATCTGAATTTGATGATAAAGGTCAGTACGTGTTCATACTGTGCCCTGCATATAGTATTATAGTCAGAGGGAACCTAATGTTAAAACACTCCATTCTACATTTTTTTTATTAAGAAAACAGCCAATTATATCCCATAAAGACTATTTTTACAGTGTGTCGACGTTTTATTGATTTGTTTTTTTTTTGTGTCACCTTCCGAAATATCACAAAAAAAGCTATTTAAGTTTAAAAATAGTCTTTCCGCATACATTCACATATTTAAATAGTTTTTTTTTAATTATTGCACTAAATGACCGATATAGCGTTAAGTTCCGTTACTTAACACACAATTCGCAATGGCTTTGTAGTTGACGCTTGTAATTTTTTTTAGAAGATAATTTAGAAAATTCAACGTCGGAATCGGATATAAAAGATATAGATACGGAAATACAATCTTTTTTGGATAATGTAAAGAAAAATACAGATAAAAATAGAAGTAAAAGTAAGAAGAAATCTCATATGGTAAGTTTTTTAAATATTTATACAATATACATGTGCAGTATAGCTTAGTAGTGTAGAGTGCTTGTTTTTTTTCTTTTTTTTTTTCAATTTTAAAATTGATAAGTGAGTTTCGGTCTTTACATTTTTCTCTATATTCTTGTTTTTTTAAAAATGGTTTAAAAGTCACTAAAACAATAGAGCTTTTTTTTTAAATCCCTCTTATTTCAAAAAATACAGGAAACGAAAACAAAAATTATAACAATAGATCTCTCCTACGAGGAAATGCAAGCGGAAAGAACAAAAATGTCGGAAAAGGACAGTTTTTTAAATGCCAAATATAAATGTGAAAGTTGTTTAATTGTGTTTAACACTGAAGTGTCCTTGAAAACTCATAGAAGCAAGAAACACGAAGTAAGTTTGTTTACTGACATAACTGACAGAGCTGATATATCTGACGTAGCAGATAAAGTTAAAAATGTAATTATTCCCCCCACGTATAAGGACATACAACCTTCATATACATAGTCAGATGATTAGATGAATCCAATATATTTGATAGCTATATACCTTTAAGAGGCAAGTCGTGGCGCAGGGGGAACAAGCGGGCGACTATAAACAAGACAGGCTGTGGGTTCGATTCCTTCTCTCTGGTAACGAGGTAAAGTGCGGGATTGAGTTTCGGTACTCAACACGCAATGTCTCCAGAATTCGGTGCGAAATGTCTTAATGAGCTGTATGAAATGTCTTACTACCTTGCTATGTTCGAGCTACAGCGTGAAGTTAAATGTTCTATTTAGCTTCATTTTTACAAGTGCAAGTGAAATTTTACAGGTGAAAGGTGATTTTATATGTTCAATATGTAAAACAATTATATCATCTGTAGAAGCTTTTACAACGCATTACAAGAGACATATGAGAAGGTAATTTTATATAATTTTTCTTTTTCAGCTTCACGCTGCATCCCGCACACAGCAGGGTAGGCAGAGGGAACCTAGTGCTAAGACACTCCGTTCCCCACTATCTGCTGAGTTCCGGAGGCATTGCGTGTTGAGTGGTAGAGCTCAACGCCGCGCTTTGCCTCGATACCAGAGCGAAGAATTGGAAATATAAACGTAATTAAATATTTCGCTTCCTCGAGTGGGAATCGAACCCACAACCGTCGCGTCACACCTTTGTGCCGCTTCGCCACGACGGCCTGTATACCAAGAGATATATATATATATATATCTTATATAAATATATTTTGTTATCAAAATTACTTTAGTGTCCTAATAATATTGTCATCGATCCCTCAATCAAGGAACTGTTTCGATATAACTCTGGACTTATCTTGGATATATGGATATAAATTTGTTATTTTTTATAATAATTTGTTTTCAGATATGAATGTCCCGTTTGTGGGAAAAGAACCCCCGACCTAAAGACGATACAGCAACATATATACACGAAACATAATAACGATAAAACATTAAAGAAATATCAGTGTAATGTATGCGGGAAAATATCTAAGTGAGTAATTCATTAATGACATCAGTCTCTGCTTTTTTTGTGTGTATTTTGTGTGTTCTGTGGTAAAAGTGTTATGTTTTGTATCATCATATTAGTTATGTTTATTGTTTTTAATAAGTGAATCGTAACTAATATAATTGTTAAGCTTGTAGATGAGGCGAGTGGTCGCGCAGAGAGGGACAAGCATGCCATTCTAAACGCGTCAGTTTGTGGGTTCGATTCTCACTCGTCGAAATATTTCGTATATTTAATATTTTCATTTCCTCACGCTGCTACCGAGGCACACCGCGGCGTTGAGTTTCACCACTCAACAAACAATTAAATGCGAATTCGGCGGAAAGTGGGGAACGGAAGTATGTTAATGGGAGAAGGTTAGCACTAGGTACATAGATTCCCTCTGCCTACCCTGCTATGTGTGGGATACAGAGTAAACTAAAAAACAAAAAAAAGTATAACAGATATAACTTAGCTCCACGCTGTATACCTAGCGGGAAAGTCAGAGAGAACGGAGCGCCATATGCAACGGGCTCTAACAGATATAGTTTTATAATATGTATTTCTTATATATTCATAACTTAAGTGACTTATTTCTCCGTTCTCCTCAGTTCGCTGGACACTCACCGCTACCACCGCGACACTCACAGGGCGAGAGTGGAGTGCTCGCAGTGCGACAAGACTTTCAGCCATAGAGCAGGACTCATGAATCATAGATTGTGAGTATTATCTATACTCTTGTTTATACTAGTTTCTACCTGCGGCATCGTCCACTTGCATTAACATTTGTTTTTTTCTCTTTTATGCTGTATTCTGAATATAGTGGGGTATGCAAAGGTAGCCTAGTGTTAAGACACTTCGTTCCCCCACGCACCGCCACGCTTTGCCTTGTTACTAGATCGAGCACATGAAAATAATAAATATTTCATTACACCCAGTGGAAATCCAGCCAATTCGAGAAATTAAATATAATATTTTCATTTCCTCGGTCTGGTAACGAGGCAAGTGCGGCGTTGAGTTCCGCCACTCAACACTCAATGCCTCCAGAATAAGACGGAAAGTGATTAATTTAAGGAAAACGGAATATTTATTTTTTTTGGTTTTCCAGAGCAGTACACGAATCTCAAAATGAATTTCCTTGTACAGTGTGCAACAAAGTTTTCAGATGGAAGACTAGTTTGAAAAGACATTTAGAAAAACATGATAATGAGGTAATTTTAATACTCTATTACTTATAATATTATTAAGGTACAGGTACAAATACATTGAAAAAATATTTTTTTTTTAATTAAAATCCTTAATAATACAGTAAAGTGAAAAGAAAATAAATATCTGAATAAGGAGATGATCGTGAATTTAAAAATTCACTTACAGAAATATTTACTTTTAAAGGAATTAAAAATTATGGGTCAGTTGTGTGAATGAAATTTTTAGTAGTTGCACTTTTTCACTTTAGTTACGAGAATTCGGTGGGAACTGGGGAACGGAAGTGTCTTAATAGGGACGGAGTGTTACACTAAGCTATTTTGCTGCTTTCAGGGTAAAGGCACCAATTCAACTAACAGAGCGTTTTGTATATCTTGTGGCATTGGATTTTCGTCAGTATGTTCGTATCAGCGACATCTAAGGAACAGCTTGAAACATGTCACCCACGATCAGCTGAAGTGAGTAGTTTTTTTTTTGAGATTTTAATTTGGATGTTTTAGATAGATTTTGTTTTTTTTTTTAAATATTTTATGGATTTTTCTTCTTTAATATGTTTTGAACGTAGGTCTTTTGGATTGTGTCCGCAACTTCGAATAGTCTGATCTCACGCTATAATACACAATATAATTTTCAGATTCATCTGCGACCACTGCAACCAACGGTTCGCAGATAAAACAAAGCTACGTGACCATATAGAGGAGAAACATTTACACAGGACTTTTCAATGTCCCATATGTAATAAGGTTAGTTATTATAAACTAGATTAAAATATGTCTTTGTCGCGTTCGCGTTGCTTGTTGCAAAAAGCAATTCACAAAAAGCAATGATTACAAATTTTATTTAGTTTATATAAAAAATATTTTTTTCTTACAAAAGTAAGAATTCGATATCGATAAGATAAAAATATCGATTTTCAATAGGCGTAGAAAACCCAATGTTTAGACACTCCCTTCCCCAAAGCAACGCACAATTTTCGGAAATTTGCTCAGCGAGGAAATAGAAACAATGTCAATTCAATCTCCCAAGTGCGACTCGAACCCACAAAGGTGTTGGGAAACAAACTGTTTCAATTGCACTTTTACGAACATTTACAATTATTTATTTCCATTTATCTATTAATTATAATATATTTCAGCCGTCCAAAAACCGTGTTGGTTTAGAACAGCATATACGCGCAGTGCACAAAGGGAGGCCGAACAATAGAATGTGTCACCACTGCGGGAAAGGATTTCCGGTAAGTAAGGAAAATTTCATATTTATAATACTATTATAGTAATATATATTTTTAGCTTCGGCTGCTGCGGTAGGAGAGAGTAGGAGCAGAGGGAACTTGGGAACATAGTTTCGAGATACTCAGTTCTCATTAAGACACTTCCCGTTCCCTACGTCCGTATTACAGTACTGTCTCAGAATCGTGTCCGCTCTCAAGTTAGACTTATAGTTATTTGTTACTTTTGGTTATTTCCTTATTTTTTTCTTTTCTACGCTCTGGAAACAAGACAAGGTCCCGAAAATTCTGCGTTGCGTGGAGAACAAAGTATCTTAACACTATGTTCCTACACGGCTATATGTGGGATACACTAAAGCTAAACTTTAAAAAAATGCTCCCTAATGAACAATGCGTAAAAGTTCAGGGCGCACCTTCATGGCGACCACGACTCGTCAACCGTACTATATATTTAATTATTTATAATTATTTCAGACTAAAGTCCAGCTCGAGTCGCACATACGTACGCACACCGGCGAGCGGCCCTTCATGTGCGAGTTCTGCCCCACTACCTTCTCACAACAGTCCAACCTGTACAAGCATCATAGGCAGGTGAGAGAGTGAGTGACGTGAAGTGAGTAACTGAGTGTCTAATCGAATAAGTGATATGAGTGAATGATATTGAATGTTTTCTATGGACATAGCAGCTACCGAAGATAATAGTTAGTGAGTTTTGTCGGCTGACTGATTTGAAGGTTGCTTGTCTATAATTTACTTTATTCTCTGGTCTTGAGAAAAAGCGCTGGGTTGAGTTCCACCAGTTAAGTTGGCGAAGAATGGGGAACGGAGTGTCTGAACATTAGGTTCCCTCTGCCCACCTTGCTGTGTGCGGGATCCATCGTGACGGTAAAATAAAAAATAATTTTGTGTTTTTTTAATTTTCAGGTACATTTAAACATAAAATCCAAACGTTATTTATGCAAGAAGAGCAGACACGACGGGAACGCTACTAGTGACCCAACGTTCACGCTGCCAATAATACAGTATATACCCGAGAATGGGTTTAGTTTATGATTTTAGCATAATCTGTGGTGTATTAAATTATTTATTTAGTAACTATGCTCATAGGGTATCATCATAGGGTAGGTACTAACTTTTGTATTTTTAATTGATAACTAAAAACCCTTAACTCAAAAAATTTTAAAAAATAAATAAAACTTTTTAGACGGTTTTTTTTTAGAAATTACACCAAAAGTGAACCACAACAAACGACAAATTATTGGCGCAAAAATATGGTCTGTCATTGATGTTCCGCTTGTCTTCCATATTTTTTTATTATGTAATAATTGTGGGTTCGAATCCAAATTATATACAATATTGTATAAACATTCTCATCTTTCTTATATTATAAATGTAAATATGTGAAAATTGATGAAACTGTAATGAAACAATAATATGTTAAATTATTAATTTATTTATGGAATTGTATAAGAATTAAAAACATATTTTTTCGGTATCTTTTTTACTTGTGTACTTCAGTTTTTATATACAAATTTCTTGTGTTGATAATTGTATGTTTATGAATAAAAGTTTAGAATATGGATTTTTTTTATTATAAAATCTCTGAAGAGCTTAGGCATATAAACACTGACATTAAAAAATAATTACTTAATAAATACAATTTTAATAACTAATTACCTATATGGCTCATATCCATAATTCCATGACAATTTTAATTAATACCTTTATTTTTTGCGATGACCACTTCAGTTCTGACAATGAAATAACATATAAATAAAAAATAAAGCAATAAATCAGCGTCACGCTGTATCCCGCATACAGCAGGATAGGCAGAGGGAACCTAATGTTAATGTTCTATACTCCGTTTCCCACATTCCGCCAATTTTTTCGAAGCATTGCTTGTTGAGTGGCGGAATTCCACGCCGGGCTTTTGCCTTGGTGCCAGAACGAAGAGTGATAAATATGTAAAATGTTATATTTATACGCTCAGATAGTATCAATAACGAAATAATTAGTCTAATTACGAATGAATTAAGTAAATCATATCGATACCGAGAATACATTGAACGATCCCCGTACTTTTTCTTAAATTTAAGTTATGTTTACTAAAAAATATTCATAACAGATGAAAAAGAAACTCCTTATAAAAACAACATATTTTACTTATTCTATTTAAATAATACAGAATCAACAGCATTAGAAAACGAATAATAATTATTTATTCCTCTGCAGAGGTTTCTCTTCTTCACTCGTCCGTGTATCTTTGAAAAATTCTTCTATCTCCAATTGCGTTTTATTTTTAGTTTCAGGCATATATACATACAAGTACACAGTACACAGACCACAAGATATGCCAAAGAAGAGAAGGCTGCCATGTATACCAAAATGTTTAAATAACAGAGGCGTCAGTTTTACTATGCAGGAGAAAAAAATTGCAAAGGTAGCCCCCGTTATAGCGTAACAGCTACCTTGGAATTTTCTTGGAATGATTTCACCATATATAGCCAAAGACAAAATCAATGGTCCACAGCTTATTGACAAAGAATATAATGTTAGTAAAGTTATCGTAGCATAATTACTTTCGTTTATAATTTTTAATTTAGCCAAATATAAATATAACGAGGTGGCAAATAGTATAAATATGCCTGAAAATGATGAGCTCATATACAACGTTCTTCGTTTCACAAATCTTGACAGGAAAGATCCTAAATACAGTCCAAAAACAGTCATTCCATCCAAAATCAACATCGCTGTGTACGCTGTAGACTTATCCTCAGTTAACTGATTGAATATATCCAATATGTATAAAGTGCAGGCCATTTTGCCAGACAAATGATATTGTATGACCGACAGAACACAAACAGAAAGTGGCTTATAAAATTCCTTGTTTTTCATCATTTCCAGAAAACCTATCCTTCTATTATTCGATAAATCGACACTAGCTGCAATCAATTCCTGTAATAACTTCTCTGATTTTTCGCTATTTCCATGTAGCCATCTGAACGAATACTTGCATTCCTCAAATCTACCTTTACTGGCCAACCAATAAGGTGATTCTGGCCAAAAGAACACATTGAATGTGTAAATTGAGCAAATTAATCCCAAAACAGCAATGTTCTTCCAAGGAAAGAAAGTTCCGATTGCGTTAGACGCCCACAGGCCCCAGTAGAAACTGGCAGCTTTGATGGCCAGAAATATGCCGCGGCATTTGGGCGAAGTATATTCAACTACCGTCAAAACTCTGACAGTAACGTTACCACCGAACAAGAAACCTTGGATTATTTCCGAAATTATGATGTGGTAGGGATTTCCGCTGAAATATAGAATGAGGAATACAATTAGGGAGCACACTGATGAAATGACTTGCGGAGGTTTTCTTCCCCAATATTGGGTTACTATTGGAATTATTATTATCCATGGATATGTTGCGAAGCCGCTTGTAGAGTCTGAAAATAGAAAAAACATAATGCGTCAGGTATAATAATAGTCATGTTTGAAGGCGTTATATTGATATTTTATTGTGGGTTTGATTCCCTCTCCTTGCCGTTTACGTATCTTCCTATAACATTATGGTGTTTTCGAAGGTCAACTGGGGCTACCCTCTGCCTTTCTTACCCACTTATATTTGTATAATTTTAGAGTTAAATTAATGTATTTTAAACCAACTTACATAACCAAGATGCCAATTCATCATCTATAATTTCGGTAGAATTAGCTTCTTTCCGCATTTGTGGTATGAACACCGTGGGCGCTCCGACACAGAGACCTGCCGTGAAGTATTGTATCCATACTGAGCTGCATATTAATATCTGAAAATTTTTTTAGTCCCGCGTATTGTAGAGTGGGCAGAGTGAACTTAGTGTTAAAACACTCCGATCTCCATTTTCCGCTAAATTTTCGAGACATTGTGTGTTGAGTGGCAGAGCTCAACGCCGCGAACGCGAAAGGTATTGCTTCTTATGTGTGAATGTGAAACCTCTTGCATTACATTTATATGGATAGTGAAATATTTAAAATGCATTTTAATATTATTTATTTATTTTATTATAAATTTTACTTAATAATATTTATTTTATTTTAAGATCATTCAAATCTCAGGAACTGTTATTGATCCGAACTGAAAAAATATTTTTAAGAGGACTACGGTTATGCGTTTGACCTTTATATGTGGGTATGGATTTTCATCATTCAAATTTCAGGAATTATTATTTATGTATACATAATTTCTTCGCTCCAGTGTCGAGGCAAAGCGTGGCGATGAGTTCCGCCACTCAACATGCGATGCCTCCAGAAGTCGGTGGACAATGGGGAACGATGTGTCTTAACAATAGGTTCCCTCTGCCTACCCTACTGTATCCGGAATACAGCGTGACGGTAAAACATAATGATACCTATAGGTATTAGATATAGTGTAGATGTACCTGTTTCAAAACCGATTTGACGGATTCCTTCTCGCTCTGGACTTCTTCACAACTAGCATCATCATTCATCTTATGTATTTTTATTAAACAAAATATTTAAAAATTCTAAAATAAAATATTTAAAAAATATATACGAGTATAACTTAGTAAAAAAATAATAATACTAATTAAACACTTAATTTAGGCTAATCGTGGCGCAGGGGCACAAGTAATTGTAAACGCGAAAAGTTGTGGGTTCGATTTCCGTTCGAGGAAAGGATCAAAGGAATTATAATACTATCTCTATTTCCTCACTCTGGTACAGATGCAATGCACGGCGTTGAGTCCCGCCACTCAACACGGTATGCGTCTAGAATTCCACTGCAAGTAGAGAACAGAGTCTTAACACTAAATTCACTCTGCCCGCTCTACTATACGTTAAAACAGAAAACAATATTTTTTTTATAAAAATTAAATACTAACAAAACACTTGGTACGCACTTGTACTCGAAACAGACGCGTATTAACTGATATTGTTTTTAATAATTTTGCAACACATACATTATTTATGAATACAGTATGTAACTTAAAAACAAAAACTCGAACAATGACAAATATTTTAAAATGAAAAGCGAAACGATTAGTTACAGTTATCCATTTTAAAGCGGGTTTTGTTAGTTAAAATTTAAAAAAAAATAATAAATATAAAAAACAATAGGAATGTACAGGCATAGGTTATTTCAATCGGTTGAAATATATTATTTGTTATGCTCATTTTTATATATTATTCTATTCCATTATAATTTTCAACTCATACTTTTAAAATTTAAAACGGGCGGTAACAGTTTAAGTTCGCGGTTCTAAATACCCACATTCGTTTACTTTTCTCTACATCTAGTGCACTAGAAGTAGTGTGCACTCGCCAATTAAATAAGAATAATCAAAGAAAATAAAGCTTGAATCTAAAAATAATAATTTGAAAATTCGTAGTGTATAGCAAACTTTATACCAATAAAAACCTAATAAATAATTTTAGAATAGCACTTCAGATGTTTTAGTTTTCATTAAGTACCTCATTTTATTGTTGAGAGCTATCTATATATCCTACCTATAATAAACTCAAATTCAAATTTTTCAATTTTTTATACGTTTACAAAAATAAGTATTTTTCTTTAATAATGAATGATACATGATAATTCTATGTAATTATCTTTGGATATGGAAATTTGTCAGGCTTTATTATATTAGTATAGAACTGTAGATGTACCTATAGATTATGATGAGTTCAACACGTATACAAAGGAAACGAGGCGTAGGAAAAAACAACATCGAAACAAAAGACAATAACACGTAACAGTCGAATGACGAATTTTAAGCTAGCAAAATACAAATTTAACTGTATTAGAATGGCGGAGGGTACCCTTTTTACAAATTTAACCCGTCAGTGTAAATATAATTTATTTAATAAAATACATCATATAAAAATTGGGCTTATTTACATTCAATAAAATTTATAATTTTATATTAATTCACAACACTTCACCGTACATCTTTCAGCTTTGTAAGTCTGTGGTCTGTCGACCATACAAAACAGAACCGTTCTGAATTCCAATTATCATTTATAATTCTAAATAGTCACAGTCAGAGATGGCTAGTTATTTATATATTAACAGCACCTAGTGTTTCAGTCAGTGCATCAGCAGCAGTCTAATCTGCCATCTATCTTTATTAGGTGGTACTAAGAAATATTAATTATCGATATTAACTAAGTAGGTAAGTAATAAGTAGAATTTTTTTTTATGGAATTGAAAAGTAATATTCATTCCTACCCCATTTGGCTTGCAATCCTAGAGTTTTGTAAAGGCCGACACGGCGCAGGGGCATAAGCGTGGGACTATAAGCGCGACGATAGTGAGTTCGATTCCAACTCGAGGTAATGCATTTGCCCACAAACTTAGGTTTGTCGTATAAGTTGTACTTCCCATTGACTTACAACCCTGACTTTTTTTGACCCCCTATTATTTTACACAATTCTTTTAGCTTCACTCTGTATCTCGTACATAACAGAGGGAACCTGGGAACCTCAGGTCATATTATAATTAAAATCATAATATTATGATAGATGTTTATAGTATTTTGTGTATGAAGCAAAATGTTTTTGACTAGTACCTAACAAAGATAATCTATTTATTTGCCAAAGAGATTGAGCAACGCTGAATAACACTGAACTCGCAGTTTGTTTGTACACCTGTCCGAGATCTTGTCCCACATTACAGATATGGCTGATATATGTTATAAATTATTCAAATAGTTTTCAAATGTTAGTTTTATAATAATTATAAATATAATAACATATTAAAATTCAATTCAATTTAGTACATTGAGGCCAATCATGGCGCAGAGGAATAAGCGTGCGACTGGGACAAGTAACTGTAAACGCGGCTAGATGTGGGTTCGATTCTCACTTGAGGAGATAAATATTTAATATTTTCATTTTGTTGAGTTGAGTTTCGCCACTTAACACGCAATGCCTCCAGGATTCGGCACCGGCAACCGTCTTTATGGGAACGGACTGTCTTAACACTAAGTTACCATGTTTCTTCTGTCTGTTCTCCTATGTGCGGGATACAGCGTGAAGCTACAATAGCCATATCTTATTTATTTTTCATATTATTATTATCATTAAATGAAATATAAACTAAATAAAAATGTTCTTTATTCATTTCATCTACTTACATATATAAATAAAAAAAACCGCTAATGAACAATGTTTTATTTAGAATACAATACTACACATCAACTAAAAGATTAAACAACATTAGACAACAATTCAATTATTTACTCCTCTGTAGAGGCTTTCCTTCTTCACTCGCAAGTTTATCTTTGAAAAATTCTTCTATTTCGAACTGTGTTTTGTCCTTAGTTTCAGGCATATACACATACAAATATACAGTACACAGGGCACAAGTTATCCCATAGAAGAGGAGACTGCCATGTATATCAAAATGTTTAAACATTAGAGGCGTCAGTTTAAGTATCCAAGAATAAGAACTTACAGCAGTAGCTCCAGTAATTACGTAACAACTACTTTGGAATTTTCTAGGAATGACTTCGCCATATATTGCCAAAGATAAAATCAATGGTCCACAACTTATTGATAAAGAATATAATGTTAGTAAAGCTATCGTTATATGATTATTTTCATTTATAATTTGTAATTTAGACAAAAATAAGTATAGAGAGGTGACAAACAGTAAAAATATGCCTGAGAAAGATGAGCTCATATACAATGTTCTTCGTTTCACAAATCTTGATAGGAAAGATCCTAAATACAGTCCAAAAACAGTGATTCCATCCAAAATCAACATTGCTGTGTACGCTGTAGACTTATCCTCAGTTAACTTTTTGAATATATCCAATATGTATATAGAACATACCATTTTGCCAGACAAATAATTTTGCATGACTGTCACAACACAAATTGAAATTGGCTTATAAAATTCCTTATTTTTGAACATATCAAAAAAACCTATCCTCCTATTATTCGATATATCAACGGTAGCTGCAATTATTTCCTGTAATAACTTCTCTGATTTTTCGCTGTTTCCATGTATCCATCTGAACGAAGACTTGCATTCCTCAAATCTACCTTTACTGGCTAACCAATAAGGTGATTCTGGCCAGAAGAACACGTTAAAGGTGTAAATTGTGCAAATAAATCCCAAAACAGCAATATTCTTCCAAGGAAAGAAAGTTCCGATTGCGTTAGACACCCATATACCCCAGAAGATACTGGCAGCCTTGATGGCCAGAAATATGCCGCGGTATTTGGGCGAAGTATATTCAACTACCGTCAAAACTCTGATAGTATAGTTACCAGCGAACAAGAAGCCTTGGAAAATTTCCGAAATTATGATGTGGTAGGGATTTTCGCTGAAATATAGAATGAGGAATATAATTAGGGAGCACATTGAGGTAACGACTTGCGGAGGCTTTCTTCCATAATATTGGGTTACTAACGGAAGGATAATTATCCATGGATATGTTGCGAAGCCGCTTGCAGAGTCTGAAATTAAAATTGTTGTCTTTAAGATATTTACAATACCTAGGTACCTTATACATATATGCCGCAGAGTACGAATACGAAACGTAAGGTGGTTTGAATTGAACGGCACGCCATACTTAAATAGTGGAACGAGCGATGCAAAATACGTTCGCCTTTCCCCGTCTGAATAAAGACCATTCCAGGTTAACAGCAGTTCATAGCAGCATGCATCCCTTCGTTACAATAGAAATATGTAAGTAAATTATAAACTTTATAAAGTGAAAACATAAATAAAAACTGATTAAGTCATCATATTGTAAAAAGTAATCAATAGACTCAGCATTCTGTTCTTTATAAAATCATTAAGACGCGATGGGACTTCGTCAGAATGTACGCACGACGGTTGTTGCTTCATATTAAGACTACTTCACTTTCCACCCGAATTGGATATAAGTATTGTTCGTTGAATGAAATCAACGCCTCATCTTGTCCAGGGCAAAGAAATAAAAATAATCCCCCAGTTCATTTTCCCCCAATGTGTTCTCGATGGTTAACCCACATTTATATAGTCTTAAATTAATATATTTTTAGTTGACTTACACAACCAGGATCCTAATTCATCATTTATGATTTCAGTAGAATTAGCTTCTGACCGTATTTGTGGTATGAACACCGTGGGCGCTCCAACACACAGACCCGCCATGAAATATTGTATCCATATTGAACTGCTTATTAATATCTGAAAACATTTTATAAATTTTATTTCTTCGGAAGGAGTGTTGCGTGACAAGGCAAAGCATGGAATTGAGTCCACCCCTCAATACGCAACGCTTCTAGATTTCGGTAAATCGAAAATTGAAGTTTTTTAATAGGTGTCTTAACACTAGGTGCCCAGGTCCACCTACCCTGTTATGTGCAGGATACAGCGTGAAGCTAAAAAGAACCCGGACAAGCGCGAGTTGGGCTCGCCCACTGAGGGTTCCGTACATTGTAATTCTCGAGCTTTTTTTGAAATTGGAGCTTAGCTTAGTCAGAGAGAGCCCTTTCATCTGATTCCTCACTTGAACTTGTGGACGAATCTGCTGCCCAGATGCTAGATGCCCAATTTCATAATTCTAGATCAACTGGAAGTACCCTAAGGATTTTGATTCTCTTTATAGTGTCGAAATACGAATCGTACGTATATTTTTTGCAATATAACATATCTTTTTTTAGGTAAATGTAGGAATACGTTTTTTTTTAAGAAATCATGGGGCCATAGATCTGAGTAGGATATGGTTTGAATTTCAACTCGATGTCTCCAAGCATTCTCGAGATATATATATCTTATTATTCTTTTTTTTTAAAAAGGTAAGGAACCCTAAAAAACCGGACAAACACGAGTCGGGCTCAACCAACTCCGAGGGTTCCGTACAAAAACTTGAGATATCGAGCCATTTCTGATATTCAAGCTTAGCTTAGCCAGAGCCCTTTCATCAGATTCCTCACTTAAACTAATTTAGCCTTTTGTCGAAATACATGTTTTGTGCCGGCCATATCTTTTTTTAAGTAAATGTAGAAATACTTATAATAAATAGTTAAGTATATGGTTTGATTTATTGACAACATAGTGCTCTTATAAAGGTTTCTTTTTTCCTTAAACGGCACGGAACCCTAAAAATGGCAATAAATCATGTTTGTTTTACAACTTACTTACTACTTATACATCATAAGTGAAAAATTCAACTGTCTAACTATAACGGTTCCTGAGAGAGCATGGTGACACATGGACAGATATACAAAGCCAAATATTTTATTATTATAATAATTCTGGAATCCGAAGCAAAGTATGGGAACTGTTGTGTGAAGTTTTTACGAGCGTCTTCTGGGTCGCGTGGCAGGCACAGGTTAGAAAAAAAGCTACTGATATTTTAATTTTAGGTACCTGTCTTAAAATCGATCTGCTGGACTCTCTCTTGTTTTGGACTTCTTCATAACTATCATTCATGTTATGTATTTATTTACAGTTCTTAATTTTTTTCCAAAAAAAGTTCTTAAAATTTATATTAATAATCAAAAATTAGTAAAACACTGTACAGTAACAGACACACGAATAATGAAAATACTTTGAAATGAAGCATAAAACGACCTGTAGATAACACTATTTCATTTGAATTTCATAAAGATAAGAAAGAGACACGTACGAAATTTCGTTATAATTTTGACGGGGGTCTTTAATTGCAGTCGTCTAAGCAAGTTGGTCGTGATATATACAAGAAATCGAATATCGAATATAATAATCGAATCGAATATAATAATAGATATCGAATCACCAGATTCGAATACGGATACGCACGAAATGAAATATTTTAATTTTTCTCGCTCTGGTAACGAGGTAGGAGAGGAGCGCGACATTAGAGTTCCGCTACTAAACACGCATTGCCTCAGAATTTGGCGGAGGGTTCTCAATAAGAACAGCGTCGTAAGATCGCTGATCGCAGTAGTGTAACCGACACTGGGTTCTTAAAACCTGCAAACCTCAAAGTGTTCATTACTCTATTTTACTGTTAAGCCTATAAATAAATACATACGTGACTGGACCGAAATGATAGTCACCTATACATGCTTTCATAGTTTCTCATGTAAGAATATTTTTAACAGACTGAGTGTGAATCCTTCTTAAGGGTTGTTACAATGGTGAGAGGCGTGATTACACATCTAACTTAAGATGTTGTGTATTTTTTATTTATGCGTTTGGGTGTAATAAAAAAAACTCAAAAAATATTGAAAACACTTTATTTTCCCAACGTCACATTACCACTTACAATTTTGTCAGTCATGTCAGTATTCCCAGTGTGTTGCACAATCCTCACAGTGGGCTGTATGTTGTGCACCCGTCGTCTGTGCGTGTATAGAGAGGCGCGCTGTCTGAACGTCCGTCCACAGATAGCACAGGACAAGGGTCTCTCACCGCTGTGTATTAGTTCGTGTTCTAAGAGACATCTTTTGTCCTGTAAAAAATAAATTTTAATATGTAAACATATAATAATATTATAGAGGAAGAATTTGTTTGATCAAATATGCTCAGGAACTGAATGCTTTCAATTATATTTTTTCTTTGTGAAATATTTATCGAGAAAGACTATAGATTTTATTATTAATAGTTTAGATGTAGCCCGCTGCACCTGCGTCAGAATTCCTTCCGTACTTATAATGTGTGTAGCGATACTTGTAAGTTCGAGTCCCATTTGGGAGATGAATTATTTAATACTTTCATTTTCTTCGTGCTAATAATAAGACAAAACGGCGCGTCGACTTCCGCCACTCAAAACACAATCTCTCTGAAATTGTGTGGTGCGTTGGAAACAATGTCTTAGCACTAGGTTCGGATTGCTTACCATGCAGCATACTGCATCCCTAATATAGCATGAGGGATACAGCGTGAAGCTAAAAAAAATCTCACCCGAAACACTTTCCCGCAAGTCTGACATATTTTATCTTTCGCATTTTCTTTAATACCTTGATGCGCTCTTTTTACGTGACGCGCTATGCCACGACGAGTTGCTATTGCCTAAAAAAATTTAACTTCTTTAAGTTGGATTCGAACCTATGACGTATTAAAATTATAAAAAATTGAGTAGATCAATGTTTTAAAATTCATTAAAAATTATATATTCTTTTCTTAGCCTTACGTTGAATCCCGCACATATCATGGTAGGCAGAGGGAACCTGGGAACCGTTCCCCACTTTCCGCCTTATTCTGAAAGGCATTGCGTGCTGAGTGGCGGAATTCAACGCCGCGCAATATTGTACATCATTAATACACGTATAAGTATATATGCTTTATAAAAATGATTGTTCTGTTCTGTTCTTTCTATTATGGCGTTCCGAGCGTACCAGTAAAAATGATTGTAAGTCAGAATTATGTCTGACGTCTATCTGTGTTATATGTTTTTCACTATAAATTTTAATAAAAATGAAAATAAAAATCATCAATATTTAATTACGACTATTGTTTTTGATTCTGAAAGTTAATCATTGAATAACATTTTTGTGACAATTTATAAGTTTTACGATTCATTGTTCTTGGGTTTAATAAAATGAAGCTCTAAATTGTCAATTATAAAGTAATATTATGATTAAAATTTTATTTTATGTTACAAAGTCATAATTTATTTTTGATTTTATATGATTATTTTAATCACTTACTTTATCACAAATAGGACATTTGTGTTGTGTTTTTCCCATATGTTGGTAATTCACATGATCTCTTAACTCCCCTTTAGACCGATACGCTTTTTGACACATTGTACATTTAAATCTGAAAAAATATGCATTAAGCTCAGGATAGGTAGAAGGAATTACATTCTCGGTTCCCAACTTTCTGTTGGAATTTAAGATGTCGAGTGTTGAGTGTGATTAGAGCCAGCTTTGTAAATAAAAACAATACATTCACGTGAGTGGTAATCGAATTCACAACCAGCGCGTATACATTTAGTTACTGTTCAATACCGACTCGATGGCCTCACAAAATGTATGTTCAATGTTTTTATTTGGTTAAATATATATTTTTTTATATTATTATGTTGAGTGTACTCATATGTACAATATTAAGTACAAGTGAAAGAACGTGTTATCTTAATACTATGTTATTCTCAAAATTTTACTCTGAAAAAAACCGTAAGCAAAAAAATTACTCACTTTAAAACATCCACAGTAGTATGATTTGATGTATATTTTAAATGATTTCTATATGACTCTTGCGATACAAAAGTTTTATCACATTTCAGACACTCCACTCTCTGTCTCTCTGTGTGTACTCGAGCGTGGGCTTTGGTTAGATCACAACGGACCATTTTCCCACAAGTGGGACACTGCTCACGGTTTAGTGGGACTGAGTGGATTCTAGAACAGAGTTTTTTTTGTATGGATAAATCATTTCTTTATTGATTTTGTAATAGGTTTTTATATTTTATTATGTAGAAATGGCACAAGCGAGCAACTGAGAACGCGACTGGTTGTGGATTTGACTCCAACTTGAAATATTTAATATTTTCATTTTTATGTCAGGTTAGTCGTGGCGCAGGCGCACAAAATGTAACTGTAAAATCGACTAATTGTGGGTTCGATTTTCACAACCAATCGAGGAAGCGATGAATATTTATTTATATTTATGTTTTCATTTCTTCCTCTACTCATCAGGCCTCCAGAAATCGGCGGAAAGTGGAGAATGGCGTGTCTCAACACTAGGCTGCATCTGCCCACCCGGCTGTGTGGGTGATACAGCGTGAAGCTGATTTATTTCAATTTTATTGCTCTAGTAACGAGGCAAAGTGCTGAGTTGATACTCAACATACAATGTCTCCAGAATTCGGCGGCAAGTGATGAACGAAAGTGTGTTAGTGGAAACAGAGTGTCTTAACACTAGGGTCCCTCTGCCTACTGCTATGTGCGGGATACAGAATGAAGTAAAAAAAAACTAATAGTATAGAGCAAATATCAAGAAACTAACCTCTCATGACTTTTCAAATGATGTTTAAACGCAAAAGTTTTACCACAGATGGAACATGGTGTGCCCGAGCTGTGATTTATTTTCATGTGCTTGTATTTTTGACTTTTATTCCTATAAAAAAATAGAAAAAGTATTTTTACTATTTTTGATCGCAGCATTTGGCGCTCTGTTCTCTCTGACTACCCCGCGAGGGATACAGCTTGAAGTTAAATTAATTATTTTTACGCTGTATATCTGCATATAGCGGGGTAGGCAGAGAGGAATTAGTGATAAGACTGTCTATTCCCCATGCACCGCTCAATTTTCGAGACATTGCATGCTGAGTGGCGGGATTAAATGCCGCGCTTAGTCTTGTTACCAGAACGAGGAAATGAAAATTAGTTATTGCCTCGAGTGGGAATCGAACCTACAAATGTCGTATCAGCCTTCTTTTAAAGAATTCCTAAATTTTGTTTAAGGTATTATCCAACTACAACTAGAAAGTAATGGCAGGGCGGAATAAAATGATTTATCTATGGGGTATGATAAGAAAAGTTTGAGTTTTTTTTTACCTTCACACTGTATCCCGCATATATCAGGATAAGTAGAGGGAACCTGGGAACCCAGTGTTAAGACACTCTGCTCCCATTAGGCACTTCCATTCCCTACCTTAAGCGAAATTCTGGAGGGATTGTGTGTTGAGTGGCGGAACTAAAGGTCACACTCTGAGATGAGGACCTCTTTTATCTTTGTATCTTTAAAGAAAAAGTAATGTTATATAGAACTCACGTAAAACATTTATTACATTCAGTACACACAAAACTCAATTGTGTTTTCTTTTTGTTTATTGGTATTTTTTTATTGCCTACAATTATTTCAGAAGTTACCTGGAATTATAAAAATATTTCATCATATAAAGGATATAATTTTAGACTTTAAATATGTCATGATAAGAAATGCATGGGCACAAGAATGTACTGTAAATGCGACGACTGTGGGTTTGATTACCACTCAATGCTACTAACACACAATGTTAAGTTTTATCTTATCTGATCAAGGAAATGGAAATAACTCAATCTCTTAAATTGGGATCGCACCAACAACCACCAATTCAATATGAATCCTTCAAGTTTGTTTGTTAATCTAGCTTATAAATTACTTCATAGAAAAAAAAACTATACTTTATTTTCTTTTATCTGTTCCATATTTTCATTAAATTTATTTGACAGTTCATTTTTAGAACTAAATTTATAATCTGTGCTGTTTATTTTTGATCCACTTGCTTTACTTCTTATTTTATTTACTTCTAATTCCTTTTTATTATATACTATTTTATTATTAGTTTCTTTATTTATTATTATATTATCGAAAACATTATTTTGATTAAATTTTGTATGTGTATCCTTTTTTCTTTTCACTTTTATTTTATTTTTAAAGAAATTTGTAAAATTTTTTTCTTCATTTTTACTTGTTAATTCACATAAAGGAATATCTGAATCAATCTCTGACTTTATATCTTCAATGACTAAATCTTGACCGCAATCTATAAAATATGTTAAAGTTTCATAATTTTCTGTATATTGTTTATTATAGTCTATTTGGTGGTAATAATTTAATTGTGACATGGATTTTACTTCACATACATCCTGTAAGAGACCATATGATAAATATTATAAGAAATAAGAATATAATTTAATTACATGATTTTGTTTCTAATTTTTATGCCATATGGCGCACATAGCAGAGGGAGCCTGGGAACCTTGTATTAAGACACTCCATTTCTTGTCACACAACACTTCTGTTTCCCACCTTCGGCCGAATTCTGGAGCCATTGCATTTTGAGTGGCAGAACTCAATACCGCTCTGTCTCCTTACCAGAGTTAAAAAATTAAAATACTTCATTTCTTTGAGTGTGCATGCTCTTGCGCCATGACTGAAATAATATAAAAACAAAAGAAATTACTTACATCAATTTTTCCATCTATTATATCAGTCAGTTGTTTATGAGCTTTGGCAGCTTGATTTCTAAATTTATGTAATTTCTGCATTATCATTTCACATTCCCAACATATGAGAAGATGAGTGGCAGTTCTGTTGAAAATAACCTGAAATATAATATATAGAAATTAAATAAAAACAAAAAAACTTCACTTGACACCTTGAAAATTTTAGACTAGAAAACTTATGGCAAAAGTCAACACTGCACTTGTCTTACTACAGCGAGGAAATGATAATAGAGGTAGACCTTCCATTGTATTCGAATTCTATTTTTTTTACAAAAAGATGTAACTGTTTAGTTATTCCATAGGAACCCTAAATTTAAATTATTTTTCTCTATAGATAAAGCCAAGGACACATTTACATATTACAAAGTAACAATAATAATTTTTTAAATTGAATTTATAGGTCTATAGATTCATTACAGAACAAAATGTAAAAAATATTTTTACTTACATCATAAGCATCAGATTCATAAGAAAGAAGGAAATACAAATTATTTACACCATTATTTATTTTAGATAATTGTGATAATTTTCTGTCAACACTTAGACATGTACAACATATTGTTTTTAATATTTTTCTTGCATTTTCATCCATTTTGTTGTTATTCAATTATTTCAATTAACGGTTTCATTGTAATAAATATATAAAGTTATGTTATTTTTATTCATTTTATTTAGATAAGCACTAATTACTTTCCTATACCTAAAATATAAGTAATTTAAGCAATAATAATTAAAATAACATGAGGTTTTAAATAACATCAATTATCTATCATTAAAGAGAGAAATAATTCATTTCGAATTCAATTGTTTTTCTTTAATTTTCTAATAAAATAACAAATGAAAAAAACACCTAACAGCAAGTGTTAACTGTCAATACAAATCAAACTTTCAAATTTCAAAGTGACGTATCACTGATATGATATCGATTATTAAAAGTTATTAAACAAAATCGATTTCTCATATCCTTAGTAGTAATTTAGAATATTTTTTAATAGCTCATCATATATATCAGATCCCACGGCCCCCAGACCTACGTCATTTTAGCAAACCATAGCAAAGTTTTAAGGACTTTTAGTCTAATATGTACTTAAGACAGTATGCGTAGTAGTAACTCAGAAGTAGCGCCAAATACATAGGTAAATTCTAGAGGCATAGCATGTCGAGTGGTATGCTATGCCTCTAGAAGTAAAAATGAACCATCTATACCTAAAGAAGAAAATATTATTTATATCAGTTTTACTAACACAATTTTCCATATATAGACACAGACAGTATCATCGGACCACAACTTATTGCGATACAATAAAGTGAACTGAAGTGATTGAAGTCGGTTTTTCTTTTTGTTAAAAATTAATTTAGTTTACGATATTAAATGATGAATAGACTTTAAAAGGATGGTTCGTAAACGAATAGTGGTGGTTGTCCTATGTATAAGTTCACTTAATTAGGTATTATTTTTGCCCTAAGTAACATTTTGACACATTGACAAGCACATACATAAAAAATATTCGGGCGAATTGGGAACCTCTCCCTTTTTTGAAGTCAGTTGAAATTGAGACCATTTTTTTGAGGTTGGTTGAAAAGAAATACACCGATGGAGAATTTCACTTTTGACATCAATTTTAATAATGTTTTTCCGTGTAACTACTTATTACAGTATAATATCTTAATTTCGACTGGATCCCATAATCGGAACCTAACCAAACTTTCACCAAACTATCCTTGAAGTATATCCTTTCAAATAAAAAAAGAATAATTGGAATCGGTTAGCGATAGTCTGAAATAGACCAAAAAATGGAACTACACGTCAAAAAATAATTTCAGTCTACTAATTAAAGGAGAAACTCTCAATTTGTCGGAATCAGCTATTTTCTTAGGTGTAGCTATAGATTCCAAACTCCAGTGGAACGCTCATCTGGAAGCACTTGCGGATAAACTCAGCTCTGCCGCGTTTGCAATTAAAAAAGTAAGACAAATGACGGACGTTGACACTGCCCGACTAGTCTACTATAGCTATTTCCATAGTATTTTATCTTATGGAATGCTGCTATGGGGCAGTGCTTCAGACATAAATTCAATATTTATCCTCCAAAAAAGAGCCGTGAGATATATTTATAAACTAAGAGCGCGAGATTCTCTGCGAGATGTTTTCAAAGATGCAGCTATTATTACAGTTGCTTCCCAATTGATACTATAATATTCTCTTTGTCCGACAAAATATACATTGGCATAGTAAACATAGTGACAATCATACGATAGAAACGAGAAATAAAGATAAGATTGTTACTCCAAGTTTTCGCCTCCAAAAAGTTAATAAATCTTTTATGGGTCTGAGCATACGTGTATATAATAAAATTCCACAGTGTATTCTAGATTTGCCACTTCCAAAATTTAAAATATCAGTAAAAAAAATTCTTACAAGTAAAGCTTATTACACTGTTCAAGAATAATTAGAGGACAAACATGTATAGAATTAATGTCTATTGAATGTAATGCAGGATAGCTGCCAACTAATGTAATAGATTGTACCATTGATTTTGAAAAGAGCAACTGTTGAGTTTCTTGCCGGCTCTTTTCAGCAGAACTGCCTTCCGAACCGGTGGTAGCTTTTTGTTCATATGTTCATTCGACGATTCAAAAGTGCTTATTATAAGTTTATTTGAATAAAGAATATTTTGAATTTGAATTTGAATTTGAAAAGTTATGAGGTAAAAAACATTAAAAAAAACAGTCGAATTGATAACCTCCTTTTCTTACAGAAGTCGGTTAAAAATAATTATACATAGCATAATATGACACAGCCTCTGACCGTGAGTAGCACACACTACTGTGGGTTACATCAAAATGATGAATTGTATTCCTCGATAAATGGATCGCTAAACACGAAAAAAATTTTTTCCTATTTGTAACCAATAGTTCCTGATATAAGTTGTTAAAAAAATACCAGTAAGCAAATACTCAGGAGCCATAAAAATATTTTTAAAAAGTTTTGATAAAACTCGTAGATATATGTTTAATGTGTATGCCTATTATCAGATGGTTATTAAAATATGAAAATTGATTTGTATATTCTACTCTGAAAGATCCATTTGCATAGCTGATTATTGGTTAATAAAGGTTGATTTAATATTTGTTTTACACTTTGAATAATATAAAAATGTACACCATGAAAAAACAAAGAATGGACAGCGGCCTTACACTCTAAGCCGACGTTATCTATATATATAAAATCGAAAGGTCACTCACTCATCACGAAATCTCAGAAACTACATGTGCTAGCTTTCGACCCCAAAAACATCTAAGGGGTTGTTTTTGGGGTCGAAAGTTTATATGAAACTTCGTCTTATTATCGAACCAGTTTTACGTCGTCTTATGTCCAGTTGTGGGCGCTATGATAGTGTATTGTGCTTTAGGATAATGAAGTGGTATTACTGAACCTCTTTTGGAAATATCTTTACAATCGATGCAATTGATTGAAACAATCGCTCAAGATACTGAAAACGAATTGATAATAATGAAGAGGTATGTCTTCATTATCAGAGTTGTGCAAAATTTTAATATATTTATGTAAAACATTTATGGTGCATTTTTAATGTTTCATATCACAAAAGGAAGAAAACAGAATCCTTTCAAAATCACGATGAATGCTGAATGAAGCTGCGCCATAAATAATGATAAAAATGTTATATACATAATATCATTATATTAAAATTATATAGGAAAAATACCTTTTTTAATTTAATTATTGATTGACTAATTATAGCGACCTTCTCTCACAATTGATTCGAATTTAAATTCTAGTTCAAGTTCGTTCGTGCGAACAATTCCTCATTACAACGAGATATCAGCATAACTACCCTGGTGCACGTCAAGGCCCTGTAGGACTTGGCCGCCAGGCAAGGTGCCTTCTTTTGATGATTTTCTGGTGTATATCATACATTTGTATGTTTTTATGCCTTTTTACACTTTTTCTTCGTTATGTTGATGTAAATCATTAATTTCAGTTTTCAGCACTAAAAAATCATCCATATTCTAGAGCTAATTTTATTAGGAAATTTATAAACAAAATCCTTAATACTTTAGGGATTTTCGAGTTCTGAACCAACTTCAGAATTGTGCTTGAGAAATACATGAGGTTTTAATAATACGTCGAATAAAGTTAACTAACATAAGTATAAACACCTATTCAGAATGAAATGAATTAATAAATGTTTACTTCTCGTATTTTTTTCCTTTATTTCTATTGTAAGATCTTACTTGGTCATATACAGTATATAAATACCCTGAAATCTTTTAACTGTGTTTTATTAGAAGCCTAATTTCTGTGCTCTAAGGAACTGTCAACCTGAATATCTGATATTAATTTCAGATTGAAACCTCAACGGAATCTCACATACAATGGTCTTGACAGAAAGGCAGACTGACGGGAGGACAGTCACGTGTGCATTTTTACACTTTGTCCCCTGCGCCATCACTGGCCCCTAAATGTTAACAAATTATAATTCATTTTCCCGAGTGGGAACTGAACCCACATCTGTTGGTAGATGGTAAGTACACATAAACGTTCACGGCAAGCGCAATTTTCCTTGTGTAAACATCGATCCTAAATCTTGAATCTTCTTATCATCATCATCTTTTTATAATCATACAAATTGAAAACTAAAGATTCAGTTAATTCAATAAAACAGTTGTATAAAATAACTAAATAAGTACTTTAAATTGACATAACTTTTTTATTTATGAACCGATTGTAATAATCCTATATGTTAATGGAAGCTTGCCAGAATGCAATAATGAAGACCGTGTTTTAATCGGTAAAGCCAATTCTGAGATTAGCGATAACAAACGCACAAACAAACATACATAAATTTTATAAATTTATAAAATATTTTTTCAAATATTTTCTAAGTACAGTCTACCATATTAATCCAATGTTTTTACTTTCTTTTTTCAATTTTGTAAAATAAAAAAAAAAAACAAAGTAAATTAAAAAATAAATTAAGAACATTCAAAATTTACAATATTGTATGAAATTTCAAAGAGAAAAAATATATGAGCAATACTAGAAAAAAAAATCAAAGTTATTATCTTTAGTTAGAAATTATAAAATACTAGCGGCCCATTCTCGGTTTCATCCGCGTGAACTATGTTATTATTAATTTCTGTCTCCATGGCTACGTCCTAGTGACGTCTATGCAAAATTTGAGATTCCTAGCATTTGTAGTAACGAAGTTTCATACAAACTTTCGACCCCAAAAACAACCCCTTAGAAGTCGAATATTGCAAATTCCCGTCTTAGCTAGCACCTACGTCCTATAAATAACTCCTATGCAAAATTTGAGATTCCTAGCTCATGTAGTTTCTGAGATTTCGTGATGAATGAGTGACCTTTCGATTTTATATATATAGATTTAAAACGTTAAACGTTATTGTTAGTAAGCAATTTTATTCGAACTGTACAGAAACATACTTATCATAGATAGTCTAGGGTCTTAATGGGAAGGAGTGTCTATTAATGCATTAGCATTAACTAGGTTCCCAGGTTCCCTATGCCTACCCTGCCACGTGCCGCATACGACGTTAACTTAAAAAATTAAAAAGTAGAATTACGGAACTCAGCTTTGCCTCGACACCAAAGTTGTTTTGATACATAACTGAGCACACTTAAATAATATTTTATGAAGAACCAATAAAAAAATATATATTGTTTGACGTAGAAAAAATAATAAAAATAACAACTAAAATATATTTTTTAATTTTTAGTTTTTAAAAATTATTATTAAGGTAAAACTAAAATTTATAAAATGAGAAAATAATGTTAAGGCACGGAACCCTAAGACATAATTATGTTGTATTATTTGTGTTTTTCTTTAAATTATTCTTCACAGAAATAGCAGTTTGAAATGTCGTGTCAAATGGATAGTTTTCAAGGAGTTATTAGAGGACATGACGAAAGAAGAACTGTGCAATCAATCTATAGGCAGGTAAGGCGTACTTATTAACTTATATCCTTCTCAGTGTATGGAGAATATAAACAGGAAAGGCAAAGGCTACCTAGTGTTAAGATATTAGAGTACCATCACCAAAAACCACCAGCACCAGCCAATATCGGAATATTGTGAGTTGATCGAAGGAATTCCAAACTGCGCTTTGTCTTATTATCGGAGCGAGCAAATAAAAATAATTCATTTCCAAAATGTAAATTGTCGCGTTAAATGTTAGAAGTCGCCTCTGCGCCAGTTCTACCATTCAGATTTAAACAGTGAGCTCGCTGAGTTGCATACGAACTATTTAGAAATAGTGGCTCAGGATCTCAGCGGGATCCACTGAATGATATTGTGGGTACATTTGACCGGTGCAGCAGTGAAAAGTGAACCGGATTTCAGAGCGTGAAATTCAGTTGAAAGAACCTCAATTTTTTTTCATGATTTTAGCAAAAAGAAAGCCATGAATCGAAGAAAACCTCATGTTTATGTGATGAACTGGTGATTGTAATGCACAACAATTACTCAAATCACTAATAATAGACCTGAGGAAGGATGACTCATGTGTTACCCAAAATATAAAAGTTTATACACATAGTAAATTAAATAAAATTATTAAATTAAATAAATTTATAAAAAAGAGTAATAAAATGCTAAATTAAAAATTTTCTGCCAAAAAACTTATAACACTAAGAAATTATAATTAAAAATTAATTAATAAGCTTTAGTGTTATAATAATAAACTAAATCAAAGCAGGTATATATATATAATCGGGACACACTTCGACTGCAGAGTGAAATAAAAAACTGACATAGCTCCCTCAGAGCATTAAGTGAGAAGTCAACAGTTCCTCACAAAATCTAATTAGAGTACATATTCAAGCCGCGAATGACTTAGTGGACTTGTGCATTAATAATGAAGAAAGATTAGAATCTTTGACAAATAACGGAGTCCATTGAGTCAAATGTCACTCAAACGATATGCAATTCTGAGGTTGTGGGTGACTTGGCCATGCACACTATATTGAACAAAATTCGTCTCGCTCCTCTCCAAGCAATATTATTGTAATTTCAGATAAATTAGGTCAAGGCTTTTACCAGTTTAATATTAACAAAATAATGTTCATGAATGTAAATGAGCGTAGTACTATTGTACTATTACATGGAAAGAGTTTGTCAGTGAGGAGACAAGTTGTGGTTCTCAGTAGCGTAGCTAGGGTATTTGCTGCCCGGTGCGACTTAGGGGACTTGATGCCCCTTTCCTTTGAATGAGTTGATTTGTGGACTTGTGCAATTATAATGTAGAAAGATTTGAATGTTTGACAAATAAACATAGCTGTGATTGTGCTGTTACGGAGTCCACTGAGTCAAGTGTCACTCAAACGATATGCAACTCTGAGGTTGTGAGTGACTCGGCCATGCCATAGTCCTATTGTACTATTACATGGAAAAAGTTTATCAGTGAGGAGACAAGATGTGGTAAAGAATATAGAAAACTTGCTTAAATTACATAGTAAAAGTAAATGTAAATTTATTATATGCTCTTTTCCATATTCTTCTTGCCTTAGATAGACTAAATAGGTATATTTATAATTTAAATATCTATACTAATATAATAAAGCGGAAGAGTTTGTTTGTTTGTTTGTTTGTTTGTTTGAACGCTAAGATCTCTGGATCTACTGGTCCGATTTACTATGTTTTTGTTTTGTATGAAAGCTGCATTCTTCAGAAGTGCTATAGACTATATAACATTACATAACACATATATACTAATATATTAAAATACATTCTAATTTGACATGCAATTTATTCTGCCATCTTAATAACAACCGTCGCGTCGCTACGCAACCGTTACGTTTACGTTACGTTTTGACATTCATCCTTATGAAAATAAATATAATAGTCGCTTTTAGCATTATATCTAGATTGAAATTATAGTTTACTGTATAACATTCTAATAAATAATTTAGGAGATGTCACTGATTCGCAATGACTTACCCTTCGGGCGGTATAGTATGAGTATGACCGACGCGAAAATATTCTTATAGTTCAAGCAGGCGTAGCCGCGTCCGGGTCCACTAGTGATATATATAAATCGACTCAACGTCATAGTGACGAGTTCTTTTATTTAGATTTAAATAAGTTTATTTATAACAATTGTAAGTTGACAGAAGATACATTATATCTGCCATTATATTTTTAAAGACAAATTGCTCCCAAAAGTAGCATATAATCTTAAGCATTGTTATACATTGTATAACAAAAGAAATAATTTGTATAAATAATGTTCCTTTAAAAAATAATAATAACTTAATAAGTTCCAGTTTAAACTAGACAACAAGACAACGCCTAGGCCGTTTAATAGTTACATAACTGCACCTCGACGTTGTGGGTTTGATTCCCACTCGAGGAAATGAAATATTTATTTACGTTTACATTTTCATCTCTTCGCTCTGGTGTCGAGCAAAGCGCGGCGTTGAGTTCCACCACTGGAACTGAAGAGAAAAATGGATGGATAACCCATCCGTTCGTCCCGTGTTATACTATAGTTCATCCGTTCGTTATATCGTTTGTTATAATGGGCGAAAATAATAAAAAATTACTAACATTTCAGATATTTATATGCAGCACAGTATGGCTTCAATTTTTCCTAGCAGGCTTATGCTTTGGACTCCCCACAGTGATGGTCCCACAGTTGAGGAAAGATAATTCATATTATTTAGACGACGAGTTGAGCTCTTGGATTTGTAAGTGTAATCTTTATAAGCCAACAATCTAATTACATTATATGCGATACAGATGTGGTACAGTGTGTCAATGGTCGTGGGATCGATTACCTCATTCGGCGGAATAATAATATTTGAAAGTCGGATAGAAAATGAAAAAAAGAGTGTCTTTATATTTTGTTTGTATCTGCATATAGGAACTATATTTGAAATAAAAAACGTGATGGTGTAACAGTAAAAAGCACGTGTTAATGCCTATCAATTTGCATGGATGTTAAAGCTACAGATTTGTTATTCCTCTATTTAAGAATATTAAATGTCAGATCATAAGTAAGCAGAAGCCAGGATCGATCGCTGTGGAGATCCTGGGAGAGACCTATGTCTAACAATGGGCGTCGAAAGGCTGATTTGAACACTTTATATCTACCTCACTAGAAATGTAGTGTCTCAAGGTTAGGTTTTCGTATATGTATGTATTTTCAGATGCCGGCCCTTTTTTTTCTGGAATACCATGGGTGGCGTTACCATATTTCTCTGAACGCGTCGGTAGAAAAATTCCACAAATGATAGCGTCCATCAATTGTATTTCAGTTTTTGGCTGCTTGTGTCTTACTTCTTCAACATATGTCATACTCGCAGCAGAACTACTAGAAGGGTAAGCTACTCGTATAATACAACTAATTAATTATGATTGTTTGCTTGGACTTTAAAATGTGACATGAAAAACCTAGATTTCCAATTGTATGGGAATTTCGAGGGATTATATCTCTTTTTACTCTGTTACATTCGCCTAACTACGAAAATGTACATACATTTTAATTTTATAGATCCAGTAGAGTGTTTTGTACTTGCAATAAAATAAATATACTGGCAAAGATAAAATATACTATAGAATTAAAAAAAAACCTGACAAGTACGAGTTAGGCTCGCCCATCGAGGGTTCCGTACTAAAATTAGAGGTCTCGAGCTTTTTCTGAAATTCAGCCCTTTCATCTGATACTTCACTTGAATTCGCAGCTTTAATGTTAATTTTTGCCTCCTTTGAAGACTATTATTTTAATTACAAATATTAATAGTTGTCAATTTTTTTTCTGAACAAGTACTATCTGTAGGTTTAAGGTTAACTGAAAGTAGCTTATTAATTTTGATTATCTGTATAGTGTCAAAATACGCGTTTTTTGCTATTTCATTTTATGTTTGTCTTCTAATGAAATAATGTTTCGTTTAATTTTTTCTTTTCTTCTTTCCGCCCTATGATCAATTTCAAATTGTCTTAAATTAACTTAACTAATGGCGTTTTATTTGACAACAATAATTTTATTATTTATTTTGTTTGAAAAAAAATTCATATTTGGGAAAAAAAAAATTAATTGTATTAGGCTTTTATAAAAAAAAATATGTAATAAAATATTAAAATGGTGGTTTTATTTAAAGTGGTCTGAAAAAAACACTCTGTACATTAATATACTGAATGTTGACATGCGAATGAGATTTTTTTTTTATAATTACAGATTTTTTCACAGCTGTAATGTAAGCATCGGGATCTTAATCTTGTCAGAATATTCAAGTCCTAAGTACCGTGGGATGTTCCTAACAATGTCTACAGCTGCTTTTTTTTGGGGTATTTGGACATCCGATGTTATAGGCACATTTTTCGCTTGGAGGAATATTGCTATTGTTGGCTTCTTCTGTTCACTTTATATGTTGACAGTATTTTTATGGCCAGAGTCGCCGATTTGGTTGGCAAGTAAGAAACGCGTTGAAGAAAGTAAAGAAGCCTTCAGATGGATCCATGGTGATACAGCGGAGGAAGAATTGCAAGCATTATGTAGTGAAAATGCTGCTGAATATTTTACAGCTCAAATGAAGTGGTATAAGATTATGCAATGCCCTCAATTTTATAAGCCGATGATATTGTCAATAGTTGCTGTATTACAATATCACTTTTCTGGGAAAATGATGTATAGCTTATATATTCTTGATATATTCAGAAAAACTGCAACCGAAAGAGTAGCGTATACAGCCATGTTGATATTGAATGGATTTTCAGTTCTAAGCATGTATTTTGGATGTTATTTAACAAATGTGTTGAAACGACGCACTCTGTATATGACTACATCAGTTGTAGCTATCTTATTTCTGTTTATAATATCGACTTATTTATTTTTGTGTAAATTAAATGTATTTAATCATAATAATTATTTAGTAATCTGCTTTCTTTTTGTTTATAATATATCAATTAGCTGCGGACCGATGATTCTATCGGGTACTATATCTGGTGAACTTATTTCAGCAAAATTTCAAACGATAAGCTATATTATATTATTTATAAGTGTTGCCATAACTCAAGGACTTCTATCCAAGTTAACTCTTAAGATTTTCGATACTTTAGGTATCCATGGGTCGTTTTGTATGTATGGTGTCATATGTAGTCTGTGTACATTGTATTTGTATAGATTTTTGCCTGAGACAAAAAATAAGAGTAAATGGGCTATTGAAGAGATGTTTAATGAGAAAAAAGATAATGAAAACTAATAAAAAATATTTACTGAATATATGTATTTTTATCCTCGAGCATCATTGCATAATTATTTATATATATTGTCAAATAAATCATTCGTATTAAGACCAGTACAGTGTCCAGACATGTTCTTTATAAGAAAATGCAATTCAGTATAAAAATCTAAACTTTTTCGACTTTACCTCAATAAGAGTTTTTAATTTTTTAAAACGTCTCTCATCTCTTTTTAAAAAAGGTATCTGGCTAAGCTTAGCTTGAATTTCAGAAAAAGCTCCAATAAAAGTCCAAAGGTCCAAAAGACCTCCAATATTTATACGGAATCCTCGGTGGGCGAGCCCGACTTGCGCTTATTTCTTTATTTTTAGGTCTAGGACCTTTTACGAAAATAATTACCTACTTAAAGTCGTAAATTATATTTTCCATTGAAATGTCATTTTATAGAACGGTTGGTTACAATTTAAAACAAACTGACTGTGATGGTTTTGGATTCATTTCGTTTATTTAAAAAAAAAATAAAAAGAACCCAAGCAAGCTCCATAAACCCCGTTCGATCGTTTTAATGATCAAAAATTTTTTGTGAATCAAACTCAAACAAACGCTGTCGTTAATGTTATAATATTATATTAGTATAGATTAAAAAAAACTGTACTGAATTGTTTTTTTAGCTTCAACGGTATCCTTCACGTAGCAGGTTAGGTAGAGGGAGCCTGGGAACCTAATATTAAGACATTCCGTTCCCATTATGATATTTTCGTTCCCCATTCCCCCCACCTCCTCTAAAATTTGGCATTGCGTCGCGAAATTCGACGCCAAACTTTGTCTAGTTTCCAGAGCGAAGAAATAAAAATATGAAATATTTCATTTCTACAAGTGGGAACCGAATCCACAACATGTGCGTTTACAGTTGCAGGCTTGTGTCCCATTAAATTATTTAAACAAAGTAAACTTATAAAAAACGCTGTCTAAGCAAAGCATTGCATATGTCCAAAGTGTATTAACACCACATTTTTTTCTGCCTGTCCTGCAATGTGGTATGCAACAAGAAGATAAATGATCGAGTCGAACTTGCATATTGAGGATTCCGTATCAATTTCAAGTTTGTATATCAAAAGCTTCGCATTGACATTTTGTACTTTCACAATTTATAAATGTTGACAAACTTAAGTTTGCGGACATTTGCAGTCATTTTGGTTGCAATTATATGTTTGTAATATTTTTTTTCCATGAAATATCTATAAGTGGATGTTTTTCTTTATTTGTACTGCAAGTTCTCAGTTCTTAACAAATGTCATAATACATCGACAATTTTAATTACGCGGCGAATTTAATAGAAAATGCAGTAAAAAGAACGCATTAAGACTCATTTCTTATGATTGCGTTGACTTTTTCTGTGCTCCAAGGGACCGCGGACCTAAATATTTGATATTAATTTTAGATTGATACATCCACGCTATCTTCAGACAAATGCTTTTGCCAGACAGATAGACAGACAAGAATGTAATCCTATAAGGGTTCCGTTTTTACGTTTTGAGGTATGGAACCCTAAAAACAAATTAATAGATTACAAGGCTGGTTTTAACTTAACCAGTTATCGCATCAATATCAATATTATTGACTATTATAGGATTTTTTTCCGTTTTATATTCATTTAGATACTATTCTTGTCCCTATTTATTAAAATAGCTTTAAGAGTATCTAGCTAAGTTTAAAAAGGACAGTCGTGTATAGTGCTCTTTAAAGTGTAGTACTTCAAAATGTTTGGAAATATAAAATGATTATTTTATATTTATTATGTAACATTTAAATATTAGTTGAAAGTAAAATTAGTAATGTAATAGTAATCTATACTTACTTGTATACTAATATTATAAATTAAAAGAGTTTGTTTAGTGGGACTCAATCTACTCAGGAACTGGTTCGGAAAAAAAAATATTTTTGTGTTATCCATTTATCAAGGAAGGTAGTATCTATATTCTTCTTCTACCTGGCATTAATCTATTGCCAGGGTCTGCCTTTCTACTCAACCTACTCCACTTTGCACGGTCTTTTGCGAGTAAAGTCGTATCTACCTTTTGCGAGTACTTAAACAGGATCTATATTGCATCATGATATAAAATTAAAATTAAATACATTAAATTAGCCTCACGCTGTATCTAGGACAGAGCGAACCTAGTGTTAAGACACTCCGTTCTCCACTTAGGAGAAGGCCGGGCAAAGTGGACACCTTAAGATATTTAAGGTTATAGCAGAAAAGGTATAGGGTATAAAAACAAAATAACTTGTACTAATCAGTCTTTATTAATTGCCCTTACAAATACTGTTATCAGTTAACCTAAATAATTAAAAATATATTAACTGGAAACAGAATTCAAGAAAGTCCGAAAGTATTCGCTTTGCCCGGACCCCTGGGTAAAGCGGATACAGTACTTGGGCAAAGTGAATACTCTCATGTTAATAACTCTGAAAACGAGAGTAACAAACTAAATAAACTTTTTTTTTAATAAACTGAAAAAAACATAACTTGAATTTAAATAATTAAAAAAATAAGATTGGCAGTTATCACAAATATACCCTTCCGTGCCATTGAATGCGGAACATTTTTCGTGACACCATTGTTGACAAATGTCACATCGAATCCAATTTTCAATGGGTCTATCATCTTCTTCAATATAAAATTCTCCGCAAAAATAGCATAAAATATCCTTAAATTCTTTAATTTGCTTTGGCTGTTTAGCTTTTCGCGGGCGTAGCCGCCTCCGGGCCCACTAGTATCTTATAAAACAAAGTCGCTTTTCGTGTCTGTCTGTTGTTTCTAACTCTTCTTCTTCTAAACCACCCAACGGATTTTCATGCGGTTTTCACCATTAGGTCTAGTATTTTTCGTAGAAGGTTTATATATAGTTTATTATTTGTACATTCTTATGTAAATTAACATAAATACGATAAATGTGTATAAAGTCCTACCCGTTGAGACACTTTCGCGCATGTGCTGCTTTAATGGTAAGTACTACATAAAAAAAATGTACTAGAGTATTGTTCCTCTTAATAAGATCTACAAAAAAGTTCGCGACGGCATATTCGTATTTTTTAAGAATAACGTGTAGTGACCATTTTTCTGTCTAAAAATAATAATTTCAATATATTTTTTATTGTGAGTCATATTTTTCCATAATGGTATTAATCCTTATCCTTTAAAATACTTTATTAATTTTTTACGCTAAACGAAAATAAAATTTGCTTTTTACACTATTTCGAAATTGCGAATAGTTTTACAGAAAAACGCATTTAATTGTTGACACATCCCGCCGTTGCCACATCAGCTGTATGTTACTCAAGTTTCACTTATTCCTTACTCTCAGCATATAAATAAATACATTAGTTACGTTGGCTATTTAATGTAAAACTGTCTTTTACTGTTTTTCATTTTAATAAGTACTTTAGAAGTTGTTACAATATCAAAAAATCCTTGCTGCGAAACGGCTCGCCACTCGCCAAGCGTCCGCCGCGCCCGCCGCGCCCGCCTGCCTTACACGCATCGGTGGTTCAGTGGTAGAATGCTCGCCTGCCACGCGGGCGGCCCCGTTTTAATTTTACGTTTAATAATTGTATTATAATAATAATAAATAAGTAAAAATTGAGGAAAAAACAATCATATTATTCCCTTGTCTCTGTTTTGGCTTAGATATTTTGAGTTATTTGTGAAGACGCAGATTGCTGTTTTAATTTTTAGTTAGAACTTGACATACAGGATGATAGATTAATAAACCAACTCAGACGAGTAGTAGAGGTGATCATTTCCAACCATTTTATTGCTATACAGCATGGTTTGAAATTTTACCGTTTTAATAGTTATTCAAAATCTATAGAAATATCAAATTATTATACATACATACTTATAGAATAGAACGTGAGAGAATTTTATTAAATTCACACCTATTTGGTATACAACACTAAACAAAACAAATGTTAAGTTAACAAGACTAACTAATACAACACAAATATTTATCATAGGTCTGTCTACCTTGCTATGTGCAGGATATTTACCTTCAAACAATCCCTCAATAAGAATGGAAGATTGATTGGATTAGCATTGCGTGTAATCACGCCAATTACTACGATAGTAGCAGCATTTACATAATATTTTTTCCTGAAATATTTTATCGCTTTTTTTCCGCAATAGTTATTTTCTCATTCATAGTATGTATAAGTAACCTTCTGTTCGCGGCTATGTCCATGCTGATTTGATTTCCCCAACAAATGTTTTTTCACTTAATAGGTATGTACAACACACTTAAGGCCAGTCGTGGCGCAGGGGAACAAGCGTGTGACTGTGAACGCGACTGGTTGTTGGTTCGATTTTCACTCGAACAAATGAAATATATAATATTTTTATATATGTAACAATATATATCACAAACAAATAAATAACTGACTGTCTTTTTGTTTTCTGTTTATCCGGGGTAATCCGATTTTTCTGGGACTTTCTTTAATGATAGAGTGAGTTGTGGCGCTCCACAACATACACTCCGACATATAGGTTAGTTAGGTTAGCGTGTGCGTACTTACCGCCCACCTAAATTTAAAAATTAAATAAAATTCCAAACGGTTTAAATGACGATATATTAAATGTACAAATAATCAACCAATTATCCCTGAATACACTTTACATTAAAGCGGGCGAAACCGATCGGGAGCCTAGTTTATAAATAAAATCGATATTAGCATTTTACGAAACTAAAAATAACTTTATTCTGTTATATATTAAGTAATATTAAATTATTAATAAATGTGAGGTAGAATGTAAAACAATTGTAAAACTAGTTATGAGAAATAAAAGTCAGTCTTGGTCGTGAGCTAGTTGTTTTACTACATATTCTAGTGATGTGTTTGCGCAAGCCGGTCGTGTTTATAAAACATAAAACCAAAAATAAAAATAAAATATTCCTTACTTAGGTGTTAATTAGGCTATTACTAGTACTCAATTAACGAAAATTTATATAGAAATATATTCATAGGTACATAATAAGGATAAAATTTCGATAACATTTCACAAAAATGGATTATTTTCCCATTAAATTGATTAAAAAATAATTTTCTAATTACTAGTCAATATAGTTCTTTTAAATATTGAGCGTTAAGCGCGATAAGTTTAATATTATAGTTATGTAGGTTTAGTATAATACGTTAGAAAGTGATCGAAGTACTTTATAGAAAAAAAAAGAAAAAATATAGTTGTTTTTAATTATAAAGCTTGATTTAATTTTTTTTTGTGCGAAGGTATTTTTTTAATATTTAGAAAATGGACACACAGTATAAAGAGGTTCAAACTGAGGAAGACGGGATTAATGAAGACAAACCATCAAGGAAGTCTAGAAGTATTTTGAAACAAGTATGTATTTTTTTATTTTACTTTACTATTTATCTCGCTTGTACAGGGTGACAGTAGGGACCTATTCATATCGCAATCAATTTTGGAGATATTGCATGTTGAGTAGCGGAACTTAACGCCGCACTTTGTGGGACAGTATATGCATAATTTTTAACATGTTTTAAAGTATTATTCCACACTAGGATAGATAATTTTGAACGTAGCATTATTTAAGCGGTTTCTAAGATAAAGCAATTTACTATCCTAAGTATGTAGATACGTATGTTATATTTCTTTTGGCTTTACTTAAGGTTAAAGCCTCAAGCCTTCATCCTCCTCCATCCATGGAGATCAATCTAGATTATCTTAAAAGCAGTGGCGTAGCTAGGGTATTTGCTGCCCGGTGCGGCTTAGGGGACTTGGTGCCCCTTAAAATGGTCTAAGGTCTAAAAACAAAGAAAAAACAAAGTGATCGTCGACTTTGATGCCCCTTTTCCTTTTGATGCCCGGTGCGACTGCACCGCTCGCACTCCCCTAGCTACGCCACTGCTTAAAAGATCCTTTTTCTATTTGTTTTATCGTGAGAAACCTTGTGACCTTTTTCCGGGTACCCCTTCCCATTAAGACACTTTCGTTCTGTGGATAACAGACAGTTTAATGTTAATATACTCGGATTTACTCTTTCCAAATTTTTCCTAATGCCTAATTTTCGAGTGATGTACTAGACTATAAAATGAATATAATTTAATATAATTCCTGAGATTCACACCAAAAACCTTTGCCGATAAACATGGACGCTTTCTCATAATAAACTTACTTATCACTACTAAAAACATAATAAAATAAAGAAAAACTAATACTAGTTTTTTTTAAGTTTCACTCTCTATCTCGAATATAGCAAGGTCCTGTGATAACTTCCTCTTTTTGAAACATATTTTTGAAACCTTTTTCTCTTTTTTCTAGATTTTAATATGCAGTTCAATCTGGATTCAATTCTTCCTAGCGGGCCTTTGTTCTGGAGCACCCACTATCATAATACCCCAGATGAATAAAGAAGCGAACGCGACTATTATCGATGACAACTTGACTTCTTGGATATGTGAGTACTGGTGACCCAAACGCGGCTTCACCCGCTTAGACTTATTATTATACGAGTATTATAGCCAAATTATACAAATTCTTCAGATAAGTAGCCTATATAGTTTTTGCGTAGAACTCTTAGAAGTGTAACAAAAATCCAAGCTTCCAAATATTCAAATTTATAATACTTATAAAAATATATAAATATTGAATAATAAGATTGTATTAAAAATCTTGTTTAAATATAGAAGTAATCTGCATAAAATAAAGCGAAATAAAAAGTTATTATTGAGTCGTTAATCCGTAGAGCGCAGTCTAGATTATCTATACTAATATTATATATCTGAAGAGTTTATTTAGTTGAACCCAGAAACTACTAGTTCGAATTGAAAAAAATATTTTAGTTTTTTCATGTATATGTACAACAATATTACGTTAATCGTTTCAATGTAACCAACTGTACCTGCGGTCAGAGCTCCCTGCGGTACGTACATCTTCATGCCCAGCACAACTCTTACTTATTTTCAACGGACTGTGCAGACAAAGTCAAAGTCAAAAGCTAGTATATTAATATAAAAAACCCCACGACGATCACGTGACGACGTCAACACGTGATCGAGATCCAACTGGCATTTGATCATTAAAATTTATCAAGTAAATTATAATATCGAGTATTTAAATCTATCGCTTCATAAATAATCACTACTTTACAAAGTTACTAATAGAATAATGAACCCTAAGTTGTATAACTGAAGTGGTATAGAATAGGACGTCAAGTTTTTTTAATAAAATCAGCTTCCCGCTGTATCCCGCACACAGCAGGGTAGGCAGAGGGGGGCTTAGTGTTAAAACACTGCGTTTCCCTATTTCCACCGTATTGTGGAGGCAAGAAGAGGGGGAGAAGAAGGAGCTAAGAAATGGAAATATAAATTTAAATAAATAAATATTAGGTTCCCTCTGCCTTCTCTGCTATATGTGAGATACGGTGTAAAGATAAAAAAATACAATTATTTTTATTTATTCCACAGTTTCAACACAAACAATAAGCAACATGCCGTGGGTCATCATTGTGCCGCTCTTCACAAAACGATTTGGGCGGAAAATACCTCAAATTTTGACATCTATCGATTGTATATTAATATTTGCTGGACTATACTTCAGTACTTCACCATATCATATTATTTTGGCAGAGTTGGCGCAAGGGTTTGTCTTTTTTTTTTCAATTTAGTTCCGTTCCGTCGTGGCGCTGGCCTCATAAGTGTGAGAGAATTCGGCTGAAAGTGGGGAACGAAATGTCTTAATGGAAATAGAGTGTCTTAACAGTAGGTTCCTAGGTTTCTTTTGTCTACTCTGCTATGCGCGGGATAAAGTGTGAAGCTAAAATTAAGACACTTCCGTTCTCCTTTGTCTGTTAAAAGACCGTTTAAAATATATAAGTTGTACAAGGGAAGAAATGGTAATGTCTTATTTTAATAGATATTTCTTTAAGCTTCACGCTTTTTCATTCGCACCCCCTGGGTATCGAACCCACAACTATAGCCTATAGAAACTGATTCATCATTTTACGGCTATATATTATACAGATAAAATATTGTAATAAAATATTTTAAATCGTTTGGTTCACACATTAAAATTAACATATTGATTTTTCGTATAAATTTAAATATAAATTGTTTCGTAGTTTGAACCCGTGTCTTTATGTAATTGATTTTTAATGTTAAACAGTATAAATTAATAACTTATTTTTATATAAATATATATAAAAGATAAGGAAAGATCATTCAGTAAATATATACTTTAAAGCGGTGCACAAGCGTGCTACTTTGAACCCGAGTGTTGTGGGCTCGATTCCCACTCAGAGGAATACAATTTCCATGTCCGCGCTCGCTACCAGAGAATCAACTAGTAATATTATGAAATACAAAATATCGTTTTTATTTTTAGGTACTTAAATGCGACCAACATATCTATTGCAATTCTCATCATAACCGAGTATACAACACCAAAATTCCGTGGGATGTTCCTGACTGCATCAGCAGCTGCTTTCTTTTGGGGCATGTGGATATCTAACGTTATTGGGACATTCTTTAATTGGAGATGTATAGCAGTGTTTGGATTTTTCTGCTCCCTTTACACCTTGACCGTATTCCTGTGGCCAGAGTCACCATATTGGTTGGCGAGCAAAGGACGATTTGAAGAATGCAAAGTAGCGTTTAGAGAGATTCATGGAAACTCCGCTGAAAATGAATTGCAGCAATTAATTTCAGCGAATGAAGAACATATTAAATTAGAAAAATCAGAAGTCAAGATGGGTTTATTCGACATAATACGGTGCGCAGAGTTCTATAAGCCTATGATCCTGGCGGTGATGGCAGTATTCCAATACCAGTTCTCTGGAAAAATGATCTGTACTTTATATATTTTAGATATATTTAAAAATATAACAACGTCCGAATACATGGCGTATATGGCCATGTTGATTTTGAACGGTGTCACAGTAATTAGTATGTACGTTGGTTCGTATCTATCAAAGGTCTTGAAGCGAAGAACCTTATATATGTCGTCGTCGTTCATAGGTGTAGCATTCTTGTTTATAATATCTCTATACTTATATTTAGGTAAAACGAATGTCATCGAAGAGAAAAATTATATTTTGATACTATTGTTAACTGCTTATACTATAGCAATCAGTTGTGGGCCAATGATCTTGTCCATGTCTATATACGGTGAACTATTTTCAACGAGGTTCCAATCAGGTAGCTACATAATAATATCTGTAGTTATCTCCTTATCTTATTCTGTTTTATACAAACTGACACCAAAATTTTTTTCTGATTTCGGTATTCATGGGTCATTTTTACTTTATGGTATAATCTGTGGACTATGTACGCTGTATTTATACATATTTTTGCCAGAAACTAAGAACAAAACTCAATGGGAGATAGAAGAGTTTTTCAAAGATAAAGTGGCGCAGATAGATCCACTTATCTATCGTTAAATAGTTTGTCTTTACGGATCTTTAATGGATGGAGATATTAATTTGATTTGAATTTCAAGGATCTCTGTCTTTATATTGTGTTCAAAGTGTTTAAACGATTTCAAGAAGGAATATATACGTCATTTTTAAACCGGTGCCAACCAAAGGCAAAAGTTATAATAACTAAATTTATAAAGAACTAATCCTCACCTGCACCTTGAACTTGCGTGGACTTTAGAATGTAAAGTAGAAAGTCTCATATTTCTCCTCCTTCTTCTCTCTTAATCTCACTGAGGAAGAGATGTATTAACAAAGTAAAAAAATTAGCATTCCATAAATTCATACGTGTGCCCATCACGTAGCATAGACAAAAATCGCGCGCGGCGGTGATCACTTGCCATCAGGTGACCCATACACTGGTTTCCCTTGCCTTTTCCATAAAAAAAAATAAAAATAGAGAGAAGCCGGGACCAAAACCTAAAATTTATTATTGTATTAAGCTTACAATTTTAAAGCGATTTTTAAATTTACAAGCCTATTTTTCTTATAAATATGTATAAAAATATATAAGAACACTATTGTTAAGTAACTAAACTAACTCTATAATGTTCTATTCGAACTTTGATCTAAGACTGTATTCATTGCAAAATTAGTGTGGTTACAATATATTATACTAGCGGACGCGCGCAGCTTCGCTTACTTATTTTGGGGGTGAATTCTAATAAACCATAAAACATGTGTTCAATGAAATACTTTTAAGAGTCTGAATTTCAAATTTTATAAATATCGGTGCCGATTTATTTTTTTTCCCATACAAACTTTCAACCCCTATTTCACCCCTTTAGGGTTAAAATTTTTCAAAATCCCTTCTTAGTGGATGTCCAGATGACGAAAGTAAACATCTGTCCAAATTTAACGTTTCTACGCACAGCGGTTACGGCTGTGCGCGCGTCTTACCTCAGTCAGTGAGGACAAGTCCTTTTATATATATAGATAATATATATTGTGACCTATATTCATTTTGATTAAAGTGTCATAGTTATTAATTTTAATTAAAAATGTTAATTATTTGTATAAAATATTGTTTTACATAGTGTAAGTAAATAGTTGGTGAAAATATGTAATCAAAAAAATATAAAAGTCCTAAACAAATATATATATTTTTTATTTTGTCTTAAAAAACTATGAAAGCTTATTCGCGTGTAAGATGTACAGAAATTAGGTGCGCCACAGACTTTGGTCGCCCGTGGCTTACTTGTTTTTGGTTTTTCAATGGGAACAGAGTACCTTAACATTAGGTCCCCAGGGTCCCTCTGCCTACCCTGCCGGTTACGGGATACAGCGTGAAGCTAAATAAATACCTGTGTGTACTATTATTTATATTTACTGTCTATTTAATATATATCTAAATTATCATTTAATATACATATATATATCAAAAATATTCTAATTTATGTATCACGTCATATACATAAATACGATACATAATATTATTTAATAGAATTTATATATTTTATAGTAAGTATTCGTATTTAATTTATGATAGCGGTCGCTGCCGTCATGCTTGCCACTCTATGTGCTTTCTATATGTTTCATTGTTTTCTGTAGTATTACTTTCCAAATTTGTATTTATCGTGTTTTATATATATATATACATATATGTTTGTAACTGTGACGGAATTTACTACTTGTATTTAAACTATATATGTACTTAAAAGTGGTATTGAATATACTCGGTGTTTACCGTGAGTATAATTTTTAATCATCCTATTAACACTACATACCCACTTTTTCATTACCTCGCCCTGGTAAGAAGGTAGACTGGTAAACTGTGGCGCTCGAGTTCCATCATACAATATCTCAAATAGGGCAGAAAGTGTGAAAAGGTTACTCAAGAACTCTAACTCAAACGTCTAAACCGATTTTTCTGAAAATTGATCAGGAGGTAGGAACCAGGAGACGGTTCACATTCCACCGCATTCCCGTGAAGTCACTATATAAAACTTGGTATAACAATGTGTCTAACATAACAACGTAAAAAAAAAGTAAAAAGAACATTAAATTGTTAAACATATTTATTTAAATATGGTATAAAAAATGAATTTACGTATACAATCAGTAAGACTCTTTGTGTGGTCACCAAGTCACGGGTTTACGTCCAAAATGTTCACCAAATACAAATACTTAAATTAACGCAACCAATGTTTTTAATGTTTTTTTTAAAATAAGCTCATACCAACTGATTGTCTTTTTGTTTTGATTTATAGAATAGTAAAAGCTTCGAAATAATATTTATAGTTACCTAACTTCCCTATTCTATTTATTACACAGTAGAACTCTAAAGGTAATTACTATACTTAAGCTTATTTTTTTGCGTCACTTTGTATACACCGCACACTGCAGGGTAGGCAGAGGGAACCTAGTGTTGCCTCAAAACAACGGCATCAACAACGAATTGAAGGCAATTTGCGTTTACAGTCACACTTTGTGCCCACGATTAGCCTTTACGAGCTTTTATTTTGTGATGACAAATTTTTACTTTTATCCTTTCTTTATGCTTTAAGTTCTTACTCACCTTTCATCACATTTTATAATTCTAGGTCCACAGGTTTCGAAAAAGCGGCGAATTTCATAGAACATGCGGCAAAAACGAAACATAAGCGCTCGTATCATTTGATTGCACTAATTTAGAAGTAAATGTTTTTCTGTAACACACACATTCTTGAGAGGTTGAGAGACAGATAAAAAGACAGGTCAAAAAATGATCCTATAAGTGTTCCGTTTTCTCTTTTAAGGCCCGCAACCCTAAGACATAATTATGTTTTATTAAGAATTATTGAATCAAACAAATAGCTCTATTCAATTATTCTTTAGTAGTTGGTAGTGTTGTGTCAAATGGATAGTTTTCAAGAAGTTATTAGAAGACATGACGAAAGAACAACTGTTCAATCTATTTTTAGGCAGGTAAGCCGTATTTATTTACTTATATATATATATATATGAAGCATATTAATGGGAAAGGCAACAGGTACCTAGTGTTAAGATATTAGATTACTATCACTAAAAAATCACCGGCAACACCCAATATCGGGATATTGCGTGTTGATCGGAGGGATTCAAAGCTGTGATTTGCTCGCTCCGTGAAGAAATACAACTAATTAATTTCTCCAAATGGGAATTGTTGCGTTAATTGTCGCTGTGCCACTGCGTCACTACAGCTTCGCGGCAAATCGGCAAGTAAGTCGTTTTCGGCAATGATAGTCTAAGCGTCCTTCTCATTATAGTTAAAATAATAAGTGAAAATAATAAGAAGTTACTAAAATTTCAGGTCTTTATATGCAGCACCGTATGGATTTAATTTTTCCTAGCAGGGTTATGCTTTGGACTCCCCACAGTGATGGTCCCACAGTTGAGGAAAGATAATTCATATTATTTAGACGACGAGTTGAGCTCTTGGATTTGTAAGTGTAATCTCTATGCATCAAAAGTCATTATTATATAAATATTAATTATTATATTATATAAATAGTTTATATTAATAGTTATTATTATATCATATAAAATATTGGCTATCGCAATATACACTGCGTTCATATTCGCTTAGTGCTGCTATAGAAAGAAACACTCTCCAAGCGTCCATGAGATACCTCGACAGACAAACAGACAAACGGACGGACAACAAAGTGATCCTATAAGAGTTTCTATTTTCCTTAAAAGCTACAGAACTAAAAGACACTTTCAATCACACTCATTCTTAAATTTTGTCTGTATCTGCCTATGATAACTATATGTGAAGGTGTGAAAAACGTGTATTTTGAACTTTTACGTATTTCTAGCAATTTGTAAGCATGTTAGAACTATAAATTTGTTAATTCTCAAAAATATTTAGTGGTTTTATACATAAGTAGGCAGAAGTTAGGTTCGATTGCTTTGGAGATCCTTGGGCAGGCCTATGTCCATAAGTGGGCATCAAAAGGCTGATTTGATTTAAACACTTTATACCTAAACTAGAAACGTAGTGAAACGTGAAGCCGCTATTTTAATAAGTATGTATGTATTTTCAGATGCCGGCCCTTTTTCTTCTGGAATACCATGGGTGGCGTTACCATATTTCTCTGAACGCGTCGGTAGAAAAATTCCACAAATGATAGCGTCCATCAATTGTGTTTCAGTTTTTGGCTGCTTGTGTCTTACTTCTTCAACATATGTCATACTCGCAGCAGAACTACTAGAAGGGTAAGCTACTCGTATAATACAACAAACTAATTATCATTGTTTGCTTGGACACGAAAAACCTGTTTCTTTCCAATTGTCTGGAATTTGAGGGATTTTAATTTTCTCTCTTACATTTTAATTTTTTAAGTCCAATAGAGCTTTTGCTTACAATAAAATAAATATACTCGTACTGGCAACGATGAAATATACTACTAAATTTAAATAAGAGTGCTCAAAGATGTGTTAAGAATAAATTTCAATTAAACTAAGAATGAATCAACAAATCCATGTAATCGTGTCTGAGCTGATTTTTACTTTTAAAATGTAAGTATGTTTCAACAGTGCTAAGGGCTATAATTACGTTGAATTCCAGGAATCAAGGAGCGTCAACAATATGCGATGCTGTTGTGCTAGGATCACTTACAAGTTTTAGCTTTTTAAGCAACTTCTCACTGTCAGAAGATATTAAATATGGGCAAACGAATTAGATACATTACAGATCTATTCAATTATCGAAAAGAATATTTCCGCCCTAATGAACAACAACCTGTTTCATCAAACACATTACTTCCTTCCTTTTGCGTTGAATAGCATTTTGTGACAGAAACTGACATCGTGTCCCAAAGCTGCTGCATTAAGAACCATTAATTTATTTATTTTCTGTAATTACAGATTTTTTCACAGCTGTAATGTAAGCATCGGGATCTTAATCTTGTCAGAATATTCAAGTCCTAAGTACCGTGGGATGTTCCTAACAATGTCTACAGCTGCTTTCTTTTGGGGTATTTGGACAGCTGATGTTATAGGCACATTTTTCGCTTGGAGGAATATTGCTATTGTTGGCTTCTTCTGTTCACTTTATATGTTGACTGTATTTTTATGGTCGCCGATTTGGTTGGCAAGTAAGAAACGCGTTGAAGAAAGTAAAGAAGCCTTCAGATGGATCCATGGTGATACAGCGGAGGAAGAATTGCAAGCATTATGTAGTGAAAATGCAACTGAATATTTTACAGCTCAAATGAAGTGGTATAAGATTATGCAATGCCCTCAATTTTATAAGCCGATGATATTGTCAATAGTTGCTGTATTACAATATCACTTTTCTGGGTGAAAAAATGATGTATAGCTTATATATTCTTGATATATTCAAAAAAACTGCAACCGAAAGAGTAGCGTATACAGCCATGTTGATATTGAATGGATTTTCAGTTCTAAGCATGTATTTTGGATGTTATTTAACAAATGTGTTGAAACGACGCACTCTGTATATGACTACATCAGTTGTAGCTATCTTATTTCTGTTTATAATATCGACTTATTTATTTTTGTGTAAATTAAATGTATTTAATCATAATAATTATTTAGTAATCTGCTTTCTTTTTGTTTATAATATATCAATTAGCTGCGGACCGATGATTCTATCGGGTACTATATCTGGTGAACTTATTTCAGCAAAATTTCAAACGATAAGCTATATTATATTATTTATAAGTGTTGCCATAACTCAAGGACTTCTATCCAAGTTAACTCTTAAGATTTTCGATACTTTAGGTATCCATGGGTCGTTTTGTATGTATGGTGTCATATGTAGTATGTGTACACTGTATTTGTATAGATTTTTGCCTGAGACAAAAAATAAGAGTAAATGGGAGATTGAAGAAATGTTTTAAAAGGTAAAAGATAATGAAAATAAATAAAAGTTGTTTATTGAAGACATGTATTTTTATACTTATTGCATATTTATGTACATTTTCAAAGTCTAATATAAATCTAATATAAATAATTTACATGGGTGTATCTAGACTTACATGAATATAGGGCATTTCACGCGAGGTGGACAAGTCAAAAAAATTATGTTACCGACTAAAAAATATACCAAAGATATATGTCCCGCATCAGCGGTTAGTTTGGTAATTTGCACCCCGCAACAGAGGAAAGTTAGGCACCGGATCTTATCAACCCGATATCGCACCGAATATGTGTTAACACCGAATGTGTTAACTTATCTTAAAATATGCAAATTTGTTCTCTAAGACCTACTTTTTTTATTATTATTAAAAAATGAATATTATTTCTTCACTCCCAGGTGCCCCCCTCCCCTTCCCTCTGTCGACTCTCCTATATGCGGAATATAGTGTGAAGCTGAGAAAAATGCGAGAAGCTGCTTTTTTATTGTTTACTATTCGGTTCTTTACCATATTACACGCAAAGGCCACGTGATGATAATTTATAAATAAGGAAATTAAGAGAAGCCTGTAAGTTATAAGTCACGAGAGTGTCAATTACTTATTTATTGTTATTAATAAGGCTTTGCGACGCGCCTAGTTATAAACAAATATTTTGTTTATTTTTTATTTATATTTTGTATTATCAAAGCAGGGAAAATGGAAATAATAACTAAAAATTACTCGACATTTACAATTATAATTTGCATGTGGGTGAAACACGATAGAAGGAGGAGAAACGATGGCCGTAGGGGTGGAAAAGTTCCCGAATGACGCCCAGTAGGCAGGTCTCTAGTCTTTCAAGCAGTCCCTCGTGGAAATCCTTATATCTAGCAGTGGGCACCCAATAAACTGGGATGATGAAGGGGTGCTATTTAACCTCTTCTGGAAAGTTCTTTGAGATCGATCGAATTGTTTGAAACATTAGCTCATTTAAATTTGAATTTTGAATTTATAGGTCTACCATTATCAACGATATTTAAATTTTTAATATATTTACATATATAACACTTATGTATGTATATGGTGTTTTTTTAGGGTTGCGTATCACAAAAGGAAAAAACGGAACCCTTACAGTATCACTTTGTCGTCCGTCTGGTCGCCGCCGTTTTTCTGGGTCAGTGTCTGACTGTAAACATGACGGCTGCGGCTTCGATTTTCAATCGGAGAACGAAGTGTCTTAACACTATGTTCCCTCTGCCCACCGTACAGTGTGACCACACGGGGTACAGTTTGAATCTGCAAAATGTAAAAAAATAAAAATATACCTCTAAGATTTTATTTCGAAACGTAACAACAATTTTACTATAAGGAAAATTAACGATACAAGGAAATTATATAAAAAAACATTAGCGACAAGCAGCGACCACAACAAATTAAAATGATTTAGCGGAAATATAAATATTGTTATACAAAAATTAATCAACTTGATAAATCTATATTTTATGGTAATTATTGAAAATGCGAAAATTCTAACTAGTAAAAGCTTTTTTAAGAAAAAATAAGAAGTTAATTCTCAGTACTTTACATAGGTTGTTCCTTTTTAACAAACAGTCATTTTATTCGGTATTTTATGGAATAAATAGAGAAAATTTAGTAAAAAATTGCTTTTTTTACTCTAAACTTTTCATCCCATAAGAGAACTGTCAATTTTCTGTCAGACTATAAAATATATATTTGAAAACAAATGATAATGCGGCAGTCGTGTCGCAGGGGCACTGACTGTCGCGCGACGGTAGGTTTGATCCACAGTCGGGGAATAATTACAATATTTTCATTTCTTCGCTCTGGTATCAAGGCAAAAGCGTGGCATTGAGTTCCGCCACTCAACACGCAATGCCTCCAAAGTGCGGCGGAAACTGCAGAAAAGAGTATCTAAATAATTCATCATAAAAACTATTTTATGTATTTACAAGAAAGAAATAAGAACCAAACAAATTTCAAAAATCTTTTTTTATTATGTCATATTTTCAAAAAATAACTTACAAGTAGCTTAAATTAACTGTACAATTAGTATTTATATTATCATAATTTCCTTATTAAATAATCAATCTAGTATTATAACTTTTTTATCAAATCTTATTATAGACTTCCGTCGCTAAACGAAAAGTGCAGACGATGTCTCTCTAATTCTATAACGTACATAGAAGACCGAAGAAAACTGTGGAAGAAGCTAGTAGAATTATTCGGAATTTGCTAATATATTTGCCTGTTCTAAGATTCTATAGTAATATCTTGTGAGTGAAATTTAATCACATGAAATCATTTTACCAAAGAAATTGAAAATAAACGTATTTATTTTCTATTTGCTTTTTGCATTTAAAAAAAAGTAATTCTTTTCGTTAACTCTTTCTTGGTATAGTATCGTATCATTAGATTCTTTAGAGAGTCACCATATTGATAGAAGCATATTTTTTTAGGTAACTTTGATTTGTCATATATTTACAAGTTTAAATATTTTTTGATTTGAGTGAAATTGAACCCATGACTATCACTACAGTTATGGGATTAAGTTTGTGACTTTCCATCGATATGAGATAGAATTAGAAAAATATCTTCATTGGGTCTCTTTGAATAAATATGTAAACTTTTCTACCTTACTAAAAGATAAGCAGACAAAGAAATTGATAATTTTAATTTTTCTTCTAAATTCCTCTTCGGTCTTCTAAAACCTCAACATGTTAGGATAGAGTAACAGATTTTTTTATCTAAAAACTATGAGACTATCGATATAAGAGTGGGTCAGTTTGTCGTTTGTTACCTCTGAAGTACTCTTCAATCTCCCATTGCGTCTTATTTTTAGTTTCTGGCAAAAATACATATAAATATAACGTGGATAAGCCACAAATAATACCATATAGTAAAAACGACCCATGTATTCCTAAATCCGCGAAAATAGTTGGTGTCATTTTATATAAAATGGAATATGATGCAGAAATAACTATAGATATAATTATGTAACTACCTGATTGGAACCTCCTTGAAAATAACTCACCGTATATAGACATGGACAAGATCATTGGTCCACAACTGATTGCTATAGTATAAGCAGTTAACAATAGTATCAAAATATAATTTTTCTCTTCGATGATATTCTTTTTAACTAAATATATGTATAGAGATATTATAAACAAGAATGCTACACCTATGAACGACGACGACATATATAAGGTTCTTCGCTTCAAGACCTTTGATAGATACGAACCAACGTACATACTGATTACCGTGACACCGTTCAAAATCAACATGGCCATGTACGCCATGTATTCAGATGCTGTGATCTTTTTAAATATATCCAAAATGAAGATGCTGCAAATCATTTTCCCCGTAAATTGATATTGGAAGACTGCCATTAACGCTAAAACCATAGGCTTGTAAAACTCTGGGCATCTTATTATATCGAAAAAACCCATTTCTACTTCAGATTTTTCTAATTTAATATATTCTTCGTTAGCTGTAATCAGTGCTTGTAGTTCCTTCTCAGCTGTAAAACCGTGAAGTCGCCTGAAGGCTGCTTTGCATTCTTCGAATCTTCCTTTGCCAGCCAACCAATGCGGAGACTCTGGCCACAGGAAGACTGTCAGCGTGTATAGAGAACAGATGAATCCTAACAATGTAATAATCCTCCAATTAAAGAAAGTACCGATAACATTCGAAATCCATATACCCCAGAAAAATGCTGCCGCAGAAGCTGTTAAGAATATTCCGCGTAATTTTGGAGTTGAGTATTCGGTTACGATCAGCACCGCAATGGTTAAGTTACCAGAATGTAAGTACCTGAAAGAATTGTAAATATGAAATGGTCTATTAATCTTACTAGTGCTTAATTGATCTAATAAATTAGTAAAAAATACATAATTCAGTATTTTACTCTCGCCCAATTGAAGACCGAGCCCATTTACGGGCGTGTGCACAAATTTTGTATGAAATGAACTACAATCATTAGTTTGTAATGATTTTTTCTATGAAATACTTTTAAATAATCACTTTTCAGATTTTTTCTTTATTTGTTTTGTAAGTTCTCATTTGATGCTAATTTCACAGAAAGTAGCTTTTAAATTTACGGTAAATTTCATACAAATCGGAGCAAAAATGAGGAATAATCCTTTTTTGTTATAAAAAATTGCGTTGATATAAAAGTTTAATGTTTTTTTTCTGTGCTCTACGGAACTGTAGACCAGAATTTTTGATATAAATTTTAGCTTTATACCACAACGCGATCTCGAGTTAAATGGTCTTGACAGACGGACAACACGGTGATCAAATGAGGGTTCCGTTTTTACCTTTTCAAGTATGGAACCATAAAAATGATATAAGTTTTCCTTATTCCAAATAATTTATTTTAATTATTGCTTTTATTGGACACCTTTAATTTAATTCAGTATAAAACAATTTTCTATAATCCATTCATATAAAAAAAATATATAATACCCACCCTTGAATCAGTTGTGCTACCAAAAGGTGATAGGGGGAGGAGCTCAGGTACATGCCAACGAATATAGCGACGCAAACTATCGACGTTATAGTCTGAGGGATTTTTCTTCCACAGTGCTTCGTGAAAAGTGGTAAAATAATTACCCATGGTGTGTTACCAATAGTTGGACCTGCATCTGTAAGTTAAGATATATATTTTAGCTGGTACGGAGCCCTTTTAATTTGACGCCTTAAACTACATTTTCTATGCGCAATCTAGTGTAGAGTATAAAGAATTAAGTGTTCTGATATAGTGACTTCATAGACATTGGTCTACAACAGAATCAGACTTTATGACGTAAAAGGAAAACCTCTTCTCCCTCCGCGATACTTCCTAAGCTACATGCCAAATTTTAACTTTTTAAGTCCCGGAGCATCGTCTATGCATAGTTTAACAGTCACTCAGTAACGGTAAAGTTTTATATAATAGATAAATAAACTCATCACCATTGTACAATATCGTATACAAAAGCCACTACGCCGCGATATCATAATCTATTAATGTTTAAATTATTCATTGCAAAACAAAATTAATTCTAAAATATTCCATTATGGAATGCAAGTATCTATTTTAGTCCCATACTATTTTTTATTGTGAACCAACGATCTACATTATTACGTTAAAGAAATTATGCATCAAGTCTTGCTTATAAAGTTGGTTGATCGTAAATATAAATATTATAGTCTCTGCTTAGAGGTTAACATACAAGTATTAAATGTCAATAAACCGGCTGAAGTTCAAGCTAATGTGCTAGAAGATCTTGTATGGGAAAAAATCCGTTGATAAGTATATAATTCTTCTTTTTTTATAACGTATTTTTTATATTTGGTAAGGTAGAGAGTGAAGGTGGTACTTTAACCTATACTTGAGATATTTTTACAGAGACTTCGTGTTTAAGTTTAAGACCAGTACTGGAGCAGGAACACAAGTGTGTGACTGTAATCGCGACTGGTTGTTCGTTCGATCCCGATTAGAAGGAATTACATATTTATTTAAATTTATGTTTTCATTTGAACTGCCTTCCGAACCGGTGGTAGCTTTTTGTTGACATGTACATTCGACGATTCAAAAGTGCTTTTAATAGTTTATTTGAGTAAAGAATATTTTGAATTTTGAATTTTTTTTTAAATCCCTTGCTCTATGGTCGAGGCAAAGCGCGGCGTTGAGTTCCGCCACTCAACAAGCAATGTCTCCAAATTCGGCGGAAAATAAGAACGGAGTGTGTGCGAGATACAATATAAAGCTGATCGTGTTTAAAAAAAACCGGGCAAGCGTGAGTCGGGCTCGCCCACCGAGGTCGCTCCGTACAAAAATTTGAGATCTCGATATTTTTCTGAAATTCAGGCTTCGCTTAGCCAGAGTCCTGTCACATGAACTAGCGGCTTTTATACCAAATTTTGGCCCCCCTTTTAAAGCTATTATTTTTTATGATTTAACCACAAATGTATAGTTTTCATATTAACGGATATTATTAATAGAACGCATTGATATTTCACCAATTTCGTTTAACACATACATATCCAGGAACTTAAGTCGTCATCTATAATAGTCGCGTTCGCTTCTTTATTCATCTGAGGTATTATCACTGTGGGGGCACCAGAACAGAGGCCCGCCATGAAATACTGGATCCAGATTGAACTGCATATTAAGACCTGGAGAATAGACGAAAGTTTAAAATATATTTTTATGTGTCATTTTACACTTAAAAGTGTGAAATAACAAGTCTCTGTCTACCCTGCTGTAAGCGGGATACAGCGTAAAGCAGTTTTTTTTAAATTTCACACTTACGAAAGAAGAATTGGATTGCCCTATTCCAAAATCAGGCAAAACTTCTACTAATGCGATAGGAAAACTAATAAATATACATAAATAAATAAATTAACACTCATAAATAAAATTAAATATTAGTCACCATATAAATATATACAGAGTGGAAAGGAACCCACGACCTTATCTTATTGGAAAAAAAAACTTAATACCTAAAACATTTTAAAAAAAAAATGTATTGTATTACAAAAATAGGAGGCGTAAATCAACGCCGCACTTTTTTTTGCTCATTTTAACGTCCAAATGAAATTTATAATGAAAATTTTATTATTTATACAGTATTATAATTGGTAGAAAATAATTGGTAATTACTAGCAATATAGAAGAATTTGTTGTTAGTTTCATCATCATCCGTTGATAAGTAAATAATTCATCATCAAGTATATAATTCATTCATCATCATCAACAGCCATCTTTTGTACACTGCTGAATATAGGCCTTCCCCAATTCTCGCCACCACACTCGATCCTCAGCTCTTCGTTGTTAGTTTAGCTGGGTATAATGTATATAGTTAGAAGTTCAAACCGCCATGCGCTTGCAACGTTTATAGTCAGCATAAACGTGAGTGAAATCCATTATAAGTTATTGACATGTATACATAGAATATAATTTTAAATATGTATATAAACAAATAAATTAACACTGATATATAAAAATAAATATTAGCCACACATACATATACATACACATATTATAAATGTGTAGGTTGGTGAGGATGGATGCTTATTCCACTTTCAAAAAATACTGAAATGATTTGGATGAAACTTTACAGTAGTATAACTTACACATGAGAATAACACATAAGCTACAATTTATTCAAATAATTACTATAATTATAACTTTAAACGGGCAAAGCCACGTTTGGATCGCTAGTTAATAATAAATCTCTCGTTTTAATGGTAGATAGAGTCTCCTATGGCTCTCCTCCAGCGCTCTCGCGCAGTGTCTTAACTTTTCTTTTTCTACGATAACAAAACCTAGAAGCGTGAAAATTGTAGGTTCGATTATGACTCATGGAAGTGAATTATTTTCATTTCTTCGCTCTGATAACAAGGCAAATGTCGTTGAGTCTGGCACTTATCCTGCTATATGCGGGATATAGCGGGAAGCTGAAAAATATAAAAAGGTTCTTACTTGTTTCAATATTGATTGAACTCTCGCCTTCCTGCCAACATCTTCATACGGTTCATTTGTATTAACTTCTTGATAATGAGCGTCCATTATTTTAAATTTTAAATATCCAAAAAAACGAATTTTTCAAAAGAAAAGTTTTTTAAAATAACTTAAAACACTTCCATATATTATTTAAATAATTTAAATCACGTTTTAAGGAAAAACCGTTAAATTTTTCAAAACAAAATTTTAAAAAATATCTGAAAACCTCAAATTTACTTTACAGTTCTAATAAAATTAATAAAATATTATTTATAAAATTTTATTATTTATTTTAAACATTTTTTCCATATTTATATGAAATATCCTAAGTAACGCGTAAGCTACTGAAGGTTTGTGAGGCGACTAGGCTATTAAGACTCTTTCGTTCTCACTGCTATATCTCGATCTGCGATAAACAACGCTTGAAACCGGTATCCCAAGCCATAATCACCTAACTAATGTAGAGATGAATTTCTCCTTCTTTTTTTAGCTGCCAAACATAGTAGAGAAGGAACCCGGGGAACTCACTCCGACCCCATTAGGACTCCCGTTCCTCATTTTACGACGAAAATATTAAATGTTTCATTTCCTCACTGGAAATGTGTTTACAGTCACAAGCTTGTCCTAGTAGTGTTAAGATATTGTTGAGCTACAAAAGTCAACGTTGCCCTGAGGAAGAATCGAATCTACAGTCGTTTTCAATTTAACACCTCTGTAAGTTTTGGATACTAAAAAAAATCTTTAAATATTATAATTTAGAATTTGAAATAATAAATTATAGAAAGAAGTTCATCACTGAATTAAAAAAACACAGAAACTACTATCGACAATAAATAACTGTAAAAAGGCTATAATAGGTTTTAAATGCGAATAATACGGTACCTCCAATAATGAATGACCCATTCACTTATCTACCTACAGGTATAGATAACATGCCTCATTCGAGTGTCAATATTTGTTATATTTATTATTAACTTAAATTTCAAAATGGGTAGATTTCCTTTCATTTTTAGGGTACCGTACCTCAAAAGGTAAAAACGGAACCCTCATAGGATCACTCTGTTGTCCGTAGGAGAAGACCATTTATATCAAGATTGAGTGGAAGTTAATATTAATATCAAATAATTTAGGTATGGACGATAATTTTACGTCATAACCTCGTAAGAAATTATTATTAAAAAAAATTGCATACTTTAATGAATTAAAACACCAATTATTTATTTGTGTTTTCGATAAATGAACATGTATTTACCGGATGGCCGTCGTCGCGATAGCTGAAACGCGATGGTTGTGGATTCGATCCCCACTCGAGGAAACGAAATATTTACTTAAATTTATACTTCCGTTTCTTTGAGGCAAAAAGCGCGGCGTTGAGTTCCGCCACTTAACTCGCAATGCCTCCAGAATTCGTGGCAAGTGGGGAACGGAGTGTGGTAACACTATGTTCCCTCTGCCTATCTTGCTGTGTGCGGGATACAGCGTGAAGCTGATTCATTTATTTTTAACATTTATTTATTTGCACTCGTAATAAACATTTATTTGCATACATTACTTCAAATATTTTAAACTTACGTTAAGCAGATTGCAAATAATAATAAATGGATAGATGCGCCACAAGCCTCTCTATCGCTTGTCCGGCGCTCTCGCTGGCACGCTCGCGAGGCATCAATTTATAAGACGTTACCATTTTTTTTTCAGCTACCCGCATATAGCAGGGTAGTCAGAGGGAACAGGGAACCTAGTGTTACTGTATCATTTTGAATTTGGGTATAATAAAACGAGAAGCGTCCTAATTCAATTATAATATTGAACTCTCTTCTTATTATTAGAATATTACAGTTTATATTTTATTATTTTAACAACTTACTTACTTACTACAATACATATATAAAATAAATGTTTTTGCTCAGTCACAGTTAGTTATTAATTAACGTTTCATTGAATATTGTGTAAAATTAAGTTTGTCAACTTTGTTAGCAGTGTAATCGAAGGTAGGTTAGGTGGGTAAGTTAGAAACAAACAAAATTCCTATTATATTAGATATTAGAGTAGAAGATAGAACATAGATCTATTACTTGAATCTTTAGAACAACCGAATAAAGGTTAGCAAAACCATATCAGCTGCAATTTGAAATATGTATATCTTTCTTTTTATTATTACAAACAAACTTTAAACGTTACCAAAAGATCAAATAAATATATTGTTAATTTGAGACTTATATTTTACCTTAATTTATTATGTTAGACTAGGAGAATAATATTATATTTTAATCTAAAAACTATTAAACTATCGACATAAAAGTGGATCAGCCTGTCTTTTATTACTTCTGAAGTGCTCTTCGATCTCCCATTGTGTTTTATTTTTAGTTTCTGGCAGGAAGACATATAAATAAAAAGTGCATAAGCCGCAAATTATACCATACAGTAAAAACGAACCATGTATTCCTAAATCCGCGAAAATAGTTGGTGTCATTTTATATAAAATGGAATATGACGCAGAAATAACTAAAGATATAATTATATAACTACCTGATTGGAACCTCGTTGAAAATAATTCACCATATATAGACATAGACAAGATCATTGGTCCACAACTGATTGCTATAGTATAAGCAGTTAACAATAGTATCAAAATATAATTGTTATCTGCGATGATATTCACTTTACCTAAATATATGTATAGAGATATTATAAACAAGAATGCTACACCTATAAACGACGACGACATATATAAGGTTCTTCGCTTCAAGACCTTTGATAGATATGACCCAACGTACATACTGATTACTGTGACACCGTTTAAAATCAACATGGCCATATACGCCATGTATTCAGACTTCGTTATATCTCTAAATATATCCAAAATAAATAAACTACAAATCATTTTTCCAGAGAACTGATACTGCATTACCGCTATCACCGCGAGGATCATAGGTTTATAGAACTCTGGACATTTTATGATATCGAAAAAACTCTGTTTAACTTTAGATTTTTCTAATTTCATATATTCTTCTTTAGCTGAAATTAGTGCCTGTAATTCTTTCTCAGCTGTAAAACCGTGAAGTCGCCTAAAGGCTGCTTTACATTCTTCGAATCTTCCTTTGCCAGCCAACCAATGCGGAGACTCTGGCCACAAGAAGACTGTCAGCGTGTATAGAGAACAGATGAATCCCAATATTGTTATTATCCTCCAATTAAAGAATGTACCGATAACATTAGCAATCCATATACCCCAGAAATATGCTGCCGCCGAAGCTGTTAAGAACATCCCGCGTAATTTTGGAGATGAGTATTCGGTTAGAATCAGGACTGCAATGGTTAAATTACCACAATGTAAGTACCTGAAATAATTATAAATATTAACTGTTGTTAATTGTAAATATTGATATTTATAAAATTTTGCATATTATAAAACTTTCTTAATAAAAATACCTACCCTTGAATCAGTTGTGCTACCAATAGATGATAGGGGGAGGAGCTCAGGTACATGCCAACGAAT